>NC_053389.1:771390293-772055520 GCF_905171765.1 Bufo bufo | reverse complement strand
CTGGGAATGATGATCTTTGGTCTCAGCCGAGACAAGATCCTGGTCTGGGATCCCTAGAACTGGGAGCTCCTACCAGCACAGCCTTCCCCTAGCCGGGGTGGCTGGCACACTAACTCTAACTTCCTTCCCCACCCATGAGGCAGGATGTGGGCGAACCCACTCTGCTCAAAGAGGGGGGAGCTAAACTGAAATGTACTATTCCAGTCTAGAAATGCTAAACTGTTACTAAGGCCCTGCTGACACATTGCTGCAACCTGCTGGTGAACATGAAAATTACAGCAAATACATTTAACAAGGGTTTCAATGCACATTTGTGAGGATGTGATGTTAAATTACACAGGATGACAATGCAGATGCACTTAACAGGTTGTAGCGGGGTAAAAGAGTTTTGTAACATAACTCTGGGATGTTTCACAAACACACTATACCAACTAACAAACACTGTGGTGGAGGGGTGATGATCTGGGCTTGGTTTGCAGCTACAGGAACTGAACACCCTGCAGTCATTGAGTCGACCATGAACTCATGACCATGTATACTAAAGTATGCTAGAGTCAGATATGAGGCCATCTATCCACCAAAGTTTGGCCAAAACTGTACATACACGTCATTAATATAATAGGACTGTTCTCCAGTCTGTATATCAGAATATAGGACACAATGGACAATATTTCCAAAACAGTTGCTTCCTAATGTGAAGATCTCCATGTCCAATATACTATATACTATGCATGTCAGATGAGTCCTGTGCCTTTCTTGAGGTCAGATATCAGTATGGCGGGTGTAGTGCAGGGAACTGGATGTGATCAGTGTGAGGGTGAGATAACCCATATCATGTAGGAGGACATCTCACTGTAAACAAACCGATTCAGTGCTGTGAGCCAGTATGGTAATAAACAGAACCATCATTGCAGGGAAAAAGTGATGTATTCTCCTGCAGGTAGTTTAGATTACTGGGGGTTGGGCTAGTAGGAACGGACGTGAGATCGGATGGCATGGGTTATGGGCATGGCAGTCAGAATGCATTTAATTTTTGCCAGAGGTCAGCTATTATTTTTAAAGGACACCTCCAGAGTCAAGCTCTTTTGGCCAGAGATCTTGGCCATAAATAATAGGTCAGAGCCCCTTGTCCTCCAAGCCCTACCGTATATGAGAAGGGAGTATATAAAACAGACAACATCACTATATACCCAAAGACTGGTCCCATAATGTGGACACCTCAGAGTGTCCTCCTGCCTGCTTTGGATAGATCATGACATCATCAACTACACAAGTGATGTCATGATCCTCCAAAGAAAGGAAATTCTGACTCAGGATTCAATGTCCTGGTCTTTTTGACCATTTTACTTCCATCTTTAGGAAAGATTTTGTCAGATATGTGGACCAAGTAGCATTCCTCACTGTCAGGTGCAGGGTTAATAGACTTTCACTGAGGATGATGCATCCTCCGCGAGTTGTAATCTGAGGCATGTTTCTTGTATGAGCTGGAGTCTCATATCCAGGTGTAATTTACCTTTGTTGACAATTACACATTCATTAAAGGAACATTTTCAGCATAACACAGTGATATCACTGACCACCAAACCGCCATGAGAACACCTGCACGAGAGACAACGGCACATTGTATTATCTAGGGCTTTCTCCAGACATTATTTTTGCCTTACATTCAGGACATTGTGTGAACCAAACATAAAGCTCTAACATATGTGGCTGTATGCCACCCAGTTGCATATGTCACCCATACTTTGCCATGTTACAAAACTGCTATTTTGCGGGATGCTTCTACATTGAAAGAAAAATTTACAGCTATGCAATGAGATATTGATTCTACTGAAAAGACACTCTTTTGGCATGAGCTGGGTCAACTGGAGTCTATGGGGGCAGATGGTGTATGTGTTACGACTCAGAATCTGAGGGTATCAGCAGAACCCACCAATTTCAGTGGGACTGGTTGACCATCTATCTAATTTGTATGGTGGTGTGGTGTCCCAACTCTCCCCGATGGCAGATATAGGGAAAGATAAGGATCAGGATGTTAGATTTCAGCATACCCAATCCTTTTAACCTTGAGTAGATAAGATGCCACCAGAGATGTCTGGAAGTGAGCTATTCACCTCTTCCTGTTCAGAAAACATGCATGCCCAGGCTGAGCATTTATGTGTTAGGGGGGGATCAGGTGAGATAGCTGTTGACTCTATCTTATGTGCATGGTCAGCCTAACATGTGAAAGCCAGATGGCAATGAAGGGACTCAACCAACTAAGGATGGACCTGTAATGCCCCCCAAGCCAATCATACCAATTTCTGGATAAGGTCTGAGCTCTGTTTTACCATGATTCAGGAAAAATGCTGTGGGCACCCTAGACCATAGATATCGGCTAATAATTGAAATTGGGACCATTTATACCATACAATCATCTGATCATGGTGAGTTTACTGTAGCTCAGATACTGATTGACTTGGTAGGTATAACCATGTACACAATGAGTTTAGCTTTAAAGGGAATGTCCAGTTTAGAAAACACATTTCAACTATCCTATTAGACCTTTATGAGATCATGGGTGATCCTTCATTTGGTAAGTCCATGGATTAGCTGAGAGCAGCTACAAAGAGCGTCTCTGTCTCTGGAGGACCAGGCACCCCCATGCATTACATGGACAGCTCATTGATTTCAACTGGAAATGTGTAATGCTTCATTTCTCCTGTGGTGGTGCTGTAGGGAAATTGAACACTACTCTACTCTGTTGAACACCACAGCTAAAGTGGCCAAGGTGCTCCATCTATGGGACCTCCTGTGGTCATATTAACAATAAGGCCTTGTCTACACTGGACAGCACTTACATTTGTGATTCAGTCTTGCACAATGTTGAAGATTGGAGTTCCGCTTGAGATGGATTTGAGCTCTTCAGTAACTACTGACGCCTACTTTGAAAACAGACTTTGGAAGATGCTGCAGCATTTTTTGATTTGCATGAAGAAAAGAAAACCTGTATCAAGCAGAATGACCTCTATATGATTTCAATAACAAGAGCTGGAAATAATCAGCTTGACTTTACTAACGTGACTGTGAAATGATTCATAGTAACCAGACCGTTAGATTATCCTGCTTTAAATTACCCCATCTGACTGCAGGCCTCAATGCTGAAGAAACTATGTGGTGTCATTCTTCTATGGGAATTAGAGGGGGGGGGGGGGTAAACATTTTTCTGGGGCTCAAGAGCTTCCTATTTCAAATGTCTCATGACTTAAAGTGGGCAAACACATTCAATAGCTGCCGGCTAATCATTCTTTTGATAGCTCGCTCCTGACTCCCCCATACACATGTGCATTCGGTTCGGCTATGTGTTGTCAAAGGGAATTGAGGAGAAAACCGCTACCAGATAGTTTTGGTGAGGGCTTATCTCCTGGGAGAACAAAAGGATCATGCAGTTCAAGTAATCTTTCTCTCCCCCAACATCATCTGTCAGGGAAGAGTTGGAAGTTCCTCATACACATTAGATTATCAGCCGAACCAGCCGTTCTCAGAAGGATTAGCCAACGGTACTCTAAAGGTGGCCATACACGTAAGATGAAAGTTGGCAGATTTCGGCTGTTAAACTAGCGTGAACAAGCGTTCACAATCGCCGACGGCAAACTCTGCCAAAAATGTAATCCGCCATGCTGTAAATCTTCACCCTTTCATCGGTCAGAACTGTATGTTGATGGCATGATCAGCTAAATTCAGCCGATCACTTGCCATTGTGCTCAAGCACCAAAGAGTCATTGTTTACAAAAAAAAAGCAGACTCCCTGGTCGGGCAGTTTAGTTGGCGGGATCGTACGTACAGTCATTCTCTTAAATGTATGGCCAGGTTAATGTGTATGGGGCCTCTACATTAGCATGATGGTGTCTATTAGACACCCATGGGTATCAGATCTGGGAAGGAAATAGTAGATTGGCTTAAGGGGACCATACACATTGGGGTAATGCTGGCCGAACCTGATAATTTTAGTGGAAGCGGCCGAACATCTAATGTGTGTAGGGGCCTCCCAACTTTACCCCAATGGGAGATGTCGGAAAAATAAGAATTGGCAGTTGGATTTCAGGATGTCAATGTTTTTTGTTCTTAAGGGAGATAAGCCACCATCAGAAGAGTCTGACAGCAGACTAATCCCCTTCCTCTCTGCCCATGGAGAACACATGCATGCTTGGCCAAGTGTACATATCTATGGTGGGTTCGGGAGGAAGAGCTGTCAGCCAAATGAGCATTTGAGCATTTGACTGACAGCTATATAAAGTGTCCTTTTACATGGGCAGAATTTACCAACTCATTACCGACATGCAGCGATCATTACACTGTACGGGGATGAATGATCGTTAATACAATCGTTACAGTTTTTAGCAACACAGTGTTGATGTGCTGCCGACAAGTGATGGTTTTTAGTGCTGCATAAACGATGCGCTCACCCAACAAATTAGCTCGTTTACCAGATGATCAGCAGTAGGTTTACACAGTAGAGCGTTGTTCTTTCTCGATCATCAGCCCGAACTCCTCCTTCCTCCACATGAATTCAGCAAAGGCATTTTTTAATAAAGGATTTACCCTCTTTAAAGTTTATTAGTTTTCCAAAGACATAGTTGATGAAGGATAGTAGTAAAATGGTGTGTTTTGTTTTTACCAGCCCCGATACAGTCCCTGACTGTAGTAGATGTCACCTGAAGTTCTATGTAGCACCACAGATAACACAGTGATAACTCTCTGAGTACAGGTAATGTAGTAGATGTCACCTGCAGTCCTATGTAACGCGACAGATAACACAGTGATAACTCTCTTGTCACGGCGGGGAGTGGGGGAAACCCCCCACAGTGCGGTGTCAAAGGGTAAAGGGGATCAGCCTGGCCAAAAGGAGTGATAAGGGAGCAGATCACCTCCTACCGCATCTCTAATCCTCTCCCTGACTCCTCACCGTATGAGCGGACCCCGATGGTGGGACGGCTCATACACGGGATACCTAATATCCTGAGTCGCCCTGGAAATCCCTCACATAGGAGCAGGGGAGAGACTACCTATTCATCCTCAACACGGAGGAACAGGAGTCTCTAACTAAGGCCAGGCTGCAAGCAGAGAGGAACACATACAGCATATGGAGATGGCAGGTAAGTGAAACCAGACACACTGACTGGAACCCGTGCACAAGTGCTAGTGTCCACACCAACATCAAAGTACACAGCACACACCACGAACCACACAGGGACCCAGGACACTCATAGCTGCAATAAATGTGAAACAGGGGAATGTCTAAGCAACATGCTGGACACCAAACACTACCAGACATGTAACACCAAAAATAGACATACCAACACCCTGATCAAAACCCACTCCATACACAAAGGGACAGGAAGGGAAGGAGACACCGTGATAACATTGATGACCACAAGGGTGGCCCTCACTGGACAGATGGAACAGAGAACCTCCAGAATACACCAAGGCTGGAGGAACACTGGGCATCATGCATCCAGCAGAGACTAAATAGCCCAAGCAGCCACACACACACACACATAAACCCAGTGTACACAACAGACAAGAGAAGGCTACTTAAAGGGGAAGTGCACACACAAGCATACTAAACCACATGTTACCACCGGCAACAGCATGCGTGGCAACTATGTCACGGCAATCACCCAGAAGGCCAAGACACTGCCACCGCATGCTCTCACAGCAACACATTGCCGCGGGCAACCGCAAGTGTGGCAACAGTGTCACAGCGCAAACCAAAGACCGTGACATCTCTGAGTACAGATAATGTAGTAGATGTCACCTGCAGTCCTATGTAACACCACAGATAACATAGTGATAACTCTCTGAGTACAGGTAATGTAGTAGATGTCACCTGCAGTCCTATGTAACGCGACAGATAACACAGTGAGTCCAGATTGTAGCTGATGTTGGTGCATTTTTATGGAGCATAGTGTACCTGTACCTGTACTTGTATTCTTCAAGTCCAGATTCAACGGACTCCAGATATGTCTTAGGGCAGAGGGCAGGAGTGCCAGCCACGTCACTTTGCCAGATATACAGGGCAGAGGGCAGGCAACATCTCTCCTTGGCATCGTGACGTCATGCACAGCTGGCTCCAATGCAGCCCTGATGTTTAAAGGGACCGCCACTGGGTATGGAAAATTGCTATTCCCAGTGGTGGTTCCATGTCTTTCCACAACCCACAACCTTGTGCAGGCCACATATAATGATCTGGTGACCCGCAGGCCTTGAGTTTGACGCATGTGATTTAGGGGATTCGGTTCCCACCATATGGAGATGACTGAAAACTTGCTATTTAGCAATTTATCCCCAATTCACTTAATACTGCTGGCTAGAACATTATTTGGGTACTACACTATATTGCAGTTCTATAAGCCTTATATGGCACTATTCTCCGTTTCCAACAAAAATTTGAGGGAAGCCCTATCAATGTTTTTCCAGGATCTTCCCACAAATCCTTATGTTTAGAGGCAGAAAGCAAGATATTCAGACAACCCAAAGCACAAAAAGATTTTTAAAAGATCAGAAATAATATTATTTGCTTCTCATGCGCTATCAAAGTAATTAACATCTCTTCAGAAGGGCATGGTGGACCCAAGGATGGGCAGATGTTTCACTGATGGTTAAGGTTCTACCCCTAACTATCCTTTGAGACACTGGGGGGGATAGGGGCAATTTTCCTGGCATTTTAAGTAGTCAGCATGAGTAAACCTATGGTCAGAGCTTATAAAAGGTTGAGTAGATGGAGTAAGAACCGTAAACATCATGTACTCATGTAAACTACTTCAAATTCCACTTCATATCCGCTTAACCCCTGGAGTTCCCGCAGATCCCGTAACTCTTTGACCCATTTACAAGTCTAGGTATATTGAAGATGTGATATATTGCTTCCCTGACTATTTGTTCTCTTGGCACAGTCATGTCTCTATAACTTCCTCTATATGAAGTCTGGCTCTTTCTGCCCTGTTGTGGTCCTCTTGATCAGGACTCTCCTCCTACACATCTCCCCCGCCTGCCTATCTGCTTTCTTTCTCTCTGCTGACTAACCCTTCAGTAATGCTGGCCTCTCTCTCTTTTCTCTAAGCAGCTGCTTGCAGTCTTCTATAGGAGAACACAAGGCTACAGGCTGCAGAAGAAGAAATCTCCAACCATGCAGAAGGTAAGTGGACGAGTAATGGCTGCATATGGAAGGGTGACAATGTGGTGCTTCTAGCATCTGATGACTTCTTAGCTGCAGATTATCTAGACAGGACAGTGCATTTTCGGACAACAAATATAACTTTTGCATCGGCTGATATGTAATCGTGGCGGAAAAATGAGTGTATGTGAGAGGCATTAGGAACACTACATAGAAACAGAAGATTGACAGCAATCTTATCTTAGTATAGAGTTTATCCCAGGCATGTGTAAATTCACTTACTGCAGACTTCCCAGCCACGTCTGCTGGTAGGTGTTCCAAGCCTGAACTAACTCTTTCCGTGTAATAATATTTCCTTACATTAGCTCTGATCTTCCCCCAACTAATTGTAGATTGTGTCCCCTTCTTCTTGTGTTGTTTTTATTTATTTATTAAAAACGCTTCCCTCCTGAACCTTATTCATGCCTTTAACATACTTAAAGGTTTCGATCATGTCGCCCCTCTCCCTTGTTTCTTCAGGGCTATGCAGATTCAGTTCTTTAAGTCCTTCTTGATATGTTTTTTTATGCTTCAGACCCTCCACCATTTTTGTAGCCTGCCCGTTCCATTTTATCTATAACTTTTTTAGGTGAGGTCTCCAGAACTGGACACAGTATTCCAGATCTGGTCTCACTAGTGCTGTATACAGTTGGATCACAATCTCTCTCTTCCTACTGGTCCTACCACCATCTACACAGCCAAGTATCCTACTTGCTTTCCCAGCCGCCTGCCCGCACTGGGCACTCATTTTGAAGCCTTCTGATATCAGGACCCCTAGCTCCTTCTCTTCTGAAGTCCTGGATAAGACAGAACTGCCAATATGATAGTAACACAGAAGGTTCCTTCTCTCCAAGTGAGCTATTTTACATTTAGATGCGTTAAATCACAGACTCTTTGCAACTTTAAAATGAGATATAAGTGGGGAGACTCATTTCACATTGATTGGAAAACTGCATTAAAGCGAGCCAGCCTTATTTTGCCTAGCAAAACCTGTGGCTAGAAGTCACAGGAAGGATGCCAAGTTCTCCTAAAGATCTGATCTGATATACCCAAGTGAGTTGGGGTTGTCTGGTAGAGACCTCCTCTTTCCATACGTAACTTGAAGCTCTTGGACCTCATTGCCAAATTTGTAGCAACCTCACACCTACCATATGCCCTTTATAATACTGGTGTCCTCATATGTACGAAAGGGACTTTGGGGCTCTTTTAGGCACTTGGGCTCATGTGCGACTTCTACCTCTGAAGTCCCTATAGCTATGTCCCTGCCAAATAGGGAACATGGAGGTAATTTGAATCCCCACCCTCTAGTGAAGGGCAGTTCTTTCCCTAATGGACTACTCATGTTTATGCAGTATATAGATGGTCCATTATTGCACTGGGTATGGTGTACTGCTTCACAGTTGATCACTTGAGGCCAGCAATGAGTTAAAAACAGGACAACCCTTGAAAAAACGGCGTTAATCTCACATAGACACATAGTCATGATAACGTGAGTAGGGGAAGTATCTGCCACCAGAAGAACAGAAAACACCAACTAGGTCGAAAAAGTAGTCAGGTCTAGGACTGAGGAAATTTTAGCACGGCAGAGGAAACTTCATTTATGGATCATTTGCTGCTTAGGTTTATCTCTGGGTTAGAAATTGTTAGAAATACGTGCTGTGTACACTGGGGTAGTCAATAGTCATCTCATGATTATCGCATGATAGGATTACAAAAAAAGATAATACCCCTAATATAAAGCTGGAGGCAGATAACACAGAGTCACAGCATAGAAAATAGGAGATAGACTAACCTCCCTTCTCCCTGCATAGTGATTTCACAGAGAGCATGCCCAGAACGTTGTCCAGAGCATGCCCACAATATTGTCCATAAGGTTAATAAGTTGTTATCTTATAGTTATCTCATGTAAAGCTAATTTCTTATAATCATGTGAATACAACAGAATAAAAAAAAATACAATAACAAAATAGTATCCACTATCCACAGGATAGGAGATAATTATCAGATCGGGGAGTTCCTACTGCTGCTCACAAGAACGGGATCCCTGTGCCCCCTAAAATAAAGGGGAGCGGGAGATCGGGCATGCGAACCGCTGCATTAGGGTCCATTCACACGTCCGCATCCATTCATCTTCAATGGGGCCGCAAAATTTGCGGACAGCCCACAGTGTGCTGTCTGCATCCGCACTTCCGTTCCGTGGCCCTGCAAAAAAATAGAACATGTCCTATTCTTGTCTGCAGACACGAACAAGAAAAGACATTTATAGTGCCGGCCATGTGCGGTGCGGTCAGCAAAATGCGGACGTGTGAATGGACCCTTATTGTAGGGAAGTCCCGGAAATAGCACCATATCCGGCTGTCTCCAGAACTCCAGTGCGTATGCTCGACCTGCCACTCTGTTCATTCTGGTGGACTCTAAGAGGTACTGAGTTCCTGTTCTTGTGATCAGTGGGACCCCCACCCATCTAATAGTTATCCCTTATCCTGTGGATAACTTGTAACAACCGGATTAGGGTGGGTTCACACTAGCGTTAGGGGTTCCGTTATGGATTTCCGTTATAACATGGTTATAACGGAAAATAACGGAATCCTTAAGACAGAAGGACGGATCCGTTCTTCTCCCTATAGACTTGTATTATAAAGGAATGCAAAATGGAAGCCTTCAACAGGCATTCTGTTTGCTTTCCGTCCTAATAGAAGTCTATGGGAATCAAAACGGATCCGTCTGAGTCCGGTTATGCAAGACGGAAAACTAAGTCCTGCTTTCCCATAGACTTCTATTAGGACGGAATGCAAACGGAATGCCTTTTAAAGGCTTCCGTTTTGCATTTTGTCTGGGTATTCCGTTATTTTCCATTATAACCATGTTATAACGGAAAGCCATAACGGAATCCCTAACGCTAGTGTGAACCCACCCTTACCTGTTTAAAGGAAAATGGGAACTTGCTTCTGTATAGATTTTCAATTAGTAAAAAAAAGAATATGGTGGTGCATTCCTTTTCCGTGCCCATTCATTTCATGGGATCACTGATGAATGGGAGTTCAGATCTCCACTCATTATATGTTAATGCCCTATCCTAAGGATAGGCCATCAGTGCGTATTCCTGGAATCTGATCGGCTGAGATTCATCAGCCGATGACTAGCCCACCGCAGTGAGGTCTTCTGGATATTTTCCATGAAGGAGACAGTTATATGGAGCAGGCACTCTTGAGTGTGATGTGCATTTTTGGCCAAACAATGAAGACGAGCCAATACACAATTGTGAGATGCTCTAGTAATTCGGAGGGTCAGACTAGGTTTGCAGTAATGTTTTTTCTGGAATTTATAACACAAGCTCATGAGTCATCCCATTTCAGACATAGAGTTGTATTTTGAACCAGCCTAACCACACTACTCAGATCTTAGCGTCCAATAAGACACGTTTCATGTGACTAATACACTGGTTTGTATCTTTTTATATAGCAAAATCACTGCAAAATGCTAGTTGAATGGGATATGAAATTGAATGTAATTATAGTCATATTTATACTGTTTGTAACTAAAAAGCAAAAAAGTCCCCAAATGTCTTCACTTCTGTACTCTTAAAGGGACACTCCCATCAAAAAGGGGTATTTTGGAAACCAATTTTCAAAGAAAAACTTTTTTTTTTTATTGACCATATTGACCACCTGTAGCAGCACAAATGATAAAACCTTCTATATAGACAGGGAACCCATTGTCAATCCAGTGCTGCTGGGAAGGGAACGTGTTATCTGCAAGGTAATCCTCGTGATAAAAGTAGGTGTAGAATTGTCATAACAGTATGTTATGTTCTCTTGATAGAGATAGATATAGATGTCCACAGAAGAACATTGCATTGCTTAGTGTAATGGGTATTGATTTAGTGGAGGGTTCTCTCTCTGGTCAGAGTGAATGGTCTGACTGAAAAAGTTAAGTGAGGCTATTTGCCGTGCTAAAATCCCAAACAGAGGAAGTTAAAGAGCCAGGATAGGAAGTAGAATACATGGAGTGACTTAAAAATATCCAGAAAACAATCCATGAAAGATTACATAGAATATTCACATGTAGGTTGTTAATATGGGGTGACACATAGGACAGGTAGTAGTGTACCTTTAAGTTATTAGTATGAATTACACCCATGGGGACTAGGGGTGCTTAGACTTAAATTGGGTATATGGTTTCCTGATGTGATTGTTATTATTAGTGGTAGTAGCAGAAGTATTAGTGGTAGTAGCAGAAGTATTAGTGGTAGTGGCAGTTGTTAGTGGTAGTAGTTATATAATTTTTGTTTACACTTTGTACACCAAGAGGTCAGTATAGATATTTTTGGGGGGAGGGAAGCACTATACCTATGTAATTTTAGCATTGTTTAATTTCAGTTTACTGAGTATTATTTCTGAGCTTAAAGGCGTTTTCCGAGATTCTTTACCCGATGATCTATTCTCTGGATAGGTCATCAGTATCTGATCGGTGAGGGTCTGACACTTCAATGGGGCTGAGCTACGCCTAGGCCATGTGACCGATGAACATAACATCACTTGCCTAGACCAAGCTGTGGGACGGCAGCAGCACACCTGCCTTCTCAAACAGCTGATCGGGGGGGTCCTTGGTACTGATGACCTATTCGCAGGAAAATCTCAGAAAACTCCTTTAAGGTGCCCACACATATTCATCTAAAGTTGATGAAAATGGATGATTTCAACCAAAATAAATATTTTAGCCAAACAATGACAGACTAACGATTGTTCACCAGATGATCATGTGTTCAACGATTGCTCAACCATCAGCCTCCTTCTATCTAATGTCTCTGTTCACACCTTTCAGCTTTGACCTCATACAGATCTCCAGTAATTGTGTGACTAATCATGCAATCATAGGACATTAGCAGGATGCAGTAGTGGTCAGGACTATTTTTTTTGTTTGTTTGTTTTTTTTGGGGGGGGGGGGGTCCAGATAAAAACCACATTCTCTATTTCCATAAATCCAAGACTCATTGTCACTTTTATTAATGGACAGTATAACGTAACACCATGTAAAAGGCAGACAGAAGGTCTTTGTTTCGGGAAGTGTAGGCTGCTTTGAGCTGATATCGGGAAGTTCTGTTATATGTCCTATGATAATTTTCAGTAAGAGCTGCTTCCAGACCCCACATATACAAGACTCTAAATTACGATGAGTCTCACTGCTGGAAGAATGCCTCACCCAGGCCCTAGTTCAAGGGATGAGATAGGAAAGATATAGTAGTTGCTGGATAAGAGGATCAAAGCTAGCATGTAGTTATGGAAGGTTACAAACAGTCCTAGCTTCTAGAGTGGTATCTGGAAAATATAAAGCAATCCATGTAAGATGAGGAGATATGGTAAACAGAGGATTGTGGCGGAGACCTCTCCAGCTCTATACTGATTTTATAAACTTTTGAACTGTGTAATATTTTAGTTATGGGTTAGTCTTCTCCTGACCTTTTCTTACTTAACTTGTGTGTGTCCTCCTTACAGATTGAAAGCCGTCTTCTTGGCCACCGAGCAATGGCAATCTTATTAATCTTCCTCCTTGGTGAGGTTGTATCATCTACTAAAGAGGTAAGAAGATTGATCAAGTTATGCTTCAGAAGATTGCTACACAAGATAATGTGATATTCCTTAACCTACATTATATTGTTGAGGGATATTGACTACCCATGGTCCAACATTCTAGATTTATGATTTCTATATAGTTCAGGGCATAAAAAACATAGGGCCAGGTCATGTGGATGGTATTGGAAAGAGGCTTACCAATGGTTGTCTCCACCCCCCTTGCTACAAGGTGGGAAAGTTTTTGTGGGACTCCTCTCTCCAATTGCTAGAAAAAAAGGAATGGAGATTTGATGTTTAAAGTGAGAAACAAAGACCAAGCTCTTCTGTCACTATAATAGAGGTACTATTTTGATATAATCTATGGGACACCCTCTTTTCTATGGACACAACTGAGTGAACTTGGGTTCATAAGTATTGATGGGACAGTTTGTTAAATTCTTGATATTCAGAGGGATTGTCTCATGGCAGCAACCCCTGTCCATATGCCCTAGTACATGGGACATATGGTTGTCAGAGAGAAGGTACTCTGCTCAGGACTCTCTAAAACTTGCAATTGAGAGGCTCTGGTAGATTTTAGTTGTCCTTGTTTTACTTGGATGACCATTGATCTGGATGCCTACCTAACACCTCTACTATTTCTTTGCTAGATCCTTCATCATCGAGAGAAGAGAGGAACAAGGACATATAAATGTGATTATTGACTATTTTTTTCTTGGGTGGGGTCATTAGTACTGTAGTGACTGAAATGAGATACTGGGGTAGATGCAGTTGGGTTGTGTATATCGTAGTCTATTAGCAATGCAGGATTTACAGAATGAGGGTATGAGATATAAGGTAGCTTCATGTCTGGACTATTCTCATCAAAACCTAAAATTTGGTGTCACTGAAGTAAATGTCAAGAGACCATTGCACTGGGCTGCTTACACTGGGGTCTAGGAAGCTCAGATATGGAAAGTCAGTTGGTGGACCGTGGAGCCCTCATATCTCAGCTTCCTGGATCCCTGTCATAGGTAAAGAAAACTATTGGGGCTACCTTCTGTTTCCATAACTCCCATAGAAGGTGAATGCAGACCACTCCATTCATTCTTTACCTGGACTGAAGCAGTTGGCAGCCACCTCACCAGGTGGGCAAATCGGGAGTCAGGAGACCAAATTCTCCACATATGAACCTGCATCTAGGGGTTGGCCCATTACACACATTGGTGATGTATCGCTAGGATATGCCACCAACGTCAGATATGTGCTGGTCTCTTACCTATCTCTAAAACAAGGGCGTCCAAACTGAAGGCGGGTGCACCACGCAAGCAAAGTCACCCTCCATTCACTTCTGTCGGAGTGCAAAAATACCAGAGAGTTGGCTCGGCTATTTCCGGAACCCTTACAGAGGCGAATGGAGAGGTGGCCGTACTTGCGCAGTGCGCCGTCTCCATTCATTTCTATGGAAGTTCCAAAAATAGCCAAGTGCGTTCGCTCGATATGTCACCAATATGTGAGATAGGCCAAGCGATATGTCACCAATGTGTGAGATGGGCCAACCCCTTTTGAAGTCTCAAGGGCTCTCCAGATCTAATTGGTCGCTTTTTTAAATATCCTTAAAATTTCCCTAAAAACATAATAATTTTACAAATAATTAGTGATATAAGCCACAAGGACGAGGCTGCGACAAACTTCTGTATTCATACAAAATCAGGTGTCAGGAATGAAAAAATATAAATGGTTAAGTAGCACAGTGGACCTTATGAGCTCCTGCACCAGTTCCAACCAATTTAGTGAAGGTGTTTTGGGGGAAGCAGAAACTTCTACAAGAATGGCTTCCTTTATGAGCTGGGGTGATCTGATAACAGAGCGAGGCAGATTGAGTTAATTTTGTTAATTTTTCCTCATTTTACAGCTTTGTGTATGGAAAGACCCTCAGGAAAAATCTACACAGGTGGAGACACCTGGCTGCGGTCTGCTGGACGGCGGGTGGAGTTCTGTCGCTGTGAGGAGGGGCGGAGAAGGTGTCACAGTGTGCCATTCATGGGTGAGTTAAATCCAACCTGAAAATGGCTGAAGTACCTGAACACCGGTTCAAATCTGATCTGGACAACATCCGCATGGTGTTTCCATGTTGGAGAATACCCTTAAAGGCTTTTCAGGTACTTTAATATAGATGGCCTATCCCCAGGATAGACCATCAGTATCTGATAGGCAGGGGTCTGACCCCCACACCGCGCCAATCAGCTGGTGTGCAGTAGTACCAGAGCCAACAGCGGAAAGTGCTGGTAACTGCAGTAATGCTTCCATTCACTTCAACACAGCTGAGCTGCAATACCAGAAACAACCTGGGGACAGTTGTGGCGCTGTTTCTGGAAGAAAGTAGCCATGTTTTCCTAATCCTGGACAACCACTTATGCCACGTAACTTCTGAATATTAGGGAGAAAGGAGATGGAGGTGGGAGATGGGCTTGGGATGGACAATAAAATTATTATTAATGTTGTTTTCCACAGAATGTTCGGAGACCAAGTGTTACAATGGAGGACGCTGTCTACAGGCTCTTTACTCCCCGAATTACCTGTGTAATTGTCTCAGTGGATTTACTGGAGAGCACTGTGAAATAGGTATGAGCATGGGGCCCGTGGAGGATGTATGCACCAGAGAGGCAGGCCATGCAGCTGCTATGGCTCCCATGGAGGATGTATGCACCACAGAGACAGGTCATGCAGCTGCTATGGGGCCCGTGGAGGATGTATGCACCACAGAGACAGGTCATGCAGCTGCTATGGGGCCCGTGGAGGATGTATGCACCATAGAGACAGACCATGCAGCTGTTATGGGGCCCGTGGAGGATGTATGCACCATAGAGACAGGCCATGCAGCTGTTATGGGGCCCGTGGAGGATGTATGCACCATAGAGACAGGCCATGCAGCTGTTATGGGGCCCGTGGAGGATGTATGCACCATAGAGACAGGCCATGCAGCTGTTATGGGGCCCGTGAAGGATGTATGCACCATAGAGACAGGCCATGCAGCTGCTATGGGGCCCGTGGAGGATGTATGCACCACAGAGACAGGCCATGCAGCTGCTATGGGGCCCGTGGAGGATGTCTGGACCATAGAGGCAGGCCATGCAGCTGCTATGGGGCCCGTGGAGGATGTATGCACCATAGAGACAGGCCATGCAGCTGCTATGGGGCCCGTGGAGGATGTATGCACCATAGAGACAGGCCATGCAGCTGCTATGGGGCCCGTGGAGGATGTATGCACCATAGAGACAGACCATGCAGCTGCTATGGGGCCCGTGGAGGATGTATGCACCATAGAGACAGGCCATGCAGCTGCTATGGGGCCCGTGGAGGATGTATGCACCATAGAGACAGGCCATGCAGCTGCTATGGGGCCCGTGGAGGATGTCTGCACCATAGAGACAGGCCATGCAGCTGCTATGGGGCCCGTGAAGGATGTATGCACCATAGAGACAGGCCATGCAGCTGCTATGGGGCCCGTGGAGGATGTATGCACCATAGAGACAGGCCATGCAGCTGCTATGGGGCCCATGGAGGATGTATGCACCATAGAGACAGGCCATGCAGCTGCTATGGGGCCCGTGGAGGATGTATGCACCACAGAGACAGGCCATGCAGCTGCTATGGGGCCCGTGGAGGATGTATGCACCATAGAGACAGGCCATGCAGCTGCTATGGGGCCCGTGGAGGATGTATGCACCATAGAGACAGGCCATGCAGCTGCTATGGGGCCCGTGGAGGATGTATGCACCATAGAGACAGGCCATGCAGCTGCTATGGGGCCCGTGAAGGATGTATGCACCACAGAGACAGGCCATGCAGCTGCTATGGGGCCCGTGAAGGATGTATGCACCACAGAGATAGGCCATGCAGCTGCTATGGGGCCCGTGGAGGATGTATGCACCATAGAGACAGGCCATGCAGCTGCTATGGGGCCCGTGGAGGATGTATGCACCATAGAGATAGGCCATGCAGCTGCTATGGGGCCCGTGGAGGATGTATGCACCATAGAGACAGGCCATGCAGCTGCTATGGGGCCCGTGTAGGATGTATGCACCATAGAGACAGGCCATGCAGCTGCTATGGGGCCCGTGGAGGATGTATGCACCATAGAGACAGGCCATGCAGCTGCAGATAGCACATGTACAGTATCCATTTTTTGCGGACCACAAAACAGATGATTGCGGTTGGGATAATGGAGTGGTGGGAGGGATCAAATACCTAACCAGGGGGTTAAAAGTACATAATAAGGGGTCTCCCTCTTCCCCTGATTTTGTCCTGTGATGTTCAGTATCTGATTAACTCTTTGCAGATACTTTGGCCTCCTGTTACGAGGGCTCAGGACAGTTCTTCCGAGGAAACTACAGTCGGACTAACAGCGGACTGGTCTGTTTGAACTGGAAGTCTGAGGCACTTAGTCAGAAGCCGTACAATGCTCAGCACAAGGACGCACAAGAACTCGGGCTGGGAAACCACAACTATTGCAGGTACTACAGCATGATTTGTGTGTATACTGCCCCCTACTGGTAGGAATATATTGGCAGAGAATATGTGCCGTTTCACTTGCAGTCTTTTGCTGGAACCATGGTGTCGGTGAGATCTTCAAGTTACTTTTTAAAGGGATTTTCACGAATATAAAGAACATACAGTAAATATTTTCATCACCCTTAGGCCTCCTACACACGACAGTATTTTTTCACGGTCCGCAAAACGGGGTTCCGTTTGGTCCGTGATCCGTGACCGTTTTTTTGTCTGTGGGTCTTCCTTGATTTTTGGAGGATCCACGGACATGAAAAATGAAAAAAAAAGTCAAGTTTGCCATTGAAATGATAGGAAAGAACGGACACGGATCACGGACACGGATCACGGACGCGGATGACAATCTTGTGTGCATCCGTGATTTTTCACGGATCCATTGACTTGAATGGGTCCGCGAACCGTTGACCGTGAAAAAAATAGGACAGGTCATATTTTTTTCACGGCCAGGAAACACGGATCACGGATGCGGCTGCCAAACGGTGCATTTTCCGATTTTTCCACTGAACCATTGAAAGTCAATGGGTCCGCGAAAAAAAAACGGAAAACGGAACCACGGACGCGGATGCACACAACGGTCGTGTGCAGGAGGCCTTAGAGGGGTTGTATGAAATTACAAAGAAGGCTGCTTTCTTCAATAAACAGCGCCTCTCTTGTCCCTAGGCTGTGTATGGTATTACAGCTCAGTTCAATTGATTTGAATGGGGATTAGGCTGCAATACTAGACACAGCCTGTGGATAAGAAAGGCACTGTTTGTGTAAAAACTCAAAGATGTTTTAATAATCTCATACAACAACCTGAGCAATGAACTGGTACATTCACTTATTGAAGGGTTTTCCTCCCGACACTACAGTTTTTTTCCCACTGTCTTTACATTTGGGTTCATTTTCAGGACATTTCATTGTAAGCTCCTGTGTTACAATTAGTAAATTCATTTGTTTTGTTGTTCAGACCTTCAGAATATTTCTGCACTTGGAAGGGAACTAAAGGATCATTTATTCCCTACAATGTATCAGTCTGGAGGTCAGGGTGAGATGATTGCCTGCACTGATACAATTGTAGCAAACGCTCTGCTGTGAGATTTAAACTTCTGGATGTAAAACAAGTCACTGCCAGCAAGCAGAGATCTTGTAAAATAGTGAGCGATTTAAACCTAAAGTATACTAGAAAGTTGCAGAACTTGTCAATACTCGATGATTAAAATTGACATAAGCCAGAAAACTGCTTTAACCCT
The DNA here is from genome assembly GCF_905171765.1 of Bufo bufo. Lineage (NCBI taxonomy): Eukaryota > Metazoa > Chordata > Amphibia > Anura > Bufonidae > Bufo > Bufo bufo. Next base: position 772,036,975 of record NC_053389.1, on the reverse strand, counting down.
TTCATGCCCCCTGAAGTAACTTTACGGCAGCGGCTCGCGAGGGGTATATGGAGTGGGCTCATCAGCTGATCCTACTCCATACACAGAAGGTGACAGCTGTGTAATACAGGTGACACCCTGATGCTGTATTACACAGATCCTGGTCGTTTTACCCCTCAGATCCCATGTTCAATGTCGAATGTGATGTCTGAACAGTTAGGGCTCATGCACACGACCGTATGTATTTAGGGGTCCGCAAAAACGGATCCGCAAAAAATACGAATGACGTCCGTGTGCATTCCATATTTTGCGGAATGGAACAGCCGCCCCTAATAGAACAGTACTATCCTTGGCCGTGATGCGGACAATAATAGGACATGTTCTATTTTATTGCGGAACGGAAATATGGACATACGGAAACGGAATGCACATGAAGTAACTTCCATTTTTTTTGCTGAACCGTTGAAATAAATGGTTCCTCATACGGTCCGCCAAAAAAACGGAACGGACACAGAAAGAAAATACGTTTGTGTGCATGAACCCTTAGATAGAGGGAGAGGGCTTTCTCTGTACTCTGATCTCCCCAGGGGCAAAGTCATGGAGTTTGAATTGGTTGTTATGACAGCCTGAGGTCTTGTGAAGCCTCCCAGGCCTGCCATAAGAACCTGCCTGCTAAGCCCTGCCTGGGGCAATGCTTAATAGGAAGCCAGTAAAAATCCAATTGATTGCAATAATAATATAGCAATCTATGGATTAAGCGATAACAGGGACGCATGTTAAATTCCGCCAATGGGACAAAAAGTAAAGAAAAAAAAAAGTTTTTAAAGATATTAAAAAAACACAAAAATATAATCACCCTCCTTTCTTAATTTTACATCTAAAAATAATATTTAAAAAACTAAATATAATACGTATCGCTATATCCAAAAAATTCTAAACTATTAAAAAATGTGTTGTGCATTCTAACAGAAATAAATATACAAATGGCTGATATGACAGTTTTTCCCTTCTCCCCCCCCCCCAAAAAAAAAAAAATTAAAAAAAGTGATTAAAAAGTCATATTTACTCTAGAATGGCTCTAGTGAAAACTCCAGCTCACCCCGCCAAAACAACTTCTCACAGAAAAATAAAAAAAATGTATAGATGTCTGGCGTACATTTTTTTCACTGGTTTTTATTTTTTTGAAGTATGAAAACAGTGTACGGTCGCTGTGTCATTTTTAGCGCACAGTACACCGTGAAAAAAAACCAAAAATCTGTCAGCATTGCGCTTTTTTTCCCCCACCATTAATTTCACCCTATGTGGAATTTTTTTCCTCCCATTTTTCAATACATGATATACATTGTGCCTTTAAAAATTACAAATTGTCCTGCAAAAAGCAAGCCCCCATCCCATGATACAAAAACTAAAAAAATTTGGCTCTTTGGCTAACAGCTCTAGAGCATCTGCTCCCCTGTTATTCCTACTAGAAATCTATAAATAATTTGACCTGTGCTTCCTTTTTCCTTGTCCCTACACAGTCAGCCCTGATTGGACAGTATCTGACTCCCCAAGTACATACCCTCAACTGCTAACACCCAGTTGTCAATTAATTCTAGGATTAAACTGTAATTAAATCCCGCTATAAAAGTGTTTTCAGTAGCTGTGTAGCAGGAAGAATTGAGGAAAAGACCAACGATACTAGTGTGATTAATTAGTGAGAAGTATTTATTGCCACTCTCTGGCACCAGTACAGGTCACGTTCCTCGCACAGTTGGCGAGCCCGACAGGAGTAGTAGAATGAGGAGGTTTTGAGGCAGGTAATCATTTTGGTGAATGTCCAGCTATTAGATATTTAGGGAATCATAAAAATGATGAACTGGAAGCGGCTGCGGCACCTAGATTAAAGTGATTTATTATTTTACAGGAATCCGGATGGCGATAAAATTCCCTGGTGTTATATATTTAAGAATGGGAAGTACAACTGGGATTACTGTAGTGTGCCAGCCTGCCGAGCAAGTGAGTGCCAGCCCAGCCTGGAGAGCGTCCATTGTCTTAGCACAGGAGGAGCTGCCAGGAAGCTGCTCGTAGTATTACAATAGCATTTCCAGCAATTCTGGATATAAATTACACGTAGTGACGGAATTATTACTAGCATCTAATTACTGCATGCGCCTTTACTACAAGTCTGCCCGGGTATACAGGGATACACAGAGGAGTAACCTGAAGCTCCTGGGTCCTAATGCAGAATCTGTGACATGCCATTTATAATACTAATGTCTTCTCGTGTGGCACCAGGGCCCAGTGCACCCTCTATACCAGGGATGTTGCAGAACTACAACTCGCAGCATGCCCTAATGGCTGTAGGCTGCCCAGGCATGCTGGGAGTAACTACTTGCATCGCCATGTAATAACAATTATGGAGCTTCTGTTCTTATGACTCTGTGTTGTATCATTCCTGTATTATTCCTGCTAGAAGTTTACAAATAATATGCCAGCAGTCTGCAGTAAAGGTACTGCTGGGTGTTACCAGTATGGGGTGTATCTGTCTCTGCCTAATCAGCGTTGCTGATGTCAGACTGTGCAGGGACACCCACCCAGTTGGTAACACCTATCTGCTGGCAATTCATGCATAAACTTCTAGTAGGAATGGCACAACATAGAGCCATAAGAATAGATGCTCCAGAACTGCTATTAGATGAGGAATGGAAGTAGTTACTAACACGATGTCAGGAGAGGGGACGGGTCCTATTTAAAGGGACGGTGAATGACACCGGGATTACACCTGTATCTTTTCTCCAAAGGTTCTGCAAATAGTGGACACATTTTATTTATGTCTATATGATGCCATGGATCAAAGGAAAGGAGGAGATTAAAGGGGTTCTCCGGGCTTTAATATCAGATTGGAGGGGGTCCGACACCTGGCACCCCCGCTGATCAGCTGTATGAAGAGACAGCGCGCGCAGTGTTCACGTGCCGTGTCCCTTCTCTCTTCCTTTCCGCTGCTGCTTTGCCATAGACATACAGCAGAGAGCAGGAAGAGACACGGCAGATGGCACGTGTGCACTGCGCACACCATCTCTTCATACAGCTGATCGGGGGGGTGCCGGGTGTCAGACCCTGCCAATCTGATATTGATGACCTATCCTATCGGAGCACTTGTCTCCACCGATTAGCTGTTTTGTGCAGCCGCTATATACTGGATGGAGCCAGAAACAGAAGGCGCTGTCCCCTGTGTTGGCGGTGCTGGGGTACGGCAGCTCAGCTGAAAGTGGATTCAAGTGAATGGAAGATGAGTTGCAGTAGGCTGGTACTGGAAACTACACGGTGGATGGAGCCTTCTTCTTCTTCTTCCAGCTCTGTTCACTGTAGGCTGCCCAAAATGGCAGATCAGTGGGGGTTCCAGGTGTGTGACCCCACAGATATCAGATCGGTGGGGGCAATGGCCTTTTCCTAGGCCAGTGACATCACTGTACATCGGTCACGTGGCCTATTTGTAGCTCAGCTCCATTCAAGTCAATGGGGCGGAGCTGCTATACCAAGCACTGCCACTATCCAATGTATGGCGCTGTGCTTGGAAAGCTGTCGAGAGCCCGCAGCACTCACTGGAGCTCCTGAAACAGCTGATCGGACTCGGACGCCAGCTGATGTGATAATAGGATAGGTCATGTGATCCTGAGTATACGTCATCATTATCTTTTTTAGGATTACCCCTTTAATGAACTAGGCCTCATGCACACGACCGTTGTTTTATTCCGTGTCCGTTGTGCCGTTTTTCGTGATTTTCTGCGGACCCGTTGACTTTCAATGGGTCCGTTGAAAACTCGGCTAATGCACCGTTTGTCATCCGCGTCCGTGATCCGTGGTTCCAGTCCGTCAAAAAAATATAACCTGTCTTATTATTTTCGCGGAAAACGGTTTGCGGACCCATTCAAGTCAATGAGACTGCTAAAAAACATGGAGGCACACAAGATTGTCATCCGCGTCCGCGCGTCCGTTTTTTTCCTATCATTTGCATGGCAAACCTGTCTTAGATTTTTTTTTACTTTCCTTTATGTCTGGTGATCCTCCAAAAATAAAGGAAGACACACGGAAACAAAAACGGTAACGGATCACGCAACAACGGAACCCCATTTTGCGGAACGGAACACAACAACGGTCGCGTGCATGAGGCCTTATCCTGAGGATATCAATATCTAACAGTCCTGGAAAACCCTTTTAAAATTAGATGAGACAGTATACATAGAAGTCGTCTGAAGGTCGCTGAATTCTTTTATTTTGACGCCACCTAGAGGCCATTAGTGGTACTTTGTTTTTCGCCTTTTGATTGTAGGTTTGTTATGAGGGACACCTACAGTCTTTAATTTCTCATAACACAATATTACTGAATACATCTGTCCAGAAGAATTTGCCTACACGGCATAAACTAGAAATAACTTGCAGTGTATCGCAGAAGCCTTATACTGCCATGTATCACATCTAGAGATAAGCAAATTTCATATTTTGAAATTCGTTCACGCTTCTTTTGGTGGTAAAAGCAGAATTGCGTTATGGATTCCGTCATAATAGAAGTCTATGGGCTGCATAACGGATCCGTCCCGTTTCCGTTATGCAGGGGAGTCCTCTCCGGACGGATCCGTTATGCAGACCATAGACTTCTATTATGACGGAATGAATAACGGAATGCCACTATTATAACGGAATGCCTCTAAAAGCATTCCATCGTAACGGAATCCATAACGCAATTCTGCTTTTACCACCAAACGAAGCGTGAATGAATTTCATATTTCATAACCTGAAATTCGCTCATCTCTAATCACATCGTGTAAACACAATTAGACAGGCGTATTTCATTATTTTGCCGAGTATTCATTAAAAGTCGCACAGTCGTTGATAAATTAGGGCTCATGTACACGACCGTAGGTATTTTGTGGTCCGCAAAAGACAGATCCGCAAAAAATATGGATGACGTCTGTGTGCATTCTGTATTTTGCGGAACGGAACAGCTGGCCCCTAATAGAACAGTCCTATCCTAGTCCGTAATGCGGACAATAATAGGACATATTCTATCCTTTGCGGAACGGACATATGGAAACGGAATGCACATGGAGTAACTTCCGTTTTTGTGTGAAAAGAAAATAAGTTCGTGTGCATGAGCCCTTAAGCCTCATTCACACGTCCGTGTCCGCGCTCAAATCCGTGAACAGGTGGTCAGTGATGCATCCGTGAAGCTGTCTGTTAACGATCCGTGTTGGGTCCGTGTTACATCCGTGTTTTACTGACACTGAGCAGCTGAAAAATAATTTTTAAAGCATCTCTTCTTAATGATCCGTGAAACACGGATGCAACACGGATGGCATCTGTGGTTTTCACGGACCCATAGACTATAATGGACGTGATGGATCCCTGAACATGGACAAAATAGAGCGTGCATCCGTGCTGAAAACACTGACCCACGGACCGTGCTAAAACACTGATGTGTGAATACACACGTTAAAATGAATAGGGACGTGTGCTGTCCGCGGAGAACACGTACAGCACACGTCCGTTACACACTGAGGCTTTAGACTAGGCGTATTTTTATTAGTCTGCCCTCTGGTGGTGTTTTTCAGTTAGACAGGTTCATATTCACTCAGACTGGACTAATTTATTTGCACATGAAAAATAGTCGCATCTGTGCAGAGAAAAGTCGCATGTCTCCAGGAAAGTGCGCCTTTTCATGCAAAAAAAACAAAAACCTACGCCAGCCCTGGGGTGGGAAATTAAACTGTTTTTGTAACAAATTCAGGTGCAGAATAAGGCGCACCTGCATAAAGAGGTCGGAAAAAAACTCACAAAAGTTAGGAAACTTCTGAATTAGTTTTAAAGAAATCTAACTAGGCGAACAAAGTGCAAAAGCTGCCAAAACAGGCGAAATTTGAGTAGTAAATGCGACTTAAAAACAGCGTTTTTTTAGACTAAAAACGGGCGCAAACACTTTAATAAATGTGCCCCACATTGTGCAGACACATGAATGGCCGATAATTCTCACTATTCATTCGATCATGAGATATCCTAGATATAATAAAGAGATTCCTCCTTTCCAGACACGACAGACTGCTACTCCGAGCGAGGGACCACATACCAAGGATCACGGATTACCACCCTATCTGGTGCCAGCTGCTTGCGTTGGGACTCCCCCTTGCTGAAAAGAAAGCAGTTTAGTTCCTGGCAAGGCAGCGCCCGCCGATTAGGACTGGGGAGCCACAATTACTGCAGGTAAGGGCAAGGCTTATATGTCATGGGATTCTCATATATATTGCAAGTCTGCTCACCTTAAGGCCTCATGCACACGACCGTTGTGTGTTTTGCGGTCCGCAAATCGCGGATCCGCAAAACACGGATGGCGTCTGTGTGCGTTCCGCAGTTTGCGGAACGGCACGGACAGCCATTAATATAACTGCCTATTCTTGTCCGCAAATCGCGGATCCGCAAAACACGGATGGCGTCTGTGTGCGTTCCGCAGTTTGCGGAACGGCATGGACAGCCATTAATATAAATGCCTATTCTTGTCCGCAAAACGCGGACAAGAATAGGACAGGTTATATGTTTTTTGCGGACCACGGACCGCATCTTCTGCGGCCCCATTGAAATGAATGGGTCCGCATCCGAGCCGCCAAAACTGCGGCTCGGATGCGGACCAAAACAACGGCCGTGTGCATGAGGCCTAAAGAAGAGAAAAACTCTCGGCCCTGTACAAAAAATGGATTTAACAGGAACCTGTCCCCCATTGCTGACGAGAATGCTAGTTGTACGTATAGTCATCCATTTCCAGGAGGAATAAGAGAGGGGCGGCACAATACACAGTTGTAAGAACAGGTGTCCAGAATGGTTATTTTATGGGGATACAAACATTAGCTAAAACACATCACTTCCATTCATCTGAATGGGGATGTTTTTGGGGGGGGGGGGAAGCGCATGGATTTCTGCAAGCCCCAGTCAGATGAACGGAACTGATTTTCAATTGCAGAAATCTCTGCAAAAAAAATCTGCTGCATGTGAAGGCGGCCCAACAGGTCCTGTTTAACCCCTTCTCCGCTGGTTGGATACTTTGATAAGTAATGTCATCTTATGTGCTTTGCAGGAATCCGGACAATGACGTCCGTCCTTGGTGTCATGTGATGAACGGCACTGAAGTATCATGGCAGTTCTGCGACGTCCCCCGATGCTGTAAGTCAAACCGAATGAAAGAACTAATCTAGGTCTGCCGACCCCGGCTATTTTACCAGGGGAAGGTAGGATTGGGCATGCTGAATGTCAACATGCCCATTCTTTGTTCTTATGGACTGGCAGAAGTGTCTGGCAGCGTCTTAGTCGCCTCTCCCCATTGGGTATAAACAGATACTCGGCTGAGCCGAGCATGCATGTGTATGGGGGTAGGAAGAATAGCTTTCCGCTGAATGGCGTATGTCCATCTCAAGTAAGTTGCTCTTTTTAAAAAAAAACATTTTTTTGACAGCTACATGTGGAATCCGACGACCTCAGCTAAAGCCTCGCTTCCGAATCGCTGGGGGTAAATCTGCACATATAACCTCTCACCCGTGGACGGCGGCCATCTTTCGCGTGTCCAGGGGCACAGAGTATTTTCGTTGTGGAGGGACACTCATAAGCCCCTGCTGGGTGGTGACGGCCGCCCATTGCTTCCATGAAGAGTGAGTATTCTTCTTTTGATCATAGGTGATGCTTGATATACGTCCGATCTTGTTACTGACAGCGTTTTTTGTTTTTGTTTTTTTTAAGGTCCTCTCCGAATCTATTACGAGTAAAACTGGGGCGGACAATGCAGATTGTACCCGGGCAGGAGGAACAAAGCTTCAGAGTGGAAAGCTTACACATACACCCTCAGTTCGATGATTTCACCTTTGACAATGACATTGGTTAGTATACACTGAGAATACCCTTCCTTAGGTCAGTGTTAAAGGGGCTGTATGCGATTAGAAAACACGGCCTTCTTTCTCCCAGAAACAGCGCCACTCTTCTCCATTGTCCGTGTCTGGTATTGCAGTTCCACCCTATTCACTTGAATAGGGATGAGCCGCAATAGGAGGCACAGCCTATTGACTAAATGTTGGTTCTCCAAATAACACCCACATCTTCAACCTAGAACAGACTGAATATGAAATACCAAAGATTAGAGTTTACCTGGGCTCCATCTAGATGCCAGTTCTTCAAGATGGGTCCACATATATCGGGGGTCATTTACAAAGTGCACTACACCTTTTTGAAGCATGAAAAAAAAAAAAAAACCTTTTGCCTGCGCAACGCTATTTAGATTTTTCCCCCCAGGTTCACGGCTGACGTAAATGCGCCTAACTTATGATGGGGCGCACGCCTCGTCATATGTTAGCCGAATCTTACAGCAGAGCAGGGGGGAATTTAACACCGGCATAAAAAGCTATTTTTAGTAAATGACCCTCATTGAGGTTGAACTCAAGGGGTGCAGAGGTAGATATCGCACACAGCCCTAATGCCTGAGGAGTTCAAAAGCCCCTCGGCCACATAAGAAGACGCCAGTTTTATACTGTAAATGGCACATAGTAGGGGGGGGGGGGGGGGCTCTGTATTTGAGGCCAGGAGCCTACAGTTAAGTCATGTGGTTAAAACGTTGTTATTCCTTTTGTTGATCCGAGGCTCTGTTCCCTGTTATGATAATTGTTACTAATATGCAAATTAGGCCTTTGGTGCATTAAGGGCATTACCGTTGCTCTTGCCTTTCCACTGCCTTGCTAAGGGCGGGCTGGCTGCAGAAACGAGTGGAGCTTGGGTGCAACAAAAGCAATGGTTATGCCCTCATTGCACCAAAGGCCTAATTTGCCTAGTAAGAAAAATTATCATAACTTGCACTCAGATCAAGAAAAGCAAAAAAGCTTCTTAATCAGGTAAACCAAAGGTGTGGCTCTATGCAAACAGTCTGATAACTACGTCGCTGCCGACAGACTCCCTGTAAAGCCTTTTCTGTGGCAGGGCTTAATAGAAACACGAGAATTTTACCATAGACTGCAATGGTAAACCATTGTAGTCTATGGTATAAGCGATCTAACAATCACATGTTCAAGTCCCCTAGGGGACTAAAAATGAACGTAAAAAAATGTAAACATTTTTAGAAATATAAAAAAAAAACTAAGAAAAAGAATAAAAAATGCAAAACATTGAAACATAAGAAAAAGTATATACATTTGGTATAGCTGTAATCGTACTAACCAACCAAATAACATGTCCTTTTTACCGCAAAGTGACTTCTGTACATGTAAACCCGCAAAACAATGGAGGAATTGCGTATTTGTTTCCAGCCTCCCAATGCATTGTATGAAAATGGGCCCAGTCCTTGAGATTGCTTACCTTCTGTGGATGCTATATACTGTATCTCATGATGATTCTTGCCTTCACAGCTCTTCTAAAGCTCAAGTCTTCCTCTGGGTCGTGTGCTATGGAGACGGACAGCGCTCGGCCGGCATGTATGCCTGTCAGGGAGCAGACTCTGCCAGACTGGACAGAATGCGAAATCTCAGGATTCGGGAAGCATGCACATGGTAAGGAAACCACAATAAGCAGGAAAATCCAGCGTACGACCTCTCATGTTTGAATGGTGGACCCCTAAAGGGGAAATATAAAATTGATCCAATATATAGCATGTAAATATTATACAAGCATATAAATATAATGAATTAGTATGGAACCTGAAATAATATAATATGTCATATGGATATTGGCGATTGGGGAATAAGGATTTAGCATTTATTGCGATACCATTTTTCACCTCAGTTAGTGGAGGGTATTTTCTGTAGACATCAAGACAACATCCAGAACAAGGTGTCACACAGTCAAAAGTACAGATTTTGGCCTTTTCAGTCATATTTGTGGTAACGTATTGTGCAATAAATGGTCAAATCCACCGTACTCACAATTATGGGAAACTGAGTATTAAAGGGCATCTGTCAGCAGTTTTGTACCTATGACACCGGCTGACCTGTTACATGTGCACTTGGCAGCTGAAGACATCTGTGTTGGTCCCATCTTCATATGTGTCCGCATTGCTGAGAAAAATTATGTTTTAATATATGCAAATGAGCCCGCCCAAAAGTGCGGGTGACATCACCAACAACACTGCTGGGCGGAAGCCTCTGCCTAGCGGTGTCCAAATGTAAACAATAAAAGCCCTGTCAGAGGGGCTGAGGGGGGGGAAGAAGGGGATATGTGCGGGTTCAGCTCTCAACCCAGACAACCCCTTTAAGTGCAACCACTTACCATGTATGCCACAGTGTCTTCTACAACCTTCTATGGCCGTCTTATATTTAACTCTGTTTCTTCTCCTCTCAGACTCTCCATTCCTGTCCAAGCAGCTGAAAGAAGGTCATGTCAGGCTGTATCCTGACAACCTGTGCTCCCCTGAACGACTATCTGACCGCACGGTCACTGACAACATGTTGTGCGCCGGCGACCCAGTTAACCAGGATGATGCTTGCCAGGTGACCATTTGCATTTTTTTCAAATGTTGAACTTACATCTGTATTTCTACTTCAAAAATGGAAGCAAATCCTATGAAGCCGGGTTCACATCGCGTTTTAGGCCTTCCATTGGGGGGTAAATGTTCGAAATCGGTATTCAGAGATGTACTGCGATGGGTAGATTGAGCTGACGGATTCATCTTTGGTCAGATGAATTTTTTAAACTCTGTTTTACCTATTAAAATAAATATACCCATCGCAGTATATGTTTGAAAACCATTTTCAGGTATACCCTTGACTGAAAGCACTGTGGAGGGCTAAAACGCAACGTGAACCCTGCCTAATGCTGGCAATCTCATCACAGTCTCCAGATTTTCCCCATACAGGCCTATATAAAGGCCTAGAATGAATCTGCTATTGACACATTTCATTTGTAAGCGCCTCATTTGTGGCCACAAGCAAAGTTTGGATGGTTGTATATGGTGGCTTGCATCCAGCTGAAAAGGACATTTGGGATCTGCTGTCAATGACATGCTTTCAGCTAATTAGCATTACAGGCAGTATTTTCAGGAGGGCTAATTAGCTCCATTTGAAAAACAAGGGTCTCCTCACAATCCTTCTCCCAAAGGTCCTTTTCAGCTGGATGCCAGGCAAAGTATACAGCAGCCCCCAAACTCGGGTTCTGGCATCTGTATAGTTAAAGCTCTTATCAGTTTAAATAAATTAAGGCATCCTATAGATGACCAGAAAGGATGTCTCTGGTTCACTACACCATTTTAAGTTGAGCAAGGGAAAAATCCACTGGTGGGGCATCAAGAATGGATATATTAAAGCCCTGGAAGGTCACAGGGACATCATTCTCATCCATTAACAAGTGCAGAGAGCTGCCAGGAAAGAGTGGTCTGTGTTCTGGTGGACTGGGTCAAGCCACAAGATATATTTGGATGAGGGTCATGTAATACTATGATTCCCCTGTAGTGGTCGCTATAGAGAAGTGAAGTGTATTCCCCAGCAGTATCAGCTGATCGTCAGGGATTTTGGTCACCACTTTAAAGGGGTTGCACCGCAAAAAAGACAGTTTTTTTTTTTCATTGAAGTGAGTCAAGGCTGAGCTGCAGTACCACAGACAACCTGTGGACAGGTGTGGGGCTGTTATTGGCAGAAAGCAGCCATGTTTCTCTCATTCTGTACAAGTGGAAGAGCAAAGAACAGTGTCCCATAATGTCTTACAATGTAATATTTTCTTCCAGGGCGATTCTGGGGGGCCACTCGTGTGTGCTGTTGATGGTCGCATGCACCTTTTTGGTGTCATCAGCTGGGGAGATAAGTGCGGGGTAAAGGACAGGCCTGGAGTTTATACCCGAGTGACCCGTTATATAGACTGGATACGGCAAAAGACAGGCATTCAGTTGAACTGAGACCTGATGGACACTACCACCCAAACCACTAAAGACAATGCTGGACATGTCAGAGACCAAAGACCAGCCATGGCTAACAGGGGCCACACGTGAGCTGCGTGATGGGTGTAATGGATATTTATGATATTTTATATTTAATCATACAAAGACCAAGCACAAGTTTCAGAGCAGGTCTGGAGACTTGGATGAGAAGTATTCCGAAGGTCCGTCCCTGTCCGAGGGTTCATTCCGCTGGAATTTCCAAGGTGACACTACGTCTGGTAAGATCCGAATGGATCTACAGATACTTCTGAATGTGTTACGATGACCCAATCGTAGTTTATTTTCCATGCTGACGGACAAAATTCAGCCAACATATTCATAAAGCAAGCGGTGGAAGGATGTTACCTGGACGTGAGCTCCATACTTGGTGCAAGACAATAGAAGCCTGAAGAATACTCAGAGGAAGCAATGACAGTTCTCTGATTTCCACTCTTCTGTATGGGAAAGATTTTGGGGGGGGGGATTTATCAAAACTGGTGTAAAGGAACTGTAATTGGCTTAGTTACCCATGTTTGTTGTTTTTTTTTTGTTTTTTTACCACCGGGACCCCTACCGATCGCCATAAATGGGATAGTGGTCGCTCATGCACATCCTTCATTCAATGCCTAGGGGACTGATGGAGATGGCTGAGTCAGTCCCATAGACTCGAATGGAGTAGTAGTGCACATGCGTGACCACCTCTCCGTTCAAGAGTACACGAGACCCTCAGTCTCGGGATCCCGTGGATAGGTGCTAAATCTTTTTCGTGGGCAAGCTCCTTTAGTATTAGCATACTAAGCGAGAAAAGTGCAGGGGGGCACAGCGGAGCGTACCAGCGGTATTTAAAAAAAATCAGGCATGGTGGCAGCATCAGCTGGGGGGTACCCCGCAAGTAAAGGTATTTATCTCAATTAATTCAAAACCATGAAAGGTCCTTTTTTAATGTTCCCTGCTGGCCCGATATGACGCGGACACCATCAGGTAGAGGTGTTAGGTTGGAAATCTATGTGTTAGGCTACTTTCACACTCGCGTTTGGTGCAGATCCGTCATGGATCTGCACAGACGGATCCGTTCAGATAATACAGCTGTCTGCATGCGTTCAGAACGGATCCGTTTGTATTATCTTTAACATAGCCAAGACGAATCCGTCTTGAACACCATTGAAAGTCAATGCAGGACGGATCCGTTTTCTATTGTGCCAGATTGTGTCATAGAAAACTATCCGTCCTGACACAAGCAGCGGAAATGGAGACGGAACGGAGCTAAACTGATGCATTCTGAGCGGATCCTTATCCATTCAGAATGCATTAGGGCAAAACTGATCCGTTTTGGACTGCTTGTGAGAGCCCTGAACGGATCTCACAAACGGAAACCAAAACGCGAGTGTGAAAGTAGCCTTACTGCCTGTCTTGGGTAATTAGAATAAAAATAAAGCCACCCTAGTAATAATAGATAGCAACAGCAGGTAGCCAACTTGCTGATTGTTTCCAGATACCAATACATAAAAATAAAAAAATGCATACTAAAAAGTATATGAAAAGAACAATGATTGGGTAAAGGGGTCGGGGTCAATATGGCCGTCTTCTAGCACGTAACCTGGTGTTACAATGAATATATATCAATGAATGTAGAGAGACCACTACTTGCATACATGTATACCTGGACACATATGATGCTTGGTTACATGATCATCAGCTGATTGTATTACTTGACGTGATCCTGTTAGTTTTATATGTATGAGGTTTGTTATATTAGTCACAAAACCTTGACAACCTCTTTATATGTACAGTATAAATTGGGGAGTTTTCTGGTTTTTCGGGCTAGCTCCCACTCCGGAGGACTAAGCACGACCATGTATTTGATAGTCACCCAGTCACATGAATCAATGGCATGTAATACTGCATTTCCCCAGGAGGGGCCGCTGCAGGGAAAAATGTATGACTTTCAGTGTTTTCAACACTGAGAAAAGTATTACAATCAATTATAGTCTGTATTAATTAGAATAGCTAATAGATAGGTACCGTCTTCATATTTACTAGGTACAGTCACATGACATTCACACGTCGGTAAAAGTACACAGGACCATGCTGGACCATGTCTGACGTCAATAGCCGCAAGGACTGGCACTGTGGTCCGGGCGATGTCAGATCTGGTGACAGTCATCTATAATGTATAGGCAGACAATGGCCAAGTTGTGAGCGGCGTATTACATTACTGCTCCTGTAGGACACAACAGCTGGATTTAGGCCCATGTGGGAGAATATTAGGTTCCTATTCGACAGCTGCTTCTACAAGATTCAGGCTTGACGATTGCGATGGACTGCTTATGGCGTATTCACACCTGCCTGATATTGTGGCCCTTTTTTTTTTTTATGATAATAATTAGGGATGAGCGAATCGACTTCGGATGAAACATCCGAAGTCTATTCGCTCATCCCTAATAAAAATCACATAACACTGGATTTTTGCTATAATCGTGCAAAAACACTCTTTAGGTGTGTAATGTTTTCAACATATGAGTGAATGGAGATGATACCAATAAAGTTTTACTTGCTGTGAACTTGTGTGTACTGTCGTAACAGCTCGCTCCATAACGGGCGCCACTGCTCTGAGCTATTTACACCTTCAAGTACAACTAAAATGTAACAAAAAAAGAATAAAAGGAGTAGCTTTGCAAATAGCAAATTAATTTAATTTTATTTTTATTTAAATTAATTAAATTAATTATTTTTCTATGTTGTGTGTTTCCATGGTAACAGACAACAAAGAATATAATTGTAGTCTGATCCTTCAGTCACCTTCCACCTGTCCCCTAATCCTTTCTAACATCCATTTGGTAGGTAAACAAGAAGTAGAGGACAGATAAAAGGCAATGTGACGGTAGGATCAGACTACACAGGGTTGGTTGGTCGTCTGTTACCATGGAAACATATAAGCCTGTCTAAGGGCTGCAGACATAACAGACCAAGTTCTTATTTTATTGAGACTTTCTGCAAAGTTGTTTTATTTTTTTTTTAATTTAGATCTGCCTTCCATCAGAGGTATATGGCAGATGTATACACTGTATGCGTATACACTGCAGCCTGCCATCATCAGAGCTAAATGGCAGATGTATACACTGTATGCGTATACACTGCAGCCTGCCATCATCAGAGCTATATGGCAGGAGATGTATACACTGTATGCCTATATACTGCAGCTTTCCATCATCGATGGAATATGGCAGGAGATGTATACACTGTATGCCTATATACTGCAGCTTTCCATCATCGATGGAATATGGCAGGAGATATATACACCGTATGTGTATACATTGGAGGTATATGGCAGGAGATATATACACCGTATGCCTATACATTGCAGCTTTCCTTTATTTAGAGGTATATGGCAGGAGATATATACACTGTGTGCCTATACACTGCAGTCTTCCATCAGAGGAATATGGCAGGAGATGTATACACTGTATGTGTATACATTGCAGCCTTCCATTGGAGGTATATGGCAGGAGATATATACACCGTATGCCTATACATTGCAGCTTTCCTTTATTTAGAGGTATATGGCAGGAGATATATACACTGTGTGCCTATATACTGCAGCCTTCCATCCTTAGAGGTATATGGCAGAATATATATACACTGTGTGCCTATACATCGCAGCCTTCCATCATCGGAGGTATATGGCAGGAGATATATACACTCTATGTCTATACATCGCAGCCTTCCATCAGAGGTATATATCGGGGTATCCTCCAACGTTAGCGACCAAATTGAGCCTTACTTCCAGTATACAGCACAGATGCAGGAATGAGATAAATCAGGATAGGCTCTTGATACCTGAGAGACAATAAACTACAGACAGACGTGACTATAATATAGTACCGTACCACTCCATCCTGGCAAGAATAACTTTATTACACAAAGGAATTGGCGACTTGTTGAACAATTTATGATGCATCCAGTGGAATAAATCCTACAAACCTATGAAGAGTCCTGCATCGCCAACCCCACAATACAGGAATCCAAGCAACACTTCACCTCCAGCACCTTGTAGAGTATCAGTCCTGCAAAACTCACAATTATTAGCCGCTGTGCCATTTTTCATGCCGGATAATACTGTGCAAGTCTGGATCCAGTAGTCTCTTGTAAGCACTTGGAGGAGTGCAGCGTACTTTAGTAGTCAGAGAATCACACACACACAGGAGAACAATGGATCACAGTCCACTATACAGCAGGTATCTCCTCCTTATGTAAATGCCAGGATGCATGGGGTCAGCAGGAAGAATGGTACACGCCCCATGGAGGTAAACTACAGGCTTTGAACTATGAGGCTCCCTGTTCCTCAGGGGCGGGGTTAACCTGGCCGCCTCCTCAAGGCTAGAGGTGAGGACCATACATGCATCTCTTTGAGGAGCGCACACCTCATTGGGGGCCCAATTTTGAATTCACCAAGTCCCCTCTTTTATTTGTATACACCTGCCAGTAGCTGGTGGTGTAAGAGGGGATTCATTTGGGGGCACTCTCTTAAGACTTGGCTCTGATGATCTATATACAACACAGCACCGCTACTTGTCATCTACGTACATTCACTGCAAGTCACATCTCCTTTTTTACAAGAGTACAATGTGGTGGGAGCATTAGTCATATTGAAACACTTCACAGGCGTTGAGAGAAGCTCGCCGTCCACAGAATCGCCTCTTCCTCTATGTTCTAACTTGGAATTTGCCGGCCTTGGTCATGTACTTGATTCCTTTGAAGGGTTTGTACTTTTCACCATACATGTCCAACCTGTTTACCTTCAAACCTACAGGGGGCAGCGTACAAAAAAAAACACCATTTATAAGACTGCTGTCAGCGTTTCAAGATGGTCTATCAACAAATATTGACAATAAGGGGGTTATTTCATGAAAATCATTTATAACCAGTCCTACACCCCTTGCATCATGTCAAATGGTTATGGCAGGTCACCGTTGCAGCCAGCGATTGGCTGCAGTGGTGACAAAGCGGATGTTGACAGTGAAGACCCGGGAAGGCAGCTCCTGACAGTAAATAAGTATGCTTCCTTTTGCATGTCTGCCCAGAAGGGGTGGGGGGCTAACTTACCCCCCTAAAGGTGGCTAGCCCCCTTTAAAGGGGTTTTCCAATAATCAACATTTATGACCTATCCAAATGATAAATGTCTGATTGCTGGAGGCTGCATGGCTGGTTCCTCCACCAGTCGTTAGAACGGGGCTCCCGAAGTGTGGTTGTGTAGTGAGGAGTTTGAATGGAGTGGTGGTCAAGGATGTGACCCGCCGCTCTATTCAATGTCTATGGGAGTGACAGACACCTGACTGCAATGCTCGGCAATCTCTATCAGTCCCACAGACTTTGAATGGAGTACCAGTGCACATGCTCGACCATCCAATCTCCACCTTATTGTCGCCAGGACCTGAGTATCCTATTCTAGAAAAGGTTGGGAGGTTCCATCCCGTGGATAAGTGGTAAATTTAAATTGTTGAATATCCCCTTTAAAAGGGTCTTGCAGACTGGAGATGCCAATCACTTACTCTAGTTGAGCTGAAGTCCCCTGGTACGGCCACTACACAGTGGACTGAACCTTTGCTAATGGCTCCCTCCGCTGTCTACTTTATAGTGCCGGTGGCTGCCAAAAAGAACTGATTGGTGGAGGGTGCTGGGTGTCGGACCCCCACTGATTTGATATTGGTGACTTATCCTGAGGATAGATCATCTGTTTCTCCAGGCTGGGAAACCTCTTTAAGAATAAGCCGTCCTCAAGTACAGTAACACCAGGCATGGTGTGAAACCTACGTAAGTCTGAACCCAGAGCAGAAGAAGCATACATCGCTATATACATTTTTTGGAGCTGTAGGGTCATCTGGCCTATACCTGAGATGGCTAGCTGCTGGATCTTGAAATTAAGGTTTAGTGTTGGATTCTCATCCGGTTTGGAGCAACCAGCTTGGAGGATCATAGTTCCCTTCAGACTTGGTAACTTCTGAGGATTAATCTTTCCCACGTCCCATGATAATAACTAGAAGAACATATGCAATAATGAGGTCAGCACTTGAGACATTATATCTTAATGTTCATGTATTGGCTGCACAACACACCTTGGTCACAGGATCAAAGACATATGTTCCTTGGGATGACGTCAACGTCATATTTAGGACACCTTTTGGCATCTGTCCAGTGACAGTCACACCCTCCACAGTCTTGCCCATACTCTGCTTGGGTCCCAGGGTCACCTCAAAACGTCCAGAGCTGCTTCCTTCCCGAAAACTGATCCCATGCTTCACATAAATTGGAATGGCCACCAAGCTGCAACACAAGACCAGTTAACACAAGTCATCAGCTGTAATGCATGGCTGGCCATCATATTCCTACTGCCTAAGCTGTAATGTATGGCTGACCATCAGGTTCCTACTGCCTAAGCTGTAATGCATGGCTGACCATCAGGTTCCTACTGCCTAAGCTGTAATGTATGGCTGACCATCAGGTTCCTACTGCCTAAGCTGTGATGCATGGCTGACCATCAGGTTCCTACTGCCTAAGCTGTAATGCATGGCTGACCATCAGGTTCCTACTGCCTAAGCTGTGATGCATGGCTGACCATCAGGTTCCTACTGCCTAAGCTGTGATGCATGGCTGACCATCAGGTTCCTACTGCCTAAGCTGTGATGCATGGCTGACCATCAGGTTCCTACTGCCTAAGCTGTGATGCATGGCTGACCATCAGGTTCCTACTGCCTAAGCTGTAATGTATGGCTGACCATCAGGTTCCTACTGCCTAAGCTGTGATGCATGGCTGACCATCAGGTTCCTACTGCCTAAGCTGTAATGTATGGCTGAACATCAGGTTCCTACTGCCTAAGCTGTAATGTATGGCTGACCATCAGGTTCCTACTGCCTAAGCTGTAATGTATGGCTGACCATCAGGTTCCTACTGCCTAAGCTGTAATGTATGGCTGACCATCAGGTTCCTACTGCCTAAGCTGTAATGTATGGCTGACCATCAGGTTCCTACTGCCTAAGGCTGTGTCGCATGATACATGTCTCAATGTAGTTGTACCCTTTTTGTCACATGACATGTCACCGTGTAGCCCTAACCTAAGGAATAACCCTGTGAGTAATTTTAAAGAGGTTTTCCAAAAAATTAAAACCATAGCTGCTTTCTTCCAGAAACAGCGCCACACCTGTCCACAGGTTGTGTCTGGTACTGCAGCCGATTAAGGTAAATGGGGCGGAGCTGCAATACCACACACAACCTGTGTACAGGCGTGGAGCTGTTTTTGGAACAAACTTTACACAATTATAATGTCTGCCAAACATAGAAGATTGACGATTTTATTTCCTATGGCGCTTCTTACTTCTGGGCGCTGACGTGGTAGGACAGCAGTCGGAAGTTTCCATCGGGAGGTATAAAGGACAAGATCCGTTCTGATTCCCAGCGCTTAAAACGCACACAAGGGTGGAAGCTCACGTCATCCAGGAGACGAGGATTCTGCAAGGTACAGACAGGATGTGACGGTAGTAAAGTATATAATGTGCGGCGGTATGCTTTGTGTCATCCTACCTACTGCCTATGGAGATCGCATGCATCTGGACAACTCTGCTAAGATTGCCCATAGCGGTAGGGTATGACCGGGCACCATATACCAAAACTGTACAAAGGTTATTCCAGTAAGTCTCAGCCACCACTGGCCAGCACATCCAGGTGGGAAGAGGTTCTGAGATGGGAATACCCCTTTAATGGGTCCATATTTATGGTTTATTACTCTGCAATTAAGCAGCAAGGTAATCTAAAATACCCTAATGTCAGAATGAACACCCCCAACTAGATATATAAATTGGAAGAACAGACATTCCTAGATGCTGCCCATGTGTTACATGTGGATTTTGCAGATGATTCATTGTGGACATTAGCTCTAGTTTTTCGGGAATTTGATATTGATGGCCTATCTTCAGGATAGACCATCAATATTAGATCGGGGTGGGGTCCGACTCCCGGAGGCTTAGGCCAATGACGTCACTGTACATAGGTCATATGGCCTAGGAGCAGCTCAGTACCATTCAAGTGAATAGGATTGAGCTGCAATACCAAGCACAGCGCCGTACATTGTATAGTGGCCGTGCCTGCTATTGCAGCTGTGACGAGACTGATCAACGTGGGTGCCAGGAGTCGGACGACCCCCTGCGGATAGGCCATCAATATCATATTCTTGTGTATTTAAGATACTGCGCTAAAGGACAATTTTTAGAGATTGATGTTACTATACAGGTATTGCAACTGGATGCAGGCTAGCATGCGAAGATATGTCACTATACAGGTGTTTGAGCTGGTTGGAGACCGCTTACCTGTAGTGAAGACTTCAATTTGCGTGCTTTTGTCTGCGTCCCTGTAGGTTCGGAAAGTCTGCTTTTTTCCCTTTTCTTTTCTTTTCTCTACTTTTTTGCTGCTTTAATGCTTTGGTTATCAGTTTGTTTTTTCTTTCTTCTTTATCGATGCTTTGGGTCAGGATGGGGTAATCCAGCTGCAGGATGGATCGGCGTGCTGCCTCGTGCCCCGGCCGGTGGCACGCTGCTGCCGCAGGTGGAGGTGTGTGTAGGGGAGTGGTTGGCGCTCACTTGGAGTTAGTTAGTGACGTCACTAAAGCGGTCAAGCAATGACCGACAGGTGCCAGGTATCCTTCTCCAACGCGTTTCGAACAGACGCTGTTCTTCCTCAGGGAGTGTTGCCTGGCTGTTCATGCACCCTTTTTATAGGCACTTCTCCAGAGCTTTAACCTCTTCCCTGCCCATCCTGCATGAATTCAGTGTCATTCATCTATTCAAAAGCGAACAGTTCTAGCTCCGCATTTAGTCCGTTTGGTATTAGGCTGTCCATATTGAATATCCATTTGGATTCCTTTTTTGACATCTCCTTGATGTAATCCCCCCCCCCCTCCTATTAGGTGGTATTATTTCCACCCCACAAAAACGGGATCCAGCAAAGTTTCCCCCATGCTTTATACTGTAGTGACGCGATAATGGATGTCCTTCATATTTTCTGGTTATGTTGTATACATGTTCTCCTATTCTTTTCTTTAGGGTTCTCTTGGTGCGGCCCACGTAGATTTTATTGCAAGGGCATGTTAAGGTATATATGACCCCTTTACTATTGCAGGTAATGAGGTGTTTTATGATGTGTTTATAGGATCCCTCTGAGTTGGTGATTTCTGTTATTATTTTTTTATTTTTTGATATTTTGCATCCTCTACAGGTTCTACACGGATGGAACCCTCCTAGTCCTCGTTCTTTTGATTTCAGATTTTTTTCAGAAATCAAAAGAAGGAGGACTAGGAGGGTTCCATCCGTGTAGAACCTGTAGAGGATGCAAAATATCAAAAAATATATCCAGTTGCAATACCTGTATAGTAACATCAATCTCTAAAAATTGTCCTTCAGCGCAGTATCTTAAATACACTTCATTGCCTTTCCCGTGCGGCATTTTTGTGTGGTTCTTGCCGCGATACCGCTGCTTCTTGCATACAGCATCCACTGAGCGCCACCCCTGCAATTCTTCTATCCCAATATCATATTCTTAGATAAACCCTTTAAGGGGTGAAATCAGCAGTGAAAATCAGTGGGATTTCCAACACCTCCGTGTCCATATCATCAGAATATCATGTCAGTGTTGCATCTGCTATCAAAAACTGTAATCTACATCCAGTATCGCAACTGGACGGATCTAAATTTGTGTCCCTTTAAATTGTCTTACCATAAAAGACAATGTTAAATCAGGCATCCCAGTCAGCTTCACACAGGCATCGATCACGCCCTGGATCTCAGCGGCCACTGTACAGCCTGTGAAAAAGGAAGAGGGTCAACCAGAAGATCTGCGCACCTAGACCTGATCTCTACCTGAGGCCTCCTTCCTACTAGTGATTATGATGGTCTACTTGCTTCGAATCTCTCAGCCGTGCCAATGAGTTAACCTTGCCCCCGGCCCATGTTCTACTCCTCCCTCATCAATTGGCGGATGCGCTGATGTTACGAGTCTGCTCTGCGCATGTACCGATAGATGAGGGAGGAATCTGTGCACAGGATCACAGCCCCATCTACTGCACCACCCCTATACTGGTCCCAGGAATGATAAGCCTGTCCTCCATTCTGGGTACAAGAGATCTAAGGAGTAAAAACATGGACGCGATGATGGTGGAAGTCAAGATTTTTTTTTTTTGTGTTTTTTTTTTTTTTTCATGTTCACACAGATGAGCTTGTGCTTCTCCACTTTTAGGTTAGGACTTCTCACCTCTCCTGACACGTCTGTTTTAGTGATTACTTGCATCCCCCCCATGTAATAACAATTCTGGAGCACCTATTATTATGACTCTATGCTGTGCCATTCCTTTATTATTCCTGCTAGAAGTTATGTATGAATTGCCAGCAGTTTGCAGTGAAGATCCAGATGGGATTTACCAGTTGGGAGTGTGTCCCTGCACAATCTAACACTGGCAGCACTGATTGCATAGTGACAGACTGTGCAGGGACACACCCCAAGCTAGTTACACCCATCTGGACCTTCAGTGCAAACTGCTAGTAATTCATTCATAAATATTAGCAGGAATAATAGAGGAACAGCACACTATACAGATATAAAAATAGATGCTCCAGGATTGTTATTACATGGAGAATGCACTTTTGCCGTACCTGCCGGTTGCCAGGGGCAAAGCGTTGATGTCGGCTTGTATGCGCTTCTCTCCCCTTCTCCTGGTTCCTCCTCTGTAGGGGTTAACTACCTTGCTGGGTGTGGTCACTAGGTGCTTCTTATACCTGTGGCTTTAGGCCAGGAGTCAGTTGTAGTCCAGCCTTGGTGTGTGTGCTGGAGTTCTGCTCCTTGTCTGGATGTCCCAGCTTCCAGTGTGAGGGCCACCTAGTGGGACATCGTTGTCTCCAGCGATGTCTTCCCATTCTATCCTCCATGTTCCCCTACCTTACCTGTGTGGGATTCTGTTCAGGGTGTGGTGTCTCGTCTTGTTGTTGTTACATGTCTGGTCAGTTGGTGGTTTATGTCCGGCATGTATGAAAGTCGTACCCTGTTTGTTGTGCTCCCGGAAGGGGGCTCCATGGTTTCCCGGAGGGGTGAACCAAAAGTCAAGTCTGTGAGCTGTTGCTGGAGTGCTGGTTCCGGTGTGTCAGTACGTACTGCATCCGTCTGGTGTTTGGATTGCAGTACGTTTGGATTGGTTCCAGTTTACCTTTGGTGTGGTCTTCTGTTGTGCTGTCCACCAGCTTTGGCAGGTATGTTACAATGCCTTCCTGGGTTCTTGGTTCAGTGGCTATCCCCGCCACCGGATACTTACCTGCCACTCCACTTGGCTTCCTCTCCTTGCTGTTAGGCCTGCAGAGACTCCTGCTCTTCAGTGTCTTTGAAGAACAGGTCGTCTCTCCCCTGCTCCTATGTGAGAGATTATCAGGGCAACTCAGGGTCCTAGGTATCCTGGGTATGAACCGTTCTACCATCCAGGTCCGCTCATACGATGAAGAGTTAGGGTGAGGATTAGGGACGCTTTAGGAGGTGACCTGCTCCCTGATTCTGGCATCCTGGCCTAGCTGCTTCCCCGTATACCCACCTTATCGTACGGTGGGGAGTTTCCCCTACTCGCCACCACGACACTGGTATATGAGGGCGTCACCAATATAGTTACCTGATTTATCAATGATGGCGTCTATTTCTTCTATTACATCGAAGTAGGCCTCATTGTTGGTATATTTCACCCCTGTCCTCCTCCATGGAACTACTGAGAGTTGTCCTGTGGGGAGCTGGTCACCCACATTTGAGCTGCCTGAAAAACAGAAGATTGAACCCATAGCATTCAAGAATCAATCTAGACCCTGGCTTATTGGCATCCTGTCCAATCAGAGCAACGGATGGTGTGTATGACAAAAAGATCTGTGTGTAAACGGCCATCTGACCAATGATTATTTGTCAGATAATCTGTTGGTGTAATACAGCTATTTAAGCCACATTCTTATCAGTAAGATAAGAATTGAGCTATAATGAATGTTTAGAAGATCAGAGATAAGGAGCCCTCAGCTGAGCTGCCTGACGGAACACAGTAAAAATACAGAGCCTGCGACTAGAGAATCTCAAGGCTGTACAGAGAAAGGGGCTCAACAATTTTAATGAAGACCAATAGAAAAAATAGCATAGTTTAAATAGCCTATAAGACCCTATGTAGTGATACAGTCCTGAGAGTGTTACCTGTAATGGTGTTTACCACACTTCGGAGGATGGTTGGGGGTTTGATCAGCTCCTTAAGAATATTAGATTCGGTGGCAAGTGGGAATCCATTATCCAGCATTTCCTCAAGAACCTCGTAGACCACCACAACGTTCTCTTTAATGACGACTTCTGAGCATGACCCAAAGTAATCCTAGAGGATGAACAGGAATTCATATAGAGAACAAGTAAGGCCTTCTGGATTTCCATGGCTGATTGTACTATTGTGCCCCAAGATAGATAAACGTGTGTGTAGTCAAGGTCAAGGCCATATTACAGAGCCTCCACTATCTAAGTTCTCCATCAGCCTCCACAGAATGATTCATGGAGGGGTCTAGCTAGGGCACTGTAAGGCATTATATAGCTGTTAGTTGGGTACTGTGGTGGCACTATCTATCTGCACACTGTATGGCGGTATTATTAGGGCACTGTATGGCATTATTAATTAAGGCATCATAGAGCTTTGTTAATTAGGTACTGTGGTGGCACTATCTGCACACCGTATGGTGGTATTATTAGGGCACCGCATGGCTTGATCATCTAAGGCATTATATTGCTTTATTAGTTTAGTACTGTGGTGACACTATCTATCTGCACACTGTATGGCGGTATTATTAGGGCACTGTATGGCATGATTATGTAAGGCATTATAGAGCTTTGTTAATTAGGTACTGTGGTGGCACTATCTGCACAGCGTGTGGCGGTATTATTAGGGCACTGTATGGCATGATTATGTAAGGCATTATAGAGCTTTGTTAATTAGGTACTGTGGTGGCACTATCTGCACACTGTATGGCGGTATTATTAGGGCACTGTATGGCATTATTATATAAGGCATCATAGAGCTTTGTTAATTAGGTACTGTGGTGGCACTATCTGCACAGCGTGTGGCGGTATTATTGGACACAGCATTGTTCTGTTATGACTGAAATTTATGGTAGTTATTAAAAAATCACCGATTTATAAGAAAAGCAGACACAGCGCAGGACCCCTGTTCAACAACCCAATATAAGGGCCTGCAACCGTCCTGACATGTCTGTTTAGTAACAACTTGCATTCCTCATGTAACAATTCTGGAACATCTATTCTTATCCCTCTGTTTGTGCCAATCCTCTATTATTCCTGCTAGAAGAATGAATTGCTAGCAGTTTGTAGTGAAGGTCCAGATGGGGGTTACCAATGGGGGGGAAGGGGGTCCCTGCACAGTCTGACGCTATGCAATCAGTGCTGCTGCCAGTGTTAGATTGTGCAAGGACACACTCCCAACTGGTAAAACCCATCTGGACCTTCATTGTAAACTGCTGGCAAGTCATACATAACTTCTAGCAGGAATAATAAAGGAATGGCACAGCTTGTAGTCATAAGAATAGATGCCCCAGAATTGTTATTACATTGGGGATGCAAGTAGTTACTAAAATAGACATGTCAGAAGAGGTGAGGGGGTCCTCTTTAAAATCGGCAACCCCATTGAAATTCATTGGCCTGGTCCATTACATGCAATCTGCAAGGACAGTAGGAAGTAGTAGGTAGCAGTGGGCCCCATGACCCAATGGGCCCCTATGCGGGTGCACAGGATGTACACATGACATGACATATTTTACACCTTTCACCTTTAGACGCACGTTGTTGCGTCTTAAGCCACACCTTCTTTGCGCTAAGAGACACTCCCTTGTCAAGCGGGATTGTTCTTCTTGGCGCATTTGCTTCATAAGGCAAGGGCTACACGGCGACTCTGGTCATCGCAGCCAGGATCACTGAGTAGGGGTGATCCCATAGAAATAAATGGAATCACCACATTAGTCGCAGGAAATCCAGCCATGTTGGATTTTTTGCTACTGCCGCGGCGATCCCATTAGTTACTATGGGATCACCGCTGCTCATCGATCGTGCCCGCGACATGTGTCGCGTGACCAGTGTCGCCATATAGCCCTTGCCTAAACCAGTCTAACACTTACGTTATGCGTAAATCTTACCTGAAACGTGTCCACTACGCGGTGAAGGAACTCAATCACAAACAGTGGCGGTACTTCAGTTTGGATGACAGCCACAAAAAAGATGCCATGCCGGTAAACACTGAGTAAGTAGTGGTGAGGTGTAGGGATGATCGGGGGCACATTTTCTGCCTCAGACGCCCTTTCCTGAGCCTCGAAAAAGTAGTCGCAGACAGAACGAGATACCACGCTCTTCCAGTGTTTCTCCAAGAAGATGTCCCCCGAAGGGTTAATGAGGAACAAGCTGTGAATCATGGCTGGTGACAGTCAATGACAAGATTGATATTTTCAGGATGCTAGAAAGGAAAGATAATACACTTTAGTATGATTTTGTTCAGGGTCCACCTGAAGGAATTCATATTATTAATAAAGTCTAATAGGTTTTGATTCAAAGAAATGGACCTTAGGGGCAAGTGATTAGCTCCAAATATATATTTTTTTTATCCAGGACCTTTGGGGCCCACTATGGCATCAGAGCCTGGGCCCATCAGAGTATCCTCTGGGATTATGGTGGGCCAGTCCGGCGCTGATTTCGTTCCAGCGTGTATAATTGTGCTGATTAGAGAGATTTGTCACCTGCAGCATAATGGCAGCACCCTTCCAGCTAAGGGAAAAAGTATCATAAAATCGCGCCATACAGCATCAGTGGAGCTTGGGGAGACGAGGGCCCAACACTAAGCTGGCCCTGTTCACTATGGACTGTATAAAAATGAATGAAACTGACCTAAAGGTGCCCATACACTTTCAGAGCTAAGTGACAACCCTTCTAAGGCTTAATTCATGTGTTTGGTGTACATCAACATTCTTCTAGCTCAGGGATGCCCAACTTGCGGCCCTCCAGCTGTTGTTAAACTATAACTCCCACCATGCCTGGCTGTAGGCTATCATCTGTAGGCTGTCCGGGCATGATGGGAGTTGTAGTTTTGCAACAGCTGGAGGGCCACAGGTTGGGCATCCCTGGTCTAGGTAAATTAGACTTTTATGCCTTGACCAGAAATGCCCAAATGCCACTCAGAACCACCCATGTGTGGGTTGGGCTTACATAAATTCCTCCCCTTTTTTGGCCCTAGACTTCCGAATATGCTTGCATCGTCTCTAAATATTAGGGACAATCCCTTCAAATTTGTGACTGTTGGCAACTATGGGGGAGATTTATCAAACTGGTGTAAAGTAGAACTGATTTAGCAACCAATCAGATTCCTCTTTTCAGAGCTCCTTTGGAAAATGAAAGATGAAAGGTGGAATCTGATTGGTTGCCGTTGGCAACTAAGCCAGTTCTACTTTACACCAGTTTGATAAAGCTCCCCCTATGTGTATATATGTCAGGAAATGCTCCCTGGGTGTTCAACTAATGTATTGGTAGCCTGAAAAACTGTTTGGCATAGCTCCGTCGCTGGAATTTGGCGCAGGAGCTGCCGAGCTCCATGAACATTATAGTGGATGGAGTTCACTACTACAACTCTGCTCCCATTGAACTTGTGTATATAGAATAAATTCCACTAGCAATATGACCTGTATTATCAAGTATTCTAGATAGAGAACCTTAAAGGGGATGTCCCACAAAAAATATTCTACAGTATTCAAACCAGCACCTGGATCTGAATCCTTTTGTAATTGCACGTAACTAAAAATAATTTAGTATAGTTATTCACTGAAATCTGTCTGTACAGCGCCACCTGCTGTTTGTTCTTTTTCTAAATTCTCTGTCCAGCTCACCGAGGTGGTCGCACATGCTCAGTTCCATCCTTCAACTGCCACCAGCTGCAGAAGAAAGTGCACGCCCCCCCTGAGCTGCCAGCTTGAAATAAATCTAGCAGAACAACTTCAGCAATGAATGGGGAGATCTCTGGATCCATGTCAGGTACAGGGCTGGTTCTAGCTTTGTTAGAAAGAGATTGTCATCTACTATATAATGTCTGATTTTCATTAGTCATGGGATAACCCCTTTAAGGGCACATCCATATAGGACGCATCTGCCTCAGCAGAAACTGTGCAGCAATGGCCAAACAGCAAAAACCTCACCAAATGGTGCATTTTTTGTGCAAAATTTCCTTGGCAAAAATTTGCCTCGTAAACACGTTCTTAGAAAAGAAACCTGACATAAAATGTAAAAAAAACAAAACAAAAAAACTGCTCCTATGTAATTAGAGGAATTATTGCGAGACCATGACATCTAGGATACATGCATACGACCATAAGTGTCTTGCGGTCCGCAAATCACGGATCCTGGTCCATTTCTTTTTAGTCCTGCAGAAATGTCCTATCCTTGTCTGCAAAAAGGACAAGAATGGGGGGGGGGGGGGGGCGCAGAACGGACATACGGATGCGCAAAACACTGATCCGCAAAAAATACATATGACGTCCTTTTGGCATCCATATTGCATCCGTTTTTTTGCAGATCCATTGTAACAATGCTTATCCTTGTGTGCAAAATAGACAAGAATAGGACATGCTCTATATATTTTGCGGGGCTACGGAACGGACAACACACGGTGTTGAAATGAATGGGTCCGCATCCAATCCACAAAAAAAAACAAAAAACAGAACAGACACAGAAACAAAGTACGTTTGTGTGAATGTAGCCTAAGGCCTCTTTCACACGAGCGTGTCCGGATGCGTCCCGGTGCATTGCGGCAAACCCACGCGAGTAGGTACGCAATTGCAGTCAGTTTTGACTGTGATTGCGTTCCGTTCAGTTTTTATCGCGCGGGTGCAATGTGTTTTGCACGCGCGTGATCAAAAAACGACTGTGGTACCCAGACCCGAACTTCTTCACAAAAGTTCAGGTTTGGGTTCAAGGTTGTGTAGATTGTATTATTTTCCCTTATAACATGGTTATAAGAGAAAATAATAGCATTCTGAATACAGAATGCATAGTACAATAGCGCTGGAGGGGTTAAAAAAAAAATAAAAAATATTTTAACTCACCTTAATCCACTTGTTTGCGCAGCCGGCATCTCTTCTGTCTTCATCTGTGAGGAAAAGGACCTTTGATGGCGTCACTACGCTCATCACATGGTCATTCACATGATCCATCTCCATGGTGATGGATCATGTGATGGACCATGTGATGAGCGCAGTGATGTCACCACAGGTCCTTTACCCAGGTCTTGAAGAAAGAAGACAGAAGAGATACCGGCTGCGCGAACAAGTGGATTAAGGCGAGTTAAAAAAAAAAAATTATTTATTTTTTAACCCCTCCAGCGCTATTGTACTATGCATTCTGTATTAAGAACCATGTTATAAGGGAAAATAATAATGATCGGGTCCCGATCCCGATCGTCACCTAGCAACCGTGCGTGAAAATCGCACCGCATCCGCACTTGCTTGCGGATGCTTGCGATTTTCACGCAACCCCATTCATTTCTATGGGGCCTGCGTTACGTGAAAAACGCACAAAGAGAAGCATGCTGCGATTTTCACGCAACGCACAAGTGATGCGTGAAAATCACCGCTCATGTGCACAGCCCCATAGAAATGAATGGGTCCGAATTCAGTGCGGGTGCAATGCGTTCAACCCGTGCGGAAAACTCGCCCGTGTGAAAGGGGCCTAAGGGCTCATGCACACGACTGTATGTATTTTGCGGTCCGCAAAAAAACGGATCCGCAAAAAGTAAAGATGACATCTGTGTGCATTATGTATTTTGCGGAACGAAACAGCTGGCCCCTAATAGAACAGTACTATCCTTGTCTGTAAGGCCTCATGCACACGACAGTATTTTTTCACTGTCAGAGTTTTCAAAGCACCCATTGAAAGTCAATGGGTCCGCAGAAAATCACGGAAAACGGAACAAAGGACACGGAACACAACAACGGTCGTGTGCATGAGGCCTAATGCGGACAATAATAGGACATGTTCAGTTTTTTTTGCGGAACGGACATACAGACATACGCAAACGGAATGCTCCGGAGTAACTTCCATTTTTTTTTTTTTGCGGACCCATTGAAATGAATGGTTCCGCAAAAAAAACACAGAATGGACATGGAAAGAAAATACGTTTGTGTGCATGAGCCCTTATGAAGAGCTCTTCTGCAGACATCCCTGGTCAGATGTGCACATCCTGGAGAGGCGTCTATGTGCACAGACCGCAAGTTCAACGATATTTGGAGATGTTACAGTCACGTGACTGGTTACGAAACTCTGACGGATGTCAGTGAATGTGCAGCATGCCCGGGTATAGGAATTATTATAACCTACGCTTCTCTACAATATTTTTAGGGGGTCTAAATAAATGACCAAAATAAATGTCAAAAAATAAATCATCCCTTGTGAACTACTACCCACCCTGAAAAATAGGAGATCGTTACAGATTCCACATCCTGGAAAACAACGATCCATTCACTAAGGCCTTTGTGTTGCTACCTAATGACCAGATGGTAACGAGAGGCCATAAGGTGGCGGATAATGGCTGGTCTGCACACTACAGAGGCGGATATAGGTCTATCTAGGGATCCGCAGGGTTCATGGGAACCATGTGGCTTGGAGAATGCACAGAGGATTTAAGCAGGACTGTAATACAGGTCTATAGGAGCAGTGAATAGTCTTGTGTGAGATACCACTGTCTATTTCCGCATATAACCACCCAACTCTCCTCCCCCCCCCCTTCCCAATTGCTGCCCAATTTTGGGATGCTGCAAGGTGCAACGATGAGCATGCACTAGGTGGAGAAGAAGGTCCAGTCCTACCTTGCTCAGGTCTCCATTACATTGCATACATGCAGTGCAGCTCCTTCCTCTGGATCATATGATGCTTCCTTCCCTCTGGCCGCTCAGCTGACTCCCTCCTCCCTCAGTAGCAGCAGCATTGTGTGCACAGGGGAGGAGACTGCTCGGATCCTGTGTCATGTGCGCTCCTGCTCCAAAATGTCTGCAATTATCTCATGGATGCCGTGACTGGAGCGCCTGCTAAGGCCGAGAGGGAAGACGCTGTGGCTCAGTGCAGATAATGGAAACTCCACCGATATGAAGGGAAATTAAAGGGGTTGTCTATGATATTATGTGTAAAAATGTAATACTTTATTTTCCTCACTTATATAGCGCTGACATATTCCGCAGCGCTTTACAGACTTTAGCATCACGCTGTCCCCAATGGGGCTCACAATCTAAGGTCCCTATCAGTATGCCTTTGGAGTGTGGGAGGAAACCCACCCAAACACGGGGAGAACATACAAACTCCATGCAGATGTTGTCCTCGGATTTGAACCTAGGACCCCAGCGCTGCAAGGCACCAGCACTAGCCACACTGAGCCACCTCCAGTCCTTACTTTTGACAATTTTGCTTCTTTTTAGATGTCGCTCGTCTCTTGGGCAATCAGCAGACATTGTGTAAGGCTTCTTTCACACTGGCGTTAGGTTTGTCCGGCAGGCTGTTCCATCACGCTGCGTTTTTTTGTCCAGCCGCCTCCTAGCATGTTTGCCGCGCTGCGGCCGCATCTCCGACCTGTTCCCATTATAGTGAATGGGGCCGGAGTGGACTTCTGGCAGCACACATGTCCTAGCGTTAGTACGGATCCAGCAGGCCAATGTGAAAAACGAGATTTTTGTGAACTCGCCTGTAAAATCTCTTTCTCGCTTAGTTCATTGGGGGACACAGGACCGTGGGTATAGCTGTTTGCTGCCACTAGGAGGCAACACTAGGCTGAAAAGCCTGGAGAGAGCATATCAGTTTGTGCACTAGCAGTAGGAGAAGCAGAAAGTACACTGAAAAACAAACTAGAAACGCACCCCACCGTAGGACCAAACCAGAACCGAGGTCCCAACCGGCAACCAACTGCCCCTACATGCCGCACTAAGAAAATTGGGTGGGTGCTGTGTCCCCCAATGAACTAAGGGTACTTTCATACTTTTTTTTTTCAGGCACTGAGTTCCGTCCTAGGGGCTCAAATCCGGAAAAGAACTGATCAGTTTTATCCCCATGCATTC
The DNA here is from genome assembly GCF_905171765.1 of Bufo bufo. Classification (NCBI taxonomy): domain Eukaryota; kingdom Metazoa; phylum Chordata; class Amphibia; order Anura; family Bufonidae; genus Bufo; species Bufo bufo. The sequence continues at coordinate 772,004,916 of NC_053389.1, read as the reverse complement.
TGAATGGAGAGGAATCCGTTCATGATGCATCAGGATGTCTTCAGTTCAGTCTTTTTTTACTGATCAGGCTTTTCAGAAAACCGTAGCATGTTGCATTTTTACCTCCGGCCAAAAATCCGGAACACTTTGACTGAACGCCACTTTGACTTGCATTAATGCCGGATCCGGCGCTGTGTGTTCCGTCAAACCGGATCCGGCTTTTGAATGTTAAACCCCAAAAATGTGCAAAAAAAGTTAAAGTCCATAAATGGCGGATCAGTTTTTTCCAATGCATTTTTTCATTGTGATCAGAATCCTGATCAGGATTCAAATGTAGTCCGTTTTAACACGTTTTTCCAGATCCAGCAGGCAGTTCCGGCGACGGAATTTCCCGCCGGATTCAAACAACGCTAGTGTGAAAGTACCCTAAGCGAGAAAGAGATTTTACAGGTGAGTTCACAAAAATTTAGTTTTCTCGCTTGTATCATTGGGGGGAAACAGGACCGTGGGACGTCCTAAATCAGTCCATGGGGAGGGAAAACCAGAACCCCATGGACAACCACTCCCTCGCGGAAGTTACTACACTGCAGAGCCCAGAGCAGCATCCGCCGAGGCCAGAGAATGCACCCAGTAAAATTTTGTGAACGTGTGCAAGGAGGACCAAGTCGCAGCCTTACACAATTGAGACGCAGATGCATGGTGGAGGTGAGCCCAAGAAGCCCCAACCGCTCTGGTAGAGTGGGCCGTGATCCCAGGGGGAGGTGCCTTGTCTCGGGAGTGGTATGCCTCGGCAATCGCTGACCGAATCCACCTGGAAATCGTCACCTTGGAGGCCGCCAATCCTTTGAGAGGACCTTCAGGGACTACAAACAAAGAGTCCGTACGCCGAAAAGAATCAGAAACGGACAGGTAGATCCTCAAAGCCCACACCACATCAAGCCGATGGAGCATGCGCTCTCTCGGATGAGACGGCTGCGGGCAGAACGAGGGGAGAACAATGTCCTCATTGACATGAAAGGCCGACACCACTTTCGGCTGAAAAGAAGGCACTGGGCGGAGCACCACTTTATCTTGGTGAAACACCAGAAAGGGCTCCTTGCAAGAAAGGGCTGCTAGTTCCGAAACTCTCCTGAAACTCTCCTGATGGCCACTAAGAAGTCCACTTTCCAGGAGAGCAAGCGAAGAGAGACTGCACTCAAAGGCTCGAACGGAGCGGCCTGGAGCGAGCCCAGGACCAGGTTCAAGTCCCAAAAATGCAATGGGGGACGATAAGGAGGCACTGTATGAGCCACCCCCTGCAGAAATGTTTTGACAGGGCCTAACCCAGCTAGGGAACGCTGGAAAAATATGGAGACCTGTCCCTTTAAGGAACTAAGCGCGAGTCCAAGTTCCAAACCAGACTGAAGAAATGCCAGAATAGGAGGAAGGGAGAACCGTCTGGGAGGGAGACCGTGTTCCTCACAGAAACACAGGAAGGACTTCCAAGTCCTGTAATAGATTTTGGACGATGTGGGTTTTCTGGCCTTAATCATCGTTCGAATGACCGTATCAGAGAAACCTCTCCGACTTAGAAGGAAGCTTTTAATAGCCACGCCGTCAAACGTAGCGTATCTAAACTCTGGTGGAAGACCGGACCCTGTGAAAGAAGATCGGCCCTGAGCGGAAGGGGCCACGGTGTGTCCCCTAAAGAAGAATGAGGTCGGAGTACCACGCTCGGCGAGGCCAGTCCGGGGCGATCAGGATCGTCCCGATGCCCTCCATCCTGATTCTGCGTAGAATCAGAGGCAGAAGAGGAATGGGTGGGAAGATGTACAGGAGAGAAAAGCCGTCCCATGGCGCCACAAGGGCGTCTACGTTATACGCCTCGGGGTCTCTTGATCGAGAGAAGATTGTAATTGAGTCTGGACGCCATCAAGTCCACGTCCGGACGGCCCCAATGAAGACAGAGCGCCTCTAACACCTCCGGATGGAGGGACCACTCCCGGGGGTCCACCGTCATCCGGCTGAGAAAATCCACCGTCCAATTGTCCACTCCCGGGATGTAGACCGCTGAGATCACCGGAACGTGGGCTTCCGGTAGGACTTTTTGGATTCCTTCATCACCGCAAGGCTGCGGGTCCCCCCTTGGTGGTTGATATAAGCTACAGCCGTGGCATTGTCCGACTGTACCCTGAGTGGACGGCCCTCCAGGAGAGGGGTCCAATGCGGAAGGGACAGATAAATAGCCCGGAGATCCAAGATGTTGATGGGCAGTTTGGACTCCGATGGAGACCAAAGGCTGGCGTCGGTGGTGATGACCGTCCATATCACTGGGAGAAAGGACTTCCCCACTTCCAGGTGCGCAGGTGCGATCCACCATCTGAGTGCCTACTGTACCTGTCGAGACAGGTGAATACTCCGATACGGGGATTTGTCCCAGTACGACAATATGGCAGGTTGAAATGACCGGGTGTGGAATTGTGCGTACAGGACCATCACACCCAGTATCCGCATACAATTGCGAACTGACGGGTTTCGGCGCTGGAGGAGCAGATGGACCGACCGCTGAAGATCCAGGCTCTTGTCCAGGGAGAGGCATACCAACACCGTGCCCGAATCCAATATCATGCCGAGGAACCTGATGTGTGTGGAGGGACGCAGGGAAGACTTCTGCAGGTTTACCAGCCAGCCGAAGCGAGAGAGCATGTCCAATGTGATCCGTAGACTTCCTTCGCACTGAGCGACTGTCGGAGCCTTGATCAGGATGTCGTCCAGATAAGAGAGCAGAGTAATGCCCCTGGATCGCAGAAGGGCAAGGAGGGGAGTGAGTACCTTCGTGAATACCCATGATTTTGGCACGACTGAATAGCGAAACGGAGAAAGCGTTGGTGAGCAGCTGCGATGGGGATGTGCAAGTAGGCGTCCTGAATATCTATGGACGCTCGGAATTCCCCTTGAACCAACAAAGCAATCACAGAGCGAAGGGACTCCATTCTGAATTGTTGAACACGGAGAAACCGGATTACCACCTTGAGATCTAGGCAGACAGCGCCCTCTTTTTTGGGAGACACACACCGGTTTGAATAAAAACCCGTAAATCGTTCCTTCAAAGGAACCGGAGTTATCACACCCCGTGCGAAGAGGGACTGAACTGCCTGGAAGAATGCTGCAGCCCGAACTGGTTCCCTGGGGGGTTGTGAGAGGAAAAAACGGTTGGGAGGGGTGGATGTGAACTCGATTTTGTAACCCGAGGTTACGACCTCGAGTGCCCATGCTTCCGAGATGTGAGCCCACCAGGTCTCCTGAAAAAGGAGGAGACAACCCCCCACCCGCGAGGGCGGGGGCGCACCTTCATGTGGAAGACTGTTTTCCGGAAGAGGAACGTGGCGGCTGAGCACGCGAGCGCTAGGCCGGTTGGGGTTTAAAAGATTTTTTTTCCGTTGGTCCTGTGCGGACGGCCTGGCAGACATGTTAGCCGCCGGTCGGGTGCCAGAGAATCAGCAAAAGGACTGGGAACGGGAAGCTGAAGTCCTAGGACAAAATGTACGCTTTGTTTTTGGCTGTGGAAGATACCCGTCGCTTCCGAAATGATTTAGTCTAGTCGGGTACCAAGGAGTCGGGACCAGGCAAAAGGAAGGCCCGAAAGAGATCGCTTAGTGGAGGAATCTGCCTCCCAAACTTTAAGCCAGAGTTCTCGGCGGAGAGATACAGCAAGGGCCGAGGAGCGCGCTACCATAGCCCCAGCGTCCAGGGCCACCTCACAAAGGTACTTCCCTGCCTGAGAGATTTGAACCGCCAAGGATTGGAGCTCAGCTGGGAGGAGATCCGCCGCCAAGTCCTGGTTCAAACGGAGGACCCATCCGAGACCGCCTTGGCCACCCAGGCAGAAGCGAAAATGGGCCGTAGTGCTAAACCACTGGCCGCAAAGACGGACTTGGCGAGAGACTCTATGCGACGGTCCACAGGGTCATGGAGAGAGGATCCATCGGCTACCGGAATAGCCGTATTTTTCGCAAGGCGACCGACTGGGGGATCTACCTTCGGAGGAGAGGACCATTTCACCATGCACTCAGTGGGAAAAGGATAGAGCAGGTCCAGGCACTTTGGGACCAGAAAGCGCAGACCTGGCTGGTCCCATGCCTTGGCGACAACCACAGAGAAGTCATCATGCAAGGGGGAAAGTCTTGGGGGCATGCTTCGAGCGCAGAAAAGACACACCCTGGTGGCTGGTGGAGGGAAGGTCATCCTGCACGTGGAAAGTGTCACGGATGGCAGATACCAGGCTATCCACCGTGGATGCAATTTGGGAAGACTGTTGCGGATTCAGCTCCGAGTCCAAATCCGCAATCTCCCCCTCCGACATTGCATCTCCCAGGAGGGAGGACGCCTGAGATTGGGAACCGGGAGGGGGAGGGGATGCTGAGGCGTCAGAGGAGGAATGGTGTCCTGCTCTGGGACGCTTGTTAGGAGGCCTGCCCCTGGAGTGGAAGCCCTGAGACGGTGCGGACTGCACAGGTGGCGATTTATCAACCAAACAACCCATGAGAGAAAGGGTGGATTGGGATATCTTAGATAGGTCCTCCACTGCCCTGGACAGGGCCCGTGCCCAGTCTGGTTCCACACTGACAGATTGGTCCTGCACTTCTGTGGGCCGGAGAGGGGGGTTGGACCTGCATGGGCTCCTGGCATGCCGAGCACAGAGAGTCTGCCTGTCCACGAGGGAATTTTACCTTGCAAGTAGTGCCCTGCGGGTGGCCTGAGGGGAAGTACTGATTGGGTCAGACATGTGTGCTGCGATAGTGCTCAATGCTGGAGGGGCTAGCGATATTCCTACCAGAATGGCCGCCGAACCGAGGTCCTGTGTTCCCCAGAGCTGCAGAGATCCGCGGAAGGAGGAAACGTCCTGTCGCAGCGGGAAAACTAGCCCTGCCCCCTCGGGACGCTGAGGAGCATGACTGGCGTGAAACCGACAAGCGCATCGTGCTGCCGTCTAGCCACACCCCCTGCCATGTTTCGCGCTCTGCGGCGCATAGGGATCCTGACAAGACGGTCTGGGGTGGTGAGGGCAGATAATGATGCGCTGAGACGAAAAAACAGCACCCCCGGTGCCCTCAATAGCGTCACCGCCAGGAACTAGCCCCGTCCCCCAGCTGGGCTCCAATTAAGACCGGACCCGCGAGTTAAACCCTGCATGACAGCGGCGGTGTAATGGCGTCCGCCTGAAGTAGTAGAATCGCTACCCCCTCCTGATGACCCCCCGCGATGCCTGCTGTCCAAATCTGGGACCAGGCAGAGGGTTGAGAGTGGAGAGGGAGGTGGGGAACGGGAGAAGGATATACTCACCTGCTTTCATCTGTGTTCTTCTCCCTTCCATCATAAACCAGCAGGGCCATCTCTACAGTCGCTGGCACACAAGTGGCAGGGGACTGGTGAGTGAAGGGCTTGGAGACCAGGTGGCCCTTGCGCTAGTGGGAAGCAGGGGAGCGAGGCTGCCCTGGTCCACCTTTTCTTCTTGGGGGAGGCAGGGCGGTGGGATAACCGACACCGGCCAGCCTCCCCGGATAGACAGAATGGCAATGCGACTCTGTTCGCCGTCCAGATGTTAAATTGGAGAAAAATAAAAAAATCTAAATCAAAGGAAGCCACCCTGCTAAGCAGGGAGGTCTGCCTCCTACGACACTAAGCTAAAAAATTATATGCTTTCTCCTGGCTGGAGGGGGTATAGCTGGCAGAGGAGGAGCTAACAGTTTTCAGCCTAGTGTCGCCTCCTAGTGGCAGCAGCAGCTATACCCAAGGTCCTGTGTCCCCCAATGATACGAGCAAGAAAAAGCCTTAAAGGGATTGTCTTTTTCCATCACATTATACACAGCTCGTTTCCATGGTTACAATCACCCTGCAGCAGAGGTCGTGCTTGCACACTATAGGAAAAAGCGAGCACGCATAGGTATGCATGCACAGCAACTCTCGTATCTGCACTGCAGGGTGGTCGTAACCCCTGGAAACGAGCAGTGTATAATATGAAGGAAAAATGAATCCAGCCAGCAAAGAAGGCAATATGGACAATCACAATACATTAGTAAGTGGCTTATATTAACTTTCTCTACATGATAAATGCCACTTGCAGAAGTGAGATGACGCCTTTAATGGCTTTTTTACGTCATTGGGGAATTATCAGAAAGGAGTGTTCCTGGGGAAATTATGGCATTAGGCATTTCTGGGGGGCGCAAGCAAAGATACATCTGGGGTCCGCCGTTGCACCAATAAGCTCGGCTCCCTTCAGCCCACCAGGGAATGTCCCCTCAGCCAGCTAAATCCCTCTCTCAGCTTAGCAGTGCAGCCTGGCCTCTTCTGCTACGGCTCTACACCTGGGAAGGGGCCCTTCTTCCATTGTGCAGCTGAAGTGGGTGGCAGTATTGCGCCCCTTAGTTTTTTTCTTTCTTTTCGCAAACCGCTTACGGCCAGCAAGGGGCCACCTGATCTTTGGGGCCCCCAGCACTTTCCTGGTTTGCATGGTGGTGAGTCCACTATTGCCTAGTTCCTGTCACCTTCAGGGGTTATGATGAATTACAAGCAAACTCAGTCAAGACTTCAGGACGCCGCTTAGGCAAAACGACCGGTTTATACAACGATGGTTACAAGTAGGGTTGAGCAAATCGGGTTCAGATTGCTTTATCCAAACTAAATTCTTTTAAAAACTACGTTAAGAATATCGGCTGCATCCTACTGTAAAATGTATGGCCCCTATGGAGGTCTTTACGAAGTTTCAGCAAATATCGCAAAACTTACTTCGTCTCGCCTCTATCACATGTCACTTTGTTTATTCGCATAAACTACTGTATCAAATACAAGCATAGTTCAGCTTAGTATTTTGATGCAGTAGTTTATGCGAATAAATGAAGCAACACGTGATAGAGGCGAGACGAAGTAAGTTTTGCGATATTTGCTCAAACTTCAGAAAGACTTCTTGGGAGGCAATACATTTTACAGTAGGACAGTGCCAGTATTCTTAACAAAGTATTTAAAAGAATAGGGTTTGGATACAGAAATTAGAACCTGATTCACTCAGTCCTAGTTACAAGACAAACATGATCAGAAACAAACAGGACATACGGGTAGAAAACGGTGCAGTCCTAATCTCCACCCAACCACTGTCCCTATGTAGCGGTCAGAGGAGGAAGAGACCGCAGGGCAGGGTTCAAATACAGTACAGCAGACAAGGAGGCTGAAGCAGATGCCGGCTTTATTAAAGATCGGATTAACAGTATTGTGCTGATGCACCAGGGGCGCAATCGACAAATGACAGGAACAGTGATAACAAGTTTACATAAATTTACAGAAAGGATAACTAAAAAATGCATCCAACCAGCAAGCACATAAAAATACAGGCTACTCTCCTCTACTATTTTCCTGTCTGAACCCTGCTACTCAGGGCACGTTGCCACAGCGCACTGACTACAGTATCCTGTTCTAAGACCTATCACAGATTAGCACCGGTGCACACTCACAGTTCTGTGGGCAGCTGCTTGTCTTGGTCTGGTACGTGGAGGCAGCTATAGTCTGGATCCTGATCCAGTTGCTTGCTTGTCCCAGTGCAGTCTTTTCCTCTCTCTGTCTAGATTGCAGGCACAGGCATCCACATAGTTTGGCACTGACCTATCACTGGTCTCTGAATTGAACGATGTCACTTCTCTCGGACACACTTTACAGTCTCTGTTGTTTTGTCCCACAGCAGCCTGGAAGAATCACTTTACAGTCTCTGTTCACATCAGACAGAAAAACACACTCCAGCAAGGAAGACACACACCAGACTCAGCCCGGGAACTTGAAACTCCTCCTACATCCTCTGGCACAAACAACTTAATTTCTCTCTTACTCAGCGACACAGCGGCCTCTTGTGGCTGGAGGAAGGCATCACAGCCTGTGTGAAATCTAATCACTAGCAATGTAATTTGGTGTTTCTAGGGGCTGACCCTTACACCTACCTACTTGGACAATCTGTCCTAAATGACAGCCCCCAACTGGTCGACAGTCCCTATGCTGACTGTGAAGGGACAAAGTACAAGCACCTGTGTTAAGAACTGCAGGGACCTGTTCAGAAAGTCGGAACCTGAGCATACTAAACAGACATGAACCAGGAACACAAGGCCACACTAAAGACACAGAATCAGGATCAAAGCTGTAACGTTAATTTAAAAGATTTGAGAATGAATAAACTTATGCAAGCTAAAGTAAATATATTTATTCACATAGCCTGCGTAAGCTTATTCATTCTCAAATCTTTTGAATTCTTGTTACGTTACAAAAGCATAAACCGGAACCCATGCAGATCAGAACACACACAGGAAGCACGGCGTTCACAGGCAGACTAGGACATAACCAAAGACACTGCAGAAGTATACGACATTGATGAACAATCGGGCTGACCACACAAGTCATGGCAGAAGTACAGAAATTCTGGTTACAACCAACTGGTGTACACGGCGCAAAACCGGCCGTGCGCCAGAATTATGACGCACGGCCGGACGGAAAAGCGGACCTGCAACACTTTTTACATCTAAAGTCCATTAGTAAATGTGCCCCACTGATCTCGTAGACCAGGGGCAGGCAACCTCCGGCATTCTAGCTGTTGTGAAATTACAACTCCCATCATGCATACTTCCTCTGCTCTTCTCAGAACTCTCACAGACATGAATGGAGCATGCTGGGAATTGTAGTTTCACAACAGCTGGAGTGCAGAAGGTTGCTGATCCCTGTCCTAGACACACCACCCACAGATCTAAATAGCAGATTAAGGGCTCATGCACACTACAGTATGTTTGGTCCGCATTTTTTGCGGATCAGATGCAGACCCATTCATTTCAATGGGGCCGCAAAAGATGCGTGTGGAAATTTGTTCCGCGGCCCCACAAAACAGATGGAGCACGTCCTATACTTGTCCGTTTGGCAGACAAAAATAGGACATTTCTACAGAAATTAAAAAATAAATGGTGGCGTGCCGGAGTCCGCAAAACACTTAGGGTTGTGTGCATGAGGCCTAAGGCTAGGTCTACATGACGACATTTGTCGCCCGTCTTATAGGGCACAACTGCATTGCAACATTTGTTGTGCGACATTTTGTTGCACCAATGTTGCGCAACAATTTTTATAATGATAGTCTATGGTGTCGCAATGCGACATGAGACATGCTGCGACTACAACGCGTGCATGTTGCAGTGCGACACAATAGACTGCCATTATAAAAATTGTCGCGCGACAAATGTTGCAGTGTAGTTGTGCCCTATCTGTCGCGCGACAAATGTCGTCATGTAGACCTAGCCTAAGACCTGACTACCTGATGTTCAGACACACAGACCAGGAAAACATTATCTCTTACATGAACAGAAAACATACAAGTCACAGGGAACTGTTCACACACAAAAGTCCGGAGCCGGCACAAGCAACCAGAACACATGTAACACGTCACAAGCGCGCAGGCATCCAGGCTACACGGCGGCGTGGTGTCACAGTGAACCGCACTGCGACAGTTCGCAATAATTGCCCTGTGTAAAGGCGCCACTAATCACCAAATGAATGAGGAAACGCTCATCCATCCGGTGAAATCAACGTTTCATCGAATCATTGAACTATTGCCATTGTTCATCCCCATACAGATTCATTGTTTCTGGGCAACAAATCCTAGTTCACACAGGACAATCTGCTGCCCAGAAGCAATAAATCTGTATGGGCACGAGCGATCGAAGTAGTGATCACTCGTCTACATACACAGGAGATAAAAGAGCAGTTCATTCCTGATAATCACCCATTTAAAGGGACCTTTATTTACTGGCGTCAAGATCTAAGATAGAGACAGCAGTTTGCTGGATTTTGCCCAGTCATTACAGCTACAAGACAGGCATTGAAGTAATGAGATGACACAAAGCCACTTGGTTCATACAATCTTTTTGTTTTCTATGGTCATACTTTTAGAAAAAAAAACATTACATCATGATGTCATAGTACATACTGAGACCTTATTCCATCCATGCTATCATTGCTTCCGCATAGTATGATATTCCCTAGTCCAGTGGTCAGCAACCTCCGGCACTTCAGCTGTGGTAAAACTACGACTCCCAGCATGCACACTTGCTTGGTTGTTATCAGGACTCCCATAGAAGCGAATCGAGCATGCTGGGAGCTGTAGTTTCACCACAGCTGGAGTGCCGGAGGTTGCTGATCCCTGTCCTAGTCTATAATACAATATGTAGATGCACTGCGCAGAACCATTTTAGTCTCTAACATGTTGGAGCTACATGGACAATAGCGTCCTTTATTTCCCTTTATTAGCCAAAGCCTTCATGTGTGTCACTCTGATCTGGAAGACTGCCCGTGGACACCCATGTGTGTCATCCTGATCTGGAAGACTGCCCATGTACACCCATGTGTGTCAGTCTGGTCTTTAAGATTTCCCATGGACGCTTATGTGTGTCACTCTGATCTGGAAGACTGCCCGTGGACACCCATGAGTGTCACTCTGATCTGAAAGACTACCCGTGAAAATCCATAAGTGTCACTCTGATCTGGAAGACTGCCCATAGACAGCTATGTGTGTCACTCTGATCTGGAAGACTGCTCATGGACAGCTATGTGTGTCACTCTGATCTGAAAAAAACTGCCCATGGACACCCATGTGTGTCACTTTGAACTGGAAGACTGCCTGTGGTCACTCATGTGTGTCATTCTGATCTGGAACATTGCCCGTGGACACCCATGAGTGTCACTCTGATCTGAAAGACTGCCCATAGACAGCTACAGTATGTGTGTCTGGAAGAATGCCCGTGGAAACCCATAAGTGTCACTCTGATCTGGAAGACTGCCTGTGGACACTCATGTGTGTCATTCTGATCTGGAAGAATGCCCGTGTACACCCATGTATGTCACTCATATCCTGAAGACTGCCCATGGACACCCATGTACAGTCGTGGCCAAAAGTTTTGAGAATTACATAAATATTGGAAATTGGAAAAGTTGCTGCTTAAGTTTTTATAATAGCAATTTGCATATACTCCAGAATGTTATGAAGAGTGATCAGATGAATTGCATAGTCCTTCTTTGCCATGAAAATTAATTTAATCCAAAAAAAAACTTTCCACTGCATTTCATTGCTGTCATTAAAGGACCTGCTGAGATCATTTGAGTAATCGTCTTATTAACTCAGGTGAGAATGTTGACGAGCACAAGGCTGGAGATCATTATGTCAGGCTGATTGGGTTAAATTGGCAGACTTGACATGTTAAAAGGAGGGTGATGCTTGAAATCATTGTTCTTCCATTGTTAACCATGGTGACCTGCAAAGAAACGCGTGCAGCCATCATTGCGTTGCATAAAAATGGCTTCACAGGCAAGGATATTGTGGCTACTAAGATTGCACCTCAATCAACAATTTGTAGGATCATCAAGAACTTCAAGGAAAGAGGTTCCATTCTTGTTACGAAGGCTTCAGGGCGTCCAAGAAAGTCCAGCAAGCGCCAGGATCGTCTCCTAAAGAGGATTCAGCTGCGGGATCGGAGTGCCACCAGTGCAGAGCTTGCTCAGGTATGGCAGAAGGCAGATGTGAGCGCATCTGCACGCACAGTGAGGCGAAGATTTTTGGAAGATGGCCTGGTGTCAAGAAGGGCAGCAAAGAAGCCACTTCTCTCCAAAAAAAACATCAGGGACAGATTGATCTTCTGCAGAAAGTATGGTGAATGGACTGCTGAGGACTGGGGCAAAGTCATATTCTCCGATGAAGCCTCTTTCCGATTGTTTGGGGCATCTGAAAAAAGGCTTGTCCGGAGAAGAAAAGGTGAGCGCTACCATCAGTCCTGTGTCATGCCAACAGTAAAGCATCCTGAGACCATTCATGTGTGGGGTTGCTTCTCATCCAAGGGAGTGGGTTCACTCACAATTTTGCCCAAAAACACAGCCATGAATAAAGAATGGTACCAAAACACCCTCCAACAGCAACTTCTTCCAACAATCCAACAACAGTTTGGTGAAGAACAATGCACCGTGGAGCACCGTGCCATAAGGCAAAAGTGATAACAAAGTGGCTCAGGGACCTAAACGTTGACATTTTGGGTCCATGGCCTGGAAACTCCCCAGATCTTAATCCCATTGAGAACTTGTGGTCAATCCTCAAGAGGCGGGTGGACAAACAAAAACCCACTAATTCTGACAGACTCCAAGAAGTGATTATGAAAGAATGGGTTGCTATCAGTCAGGAATTGGCCCAGAAGTTGATTGAGAGCATGCCCAGTCGAATTGCAGAGGTCCTGAAAAAGAAGGGCCAACACTGCAAATACTGACTCTTTGCATAAATGTCATGTAATTGTCGATAAAAGCCTTTAAAACGGATGAAGTGCGTGTAATTATATTTCACTACATCACAGAAACAACTGAAACAAAGATCTAAAAGCAGTTTAGCAGCAAACTTTGTGAAAATTAATATTTGTGTAATTCTCAAAACTTTTGGCCACGACTGTACACTGCTCAAAAAAATAAAGGGAACACAAAAATAACACATCCTAGATCTGAGTTAATTAAATATTCTTCTGAAATACTTTGTTCTTTACATAGTTGAATGTGCTGACAACAAAATCACACAAAAATTAAAAAAAATGGAAATCAAATTTTTCAACCCATGGAGGTCTGGATTTGGAGTCACACTCAAAATTAAGGTGGAAAAACACACTACAGGCAGATCTAACTTTGATGTAATGTCCTTAAAACAAGTCAAAATGAGGCTCAGTAGTGTGTGTGGCCTCTACGTGTCTGTATGACCTCCCTACAACGCATGTGCATGCTCCTGATGAGGTGGCGGACGGTCTCCTGAGGGATCTCCTCCCAGACCTGGACTAAAGCATCTGCCAACTCCTGGACAGTCTATGGTGCAACGTGACGTTGGTGGATAGAGCGAGACATGATGTCCCAGATGTGCTCAATTGGATTCAGGTCTGGGGAACGGGCGGGCCAGTCCATAGCATCAATGCCTTCGTCTTGCAGGAACTGCTGACACACTCCAGCCACATGAGGTCTAGCATTGTCTTGCATTAGGAGGAACCCAGGGCCAACCGCACCAGCATATGGTCTCACAAGGGGTCTGAGGATCTCATCTCGGTACCTAATGGCAGTCAGGCTACCTCTGGCGAGCACATGGAGGGCTGTGCGGCCCTCCAAAGAAATGCCACCCCACACCATTACTGACCCAATGCCAAACCGGTCATGCTGGAGGATGTTGCAGGCAGCAGAACGTTCTCCACGGCGTCTCCAGACTCTGTCACGTCTGTCACATGTGGTCAGTGTGAACCTGCTTTCATCTGTGAAGAGCACAGGGCGCCAGTGGCGAATTTGCCAATCTTGGTGTTCTCTGGCAAATGTCAAACGTCCTGCACGGTGTTGGGCTGTAAGCACAACCCCCACCTGTGGACGTCGGGCCCTCATATCACCCTCATGGAGTCTGTTTCTGACCGTTTGAGCAGACACATGCACATTTGTGGCCTGCTGGAGGTCATTTTGCCGGGCTCTGGCAGTGCTCCTCCTGTTCCTCCATGCACAAAGGGGGAGGTAGCGGTCCTGCTGCTGGGTTGTTGCCCTCCTACGGCCTCCTCCATGTCTCCTCATGTACTAGCCTGTCTCCTGGTAGCGCCTCCATGCTCTGGACACTACGCTGACAGACACAGCAAACCTTCTTGCCACAGTTCGCATTGATGTGCCTTCCTGGATAAGCTGCACTACCTGAGCCACTTGTGTGGGTTGTAGACTCCGTCTCATGCTACCACTAGAGTGAAAGCACCGCCAGCATTCAAAAGTGACCAAAACATCAGCCAGGAAGCATAGGAACTGAGAAGTGGTCTGTGGTCACCACCTGCAGAACCACTCCTTTATTGGGGGTGTCTTGCTAATTGCCTATAATTTCCACCTGTTGTCTATCCCATTTCCACAACAGCATGTGAAATTGATTGTCACTCAGTGTTGCTTCCTAAGTGGACAGTTTGATTTCACAGAAGTGTGATTGACTTGGAGTTACATTGTGTTGTTTAAGTGTTCCCTTTATTTTTTTGAGCAGTGTATGTCACTCTGATCTTGGAGACTGCACATGGACACCTATGTGTGTCATCCTGATCTAGAAGATTGCCCATGGACACTCATGTGTGTCATCCTGATCTAGAACATTGCCCGTGGAGACCCATGTGTGTAATCCTGATCTGGAAGACTGCCCATGGACACCCATGTGTGTCAGTCTAGTCTTTATAAATTTCCCATGGATGCTTATGTGTGTCACTCTGATCTGGAAGACTGCCTGTGGACACCCATGTGTGTCATCCTGATCTGGAAGACTGCCCATGGACACCCATGTGTGTCACTTTGATCTGGAAAACTGCCTATGGTCACTCATGTGTGTCACCCTGATCTGGTGGAACATTGCCCGTGGACACCCATGAGTGTCACTCTGAAATGAAAGACTGCCCGTGGACACCCATAAGTGTCACTCTGATCTGGAAGACTGGTTGTGGAAACCCATAAGTGTCACTCTGATCTGGAAGACTGCCTGTGGACACTCATGTGTGTCATCCTGATCTGGAAGACTGCCCGTGTACACCCATGTATGTCACTCATATCCTGAAGACTGCCTATGGACACCCATGTGTGTCACTCTGATCTTGAAGACTGCCCATGGACACTCAAGAGTGTCATCTGTGTGACACCCATGAGTGTCACTTTGATCTGAAAGACTGCCTGTGGACACCCGTGTGTCTGTGTGTCAATCTGATCTGGAAGACTGCCCATAGACAGCTATGTGTGGCACTCTGATCTGAAAGACTGCGTGTGGACACCCACTTGTTTGAAAATTAGCATTTGCATTGTGGAGATATCAAGTGATCACAGCAAGTCTCATTGGGAGTCAAAGGCAGCTTCCAGCTCCATGTATTGGGCACCAGGCTGAAATATCAGGCATGATGGGCACAGTACAAGATGCTTATGTGTTTAGACTTTATGTGATGTATGGTGTGGGTCCTATTTTCAACAGAAGTGTCGCAGGTACATGATTTGTTTCAAGTGGAACTGTAGTGTACGGGGACTGTAATACCCGTCACTACCAAAGTGTCACTTGGTGTGCTGTCGTCCCTCCTTAGTTATGGAGAAGTTGGTATATGTCAGTTTTATAAATTGTCATGTAATGTAATGTCATGTATTTCCCTGTTACTGTGAAACTTGCATGTACAGGCCTGCAGGGGTGTCATTCCAGCTTCTAGTCGCTAGAGGGAGCTAGAGAGCCCTAGTTTATATAAGGCCCAGACAGGGAAGTAAAAGGCAGTCTTGTGGAGAGCTCAGAAGTTTCTAGAGCCTCAGGAAGCAGAGAGAGAGACAGAGGCAAAGATCAGGAAAGCAAGAGGTACTAAGCATAACAGAGGAGGTACTTTTATAAAGCTACAGCCAAGGATATAAAGCCAGAGCTAGGTTATTGGGCCTTGGTGAAGAATTGCTGTATTCCAGGATCAGACAGAATTAGAGTGCAAGCTCCTGTGCTGCAAGTCCTGTGTTCAACACTCTGTAATTACCCTGCTATAACTGAATTGCCTGCATCGACCGAATTGCAAAATCGACTGTATGCTAAGGAACTGCATTTCCATTATTGTCTCTGCTTGGAAAACTACTAAAGTTGGAGTTCTGTTTTAAAGCTACGTTTCCTCAATTTATTCCTGCTATCCGCAAACGGCGTGCCACCGTTTACTTGGCACTGGCGTCACGAACTATTTCTAACTATACCTGCCCTTGCAGAGAGTCAGCCGTACCAGGTTAGTGTATATTGCACTACATCACCCAGAAACACCTATTGCACACAACTTGAGTACGCTGCACCTTCTCTTTTGGCGTCACGAACAGGATACGCACGCTTTCTAGTGCAAGAAGCGTGAACTTTGTGCCTTATACAGTTGCCCTGTGACCAAAGTGACAATTTACCTGTTTTATTCAAGTGGACTTTGTGGACTGAAAATTCTACCCAGGAAGAAAACCGCCGCATTGGAATGTGGTTTTGTGGACTTTTTACAATCCTGCTTGCTGTCAGTGAATGGACAGCGTTTTGCTAAAGATGGCCACCGGCTGCCTGGAGTAAAGTTTCCCGTGCCGCTGAGGACATTCGTGGGCGGATCCCTGCAAAGACACAGAGAGTCCCGCCCCTCTTCATCATCGCACCGCCGCGGCCCTGCTTCTCCTGCGTCACCGCGGTCTCAGGACGTCCGGAACCTCGCGAGACTTGACCTGCGCAAGCCCGGCGATACCGGTAAGCACTTGTAACCGGAGGGAAGGGGAGTGTACCGGCCCCTTTAGTCGCCAGCGGCCACCTCTCAATTGACTACCATGTCAGAGCCAGGAGTGCCTGAGCAGCCGGCCCCAGGAGAGCTTGCGGCTCCTGATCACCCTACAGCCCCTAGCATGATGCCCTTTACCATGCCCTACTATTTCGGGGCCCCATGGTTCCCCCGCTACAGGGGAGAGACCCATACCCTACGGGACTTTGAAGAAAAGTTGCTGGCACTATTCCGATTATACCCTATAAATGCCGACCAGCAAATGGAAATCATGCTGGCGCAACTGGAGGGGGCTGCCCGCAGGGAAGTGTTATCATGGCCTGCTACTGAGCGGAGTACTCTAGAACAGATCTTCACCCGCCTCAGAGCCACTTTTGAAACTAGGACTGCCTCAGAGATAAAGATGCACTTCTTTGGCAAGAGACAGAAGCCCGGTGAGTCCCTCCGTGACTATGCCCTATCACTTCAGGAGGCTTTAGGGGCTGTAATCCAGATAGATCCCAAAGAGGCTGATAACCGGGACCAGACCCTGAGGGAACAATTTATCAACGGGGTGTCTAGTGAACAAATAAGGACCCAGTTAAAGATGCTGTCCGCCCAGCACCCTAACAGTGCCTTTCTGGACTTTAAAGAACTGTCTATAAAAATTCTGGGGTCCACAGTATCTCCTGAGTTTAGCGCCCTATCTGAGTCATCAGCCTGCAAGCCAAAACTGCTTGTCACTAACCGAGCTGAGGCCGGCCAAGCTGTTCAAGTGTCAGCTACTGATACTATTGCCATGCTGACAGAGCAAGTAAATCACCTCACTAAAAGTCTAGAGAAAGTGTGCAGAAAAATAGAGGAATGGGAAAAACCCATAATGCTAGATGAAGAATTCCTGTCACCTCCTAGGCCGTTCCCACCTCCATACCAAGAGACTCACCCCAGGGATCCTGGGAGGCGTAATAGCGGTCGCAAGAAGCCCGTGTGTACATACTGCAAAAAGCTGGGACACACAGAATCCACGTGCTGGCAGTTAAACGGGCAACCCCTGAGGCTGAGGACCAACCCTCGGGAGGTAGAACACTAGGTCCAGAGGATCCAAATTGGATGCCACGTTATGTAGGATCCCATCCTAAAATCAATATAGAGATCAACGGGATCCCCTTTGAAGCCCTATTAGATACTGGGTCTCAGGTCACTACTATTCAGCTGCCTGCATTTGAAAAGTTCTGGGACACCAACCAGTTGACCCAACCGCCTGAATCCTGGGTGGAAATTATCGCCAGCAATGGCAAACCAGTAAAGGTTCATGGATACTGGGAACCCACCCTGCAGGTGGGAGAAGTAACCCTGCCTCAACAGGGAGTGATCGTAGTGCAGGCCGGTGACAGAGGAGGACATCCTGTCATTCTAGGCACCAATGTCTTCAAAAACTGTTATTCAGAAATACTTGCTGTATTACATCAGACTTTGCCCACAGCTTCCTCTGCATCCAGGAGGGTGATTCAAAAGACTATTACTGTGTTAAGTGCCCAGCAGAGGTTTGCTAATGGGAAAGGAGAAATTTGTACTGCCAAGATCCGTGATAATAAACCTTTGACTTTGCCTCCTAATTCTCAAACTCTTTTATGGTGTCGTGCTGTCCTGGGAGTCCAAGGCCGAGATTATCCAGCCCTGGTGGAACCAATCCAGATGGAGGATTATCCTTATGTGAGAGCTGCCAAGTGCCTGGTGAACGTCTCCCAAGGAAAAGTACCTGTCCGTCTGATTAACCTGAGTAATCATCCTGTTGCGCTTACTAAGCATTGCAGTGTTGCCCAGCTGTCCCAGGTGTCCTTCCAAGACATCATTCGTCTTCCAGTGACAGAAAAGCCGCCAGCTGCAGTCAGCGGATGTTCACCGGTGACCCAGCCACAAGTGTCCTGGTGGGAAGAGCTCCATGTAGGGGACGAGACTACCCCCAACATCAACAAGAAGGGATTCTACAGCTTGTCAAGGAGCACCACCAGGCCTTCAGTAAGCATGCTACTGACTATGGAGAGGTTAGTGCCATACAACACACCATACCTACTGGCTCTCATCCTCCTATCAAGGAGAGATACAGACCCTTACCACCTACTTCATATCAGACTGTAAAGGAAATGATCCAAGAGATGAAAGACTCTAATGTAATCCGGGACAGCCGTAGTCCGTGGGCTGCACCCCTGGTTCTTGTAAAGAAGAAGGACGGTAGTATCCGTTTCTGTGTGGATTATAGGAAAATTAATCAAATAACCCACAAAGATGCATACCCACTGCCCCGCATTGAGGAGTCACTAACTGCTCTGGGCTCTTCTGCCTATTTCTCCACATTGGACTTGACCAGCGGCTACTGGCAAGTACCCATGGCCCCTGCAGATAGGGAAAAGACTGCTTTCACTACTCCTATGGGCCTGTTCGAATTCAATTGTATGCCGTTCGGGCTATGTAATGCCCCAGGAACTTTCCAGAGACTAATGGAACGGTGTTTGGGTCACAAAAACTTCGAAACAGTGCTGCTGTATCTAGATGACGTCATTGTGTATTCAAAAACATATGAAGACCATCTGAAACATTTGGCAGAAGTATTTGAAATCCTTATCAAATATGGCTTGAAGGTAAAGCCATCTAAGTGTCACCTGCTCAAACCTGCAGTAAGATACCTGGGGCATGTAGTAAGCGGAAAGGGAGCGCAACCTGACCCTGATAAATTAGCAGCTGTCCGTAATTGGCCGGTTCCTACTACCGTCAAAGAGGTGAGGAGTTTCCTTGGTTTTTCCGGCTACTATAGACGTTTTATCCCCCATTTTGCTCAAATAGCTGATCCTATCCAGGAACTCTTGAGGGGGCAACCCAAGAAAAGTCCTAGAACTCCTGTGCCCATTGAGTGGAATGAGAAAAGAGAGATAGCGTTCCAATTGCTAAAAAAGAAACTGACCGAGCCTCCAGTGTTAGGTTATCCAGATTATAGCAAGCCCTTCCATCTCTATACTGATGCTAGCAAGCGAGGCCTGGGAGCTGTGTTAGCCCAGATCCAAGAGGGAAAAGAGAGAGTGATAGCATATGCAAGCCGCTCCCCGAAAGGAGCTGAGAAAAATGACCAGAATTATAGTTCCTTCAAACTAGAGTTCCTGGCATTAGTGTGGGCGGTGACAGAAAAATTCAAGGATTATCTAGCCGCCCCCATGTTCATTGCATTCACGGACAATAACCCTCTAGCACATCTAAATACAGGTAAATTAGGGGCTTTGGAGCAGAGATGGGCTTCTCGCCTTGCCAACTATAATTTCTCTGTAAAGTATCGTGCTGGACGCACTAATGATAATGCTGATGCTTTATCCAGACTTCCCACAGAGACAGCTCCTGATGATGTACGAGATGCTTGGGAAGATGTAGAGATGCCGGCTTTCTATAACAAGTTTGCTCAACAGGACCAGGCTCGAGCTACCAATGGCAGAGCTGCAGTTCCTTCACCCTCCAGTAGGCCTGATCCTAAAGAAGAAAGATGGGTGAAACTACAGTCTGAAAGTAGAGTGCTGGGTGAGTTGTTGGACTTCATTACTAGTGGCAGAGCCCCTGAGAGGATTCGGCGTAAGAGTGCAGATCCTGAGCTCATCAAACTGTGGAGACAGCGCCATCAACTCTTCATACAAAAGGGCCTATTGCTACGGAGAAGCCTAGACCCAGTGTCCAACGAGAGAGTGCACCAGATTCTCATACCCCGACGAGATGCAGGTATGGTGTTGGAGATGTACCACAATCAATCCGGTCACTTTGGGGTCCAAAAAACTGAGGCTACTATCCGCCAGCGGTTTTACTGGGTAGGCATGAGAGAAGACATGGAGAAGTGGTGTCGAGAGTGTGTAGCCTGTGCCTTGAAACGAAGTGAGCACCATGATCAGAGGGCACCACTGAGACCCATTGTAAGTACCCGTCCTCTTGAACTTGTCGCCATCGACCATGTAAAACTGGAGCCTAGTCGCTCAGGGTATGCTTATGCCATGACTGTTATTGATCATTTCACAAAGTTTGTTGTAGCAGTGCCTGTGAGAGACCAGACAGCCAAGACTACAGCCGAAATGTTCTGGAAGCACTTCCTCCTGCCCTATGGATGTCCAGAAAAGATCCTCACCGATCAAGGACCTGCTTTTGAGTCCCATCTGTTCCATGAACTGTGCCGCTTACACAACTGTAAGAAGATCCGGACAACGGCCTACCATCCTCAAGGTAACGGATTATGTGAAAAAATGAATCAGACCTTGATAGAGATGCTGAGGGCCGTGCCTCCTGAGAGCAGAGGAGATTGGCCCAGTCTGTTGCCACAGCTCATGTTCACATACAATCATACCATACATTGTTCCACCGGGTATACCCCTTTTTACTTGATGTTTGGGCGCCAAGGGACATTGCCTGCTGATCATTCATTGGACATACATGTACCTGATTGCATTAACCCATTACCTAACACCGACTGGGTTGCTGAGCACCAAAGGCGATTGGACGCAGCCAAAGCCATTGTTCAGGAACGTATGGACTTTGCTAGAGACCGACAGCAGAGAGACTATGATCAGGCAGCCCATGCAGAACCCTTGACCATAGGGGCCGTGGTATGGTTAAAGAATAACCGTCGTACCAGCAAATTGGACAGTAAGTGGGAACGAAGTCCTTATGTTGTCACTGCAATCCCAAATGTTGGAACTCACACTTATGAGATCACCCGGGAAGGCAAGGGATCCCAAATTGTACACCGAAACCGGTTAAAGCTCTGCCTGACACCAGAACCTAGTGACGAGAGTTCTGGATCTGAGTATCCTGTGTCGGAGTCAGCAATACAGCCCGAGGATCCTATGCAGGCTGTTAGTAATCTGAGGTATGACGCGGATCCCATGCATTGGCTTCTGACACCTTGGTTGAACTTGCTGGTGCCTGCTCCGGCACCTACTGTAGCTTCACCTCCAGAAGAGCCGGTTCAAGATGCTCCGGATCCAGTTCCCCCTCTCGTGGATATTGTTGTTCCAGTACTTCCTGTTGTTCCAGTTGTTCCTGTTGTTCCAGTTGTTCCTGACCGAGGTCTCACGGATGGAGACCCTCCTGTTGCTCCTCTCCCTTCTACCTCGTTGCTAAGGGAAGAGGAGACCCCTGTGTTGAGAAGGTCTACCCGGATGACCAGGGGACGCCCACCAGTCCGTTTAGGAGACTTTGACTATTCTGGTGGTGTCTCCTCCCAAACCGTTGCTACTGGTAATACTTTGTTGGACATTTGTGCGCAAGAATGGACTCCCCCACGTGAGCCCTTGCCTGTGATACACCCACAGGAAACTCCTGGGTAGTTCCGTTATTTTGCTGTTCTATTATGGACTTATTCATTGTCATGGACTATCCTGGTTATAATGTTACGCTGTGCCAGGTCAGCGCCCCCGTTCCATTCATTATCCTGAGAGAAGAGAACGACGCCCCTTGTCACTACCCTTCACATTTGCCAATTGGACCTGATGTAAATGTAAATGCAGATGAATTACATGTATGTATGCCTGCATGTCTCTATTTTCTATTTCAGGTAGAGATTCCCGTTGGGCGACCCATGATGGAGTACGAGGTCGTACTCAGCTTAAAGCAGTGGGGTATGTAGTGTACGGGGACTGTAATACCCGTCACTACCAAAGTGTCACTTGGTGTGCTGTCGTCCCTCCTTAGTTATGGAGAAGTTGGTATATGTCAGTTTTATAAATTGTCATGTAATGTAATGTCATGTATTTCCCTGTTACTGTGAAACTTGCATGTACAGGCCTGCAGGGGTGTCATTCCAGCTTCTAGTCGCTAGAGGGAGCTAGAGAGCCCTAGTTTATATAAGGCCCAGACAGGGAAGTAAAAGGCAGTCTTGTGGAGAGCTCAGAAGTTTCTAGAGCCTTAGGAAGCAGAGAGAGAGACAGAGGCAAAGATCAGGAAAGCAAGAGGTACTAAGCATAACAGAGGAGGTACTTTTATAAAGCTACAGCCAAGGATATAAAGCCAGAGCTAGGTTATTGGGCCTTGGTGAAGAATTGCTGTATTCCAGGATCAGACAGAATTAGAGTGCAAGCTCCTGTGCTGCAAGTCCTGTGTTCAACACTCTGTAATTACCCTGCTATAACTGAATTGCCTGCATCGACCGAATTGCAAAATCGACTGTATGCTAAGGAACTGCATTTCCATTATTGTCTCTGCTTGGAAAACTACTAAAGTTGGAGTTCTGTTTTAAAGCTACGTTTCCTCAATTTATTCCTGCTATCCGCAAACGGCGTGCCACCGTTTACTTGGCACTGGCGTCACGAACTATTTCTAACTATACCTGCCCTTGCAGAGAGTCAGCCGTACCAGGTTAGTGTATATTGCACTACATCACCCAGAAACACCTATTGCACACAACTTGAGTACGCTGCAGAACTCCTTACATTCTCCCATG
This sequence comes from Bufo bufo, assembly GCF_905171765.1. Lineage (NCBI taxonomy): Eukaryota > Metazoa > Chordata > Amphibia > Anura > Bufonidae > Bufo > Bufo bufo. The sequence goes on along the minus strand of NC_053389.1, from coordinate 771,982,185 downwards.
GAGGCACAGAGCATAATGGTTGATAACTTAATGTGAGGCACCTTTTCTTAGGACAAGTTCAAACCATTTCCATTGACATCACTGTGGTAAGGTACTCTCAAGGGACTCGGCACCTAGTTTTGCTCTCTCATTTCTTTTAGTTTGTTGTGCCAGTTAGAGCATTGCGCAGGCCCACAGCGGAGGCGTGAGGTGGAGAGGATGGTGGCTGTGGCAATGAGTGGTTGTAGTCCTCCAAGCTCCAGTGCTGTCCAAGGCTGTGTATGCAGTGAATGGAGGTGCACCACCCTTCTTTCCCTCGGGGGAAACACACTGGATTTTGGGGTCTCCTGCCAGGTGGAGGCTTTTCTCAAAAGCTGTATACATTTTTTTTCTCAAAGACTATATATAGGAGGTGGCTCTTATGAAGGTGGTCCTCCCTGAGTCTCTCTCTACGTTCTAACAATATTCCCGAATTGACCAATGGCATGCAAACTCCCAATAATTCTCTGCTATGCCCAATTGCAGGGTCCCAGTCTATCTCAGTAGTGTGGTGGGGGCGCCAGAAGCAATTAACCCTAACCACGTGCAGTAAAGTCTAGAGCCATATACGTGCGGTACATTTATGATCCTCAACCTTCTGTAAGAATTCAATGCTTCCTCCTCTCAGAAATAAATCCTAAGTCACATTTCTGGTAGTTTACACTCTCAGGAATGGTGTTTTCCTAGGGAACGCTGCCTATTTTGCAGCAGCACAAACCAAACAAGATTTCAGTCTAGCTGGTACTGCAGCAGCCTCTCAACTAACCAGGGAGAAATGGGATCAGCCCATTGACTGGCAACTAAACTAAAGACTGCCACTTATCTATTTCCTACCCATACATAGTACATGGTAAATATCACAATAAAGACTTTGACAACTTTAGTGTTAATCCATACCATACCATTAACCCTTTAGCAATAATCCATAGCACTGTAGCATTAACCCTTTAGCAGTGATCCAGTGGGTCACTGCAGAAGCAAGCGGATTACCAGGCATATACCATACCGCTCAACTTTTTGAATGGTGAAAGAGAGGCACTTAAGGTACATTGTGTGAAAGATCAAGTTTTCCTGTATAGGAAATAGTTTTCTTTTTCACAATAGCGCAAACATTATCTGAATATAGAAATTTCTAAAATACAAATTGCATCAAATATTTAAATAATATACAAGGTGGACTCTAATATACAGATAGGAACCAGGCAAACACTTCTGGATCAATATTGTAAACATAATAATGCAAATTTATATCTCAGATCAAAAAGAGGGACACTTAAGGTCCCAAGAGGGACTTCAGAGGGTCAGAGGTTCAAAAGTAGGGATTGTCCCTCAACATCAGTTGAATACTGTGTACAGTTGTAAATACTTGTGGCGAGGGTGGCAGTATTTTGTGCTGCACTGCAGTATTTGGTTCTGCTGAGGCGGTAATTTGTGCTGCACCAGGTATTGCAGGCTCCGCTTACGTCTGTTGTCCCTGCACACTTGTGTTGGCCCTATCTTCTGTCAGTTTGGATCCACCTACAACATGGGGCCACTTTTAAGTTTTTTTCTAGGACTACTTTAAGTTCCCACTCCCAGGCGCTCCATGTGGTCCAGGCCACACACTGACTTTTTCCTGTTTGCCACCTCTATACAGTCTATGGTACTACAGTGGCATCTAGTGGCAGCAAGTAACACTGCAGGTGTACATTAGAGGCATAGGATTACATTAGTCAGTGAGAAAAAAAAGCCACAGTGGGGGCACAGAGACATATAGAGGGCATTGTAGAATTCTTAAAGGAGCAGAAATGGTCACTTAAACATACACTAACGCAGTGGACGAATAGTCAGGTACGTTAATGGACAGCCCAATGGCATAATGTTTGTTGCCATAAGGAGACAGTGGTGCCTTATTCTTGTTTTCCCCAAAAGCAGACATCAGGAGACAGTTAGCCTGCCCCAATATACATTACAATGGCTTTATATGCTGCTGAAGCTTCCAATTGTGGAGAAACCCCAGCCACACGTGGCAGCCATTGGCTGGTAATGGAGATATTACCTTCAAATCTGTGCTGCCATTGGGCAGCTGGAGTGGACGGGGTTTCCGCCACACATGGCAGCAGCATCGAGAATGAAAAATGCATTTAGATTGTGAGTGCATCTCATCATAGTTGGCAATATCTGCAAAAATGTATCTAATAGGTATAGCAAGTATATTTACAGTAACCCAGACCTGGGGGGTGTCTGCAAAGTTTCGTTTGTTATGTAATGTTTGTAATGTTATGCCGTGTTTGCACTGTACACCAGCGGGTGAGGTATAGTTGGCATCAGGGATGGGAATAATCACCCCATTTCTCCCCTCTTGCTAATTCCTGACTGTGAGGACTGTGAGGAGTAAGGAAGCATGTCTTATTGCTCCTGCTCCAAAGGCCTTAAGGACCAGAGAATTAGCTCATCCCTAAGACCACTATGCCAGAGAGACTGAAGGATCCAGAAACTAGAGATACCTGCAAAACTACAGAGTTTTCAGCCAGCACAGTGACCTGCAACCACAGATATCCAGACTTTGCTGCAGGTGAGGGACTACCGCTCAGACACCAATCACATAGATCGCATCCAGGCCAGGCCATCTTATAAAAGTCTGTACATTCACCAAGTGGACACCTACAGCCACAAGTTATCCAGAAGGTCAGGAGAAAGACCTCAACAAGATAGCATACAAGAGCTGCCATCTTTGCCAGCCACAATACCTTATCATCTGGGGAGAGAAATTGCACTGTTTACAACTACTGCTGGATGTACTACAACTCCTATTTTGCACTGAGAGATTCTTTTACTTCTGGCCTGATTCCCCGAGGAAGTACACCATGACACATCATCATCAGGGCCACTACCACTCCCATCCTCTGCTCCAGTTCCTCAGGGGTTCGCTGCATAAGTCCGTACTGATTCCCTAAGGCTATGTTCCCAATGCAGAGGGTGAAACTTGGGGCAAATTTGCAGCATTTCTGCAACAATTTATTTTTCTGGGGGATTTTTCCCCCCAGATTTGTGCAGCCAAAGAACTGTATTTGCCCCTATGACAGCCACAATGCTCCCTATGACAGCTACACTCAGGGACATAGCTAAAGGCTCATGAGTTACATTTATTTTGCGCCCTCATGGAACTTCTCTTCGTGCTAGCCGCTCATAACTTTCAGCTGCATCACAGTCAATGTCTCTTCTATGCCTTTGTGACCAATTTGTGATCTGGGTGCCAGGCAGGGGAGGGGTTAATGACAGTACACATGGTGGTCTAGGGCATACTTCCAAATGTTTGAAAAGCACAAAGATGGACAATATGTCAGGCAAATGTTTTCATACTAGGCCACGCCTCCAACTCCGCCCAGAACATAACTATACACACCCAGTCCCCAAATGCCTCCACATAGTAATGATTCCTCCTTTATGCCACCACACACTAGTTATGCCCACATTGTGTCCTGTCACAGTAGTTATGCCCAGATATGCCCCTTCACAATAGTTATGCCCAGATATGTACCCCATCACAGTAGTTATGCCCATATATGTACCTCTTAATAGTAGTTATGCCCATATACAGTATGTATCCCCTTCACAGTAATGTCCAGATATAGGCCCCATCACAGTAGTTATGGCCAGATATGGGCCCCATCACAGTAGTTATGGCCAGATATGGGCCCCATTACAGTAGTTATGGCCAGATATGTTCCCCCTTCACAGTAGTCATGGCCAGATATGTGCCCTCTTCACAATAGGTATGCCCAGATATGTGCCCCATTATGGTAAGACATGTGCCCCCTCACAGTAGTTATGGCCAGCAATGTGCCCCTCACAGTAGTTATGGCCAGATATGTGCCCCTTCACAGTAATGCCCAGATATGTGTCTTCTTCGCAGTAGTTATGCCCAGATATGTGCTCCCTTCACAGTAGTTATGCCCAGATATGTGCCCTCTTCACAGTACTTATGGCAGAATATCTGCTCTCTTCACAGTAGTTATGCCTAGATATGTGCCCTCTTCACAGTACTTATGGCAGAATATGTGCCCCCTTCACAGTATGTATGGCCAGATATGTGCCCCTTTACAGTAGTTATGGCAGAATATGTGCCCCCCTCACAGTAGTTATGACCAGATATGTGCCCCTTCACAGTAGTTATGGCCAGATAGGTGCCCCCTCACAGTAGTTATGGCCAGATATGTGCCCCTTCACAGTAGTTAAGGCCAGATAGGTGCCCCTTCACAGTAGTTATGGCCAGATAGGTGCCCCCTCACAGTAGTTATGGCCAGATATGTGCCCCTTCACAGTAATTAAGGCCAGATAGGTGCCCTCTCACAATAGTTATGGCCAGATATGTCCCCCTCACAGTAGTTATGGCCAGATATGTGCCCCCTCACAGTAGTTATGGCCAGATATGTGTCCCCTCACAGTAGTTATGGCCAGATATGGGCCCCATCACAGTAGTTATGGCCAGATATGGGCCCCATTACAGTAGTTATGGCCAGATATGTTCCCCCTTCACAGTAGTCATGGCCAGATATGTGCCCTCTTCACAATAGGTATGCCCAGATATGTGCCCCATTATGGTAAGACATGTGCCCCCTCACAGTAGTTATGGCCAGCAATGTGCCCCTCACAGTAGTTATGGCCAGATATGTGCCCCTTCACAGTAATGCCCAGATATGTGTCCTCTTCGCAGTAGTTATGCCCAGATATGTTCTCCTTTCACAGTAGTTATGCCCAGATATGTGCCCTCTTCACAGTACTTATGGCAGAATATCTGCTCCCTTCACAGTAGTTATGCCTAGATATGTGCCCTCTTCACAGTACTTATGGCAGAATATGTGCCCCCTTCACAGTATGTATGGCCAGATATGTGCCCCCTCACAGTAGTTATGGCCAGATATGTGCCCCTTCACAGTAGTTAAGGCCAGATAGGTGCCCCCTCACAGTAGTTATGGCCAGATATGTGCCCCTTCACAGTAGTTAAGGCCAGATAGGTGCCCCCTCACAGTAGTTATGGCCAGATATGTGCCCCCTCACAGTAGTTAAGGCCAGATAGGTGCCCCCTCACAGTAGTTATGGCCAGATATGTCCCCCTCACAGTAGTTATGGCCAGATATGTGCCCCCTCACAGTAGTTATGGCCAGATATGTGTCCCCTGACAGTAGTTATGGCCAGATATGTGCCCCTTCACAGTAGTTATGGCCAGATAGGTGCCCCCTCACAGTAGTTATGGCCAGAAATGTGCCCCGGTACTGAAGTCGACTGTGGATTCCTGTTTTTAAATGTTTTTTAAAGTCATAGAATTGAAGCCTGATGTTATTCACCGAAGTCTCATGCGACTTCGGACTTCATGAATTTTGCCTCAATGAAGCACCTACATTTTAATGCCGTACAGAGACAGGTCGCCGTACAGCATGAAAACAAAGTTTTGGAATGAATCGACTTCGGATCTTGGATCCAAAGCTCGATTTGCTCACCCCTAATTAATGCACTTAATTGATCCTTATAGTATAGGGTGTTGATATATTTCCTATTGGGCCTAATTTGTGCAAGGGTCAAGTTTCGGTGCTTTATTAACAATAAATAATAAATATTAATGAGTATGAGCAAAAAAGAAAGGAAGATTAGTGTCATATGGCTCGTTACAGAATGTATTAGGTATTCATGTGCTGGACGTGATAGAAAACTTCTAATTGCATCAAGAATTACAAAGTATATCAAGAGGTGTAGCTTCCCTTATGCATATTAACGTTGTCATGCATGAGAATAATAATGTACTGATGTCGTTGTGTGCACGAATAATGATGTATCGATGATGACATGTCTGTGAACCATTGATGTCTATGTTCTGCAGTAGACTACGGCCTTCTGAGCTATGTTAACGATATGCCTGTGTCATCCTGGGTATAAAAATCTATTGTTTGAGAAAAACGTCACCATACCATACCATCCGACCATCCTTCTGCTCTGTAATCCGCTGTAATGCCGTTTGTCTCTAATAAACATATAAGTTCATTCCCAAGAAGAATTGTATCAAGAATCTACTTCCAAAAAGTTATAGAAACATTAACCCCTTTACTGCCATAGACCGCTAGTTGTACTGACAATAAACCCTTAGTGCCCTAGACCACCATGTGTACGTGGACTGTCATTAACCCCCTTCACTGCCCTAGACCACCAGGTATTCTGACATTAAAGGGAGTCTGTCACCTAATCTGAGCCTTTTAGACCGCTCAGATCAGGTTATAGACTCCTGTGCCCTCATTACAATGGTACCTTTATTTGTTCTGTCCCTCGCCCAGATCTTCAAATAAAGACTTTTAAAACTTATGCTAATGATGTCCGGCAAGTGCCCAGGGGCGGCGCTACTGCAGCAAGTGCCCAGGACCCTCTGCGATGTGCCCATAAAACCACACCTCTTTCACCCCTCTGGCCCGCCCTTGTTTCCTATTATTACCTCCTTCTCTCCCTCCCAGATCTTGCATCTGCGCCCCCCGGCGCATGCGCAGTCCAACTGCCTGTTCCTCTGCCCATAATGGGCACAGCAGTGCGCAGGTGCGGGACAAGTGTGGAGCAGCGCAGGCACGAGATCTGGGAGGGAGAGGAGGAGGAGACAAGGGCGGGTCACATAGGGGTCACTTACTAATCTAAAATACGCCTAAATTAGGTGTATTTCTGGCGCTGCTATCTGCGACTTTTCCCCGCTCATGCCAGGTGTAAAATTGTGGTCGCGGCGCGGGCGATCTGGCAGGCCCGTCTCATTCATTATTTTTTACGCCTGTTTTAAGGTGTTTTACATGTAGAACTGGCACTGGATGCACCTCTTCATAACTTCGGCAGAACCACCACCAGCTATGGGGTTTATTAAGATCGGCGTCTAAAATGCCGGTCTTAATAAACGTGCCCCGCAGTTTTTTTTGACATTTTTAGAAAGGTATTTTTACTTGTGTTTTTGCTGCGTCTTTTTTTTTTTTTCCTTTTTAAACACCAGCTTCATTTGTTAGCTGAAAGCCTATAGGAATTAAGAGAAGGTGGTTTTTTTACGCTTTTTAACATGTTTTTGGAACCAGCCGATTTCTAATGGCATATGTACACAGGCCTGCAATGATACAGTCCCAGTAGCTATTACTCATGCACACGTCCATGATTGGCTCAGGAAACACAGTCTATCGGCCGACCGCAGCTCCCCTCACCCGAACTGACTGGATCATAGCAATTTATGATACAGTCAGTTTATATCTGATGGCGGGACTATTGCAGTGTACTCACATCGTCATGGGAGTAACGTACAATAGACCCGCGATTAGATATAACTTACTATGATCCAGTCAGTTCGGGTCAGGGGAGCCACTGTCATCTGACACATGGATAGTGTTTCCTTGGCCGATCACAGTCATGTGCATGAGCCCTAAGGATGAGATCTGTAAAATGTCATCCACTTCCCTGATTAGGGTTGTTTCGTTACCAAAATTTTGATTCGGTTTCGATACCATAAAAAAGTATTGCGATACTCGATACCATTCGATACCACGCGGAAAAAAATAAAATGCCAAAAAAATCTGCATGCATTCTGCATTTTATGTAACGTCTGGCCCATAATCGAACAGTCCTATCCTATTTTTTGGGGGGACAAGGTGACTAAAAAAAAATGGCGAATCACGCAGTTTTTCTTTTCTTTTTTTTTCTTTTACGGCGTTCACTGCATAGGAGATATTTTTTTTATATTTTAATAGTTTGGACTTTTCGAAAGTGGCGATATGTAATATTTTATTTATTTATTGTTTATATATTTTTTATGCAAAATTGGGAAAGGGGGTGATCTATACTTGCCGTGGGTTCTTTTATCTTTTTTTTTTTTTACAGTTTATTTAATAACTATTTTTCCCCCTTAGTGTCTAGAACCTGGGATCTTTTAATCCCTTGTCCTATTCACCCTTATAGATCTCTATTAGGGTGAATAGGACTTCACACTCTCCCTGCTGTCCTGTGCACAGTACACACAGCAGCAGGGAGATTACCATGGCAGCCAGGGCTTCAGTAGAATCCTGGCTGCCATGGTAACCGATCGGAGCCTCAGGATTACACTGCTGGGGCTCTGATCAGAAGCTGCCACTGTACCACCAATGAGAGGAGGTGAGGGGACTCTGTAGCCACTGCCACCAATGATTTTAATACTGGGGAGGGGGGGGGCGCACTGCACCACCAATGTTTTGAATACTGTGGAGGGGGTGGGGGGGGAGGACGCACTGCACCACCAATGTTTTTAATACTGGGGACGGGGGGGAGGGCGCAGTGATAATTAACGCTTAATATACAACTACAGCCGGAGGCAGAAACACATTGCCGTCACCTTGCCTCTGACAGGGCGCTGCGATCCGCGGCAGTTAACCCCTCAGGTGCGGCACTTGAGGGGTTAATTGCCGCCGGTCGCAGTGCCATGTCAGAGGCAGGGTGCCGGCAATGTGTTTCTGCCGCCGGCTGTATTTGTATTAAACATTACTTATCATTGGTGGGGCAGTGCGACCTCCCCCCCCCCGTCCCCAGTATTAAAAACATCGGTGGCGCAGTGGCCACAGCCCCTCTCCTCCTCCTCCCCTCTGCGCTCTCATTGGTGGCAGCGGCACAGGGGGAGGGAGAGACTGCTTCCTTCTCCCCTGTGCTGCTGAGGGAACATGGCCGCGCTGAGAGCAGCGTGCGCCATGTTCTCTGATACTGCCTAGTATCGATAAAAGGCAAATCCCGGTATTGTATCAATATCGGGCTAAAAGTATCGATTGAGTATCAAAAGTTTGATACCCGAAACAACCCTATCCCTGATACCATACAGTAAATGCTGTATCTCGTGGAAACATAATCTAAAAGTCACTAGAAAGAGCAGTTTTCCAAATAAAGGCTATCCCATGTCTCAAATTGCTAAGAAACGAAAGATATCTCACAGAGGATAAGCCGTCTGTTTGGCTGACAACTATTCTTTCCGACTACCCCATATACATTTACGTCTGATTCAGCTGAGCATGCATGTGTATGGAGAGGAGAATAAACCACAGCCAGGACCTTCTGGTGGCGGCTTATCTTTCTTGTGAACTAAAGGATCATGAATGTTGAAATCCAACACATCTGTCCTTTTTTCCAGTGATATCTGCCGTCGGTAAATAAGCCGATAGTCATCTAATGTGTGTCCTGAGGTTGGGTCATCAATCTTAAAAGCCCGGAGAACCCCTTTAACTAGATGTCTAGGCGGAGATTTTTTTTTTGCAATAGGTTCCCTACAAAAGTATACTATGCATATAGTACACAATCTTAAAAATTCCACATATATCGTATGTTAATTGTAGCATACACTGCCACGTAAATAGTGCATACAGTGCCCATATAATGCATAAGCCAGCAGGTTAGTATGGCAAATAGTTAAAAACGATGCATATAGTAGTAGTAATGCTGTGGACGTTGTATATAGGGTTATGCACATGGTTGGTTGATAGGCTAGACCCGATGAATGCCCATAGGTCCTAAAAACCGCCCTCGGTCTCTATTCTATTGTCCATAAATCAGTAGAAGTATCAGACTGCTGTTATCAGTGATCTACACATCTAATATGCCTTTTATATCACCGCGAGCACTTGTACGATATATTTAAATAACTGCATTCATACTTCCGCCAAGCGTTAGCTCACATTATTGCCATGGTAGCAAGTTCTTCTAAGGTAATCGTCAAAGTCTTTGACCAAAGTCTCTATAGACACTCCTGTGTGGTATTGTATGGATATTGCTCAATTAGAGAGGATCTCTGGAGGTTATAAGATAGCGATTTGCTGGTCTCTAATTAGAATGATAAACAAAATAATAAAATGGTAGTAAAACGAGGACCAGGGGTGTTACCACAAAGCAAAGGTATCACAATCCACAGGATAGTTGATAAATGTTTGATCACTGCTGGGACCTAGTAGAACTGGGGTCTGTCTCCGTCAGCTCCAAAGACTTTGAATGGAACTACAGCGAGCATGCTCGTCCCTAAGAATGGAGCGGCGGATGAGCATGCATACTGCTGCTCCATTCAAAGTCTATGGGACTGACAGAGACAGATCCTAAAATAGAGCAATTTGGCAAAGTATGGACAGGACTAAGTTGGGTTATAAGATCCGCAACAAACAGGGAAGCAGAGTGCCACAGGTCTAGGAGAATGGGGAGGATGAATGTGGGTTAAGAGTTACATTTGCGGCACAGTATTTTTGCCTGTGATATCACCAATTGACTGCTCCCACTATCAGCAACCACTCAGACTGGAGAAATCTCGAATACCGATCGTTTATCCCTTTTGATGATGTATTTAATAGCTATACCAGCATCTGCAGGGAGGGAGGACTAGGACTTCCTGGCGCTTGCGATTTTCCATTGTTTTAAGTTTTTTACTCCCTGTCTTCTTGGAGCCATAACTATTTTCCATTCACATAGCCGTATGAGGTAATTTATCACCGTGGGGTTATATGAGAAGGCTGTCGTGGCCTGGTATCCCATCATGAAGGTTGGAGGTGGTGGCAGTCCCAGGATCAGTGGCTCCGGTTGGGCTGTGGCTTCTCTTGGAATTGGAGGTCTCCCTCTGCGGTCTCCTGGGGGCAGCGCACGCGGCCTGCCGCTGCTGGATCCTCCTGCCAGCACTCAGCTGCTGGCATAGGGACCAGGGGCTTGGACAACAGGGTCACCTTAAGGGAGCTGGGCGTGGGCCATCACCTCCGGTGGCACCATGGGGCTCAGCTGGGCAGAAGGACAGCTCTTCCTGCGCGCTGGCGTGGACGCTCCAGCTGCCTCTGCCGTACCAGCCGGCCCGGCGGACACCTTGGCCTTTTTTTTCCGTGTTCCGCTGTACTTGCGCGAGTCTCACTTCTTCAGAGGTGACTTCTACTTCTGGGTCACTGTCCCACACTATCTCTCCCCAGTTAGGCCTGAGAGAACGCGCCATCTTGTCTTCCTCTTGCTGGCTGGGACACACTGGGAAGGGGGGCGGATTCTTGAGGGTGGAGTCTTCACTCTGCACTTAGACAGGGCAGTTCCCGGTGGGCAGGGCTGTCATTTCCCGTTCTTGGACTGGGCGGCTCCCTGTTTTCCCGCTCTTGTGGTACAAAAAGAACATACGCCATCACTGGCAAAGATGGCGGATTAACCCCTCGGTTGCCGACACATAATCCGGCGCCTGTTAATCCGAAACAAATGCAGCAAAGTCATTTTTCATGGGGTTTTCTGTCACATCTGTAGGCCTGCAGCATAAAGGCACAAAAGTAAATCCTGTTTGTGACGCCAAAAATTGCAACGGGTGCCTCCCCCCAGGGCCCTCCTATACCGCGTCCCAGGTGTAGGAATGGTAACACATGGACTACTCATTGTGAATCCATGTTAGTTCATACAATACATTATTATTAAAGTTTAATAAGAAATAACAGGAGGACTGTCTATAAACACCTTTACCCTCCAGCTGTTGGGCCACGTCACCCTGTACATATCAGCTCTTCTTAATTTCAAGGGACATCCCCAGTTTTTCTATATTTGCCCCAAGACAAAGGCTTCTCTTTGAAAATCTCTCCACTTCTATGATTTCCCACAGATTCTAAATTCATAAGGTGACAATTCCTTAAAGGGATTTTCCAGGTATACCATGGTGTTTAACAGATAAGCTCATGGAGTTGCTTACCTCACATACATGCTTTTTTAAAAATGTTTTCTAGACTCTCCTGACCAGTTTTCACCATGTAAACCCAATTCCTCTGGTTTGTTTCCATCCCGTATGTAGCACTTCCTGTTGCTGTATCCAACCAAACCCATGATGCATTTCTCCTTCCTCTGCCAAAGCTCCGGCACCACCCCCAACAATGCCCAGCTAGTTTATAGCTCCTCCCACTAGCTAGTTACATTGACACTCCCCTATCACTACCCCGCCCATGGATATAACATCGCAGGAAGTAAGAAAGAGCTGCATGGACATGGTCATGTGACCACAGCCTATAGCAAAAGATAGGAGCAATAAAAGGAATGGAGAATGGAGAGGAAGTCGGGTATGTCCAACTCTCTCCATTCACTTCAATAGCCTTTCCAAAAATAGTCAAGCCCTATAAGCCCAATTTGGGAACGTCTTCTGGCATGTGACTGTCTGAATGTGATTTAACATGGGTTCCCATTAAGACTTTTAAATATGCTTTTATACTTTTTTTCATGATGCTTTTGTTGATAGGTATTCTCTATCGTAATCAGACTGGGTGGGTAGACAGCCACAGGAATTTTTACTCTTGCACCAATGTATGTACCAGTTAAAACTACAGCCCGTATCACAAAAACAAGCCCTCACATTGCTCCATCCATGGAAAACTAAACAATGTATGGCTCTCGGAATATGGCAACTCAAAAACAAGTGATTTAAAAAAAAAAGTGTATTGATGTACAAGAGTAGTAAAACATTAGCTGTGTACATCTTTGGAGGCAATTTTTGTTTATAATTGCATATTACTCATTTTTGGCTAAATATATATTTTTTAATTGCCCTTTATTAAAAATATTGAGTCGTTCTGTCACAAAGGGTTAACAGTTTTTCTAGCTGTGTGACTGGTACTTTCACTTTCTGCTGGTCATCTAATAAACCTCATCTCTAAACCACTAAGAGGTCATGAACACTTATTTATGCCACATTATTATCAGTAAGATAAGAACTGAGCTATAATGAGTGTTTATAGGATCAGAGAGCAGAGATAAGGAGCCCATCAGCTCCTGGTCTGACGGAAAAGACAGAAAAGCCAAAGGCTGCTTCTAGAGCATATCAGCTCTGTTCTGAAAAAAGGACTTCATATTTTTTAATAAAGACCAATTTAAAAAATTATTTTTAGCTCAAAATGAGTACAATGCAATAATTAAAAAAAATTGCCCCCAAAGGTGACATAGCCTTTAAAAACAAAACTGTTAAAATTTACTATTGCAGTGAAAAAGCAGCACCACAGGACAATTTCCATGTGAATTTATATCCACAGTGTCGGGATGAGATTTGTTTAAACCTCATCCGCTTTGCTGCTACTGTAATATGATGCGTATTATCTGCCTACAAAACCTGATGGAAAATCTGCAGTGTAACTGCTACATGTGAACATAACATAATGAGGGAAATAAGGGTAAACAGTAAATCAATATATAACAGTGTCTACTTTCACACTCGCGTTTTGGCTTTCCGTTTGTGAGGTCCATTCAGGGCTCTCACAAGCGGTCCAAAACGGATCAGTTCAGCCCCAATGCATTCTGAATGGAAAAGGATCCGCTCAGAATGCATCAGTTTGCCTCCGTTCCGTCTCCATTCCGCTCTGGAGGCGAACACCAAAACCCTGCTTGCAGTCTGATGAAACTGAGCCAAACTGAGCACAATCTGGCACAATAGAAAACGGATCCGTCTTGGCTATGTTACAGATAATACAAACAGATCCGTTCTGAACGGATGCACGCGGTTGCATTATCTGAACGGATCTGTCCATGACGGATCCGCACAAAACGCAAGTGTGAAAGTAGCCTCCATGGGAATAAAACTGTAAAAAGTTATATTTTTAATATTTTGCAATTTGTTTTTCCATATATAACCTGGCTGCAAAGAAAAACAAGAAAACTACATAACAAAAAAGAGGCAAAAAAAAAATAAAAAAATACTGGACTGATTTTTTTTTTATTGACGCATTCCTAGAGCCATAAGCTTTGTTAGTTATCATTTTTATTGCCACCAATCTGGCTCTATGTAATTTAGAAAATGAATAGCGTTGGTGAATAAAAGTCACACTTATTTTACTTTTTTGGAGTGCCGTGGATTATTCATTTTCTGCATTTTTGGAGATTGGATGGCTTCAACATCCGCTGGCACCCATTTGTCTTTGTACTTGCGGTGCGGTTCACACTCTATTATTTTTGCTGTCTATGTAATTTAGGATAGTTTCAGGCCGCGGGCTGCAGTTTTTGTCCGCCCGATTCTCGGCATATATGCTGGGTTGCGAACGGATCTCCACCAGTCCCCATTATAGTTTAATGGGGCCCGACATACCGGATCCAGAGAACACCTGTCGGATCTCACAATGCTAGTGCGATACTAGCCTTATTAACTTTGATGTGTTTTTGGGGGGTGAAAAAAACTGCAATTCCGCCATTGTCTTTTCAAGTTTTTTTTTTTACACCATGTACAATAAATGTTAACTATATCCTATAGGTCCTTACAATTATATTAATACCAAATATGTCGTTTTTTTTTTTTAGTACCTCTGCATAATTGAAGCATGAAAAAAAATGGTGTCACCTTTTCATTTTTCTGTGACCTAGCCGTATGAGGAATAAAAAAAACCTGCATTTTTTATGTTTTCCTGCTATGCAGTATTTTTTGTGATTTAACTATTTTAAAACAATATACCATAAATGAAATAAAAGGGTTTATTTAATAGTTGGGTAAGTGAGTTTTTTTTTTATTGCACACGAACATATTTTCTTTCTGTGCCAGTTCTGTTTTTTTTGCGGATCGTATTCGGAACCATTCATTTCAATGGGTCCGCAAAAAAAAAAAGGAAGTTACTCCATTCAGTTTCCGTATGTCAGTATTTCCGTTCCGCCAAAAAATAGAACGTCCTATTATTGTCCGCATTACGGACAAGGATAGGACTGTTCTAATAGGGGCCAGCTGTTCCGTTCCGCAAAATACGCAATGCACACGGACGTGTGGTGTTTTGCTTTATTAATTTTTTTCTTGGTAAAAACACAACATCCATTTGTTAGCTGAAAGTCTATGGGAAATATGAGACGCAGGACACACAAGCATTTTATTCTTCCTTTATTCTTATTCTTTGTTCATTAGGGGTTTTTATGGTCTTTCTAGTTTCTTTTCAAAAGGGCAATATGCTGGAGCTCTGGACCTTTTTAAAAAAAAGTAATTTTCACATCACCGTCTCTCTGGGGAAAAACTGCCATGTAGAAGACCACCAGGGCAAACACAGCAAGAACACTGGTAGCCAAAATAAAAATACTGGGGGGGACATTTATCAAAACTGGTGTAAGGGACAAACTGGCTCAGTTGCCCATAGCAACCAATCAGATTCCACCTTTCATTTTTCAGAGCTCCTTTTGAAAATGAAAGGAGGAATCTGATTGGCTGCTATGGGAAACTAAGCCAGTTTTCCTTTACACCAGTTTTGATAAATCTCCCCCGTTGTGTGTGTATCAGTGGGCTCACTCAGGTAGACTCTGTGGGGGAGATTTATTGTAAAAGGTGTAAAGTAGAACTGGCTTAGTTGCCCATAGCAACCAATCAGGTTCCACCTTTCATTTTCCAAAGGAGCTCTGAGAAATGAAAAGTGGAATCTGATTGGTTGCTATGGGCAACTAAGCCAGTTTTCCTTTACACCAGTTTTGAAAAATCTCCCCCTGTGTCTCTGTCAAGCTCCTTACATGCCTACTTACCAACGTTTTAGGTGGTAAAATCGGGGCATCTAAGCCATGCCCGGGAACAACCATTTATGGGAGGGGGTTTGCATTAGCTCCATCCATTTTCAGCCTGGGACGCCGCAAATTTGCCGGGACTGTCTCTAAAAATCAGGGACAGTTTCACCAAATTCGGGACAGTTGGCCACTATGTACATGCCGTAGTGGGTATTCACCCTGGCATCTTAGGGGGCTAAATGCCTGGGATCAAAGCTTCTGTACCCACAACACCAGGGCGTAATATTCAGTCCTACTGCTGGTACATGAACGTAAGGGCTCATTCAGACCACCATGTTTTGCGGTCCGCAAATTGCAGATCCGCAAAACACGGATAGCGGCTGTGTGCATTCCGCATTTTGCAGAGCACACAGAGCCAGCCCTATGATAGAAATGCCTATTCTTGCGTGGACAAGAATTGTTCATGCTCTATCTTTTTTATGGATGCGAACAACACACGGTGTTCTGTCCGCACCTTTTGCGGCCCCATTGAAATGAACGGGTCCGCATCCGTTCCGCAAAATTGCAGAATGGATGCTGACATACAAATATGATCAACTGAATGAGCCCTAATGAGGATATAACACGCCTTTTGCTTTAAGGGATTAACGGGGTCATTCACCTTAAATCCCCCGCTGCTCCAGTCCCTGTGGTCCCACCTTGCCCCCTGGTCTCTGTGTGGCAGCTGTGATGCCCGTATGTACGGTACATGATCGCTCATGGGATTATTTTGCAGCTGCTCAATTTTGTTTTTCTTTAAAAGCTATTCTACCCCTTTAAAACAATAAGCAGGGGGCTGTATTTACCCGCCGCACAACCAGCTATACAGAGGCAGCAGGTGGCACCACTGAGTTCACCCAGGAGGATATTTAGCAGGCACCACAGATGGAGGCACAGATGCTTCCGCTCTCGGTTCACAGCTGGCAATGGGCTGCCCCTGCATCAGTCAGTCTGACTGTCGATCCTCTTCAGGATCACTGACCGCAGTGACGACGACAAGTCGCCAAGATTTTTTTCCCCCTTGAATAGTAACATAAAAAAGTAAAATCAAAGAGATATATAATAAAGCAATCCAAAAATGTATTTTTCTTAAAACATTTTTTTCATTCTCAATTTAAAAAATGTATCGGAAAATTCTAAGCCCCTTCTAAGCATTTCTCAGCTGCTTGTCCGCTTTCACACGCACGACCATGCCTGCTTTGCGGACCGCCAAGACATAGCTACCGGCCATATGCACTCCGCATTCCTTTGACTTCAATAGGTCTACGATCCGCAAGATGCGGCCAAAGATAGGCTTCCATTTGTTTCCAAGTCCGTGTCTCCGCAACGCAAAAGAAAGATAAGACATGTCCTATCTTCAGTCGCATCTTGCGTATAGAGGACCCGCATCTTGCATATCGTGATGCGGAGTGCACACGGCTAGTGTTCGTGTTTTGTGGATCCCCGTTTTGAGGTCCGCAAAACGGGCACGGACGTCCAATGGTCGTGTAAATGTGACCTAACCCCATACACCCTGGGATATAACAAGCACGGGGTCTATAACAAGCTCTCCAGACTATAATGAGGTCCCTTTTTTGGGCGACAAAAAAGTCCCGCATGCACCCCTTTTTGGCGGAATCGGTGATGGAGGCCCCTGAACTGAGCCTCCAATGCAGATGTGAACACGCCCTTATGCACGAGTGGCACATGATCCACGTCACTTGTGCTGCGTCTTGATTGGCTGAAGAGGGAAGGCGGATGTTCTACGCAGAGCGCCGGGGGGAGGAGCCTGACAAAATAAACCAGAAGCTGCGGCAATAATGGTGTCAGGCAGGTGCAAGCGGTTGTTTTGCGCTAATAGGAGATCTAATTAACGCTTATAGCTGAGAAATAATAATCTTTATTTATATAGCGCCACCATATTCCACGGCGCACGTAGAAACCAACATGGACATCACAGGCTAATATGTTCGCAAGAGCTTGCAATCGATGGTGCCTGACTGCGCCAGGAATTGCTGACAACTGACAACCAGAAGCATAGCCAGCCATTATATAGCTGACAGGGGGTTCTGTTCCTTGTAGTGCCCCCTGAACACGCACAGGATCCCTGTAATGGAATCTAATCATGATAGCACAGCTCAGTCCGTCATGGAAGCTAACGTTGGAAGATGGATGACCGCTTCTGTAAACATGCCGAGCCGTCAACCACGGCTTCCTGATTATTCCATGCACAAATATGCAAATGCATCCTAATATTAATAAATAACAATGCATATGCATGAAGGGAGGGGTTATGTAGGGTAACGCCACAAAGCGCGGGGCACGGGAAGGGTTAACAAGATGGACGTCCTTTGTTATGCCCACAACCAGCATGGCGTCTCGGCAGCGCTGCCCTTCCTCGGTCACGTGGTCTTCGCCCGCTACCCCAAGCGCCTTTTCCCTGGCTGCACTCTCTGCGCTATTCCACTCACGTCCGCCCCTCCCTCTCTGACTCACTGAATCCCTCCAACAACAACCGTACCGCCCCGCCTACGAATGACGTCATGCAGCCAATCCGACACCGGCTTCGGCCGCTGTTCCCTCACTGGTTCTCCCCCTGACCTACTCTACTCGCGGCTCCTCCCACCCAATTGCAGAGACCCGGTTTCCATGTCTGAGGCAACGCCCACAGGGTGACATCCACACAACATCTCCGCCCCTTGTTCCGGCTCTTCCACGCACCCCCGCCTCTCTCCCTCTGTGCTCTTCCGGCTTCTTCCCTGCGCCCCGCCGCGCTCTTCCATTCACCTCTGAACCCGCCCGCCGCGCTCCTCTAATCACCGAAGCGTCCTCCCTCCGCGCTGTTCCAGGTTTCGCCTTACCTCCCCGGGTTTCACTTTTCAAGATGGCCGCCGCATCAGCCCGGGGTGTCTCCGCGCTCCGTCGCTGCTGCCTCCTGGGACTCCCGGTAAGAGAACAGCCCTATCTCGTTTTCTTTCTCTTTCTCCCCGACCGTTGCTTCTCCCTGTATCCCAGGAAATCTCCGTGTAACCGCCCGACTCCACCCAGAGCCGCCTTCCGACCTCTTGGCAGGCCCTGGCCTAAGGCCTACGCCGCCTGAGCGAGCCGGGGACTCGCGTAGAAGTCTCGGCCGGCCTGGTGCTCGGGGGGCCGGTGTGGTTTCCAGCTTCAGACTACGGGGGGATGGGGGATTGCTGGGTGACACCCGGGTGCCGGTTAGTGTGCGGCTGTCAGCAGGGAGCCACTGAGGGCACTGGGCACTGTGTGGCACACACCTGACCATGTAGGACTGGCACTACAAGTGTCAGCATGCCCTGCCAGTCAGACCCTGCACCTGCCTGTCCTGTGGGTACTGGTACTGTGCCCCTTACCACCTGCCTGTCCTGTGGGTACTGGTACTGTGCCCCTTACCACCTGCTGCTGTTGTGTCTGGGGGTGGAGGGAGAGGAAATGTTTTGGACATGGCGTATTTGTATCATTTCTCCTTTTTAGTTGTGATATTTGGCGCCTTCTACCGCACTGGTGGTTTTTATTAATTTTTACGTCTTGGCTGATATGTGGCTCCTGAGATTTGTTATGGCAGCTGCTCGCTGTCACTTACCGGTGGGTACCTGCCAGCACCTGTATAGGATTGGTGGGGGGAAGCAGCCAATCACAGGGAAGCTGAACCCTCTGCTATTGGCGATGGTGCGGTCACCTGCTTTTCTGTCACCCGCTCCTCGGTTGTGGTGTCTGCGTATTGTTTTTGTCTGCGTTTTATTTTTTATTTTTTTTTGACGTACAGTCATGGGACCAGGAAACCGTGCAAAATGTCCAGGGTTTGCGGAGAGAGCCATCTCCCCATACATGTTCATGTAACCTTCTTTCGCTGTCGCATACACGTGAGGTAGTCGGAGGGTTTGGTCGCCGTCTACCCTTGTGTAGGCTCGGTTTGCACATTACCGACCCCTCGTGTGCAGTAGTGATGCCCTCTGCTCCTTATAATGGGATACATTGTGGCAACGACACGACTTGAATTAAATCGCACCCCAAATGTCCGCCTGTCTCCTGGTGCATTGTCTGTGCGCGGTTCTTCTCACACTAACGTTTGCAGTTTCCATTGGGAAGATTTCATGACGGTTGTCTCTATAGGCACCCATCCATCACCCATAGGCACCCATGCAAAAATAAAGGGGGGTAAGGGTATGCCAACCTGACTGAGACCAAAGAACAAAGGCCTCGGTCAGGTGAAAGTTGACATAGGAGCTGGGAGCTGAGCCTAAGCAAGACGAATGGCGCCAGATGCGGTAGGTAGTCGCTGACCATTTGTATCGGCAGTCTGCCCGTGTTGTTGCGTCTCCCTCTATGCGGTCTGGTCTCACCGTCTTGTGTTTTCTCCTCGTAGGTTTGATCATCTCGACGTCGCTCCTGCTCTTCGCCTGCAGCCGCTTGTGTCTCCTGCTAGGACTCTCCTAAGGTTATCGTCACGCCATACCAAGACTGGTGGACTTTGGCGAGGTTGGCTTGAGAGGAGCTTGGTGTGTGCTATGGTGAGCCAGCCTCCGGGCAGCGCCAGCCTCCTTTCATCCCTCCAGGACCAAGGATAAACCTCTATGGATATACAGTCATCATGGTGAAGCTGGCTAATCCTTTGTATACGCAATGGATCCTGGAGGCCATCAGGAAGGTGAAGAAACAGAAGCAGCGCCCCTCGGAGGAGCGCGTCTGCAACGCCGTGTCCACTTCGCACGGCCTGGATCGCCACACTGTCTTGGAGCAGCTGGAGCTCAGTGTAAAAGATGGAACAGTACTTAAGGTTACCAACAAGGGGCAGAACTCCTACAAAGACCCTGATAACCCAGGCCGCCTGGCACTACCTAAGACTGTCAGGAACTCGGGGCGGCCAGAGGGTTTGGACTGGCAGTGGCTCTTGAGGAAGGCACTAGAGGGGCTCTCCGAGCCTGGGGGCTCTTCTCTGAAGAGCATTGAACGCTTTTTGCGTAGTCAGAGGGATGTGGTGGCAACCTATGGGGGCAATACAAGTCCAACTTCAGCTTTCCACCAGCAGTTACGGCTTTCTATCAAGCGGGCTCTGGGCCATGGGAGAATTATAAAGGAGGGCGCCTTTTACAGGCTGAATTCCAAGCTGATGGAGGTCAAACTAGGATGGGAATGCTTGGCCTCGCTGCCACCAGTGTGTTTACTGCCTCATGAAAAAGACAAGGTGAGTGATACTTGTCGGCTCCAGCCTGTGGACGCCTGGTGTCGTAGGACCCGTTCAGAGTGACCGCAGGGGCCAGGTCTACGGTGGGGGTGAAGGGGACTCTATCAGTTCCCAGTCACCGGTTGCATTGGTTCAGTGTGTAAACAGGAGCTGTGCTTCTTCTAAACTCTAATATGGTCTGTCCTTAAAGGGGTTGTTAAGGACTAGAAAAACATGGCTGCTTTCTTCCGAACGCACCACCGCACCAGTCCACCGGTTGTGTGGTTTCAGTGCAGCTCAGCCCTGGTCACTTGAATAGAGCTGAGCTACAATGCCAGACACAACCCATGGACAGGTGCTGCTCCGTTTTTGGAGGAAAGCCGCCATATTTTTTGCATCCATGACCAGCCCCTTTAGGGTACATTCACACGTTCAGGATTCATGTGCGGAGAATCCTTACTGAAGTCCGCAGGTGTTCGCAGGCAAATCTGTGCGGTCAATCCGCATCAATTGGTGCGGATTTGCTTGCAGATTTTACTAAGTGAACGAAGAAAATCTGACCAGTAAAAATAAAATAAATTGACATGCTGCAGATTTTAAAATCCGCACGGAAAAAAATCTGCATCGTGTGCATTGAGATTTTCAAATTCTCATAGAATACAATGTACATGACCTACGGTGCGGATTTTCCGCACGCAAATCCGCGCAGAAAATCTGCACGCAATCCTGATCGTGTGCACTTAGCCTTAAAGTTTGTGCCACTTTTCCTTCATTGACTTCCACGAGGAAAGCCCCAAGGAAAAGACGACTGCGCGTGCTTTTCATCATGCAGCATTGCACACGCAGTTTTCAGTACAAGCATTTGTGTGACTTAAAAAAAAATATATAATAATTCCTAAAAGAAAACACCGGTAACTTGCAACATCTAGACATGCCCTTCAAGTACTGGCAGGCCGAGTCCATCTTTGCAAGCTGTTTTTATGGTTCCGTTGCCTCGAAAATGTGTAATGAATCAACTCCTGAAATAGGGGCAATTTAAAAGAAAAAAGAGTAACTCCATATGTGTCTCCATGGAAACAGACTACAAACAGACCTTGTGTAGTCTGATCCCTCAGTCTTCCCAACACCTTCCATCTGCCCACTTCATTTTCAGCTGGCAGATGTGTTAGCACGAAGGTGGCAAAGGTGAACGTTCCGGGTGTGTCCATGTGGGACTGAAATGCTGCAGTTATTCTTAAAAGGGTTATCTAAGTACAAATGCCACCTGTCCCTCCTATAGCTGATACCTGCGTGGTCCACGGCACCCGTGTTCCTCTGGATCCCTGCACGGCCACCGCTGCATCTCCCCGTCGTATGGTTAAAAACATCTGGTTATTCAATCATGGCTGCCATTAAGGCTGGTCACGGATGTTTTGATCCACACGCTGGGTAGATTCAGCGGTGGTCGTGCAGGATCTGAAGCGACGCATGTGTAAGTATTGTCTATAGGAGGGGCCCTGGCATTGAAGGGGGTATTCGTACTATTGGATAGCCCCTTTAAGCACCCGCACACGTAGTATTTCTCCTGGAAATCCGCAGCAGGATAAAAAGAATGTGTGTGGAAATGCTGATGTAATGCAGATTTCATCCTTTTGCAAATCCTCACTTTTCAGTCACTTGTGAACATC
Source organism: Bufo bufo (assembly GCF_905171765.1). Classification (NCBI taxonomy): domain Eukaryota; kingdom Metazoa; phylum Chordata; class Amphibia; order Anura; family Bufonidae; genus Bufo; species Bufo bufo. Next base: position 771,959,865 of record NC_053389.1, on the reverse strand, counting down.
CCCTTATTGTTGGGGGTCATCTGAGCAGGGGAGCGATCTTATGTCCTCCTGCACAGGTTTTTTTATTTTTTTTAATCATATGTCTACATGTGACTGAAACGGTGAGGATTCTCATGCGGAAGATCCACAGCATTGTACCACACCAGCAAAATGAGGGTATTTTAAGAAATCTCATCCACAAGCTGCTTAAAAAATTAAGCGTGGCATAGATTGACGTGTGAATATAAGCACCATGTCAATTTATGCCGCGGATCTCCACCGCAGATGGCGAAATCCGCGGCAAAAGCTGCCTGTAATACACAATAATAAAGTTTTTTTACGCTTTTATTTTCAATCATGTGCAGCTGGAGCATTAAATGGGTTTTCCAGGATTTTTTTTTAACTGATGACCTATCCTCTGGACAGCTCCTTAGTGTCTGATTGGTGGGGTTCCGACACTGCGCTGCGGCCTTCTCACAGCTCACCAAGCACAGCGCCGTACATTTTATGGTGGCTGCGGTTGGTATTGCGCTCAGCCCCATTTACTTCTATGGAGCTGAGATGCTCCTAGGCCACGTGACTGATGTACGTGACGTCACTGGCCTAGGGAAAGCTGAGAGAAGACAGGGGCTCAACCAGCTGATCGATTGGGGTCCTGGGTGTCGGACCCTCACCAGATACTGATGATGACCTATACATAGGATAGGTCATCAGTATAAAAATCTCCGAAAACCCCTTTAATGTATTATTTTTTTGTTTAAAGGGACATTTCAGGGTTTTATTGTTGATGACCTATCCTCAGGCTAGATCATGATGATCTTTGTGATCAGCGAGGGGTCTGACACCCGCACCCCAGCCCCTTCAGCTGTTTGGTAACTTCGTGGCCGGAATACACAGCTCCATCCATTGAGCGGTGGACGCAGCTGTGTAGTTTGGGCACCGACTTCTGGCATCAGAGCTAATGCCAATCGGCTATCCTGAGGCCAGCTCATCAGTAATAAAGTTCTGGAATGCCCCTTTAATTGTTAAAAAAAAAAAAAAAAAAAAAAAAAGGGAAATTACTCAGCTTTATAGCTCTGGGTATTTGCCATGAGGTAGAGGATGTATTTTTTTTTTTTTTTTTTTTTTTTTTTTATATATATATATGGTCAAATTTGCCACTGAAGTGATCAGGCGGACTCCTAGCCATCAGTGTTTCGTCCTCCATTTCTGGATGCTTGGAGAACTATTGGCCGGTGGCTGCGTGCATCCAGATTGAGTTCTGCGGGGAGCACGGAGAGAGCCTGTGCACCTGGCCTCTCACGTGCGTTATTTCTCAGCGGGGAAGTAGTGCAGCAGGCAGTAAAGGAAGGCTGTATTCATGTCGTGTGCGCAGACACGCGCGAGTCATCCTTTCTGCTCCGTTCTAGGAACAGAAAAACAAAGGAAACCGACGGCGCCAGATCCGTCAAGTGATGGAGCCGTGCTGCGTCCGATGCCTGACTATAATGGGGTTCGTCAGGTTTCGGTCAGGGAGCCCAGCATTTTACTAGACAGAATAGCTCAGCGCGCTGCACTGTTTTTCTCTTCTAATGGGATCTGCGACAGAGGTCCTTCACCGAGCCTCCGACGCAAATGTGAACGCACCCGAACATGCAGCTGTTGGGCAAGTCCAAGGCAAATGGAGCTGATTGAGGAGGAGCGGTCGCCTCTCCTGGCATGTCACTTACAACGTGACCGCTCTGTAGCCGTTTTCTCAGAACTCTGGGTTACGCCGTTCCTCTGTTATTCCTTTTGGAATTGTATTGAAATTTTAAGTGCAGAAGATGCGGCGGTTTTCAGAGCGCTGTACGGATCCATAGAAAGTATGGCATGTAGGATCCGTACTCTGCCGAGCTGATGCAGAGCCCTCTGTACTGAAGGTTTAGGTCCCCTTTAAATGTTTTTGCCCACAGTACATGGATGTGGGTGATGGGTCGGTTCTTTGCCGCTGCCCCCCTCTGTGATAAGGGGACGTTGTGGTTGTACGTATCAGAAGGCAGCATGTTGTAGGATATCTCTTAATCTTGCACTTGGGTTTCACTCGTGACGGAACGTAGAAAGTCTGGTTCTATCGGTACACCACCAAAACATGGAGTACATGGTGTGCACTGAACGTGTCGTGTGGGGCTGATCTCCTGTGAACTGCCGGCGCCGCTTCTCCTGTCATCCACCAGTAAGGAGCAGAGGAACATCTTACAGAGAGTCCATGTTCCTCCTGGTGGCGTTCACGCACATCCTTACAGTGCGCACCCATGATCGTCTTCCTGCCGGGTTCTTCTCCAATAAATATTAGGCCACTCCTGTGGCCCAACGTGTTTTTGGAGAGGTCGGCTGACTGTCAAATGTGTATGGGGGGGTTCCTGACTCTCCCCGATGGGTAATGTTGGGAAGAGGAGGATGATGTTGAATTTTAACACTCGGTCCTTTTGTTCTGGCAGCAGCTTTACCTCTCTTCCCTCTGAAAAAACATGCATCCTCTGCTGAGCGTGTATGTATACGGGGTAGGTAGGAGAGACAGCGGTCTGCCAGACAGCTATTGAAAGTGTATTTTTAAAGGGGTATGAAGTGGTCTTTAAAAGGGTAGTCTGGTTAGTGAAAGTTATACCCTGTCCACAAGATAGGGGATAACTAGTAGATCTGTGCGGGTCCTTCCCCATACCCAGTAGAGCCCCTCTGAAATTGAAGGAGCGGCTGGTCAGAAATGAATGGATTGGCGGTGCACATCTCCAACGAGCCGCTCAGTGTATTTCAGAGGGGCTCCACTGGATACGGGCGATTGTCCCAGCGGTAGGACCTCCACCGATCTAATACTTATCCCCATCCTGTGGATAGCTGTTGGAAGATTAGCTCTTGGTAAAGGCCATGATGCTGCGGCCCCTTCTCGGCTCACCAAGCACAGCGCCCTCCATTGTGTAGTGGCTGTGCCTGGTATCGCAGCTTAACTCCATTCACTCCATTGAATGGGAGTGATCTGCACATAGTCCCCGTGACCGATGAATGCGACGTCACTGGCCGAAGAAGAGGCCAACAGCTGATCGGCGGGGCTGCCGAGAATCAAACCCCCACCGATCAGATATTGATGACCTTTCCTGAGGATAGACCACCAGGATCAAAATCCTGGCAAACTCTTTTAAATTCGATTGATAGTCCTTGAATATAACGTTGGACAGCCCACCTTCGGCTCCCCTGCTGTGTCCACATCCTTTTCACTGTTTTCCAGGCACCTACTTTTAGTGTCAGCTGTACCCGGGAATGCGGTAATATAAGGTACAGCCGATATTTAGAAGTACGGAGCTGTGCCTGGTAAATAATGAAGGGGATGCAGCATTTGTTAGGAGGGCCACAGCCCTTGCAAATAGCTGATCAGTAGGGGTACAGAAAGTGCAGTCTAAGCATATGCCATCACTTTTTGGAAAACCCCTTTATTTGTTGCTGAGGATGATTCTGATGGGTTCTGTTAGACCAGCATCTACAGGACTGTCCTGGTCCACAAGCCTGGGTGGAGTGGGACTGTAAGGGATGTAGACGTACAGTATATCCACAAACACCTTTACATAAGGTGATCTTGTAGATCTAGAATTAATTGACCAGGCTAAACTGCTGTCAGCACTAGGTAGGGGCTGAGGTGAGCAGGACAAACATACCTTTTGTGGAGCTTTTATAATCAGGAGTAGTGTGAATATAAAGTTTTGTTCTGCCCCAAGAGGCGGAGCTTCACTGTGAGGTGCTCTCTGCATTGAGGTGCGTCTCAGCCCTGCCCCTCTACTCTGAATGAAAGCTGTGCTGTTCTCCTGGTTGGATGTTTCTGCTATCATTTGGAATAGAGGGAACCTGACAGAATAAAACTTTATATTCACACTACTCCTGATAATAAAAGCTCCACAAAAGGTTTCTACTGCTCACCTCAGCCCTTACCTAGTGCTGACAGCAGTTTAGCATGTTCAGAACTGCTGACAGAGTGGGGACTGATGCCCTGTAAGTACCACTATATACAAGTCCGTTTCACTTTGGCCTCCTGGCTTTTAGTCTGTTATCTAATTACCAGATGTAGTAGGCCTGGGTCGACCTGACTTTTGCCTTCAGTGGGACTTGTCCATTTCTGCGGAGGAGTCGTCCCCCGGGCAGATGTGTGCACAGATCTCCAGCATTTTGGAGCTGATAGGAGGGTAAATAGGCTTTGGAAATCTAAACAGTTGGGGCTGGGGTGCTGGTCGGGCCTCCTTCCTCCTCCTTCGTGCATTGCTTCCTTCCAGTCTCCTCCACAGATGTGATAATGAGAGGCATATGACGATTTGGGTGGGGCATCGAATATTGCTCAGAGTTTTTTTGGCATTTGGATTCTTCCCCGCCCCCTCCCCCCCTCTCTCTCTTGGCAAACAGTTTACTATGAATTTCCCACCAATATTTTTATAGACTGAGGCGCCAGCATTTTACTTTAAGGCTGGGTTTTCCATGTTCAGATGTTTTTTGAGTTTCTGAAGCCAAAACCAGGGGTGGATCATGAGTGGAAGACGCATAAACGAAGAGTCCTCTCCTCTATTGGAACCTACTCCTGGCTTTAAAAATTGCATAAATCAACCTGAATGTAGAAACCCGGCCTGAGGCCTCATGCACGCGGACAAGGACGGCACTGGGAATGAGCAAATCGATTTCGGATGAAACATCCGAACAACAAAGTGGTACCTTTTGAACCGAACCCGAGTTCGGGAAATGGTTTATCACAGTGCAAATTAATTTATGAAGTTATTACGTGAGGTCTCGCGAGACTTCGCAAAGCAATAACTTCGGCTCATCGGAGCCAATACATTGTAATACTGTATGGAGCTCCTGCTCCGTACAGTATTAGGGCTCTTTCACACCTGCGTTCTTGTCTTCCGGCATAGAGTTCCGTCGTCGGGGCTCTATGCCGGAAGAATCCTGATCAGGATTATCCTAATGCATTCTGAATGGAGAGAAATCCGTTCAGGATGCATCAGGATGTCTTCAGTTCCGGAACGGAACGTTTTTTGGCCGGAGAAAATACCGCAGCATGCTGCGCTTTTTGCTCTGGCCAAAAATCCTGAACACTTGCCGCAATGCCGGATCCGGAATTAATGCCCATTGAAAGGCATTGATCCGGATCCGGCCTTAAGCTAAACGTCGTTTCGGCGCATTGCCGGAGCCGACATTTAGCTTTTTCTGAATGGTTACCATGGCTGCCGGGACGCTAAAGTCCTGTTTGCCATGGTAAAGTGTAGTGGGGAGCGGGGGAGCAGTATACTTACCGTCCGTGCGGCTCCTGGGGCGCTCCAGAGTGACGTCAGGGCGCCCCAAGCGCATGGATCATGTGATCGCATTGGACACGTCATCCATGCGCATGGGGCGCTCTGACGTCATTCTGGAGCGCCCCGGGAGCCGCACGGACTGTAAGTATACTGCTCCCCCGCTCCCCACTACTACTATGGCAACCAGGACTTTAATAGCGTCCTGGGTGCCATAGTAACACTGAAAGCATTTTGAAGACGGTTCCGTCTTCAAATGCTTTCAGTACACTTGCGTTTTTCCGGATCCGGAGTGTAATTCCGGCAAGTGGAGTACATGCCGGATCCGGACAACACAAGTGTGAAAGAGCCCTTAGGCTACATGCACACGACCGTATGTGTTTTGCGGTCCGCAAGTTGCGGATCCGCCCAAAAAAACGGATGACCTCCATATGCCATCATTTTATTTATTTTTTTGCGGATCCATTGTAACAGTGCCTATCCTTGTCCGCAAAATGGACAAGAATAGGACATGTTCTACAGAACGGACATACTGATGCGGATAGCACACGGTGTGCTGTCTGCATTTTTTGCGTACCCGTTGAAATGAATGGGTCCGCATCCTATCCGCAAAAAAACGGAACGGAAACAAAATACGTTCGTGTGCATGAGGCCTTAGAACAAAGTTTTATGCAAATCGACTTTGGATGTTTTCATCCTAAGTCAATTCGCTCATCCCTGGACCAAAGATTTCTGCAGGAGTTAAGTGAATGGGACTGATTGTCTCGGGGCCGACACCTGTGAAAGGGGAATAAGTTGGGCACAAAGTGAGCGACTATCACAGTTTGACGAGACGACTGGATCAGAGCTTTTCCTAAGGCCTCATGCACAGGCCCATATCCATTTTGTAGTCTGCAAATCCCGGATCCGTGGACTTGCCCGGCATGAAACCGCTTTGATCGTGATGTATAAGGCCTCTCTCACACGAGCGTGTACGGATGCATTGCGGCAAACCCGCGTGAGTAGGTACGCAATTGCAGTCAGTTTTGACTGCGATTGCGTTCCGTTGTTCAGTTTTTGTCGCGCGGGTGCAATGTGTTTTGCACGCACGTGATAAAAAACTGAATGTGGTACCCAGACCCGAACTTCTTCACAGAAGTTTGGGTTCAAGGTTGTGTAGAGTTTGTTTTATTTCCCCTTATAACATGGTTATAAGGGAAAATAATAGCATTCTGAATACAGAATGCATAGTACAATAGCGCTGGAGGGGTTAAAAAATATTAAATTATTTAACTCTCCTTAATCCACTTGTTCGCGCAGCCAGCATCTCTTCTGTCTTCTTTGAGGAATAGGACCTTTTGATGACGTCACTGCGCTCATCACATGGTCCATCACATGATCTTTTACCATGGTGATGGATCATGTGGTGAGCGTAGTGATGTCATCAAAGGTCCTTTTCCTCAAAGAAGAAGACGGAAGAGAAGCCGGGCTGCGCGAACAAGTGGATTAGGCTCCATTCACACGTCCGTGGTGTGTTGCGGATCCGCAACACACCCGCCCGGCACCCCTATAGAAATGCTTATTCTTGTCCGCAGCGGCGGACAAGAACAAGAATAGGACATGCTCTATCTTTTTGCGGAGCTGCGGACCCAAAGATCGGGACCGCGCTCCGCAAATACGGATGCGGACAGCACACTGTGTGCTGTCCGCATCTATTCCGTCCCTATAGAGAATGAATGGGTCCGCACCCGTTCTGCAAAAATGCGTAACGGATGCGGACCCATTTTGCGGACGTGTGAATGGAGCCTTAAGGTGAGTATGTATGTGTGTGTGTATATATATATATATATATATATATATATATATATATATATATATATATATTTGTACTAAGCATTCTGTATTAAGAATGCTATTATTTTCCATTATAACCATGTTATAAGGGAAAATGATAATGATCGGGTCCCCATCCCGATCGTCTCCTAGCAAACGTGCGTGAAAATCGCACCGCATCTGCACTAGCTTGCGATTTTCACGCAGCCCCATTCACTTCTGTGAAAAACGCACAAAATAGAGCATGCTGCGATTTTCACGCAACGCACAAGTGATGGGTGAAAATCACCGCTCATGTGCACAGCCCCATAGAAATGAATGGGTCCGGATTCAGTGCGGGTGCAATGCGTTCAACTCACGCATCGCATCCGCGCGGAATACTCGCCCGTGTGAAAGGGGCCTAATGGAATTCACCCGATGGGCCGACACCTTTGCCCACCCAGGAGGGAAGTGGGTCTGTAAGAATCACATAGCGTAGGATCTTTACCTGGTGCAGGAATCGCAGCTATTCTAGATGAAACTCCCTGCGTTGGGTCCCACGGATATATCTCCGTCTCCATAGGCCAAGTACCACGGCCATGTTGTATGTGGCCGACTGAAAGACCCCGTGATGCCTGGTTCTCCCAGTAAGTGAGGGTGTCGGAGGTGGCACGCACCTAGAGCTCGGGGTTATGTTTCTGTTGATGCTTATGGTTGGTTCCTGAAGATTGTATCCCTGGTCCCCATGTGGTTTTGCACTCCAGAAGTAAATCCTCAGCACTCTTAAAGGGGTATTCCTGCTTGGTCACCTTTCTGCCTCGATGTGGTTGCCGTTTCTTGATGGACCGAGTGGATATGGCTTTTGTATAAATGCCCCTTTAAAAATAGAGTGAACCAGAAAGTCCTCTCTCCTAAAGCAAGGACAGACAGTGTGATACGCAAGCGCTTCTCTCTCCTTGTTTAAGTGACTGGCAGGGGTCTCTGCACCCGGACCCCCACCTATCAAGACTCACTGTGAACAATCAAAAGTATTTCAAAGTACAGAGACGCTTTAAAGCCCGCTGCACACTCAAGATGGCTGTCCCAACTCTGCTGTAATTGTGCACACTCAGCCGAGCATGCATGTTTATACCGGGGGGAGTGCTGCTGCAAGACTCCTGGAAGCAGCATATCCCCATGGGAAAATAAATAAATCTAACTGCACGTTCCTTCCTTCTCCTGACATCTACCAGCAGGGGGTAGTTGGGAGGTCCCAATGCACATAAGTTACTTAGCCAATTCAGCAGAAATCGGGTTCAGGTTGCTTTTGTTTCAAGTGTACGGAGATTCTCTGTCCCTGGCGGTAAAGGTGGCCGTACGTGAGGCGGCTGTCACTCGTCCGTCCGTCTATCTCTCCTGATCCATACATCTGCATGCTTGGCCTAGCGGAGTATGCATCTGTAGTGAGGGGGGGCAGAGCTTAAATGTCGGTGTATTAAATTTCGCAGCTGTCGTGCACCTTTATCAGGTCACCCGATAAATGATGTTCGGGGATTAACTTTTTGTCTGGTTGTAAACGCTACCTTTTCCATAGTGCAGTGTGACGCCCCCTGCTGGTGTTATAACTGGAGATCAGCAGATATGCCCCCATGGGAATATTATGTATGTATTCGGTGACTGGAACTGAGCCAAAGGTTTTCTGCACGTTTCGTGTGGCTATGGGGTTGCAGTGAAATGGGTGTAGCGGTGGCGTTTAGCGACTTGCCTACAGCGGCACACGGGCGCTGGAATGTAAAGGTTGTGCGCTATTCCAAGAAGCTAACTTCTAGCTTTGCAGTCAGGAGGTGCCAGCATTACGGAGGATATTTATATCCTCTGCTTGCTGTGTGGGTGTCATAGAGAAGCCATGCCAAACGCTTCCTGTTTCCAGTGTGTGACGCTTCGCACTGCGGATGGCGACATTATGTAGCTGGACCACCTCCACACAGCAGCGGCTTTCAAATTCCTAGCATTCCTTTTATTTAAAGGGGACTTCCTCTGTGTCATGGTCACAGGGTCAGCTCTGCAGCTTCCAGGTTCGAGATCTTCCTGAAAACAGAAAAAAGTCAATGTCTAGTGTTCATTCAGCTGACGATTAAGATGGTAGAGTCTTGCACCAACCTAGATTTGTAATAAGGTAAAATTGTCTCCCCGCAGCCACCACTAGAGGGAGCTTACTATATACTGCCTTATCGTCGCGCTTCAGTGTATGGAGAGCTCTCGGTTGGCGCCCTCCAGTGGAAGAGCTCTTTCGGTATGGCGAGGCCATTTGTGTTTGGTAGGACTACTACAGCTTGGTCGCATTCACACCGGTAAAATCCCACCCGGTCGGTCTGGTTTTGTCTCCCAGATTGTTAGTGGACTCCATTAACCTCTTAAGGACATAGGGCGTACAGGTACGCCCTTGTGCCCTGGTACTTAAGGACACAGGGCGTACATGTACGCCCTGTGTATTTTCGATCACTGCCGTGCGGCTGGCAGTGATCGGAACCCGGTGCCTGCTCAAATCATTGAGCAGGCACCTAGGCTAAATGCGCGGGGGGGTCCCGTGACCCCCCCATGTCGGCGATCGCGGCAAACCGCAGGTCAATTCAGACCTGCGGTTTGCTGCGATTTCTGAAGTTTCTGGTCCCCGCAGTCCCTGACCGCAGGGATCAGAAACTTTATATGCCAAAAAAAAAGTTTTATTTACCCCCCCCTGCACCCCCGAATGATTTTTATGGTGGCGGGAGGTGCAGGGGGAGGGTTGCGGGCGGTGTGGGCGGTGCGGGAGGCGGGCGGTGCGGCAGGCGGGATCGCGATCCCCCGCCCGCCTCCCCTTGTATAATCGTTGGTGTCTAGTGGGTATACCAGGGTGCCAGCACATTGCTGGCACCCTGGTATAAACGGCTGACATCTGCGATGCGATGTCAGCCATTTAACCCTTTCCATACAGCGGTCCGTACGGACCGCTGTATGGAAAAGGTTAACAGCGCAGGGAGCTCCCTCCCTCTCCCATCGGGGGGCTGCTGTGCCTTTGCAGCCCCCCGATGGGGAGGGAGAGAGCCCCCAGAGAGCCCCCCGAGAGATCCCCTCCTTACCCTTCCCCGTCTGCGAAGTTCTGAGCAGACGGGGAAGGTTCCCATGGCAACAGGACGCCTCTCAGGCGTCCTGCTGTCCATGGTGCTGAACAGATCTGTGCTGAAAGCATAGATCTGTTCAGTGTAAGTAAAATACAGTACAGAACAATATATATTGTACTGTACTGTATTATTCAGACATCAGACCCACTGGATCTTCAAGAACCAAGTGGGTCTGGGTCAAAAAAAAGTGAATAAAAGTGAAAAAAAAGTAAAAATCAAAAAACACATTTATCACTGATAAAAAATGAAAAAAATAAAATTCCCTACACATGTTTGGTATCGCCGCGTCCGTAACGACCTGATCTATAAAACGGTCATGTTACTTTACCCGAACGGTGAACACCATAAAAATAAAAAATAAAAAACTATGATGAAATTGAAATTTTGCCCACCTTACTTCCCAAAAAAGGTAATAAAAGTGATCAAAAAAGTCGCATGTACGCCAAAATTGTAACAATCAAACCGTCATCTCATCCCGCAAAAATCATACCCTACCCAAGATAATCGCCCAAAAACTGAAAAAACTATGGCTCTCAGACTATGGAAACACTAAAACATGATTTTTTTTGTTTCAAAAATGAAATCATTGTGTAAAACTTACATAAATAAAAAAAAAGTATACATATTAGGTATCGCCGCGTCCGTATCGCCCGGCTCTATAAAAATATCACATGATCTAACCCCTCAGATGACCACCGTAAAAAAATAAAAATAAAAACGGTGTAAAAAAAGCCATTTTTTGTCATCTTACGTCACAAAAAGTGTAATAGCAAGCAATCAAAAAGTCATATGCACCCCAAAATAGATGCCAATCAAACCGTCATCTCATCCCGCAAAAAATGAGACCCTACTTAAGATAATCGCCCAAAAACTGAAAAAACTATGGCTCTTAGACTATGGAGACACTAAAACATTTTTTTGGTTTTAAAAATGAAATCATTGTGTAAAACTTACATAAATAAAAAAAATTGTATACATATTAGGTATCTCCGCGTCCGTGACAACCTGCTCTATAAAATTACCACATGATCTAACCTGTCAGATGAATGTTGTAAATAACAAAAAAAAAACGGTGCCAAAAAAGCTATTTCTTGTTACCTTGCCGCACAAAAAGTGTAATATAGAGCAACCAAAAATCATATGTACCCTAAACTAGTACCAACAAAACTGCCACCCTATCCCGTAGTTTCTAAAATGGGGTCACTTTTTTGGAGTTTCTACTCTAGGGGTGCATCAGGGGGGCTTCAAATGGGACATGGTGTCAAAAAAACCAGTCCAGCAAAATATGCCTTCCAAAAACCATATGGTGTTCCTTTCCTTCTGCGCCCTGCCGTGTGCCCGTACAGCTGTTTACGACCACATATGGGGTGTTTCTGTAAACTACAGAATTAGGGCCATAAATAATGAGTTTTGTTTGGCTGTTAACCCTTGCTTTGTAACTGGAAAAAAAATATTAAAATGGAAAATCTGCCAAAAAAGTGAAATTTTGAAATTGTATCTCTATTTTCCATTAAATCTTGTGCAACACCTAAAGGGTTAACAAAGTTTGTAAAATCAGTTTTGAATACCTTGAGGGGTGTAGTTTCTTAGATGGGGTCACTTTTATGGAGTTTATAATCTAGGGGTGCATCAGGGGGGCTTCAAATGGGACATGGTGCCAAAAAAACAGTCCAGCAAAATCAGCCCTCCAAAAACCAAACGGCGCACCTTTCACTCTACGCCCCGCTGTGTGCCCGTACAGTAGTTTACGGCCACATATGGGGTGTTTCTGTAAACAGCAGAGTCAGGGCAATAAAGATACAGTCTTGTTTGGCTGTTAACCCTTGCTTTGTTAGTGGAAAAAATGGGTTAAAATGGAAAATTAGGCAAAAAAATGAAATTCTCAAATTTCATCGCCATTTGCCAATAACTCTTGTGCAACACCTAAAGGGTTAACGACGTATGTAAAATCAGTTTTGAATACCTTGAGGGGTGTAGTTTCTTAGATGGGGTCACTTTTAGGGAGTTTCTCCTCTAGGGGTGCATCAGGGGGCTTCAAATGGGACATGGTGTAAATAAACCAGTCCATAAAAATCAGCCTTCCAAAAACCAAACGGCGCACCTTTCACTCTACGCCCCGCTGTGTGGCCGTACAGTAGTTTACGGCCACATATTGGGTGTTTCTGTAAATGGCAGAGTCAGGGCAATAAAGATACAGTCTTGTTTGGCTGTTAACCCTTGGTTTGTTAGTGGAAAAAATGGGTTAAAATGAAAAATTAGACAAAAAAATGAAATTCTCAAATTTCCTCCCTATTTGCCAATAACTCTTGTGCAACACCTAAAGGGTTAACAACGTATGCAAAATCAGTTTTGAATACCTTGAGGGGTGTAGTTTCTTAGATGGGGTCATTTTTGGGTGGTTTCTATAATGTAAGCCTCGCAAAGTGACTTGAGACCTGAACTGGTCCCTAGAAATTGAGTTTTTGTAAATTTCGGAAAAATTTCAAGATTTGCTTCTAAACTTCTAAGCCTTATAACATCCCCAAAAAATAAAATATCATTCCCAAAACAATTCAAACATGAAGTAGACATATGGGGAATGTAAAGTCATCACAATTTTTGGGGGTATTACTATGTATTACAGAAGTAGAGAAACTGAAACTTTGAAATTTGCTAATTTTTTTCAAATTTTTGTTAAATTAGGTATTTTTTGGTGCAAAAAAAATTTTTTTTTTGACTCCATTTTACCAGTGTCATGAAGTACAATATGTGACGAAAAAACAATCTCAGAACGGCCTGGATAAGTCAAACCGTTTTAAAGTTATCAGCACTTAAAGGGACTCTGGTCAGATTTTCAAAAAATGGCCTGGTCCTAAGGTGTAAAAAGGCTGTGTCCTTAAGGGGTTAATGAATGCAGTGTCTGATGAGCGATCCCACTGGTGTAGGCAATGGTATTGTGTGCAGGAAGCACGGGAGGGCATGGTAGGAAGATCCTTCTCAATTTGGATGGCTATGGAAGGTATCTAGGCTGAACTGGCCGTGGCCAGTTTATTATCCTGAGGATTTGGTGTTGAAGATTTAGGGTTGTGGTGAGGAGTTCTGGTCCTTTCCCTGTCCGGCTGGGAGGCAGGAACCTTCACTTCTCTGTCAAGATCAAAAAGAAGAAGCCAAACCCTAAACGTGGAGTCTGGCTTCTCAGATTTCCACCGTCCACTAGTCCCATTCAAAATGTGCAGGTTTTGCTCTTGGCTATATCTATGTACCACGGAGATAGGCTGTCCACTACAATTTTGATGGTGCTCTATAGCTCGGACCATGGGGCCACACAGGGCAGCTGATTGTGGGGGTGCACTCCTTCTATCGCGTGGAAAAGGCGTCGCTTAAAGGCTACACCTTCAGGGCAGTTGTGTCTAATTCCTTTTGGGGTATAAATCATTTTTGTAATTGGTCTTTGGCAGTTTTTGTAATATAGGGTCGAATTTCAGATTGTCACCTTCTGTTTGCTCCGAGTCCTGTCAGTTGATGGCTCTGATCTCCTGACCACTCATTAGAATATTGCTTTAAATGAGTGTTAAATGGGGTCAGGAGATAAGAGCTTGCAGGACTAGAAGCAACAGAAAGTGACAGTCTACAAATAGACCGAAATGTAACCCCTATATCACAAAAACTGCTGCCAATGTTCAATGAAGACCAATTGAAAAACTTTTTTTTTTTTTTAAGCTCGAAATGAGTAGAATGCAATCATGAAATAAAAAAATCCCCCTTTTAATGGGGACAACCTGCTTAATGTCTGAGCCCATTGATGGGACTGGTCAGCTATCTTATGTATATATGGGGTTGACCCAAATTCCCCTCATGACAGATGGTGAGGGATAAAAGACTTGAGCTTTTAGATATCAACATGCCTGACTTTTGTTCTCAGGTGAGGTAAGTTGTTGCCAGGACATGCATGCTCGGCCGAGTCCAGTATGCTTTTATTGGGGGGGGGGGGGGGGTCGAGAGGTGTAATTGTCAGCCAAGCATCAACTCTTTGACAACAGTGTTGCCCGTTTATCGTATGTCTATAGTCCCTTAACGTCCCTCGTAGAGGGTGTACATCAACCCTCTCGGTGAGACAGAGGACACTGCTCAGAGTGTGATGTCTCCGGCGGCCGGGGATCTCTCGGCTGATAAACAAGCGTCTCGTATTCCTGGCTCAGGTTCTCGCCTCTTCTCTCTGCAGATGGAGGACATCTGCTGCGAGTGGTGACACTTAACCAGGGAGCGGGGGACAGCTGGGAGCCTGGCCAGACCTTAAAGCGGCATTGTACCCTGGCAAGACATGGCCGCTAATGACTGCTGTAGATGTCACGTGCTGTTTCATCCTAGATTTATTTTATTTTTTTTCCCACATGTTCATATCCGTTCATCCATTTTTAATGGGAATGCAGTGACTGCTGTGTGGTCTGTGCGAGGAATTACGGAGCCGCGTCCCGATAGTACTCCGCGTATGAACGGAGGAGAGGGTGTCGGCACCGGGGGAAGTCTCTGACCTTCCTGTTAGGAATTCCGTCCAGCGCTATGCAGTCCGCCTGATAGCGGGGAACAATGGATCAATGTAAGGAAACCCAGAATGTGATAAGACTTGGCTTACTGGTCCTATCAGGGCTCAGAGTGGAGTTTTACATTTTTATTAGTTGTTTTGAAGCCCTTGCTTAACCTCTTAGTGACCACACACTTTAAAAATAAAAAATCGCATTCCAAGAGCTGTAACTTTTTTTTGTTTTTTCATCAATGTACTTGTATGAGGTCTTATTTTTTGCAGGATGTTATAGTTTTTAATGCACCATTTTGGGTACATGATTGATTAACCCTTGATTAACATGTACGGCGCTGAGCGGGTGTTTAAAGATGGTGCCCGCTCCTGCCCGATGCGGGCGCCATAGCAACAGGTGGCCGCCTGCTTCTTTTAGCAGACACCCGTGGCTCATGTCCGCAACCAGCAGTAATGCTGATCACGCACATTTAAACCTTTCAGATGCCGTGGTTGACCACGGCATCTCAGCGCGCTGAAACCGAAAGTGCGCACAGTTGTGCTCCGACTCCCCCATGTGGCGATCGGAGGAGCCGGAGCGTGTATGCAGCAGCCCCTGTCTTTATGAATGACAGGAGGCCGCTGCATAGTATGTACTATGGAGCCCTTGCCTGTAATAGGGCTCCACAGGAAAGTAGTGAAATCATCATAGATTCCAATGCAAGTGCATTGGTGTCTATGATGATAACAATTAGATGATTGCATGTTCTAGTTCCCTATGGGAACTATAAAAAAGTGTAAGGAAAAAAAAAGTAAAAAAACTAAAAATAAAAAAAAACATATTCAAATCACCCCCCTTTTCCCAAAATAAAACAAAAAAAATAAAAAAGATACACATCATGGGTTTCGCAATGTGCAAAAACGCCCATAAAATAAAAAATATATTCCCCATACGGCAAACTGCGAAAACGCCAAAAAAGCGCCCAAATAGCCGATTTGCCGTTTTTGGTCGCTTCATTTTCTACCAAAAATTAAATAAAAAGTGATCAAAAAGTCATACACACCCCAGAATGGTATCAATGAAAAGTTCCGATCGCCCTGCAAAAAATGAGCCCCCATTCAGCTCCGTACACATAATTACAAAAAGTTATAGGGGTCAAAATATGCAGACCAAAAAATAAAACTGATTATTTTTTTTTCCCATTTTATTTTTTATTTTTTTATCACTAACAAAATGCAAGAAAAACTGTACATATAAGGTATTGCCGGATTTGTACTGACCTGTAGAATAAAAGCAACTGGTCATTTTTATCGAACGTCGTAATAAAAAAAAAAAACATAAAACTGGTGGAATTGCTTTTTTTTTTTTTTTTTGTTGCAATTTCACCCCATTTGGAAAAAAATTTCCCGCTTCCCACTACATCATATGCAATATTAAATGGTGGCGTTGGAAAGTACAACTTGTCCCGCAAAAAACAAGCCCTCATATGGCTATGTGAACAGACAAATAAAAAAAGTTATGGCTCTTGTAAGGCAGGGAGCGCAAAACGAAAACGCAAAAAAAAACTAACTCTGGTCCTGAAAGGGTTAAAGCCAGTTGTTTAGCTAAAACCCCCTTTGTTTACGTCAGTCAAAAGGCGTATTTGTGGTCACTAAGGGGGTTAAAGGGGTATTCCGGTTGTAACAAGTTATCCACTATCCACAGCGCTTGAGAACGGGGACCCCCTACCCTGCGTGACCCGTCCCTCCGGAAATGAATGGAGCTGCGGGTCGTGCCTGCGCACTGTCACTCCATTCCTCTCTATGGGACTGGTGGAGTGGAGCAGCAGTGTGCATCCTCAATGGGAGGGGGACGCGGGGTCTCTGTTCTCACGATTGGTGGGCGTTTCATTGGTCTAATCGTTGTCCTCACCTCTTTGAATATGGGAGAACTTCTTTAAAGCGGTATTCCGTTTTTTAACGAGTGTCCCAGGTTATGGGTGTTGATGAGCTTTCCTTAGGAGCTGCAGTAACCCAGCACGGCCACTACACAGTCGATGGAGCTGTCTGCTTCCAGCTCCGTTCTCAGATCGGTCCGAACAGCCGATCGCTGATCTGAAAAGGATGAGCTATCCTGAGGACTGGCCATCACTATAGTCATCCCAGAAAAACATTGATGGCCCAGCGTTGGGACGGTTCATCAATATCACACCCGTGGGGGTCCAATCCCGACACCCCCACCTGTCAGAGGATGGTGCAATGTGTAGTGGCCGGGAAACGTTCTGCAGGTAAGTGGCCATTGTGTGGAGCTGTGCTAGGTCCAGTGTTTAACTCTGGGATGTTTTGGACATTTTGCACGTCCGTTATCCAGGTTATCCGTGCTTTTAGGATGGAAATTTTAAAATACAGGAATTACCACCCTTGAAAAGTAAGGGGGGGGGGGGGCTCCAAAACATATATATTTCCTAAAAGCAGGTGACCTGATGATGGCAGATTGTTGACAACCATCTCCACCTTCATGTAACTTTGCGGCAAACAAATTATTAAAAAATAAATAAATGCATCAATACAAGCTTTTGCACCAAAAAATAAATAAAAACGTAAATCTAGTATATTAAGGGCTCTTTCACACCTGCGTTATTGTCTTCCGGCATAGAGTTCCGTCGTCGGGGCTCTATGCTGGAAGAATCCTGATCAGGATTATCCTAATGCATTCTGAATGGAGAGAAATCCGTTCAGGATGCATCAGGATGTCTTCAGTTCCGGTACGGAACGTTTGTTGGCCGGAGAAAATACCGCAGCATGCTGCGCTTTTTGCTCCGGCCAAAAATCCGGAACACTTGCCGCAAGGCCGGATCCGGAATTAATGCCCATTGGAAGGCATTGATCCGGATCCGGCCTTAAGCTAAACGTCGTTTCGGCGCATTGCCGGAGCCGACATTTAGCTTTTTCAGAGTGGTTACCATGGCTGCCGGGACGCTAAAGTCCTGACAGCCATGGTAAGTGTAGTGGGGAGCGGGGGAGCAGTATACTTACCGTCCGTGCGGCTCCCGGGGCGCTCCAGAGTGACGTCAGGGCGCCCCAAGCGCATGGATCACGTGATCGCATGGATCACGTCATCCATGCGCATGGGGCGCTCTGACGTCATTCTGGAGCGCCCCGGGAGCCGCACGGACTGTAAGTATACCGCTCCCCCGCTCCCCGCTCCTACTATGGCAACCAGGACTTTAATAGCGTCCTGGGTGCCATAGTAACACTGAACGCATTTGGAAGACGGTTCCGTCTTCAAATGCTTTCAGTACACTTGCGTTTTTCCGGATCCGGCAGGCACCTCCGGCAACGGAAGTGCATGCCGGATCCCAACAACGCAAGTGTGAAAGAGGCCTAAGGTGTGCAGATCTCATATCCTCCACAAACCTATTTATCAACAAGTGCTTGTGCTCTGAAACACACCGCCGTGTAATATGTCACCGTCTTCTACATGTGAGCTGTATCCGTCAGACTGTTCCTAGGAGCGCAAAACATACTGGAGGGCATTTCTCATAGCCTGGCCTTTTACTCTGGTCTGTGATCTCCCTTGCTCTGCCGGGAGATTCACGTCATTTATGACAAGGCGCTCCTCCGGCAGTCCGTGCGCGTTAACTGAAGTCTACGCTAGTCCCTGACTGACTTAGATTTCAGTCTTTTTAAGCCACAAAAATGGTGTAAAAGAAGATAAATGTGCCGCCCTGCCTCCTCCACACCCTCGCCACGACCCCCTTTTTTGGTGGCAGAAAAACGCAGCTTGTGCAAAAATGTCCTCCTGGGTACATGAAAGGGTTGGGGTACACCGCCATTGTCGTTTTTGCGATCCACAAAACACTGATGCCGGCTGTTTTTGCGAAACGGAACGTCCGCCCCATAATAGAGCAGTTCTGTCCTTGTCCGTAATGCGGACATGTTCTGTTTTTCTGCGGGGCCACGGAACAGATGTACGGATGCAGACCGTACACTGTTTGCTGTCTGCATCTTTTGCGGCCCTGTGAAAGTGAATGAGTCCGACCTGCAAAAAAAGCGTATCAGAGGCGGACAAATACTAGGGCCGCATGCATGAGCCCTTAGAGACAGAATATCTGCTCTGATCTTCCTGCGGATTTCTCTACGTTTCAACACCAAAATCACTCCAAATATTGCACATGTTACGCCTGGCTTTTGGGGCAGTTTTGCGCCAATCTTACCCTTTTGTATTGCAAAATGTGAACTCTAAACTAAGAATCTGCACGGGAATTTTTTTTTAAAAGTGTACGTGAGATTTGTCATCTCATTCACTTTGCCGGTGCTGTATTCAGCCTAAAATACGAGCGGAAATCTCATCTAAGTTCAGTTCAAGAACGCGGCAAGGCGTCCAGCCGCGGTCGTTGCATCTAGACATCACTGGTAATGGGGTAGGGAGAGCTGATCATGGTAGTGTGACGCGCTGGAGCGGACACCTTGTGTGACTGGTACATAAGAGGACGCTTTAGGCTACTTTCACACTCAGGTTTGATGCGGATCCGTCTGCATCCGTTCAGAACTGATCCGTTTGTATTATCTGTAACATAGCCAAGACGGATCCGTCTTGGACATTATTGAACGTCAATGGAGGACGAATCCGTTTTCTATTGTGTCAGTGAAAACTGATTCGTCCCCATTGACTTACATTATGTGCCAGGACGTTTGGCTCAGTTTCGTCAGACGGACATCAAAACGCTGCAGGCAGCCTCCAAAGCGGAATGGAGCCTGCACTGATGCAAACTGATGCATTCTGAGCGGATCCTTATTCATTCAGAATGCATTAGGGCAAAACTGATCCGTTTTTGGACCGCTTGTGAGAGCCCTGAACGGATCTCACAAACGGAAAGCCAAAACGCCAGTGTGAAAGTAGCCTAATCTAAAGGCGTATTTAGACGCTGCAAGGAGCAGCCGATTATTGAGAAGGAAGCGTTCCTTCCCGAAAGTCGGCTGCTCATTAAGTGGAGGTGAAGCTCTGTATTTACATAGAGCAATCTCCTCCACAGTATGCAGTTGAGGGATCACTAATGCATCGCTCCTCCCCATACAAAATCATTGCTCCTGGGCAGCGGAGCGCTGTTTAGACACCACAACCTGCCCGCGAATGAGGATTGAGGTGTCAGAGTCCGAAACTGTGAACATTTCACCTGATGAACCACGAGCGGTTCACTCGTGGGCAAGGCGTGGGCGCTGTGGTAACAGCCTGACATGAACTGGATTGCAGAGAGCCGCATGCATAGACGCCCACCTCTGTTACTCATCACTCCTTTCTGGAGTGCCAAGTGGGGGTCAAGGGACCCCATTCTTCTGATATATGGGGGACCCCGAGTACTTGGCCATCCTTGCTCCAGAGCTGTGCGCAGATGGACAGGGGTCTTCTTCAGGGGTCAGCCCCTATACTCCCTGCCTGTATACTGTGGAACAAAGCCAGTAAGCAGATGTTGCATATCTCATTATCTGTGGTCCCCAACTCCATCCTTTAAAGGGGGTTATTCCATTAATGATGTTGAATATTTAAATCAGACATCATATAGTACAGGGATGGGCAAACTGCAGCTCTCCAGCTGTTGTAAAACTACAAATCCCATCATGCCCTGCTGTAGGTTGATAGCTGTAGGCAGACTGGGCATACTGGGAGTTGTAGTTTTACAACAGCTGGAGAGATGCAGTTTGCCCATCCCTGATACAGTACATGACAACCTCTTTCTAACACAGCCAGAACCAGCCTTGTACCTCACATGGCTCCAGAGATCTCCCTATTCATTGCTCCAATTGTTCTGCCAGATTTATATCAAGTCGGCAGATAAGTGGACGTGTCCTTTCCGCAGCAGCTCTCTTCCTAACACAGCTGGGGACTGAGCATGTGCGACCACCTCAGCGAGGCGGACAGAGAAATAAGAAAAAGACCAAACAGCAGGTGGCGCTATACTCATGCATTTTATGGAATAACTCAGTGACTATACTAAATGTTTAATTACATGCAATTACAAAAGTATTCGGATCCAGGGGCTGGTTTGAAAACTGCAGAATATTTTTCATGGGCCAACCCTTTTAAATCAGCAGAACCATTCCTAACCTGCTCTGAAAGAAGCCTGCAGCCTAACAGTAGATTATCTGCATAGTATTATATAACCATGGGGAGCCTGGAGGCTGTATACACAAAACAGTTTTTATTATAATGTGATGTTTGCTTTACACGTCATTTTAGGTGCAGTTGACTTTTGTGTAGAGTCCTTGTCCTAGCTGTAATGGGGCGCCGGTCTGAAGGTGGCGTGCAGTGATGGGCACTATCGTCTGACCTTCTCAGGCCGCTCCTTTTTTGTGATCTTTTAAGCCAGCGAAGAAGCTGAACTATATAGCTGTATGGTGCCTGGATGTACTACAGTTGCCAAAATTATACCCTGCTGTGTTCCCGTTTATGTCCATAAGGTGGCGCTTGACCAAGGAAAAAATGTTACTTCTGCATGTTTTGACCTTCTTTTTGCTTCTCTTGTCTCCCGCAGCCGGTCGCTGAGCCCATCCCAATATGCAGTTTTTGTCTAGGAACAAAGGAGCATAATCGAGAAAAGAAACCAGAGGAACTCATATCATGTGCGGACTGCGGAAACAGCGGTAAGTCCCTCATACGGGACCACTAAGTGTCTGTCCTTGGTGAATTTCTCCTGCTACCTTTTCCCGATCCTTCCTAAGCGAATCCGGTGCTCTGTTCCTGCTGAGGCTACTTTCACACATGTTTTTGCCTGATCCGGCAGGGATCAGCAAAAACTCTTCCGTCATGATAATACAACCGTCTGCATCCGTTATGAACGGATCCGGTTGTATTATCTGTAACATAGCCAAGACGGATCCGTCATGAACTGCATTCAAAGTCAGAGAAACTGCATCCATCCCCGTTGACTTGCATTGTGGGTCATGCCGTTTTGCTCCGCATCCCATGACTGAAAGGAGACCACAGCTTGCTGCGGTTTGCTCTCCGGTCTGGGAACGCAACCAAATGGAACGGAATGCATTTTGGAGCACTCTGTTCAGTTCCGTTTTGTCCCCATTGACGATGAATGGGGACAAAACAGAAGCGTTTTTCTCCGGTATTGAGACCCTCTCCCGGGTCTCGATACCGGAAAAAAAAAAACGCTAGTGTGAAAGTAGCCTAATGCAGTCAGTCGCCAACCATCGAAATTGCAGAGGTGTAGCAGTCACAGATCTCAGATTGCCCCCGGACTGACCCTGTAGTTGCCCTATAGCAAGCCAGGTGCATGTTTTCCATGGGCTGACTGCTTCAATGGTGACGTCTGTTGTAGGGTAGTGTTAATATGTATTTCCGTGGTCAAATATTTGCCAAAAACTTCAAAACCTAAAATCCTATCCTGAAGTGTCGTATCCTGTTTTGCCACTAGGTGGCTCCCTGATGTAGGGAAAGAAGCTTCATGCTGGAGAGTTTGATCTTCAGGGAAAGCAAGAAGTCATAGCTCTTTAACCCACAGAATGGCTATACGTTGGCATCTGTCAGAGATTCGTATAGGGAAGTCGCTCCGATATACGCTTCCAGCGTGCACTGCACATGTAGTGTGCCTAGAACCGTATCATGCATGTCATGACAGGTCTGTCAGGTTTCTGCCATCATTAGGTCCAGTTTGTCCATGCTTTCCATCCCACATCCCTGAGTGTTACAGGATACTGTGTGCAAGTCTATAGGAGCACTTTTATAATCAGTATATCTAACCCTTGTGTTTCTTTTTTTTTTTTCCCCTTAGGTCACCCGTCCTGTCTCAAGTTCTCTCCAGAGCTGACAATACGTGTTAAAGCCCTGCGCTGGCAGTGTATTGAATGCAAGACCTGCAGTTCGTGCCGGGATCAGGGCAAAAATGCTGTAAGTCTGTCTATACTATAAATATGGGCTGGGGCCGTGAAACCGGCAGAGGGGAAAATGGCACGGTTCTGCATTATTTTCTTTTTACTTTTTTTTTGTATATTTCTTAGGACAATATGCTATTCTGTGACTCGTGTGACCGAGGGTTTCACATGGAATGCTGTGAGCCGCCTCTTACAAGAATGCCGAAAGGTAGGACCGCCTGGAGCGTTAGGGGTGCAGATGGAGCCACCTGTACCCAGGCCCATTGTGATTGACCCCCTCCTCCACATTAGAAGACTAGTACAAAACGGGAGACCTTCACTATGTTCTGTCACCCTGTTCTCTACTGCAGGCATGTGGATATGTCAGATTTGTCGACCTCGGAAGAAAGGTAGAAAGTTACTTCACAAGAAGGCTGCGCAGATCCGCCGACGTTACACTAACCCCATAGGGCGCCCTAAGAATCGTTTAAAGAAACAAAGTGCAACGTAAGTCCAGCGCACACCAGAGGCAAAGTAATTGATCTTTGTGAACCATTGGTTTCACACACATATAAAATTATGTTTGTTATTATAACTTTATTATTATTTTTTTATATATATATATATATATATATATATATATATATATATATATATATATATATATATATATATATATATATTTATAATAATTATTATTTTTTATACATTGGTCACATGGCTCAGCCCCGCTGTCCCTACAAACAGGTTTTTGTTATTTTTTAATGCTCCTTCAGCATTTTTTTAAAGCATGCAATGGGTGTGGATTTTTTTTCCTCAGGTTTACCACAGACTTCTCTTTAAGAAAAAAGTCGGAAAAAGAAGCAAGTAAAGTGTGACTTTAAATGGACCTTTCATGTGTTTTTTTTTTTTTTTTTTTTTTTTAAATATCGCTCCTACGCCCGCTGTGCCCCCCTGCAGTTTTCTCGCTCAGTATGTTAATACTGAGCATCAGCGCAGGGAGGAGGAGACGCCAGGGTTTCTCCATGGGCGTCTCCTTCTCCATGGCTGTGCCGAGATCCAATCACAGCAGAGAACGTCACAACCAGGGAGAAAAAAAACTCTCCTTCTCCCTGGCTGTGGCGCTCTCCGCTAATGCACACAATATAATCTATGGATCCACAGAATACGGATGGCCTCTGTGTGCATTCAGCATTTGTCTCGCGCCCATCAATAGAATAGGCTATTCTCATCCACAATACGGATCAGAATAGGACATGTTGTATAATTGGCGGAGCAGCCACACAGATCCACAGAAAAAAACGATCAGCGAACGGGTCAGCGTGCTATCTGCAAAAGAAATGTGAACAACACATGAAAAATGCAGTGCACATGAGGCCTTGACGTCATTGCCCCCCTCCTTTTTATTACAGGACTAAAAACCCTTTTGGAAAAGGCCGTGGCGGCCAAGGCAGAGGAAGGAAGCGCAAGATGTCGTCTTGTACGTCCTCGTCATCAGAGGAAGATGGCAGGAGCTCCGACCCCTCACATGGCTCCTCCTCTGCCGTTCCTTTCAACAAGAAGACAAAAGGTCTTATTGATGGGCTGACAAAGTTCTTCACCCCCTCTCCTGATGGACGCAAGGCACGGCCAGAATCATTGGACTACTCCTTACAGCGTTCACGCAAGAGGGGACCGCGGAAGTCTGGACAGTCGGATTGGGGTAAGAAGTTGGGGAAAGTCTGCTCGGATTGGGGTGGGGGGGGGCATAATCAATAACTTGTGGGTCAAGATTATATACAGTCTTGGATACTGGCTTCTCTTCAACATTAACCCTTTGCTTTCATTTTGAACAGACAATCACGACGGTTGGGATAACAGAGGGGATGGGGATGATCGTTTAGCAATGGTTTCAGATAAAGAAATAGAGCTCTTTGAAGACATCCAGCAGCAGGCACTGCAGGTAAGTGCTTCCTCTTCGCTGCCGCCTCTCTGATGCTCTGTGGTGTAGGGTGACGCACAGGCTGTAGATGTCAGTATGCTTTTAGAGTGTGGGAGGAAACCCGTACAATACAGGAGGCATGCGCACACCTTGCAGATGATGCTCTGGACACCAGTGCTACTTACTAAACCTCTGCGTTGCCCTATGCATCAGCTATCTTTCATGTATATATTCTGCTTCTTACAGGAGTTGTGGAGCGATACTTGCCCCCAAAGCTTCACTGGCTTAAAGGGGTTGTCCGAGATGATTAAAAATCTTGGACAAACCCTCCAGTAGCCTATAGTAAAAAAATCATGTGATACTCGCCCTTTCTGCCGTGACGCTATATGGTATCTGGCAAGCAGCCAATTGCTGTCCTCAGTGTTAGACCCACATTTAGTAAACAATCAGCGTCAGGAGGAGCGAACCGGCTCTGGAGGAAGGAGTGACTATTACGTGATTTATTTATTTGAGGCTATTGTATGTCATGTCTGAGATTTGTAATCCTCTTTGTCAACCCCCTTTAAGAAGATTTTACACTATTGATGTCTAGCCTGCTATGGCCATGACAGGTCAGCCACCTGGGAATCTTTTTATAGGTTATAAAAAAAAAAAAATGGTTAAGGGTACTTCCACACTAGCACTATTCTTTTCCGGTATTGAAATCCGGTAAAGGGGCTCAATACCGGAAAAAAAACGCATCAATTTTGTCCCAATGCATTCTGAATGGAAAGCAATCCGTTCAGGGTGTCTTCCGTTCCGTCCCTTGTACGGTATTTGACCGGACAAAATACTGCAGCATGCTGCGGTATTTTTTTCCGGCCACAATCCCAGAACACTAGCGCACTTGCCGGAACCGGCATTTATTTCCATTGAAATGTATTAATGCCAGATCCGTTACCAAGTGTTCCAGAAATTGCTTTCCGGTCTGCGCATGCACAGTTCTTTCTAGCTTTGAAAATATTTAATACCCGATCTGTTATTCCGTTTGACACCGGAAAGAAGGATCCGGTATTTCAATGCATAAGTCTAATGGATCCAGATCTGGAAAAAAAAAGATATCAGTCTGCATACGGATTTCCGGATCCGGCAGGCAGTTCCGGCAACGGAACTGCCTGCCGGATTCTTCTAATGCTAGTGTGAAAGTACCCTTAATAACGTGTGTTGCTGGCACGGAGAAGTTAAAATATGTTACTTGTTAAAGTGTAGCTCTAGTGGCAGACAAGTTGTGACGCCTCATCCACTGCTACCATAACTCCCAGCATGTCAGGTGGTCGGCTGCCATAGTACTATGGGCACTTGGTCAGTTTCCTGGTATCCAGTTGGTTAACTGCAGTGTCCCTGCGGCTGATCACAGCTGTGCTTATACCCACAGGAGAACTGAGTACTGCTATCACCTAGGCACAGGCTGGAAGGGGAAGGAGCAGGGAGGAGAGTGCCCAGGGGAAGGAAAGAGACAAACAAGTGCAATGATCAGAGAACTAAAAAGGGGAGGGAAGGGAAAGCACCTTGGGTGCCCTCGCCCCCACGTCCACTTATTACAGAGCTATGTGTAAGCAGCTCTATTGGAGTCCTGGGACCACTTTGACCCTGGGCATTCAGCTGGAGGAAGGTTTGGGCATAGAAGTCAGTTCCCAGTGTGTCATCACTCAGGTTAGTGAAGTCTTTTCGTCTTCTGACGACTCCTGACTATTCTCAGTGCTGCTCAGCGGGCATCGTTCATGGGCAAAATGAAATTACAAGCCAAGTAACTGATAGAGAATCCATAGCCGCAGCTTTTGTGTGACTCCTTACACCCCATACGCTTGCAGGGAGTTCTTTCACCATCCAGCTTTGACACAGTGACATACGCTTTGGAAGGTGTTTTTTGTTTGTTTGTTTTATTCCACACACTTTTAGTACCTTAGAATGTCGGTGTCTTGTGAGCTTTTCTTTTAGTCTTTAGTCTCTCTGACTTGTCTTTTCCCTGGTTACTTTTGCAGAAAGTTGGTGTCAACGGCCCCCCGGACCCACAGGTTCGCTGCCCGTCAGTCATAGAATTTGGAAAATATGAAATTCAAACATGGTACTCGTCTCCATATCCACAAGAGTACACAAGGTAAGTGCAGCTTAGCCGGTTATGGGTGGCGATGGGATCTACCTCTGGGAATGAGATTTAACTCTCTCCTTGGTTGCTAGTAAGCGTCTTATCGCTCTTTCCTGGAGCAGGAACCGGTCCATTCTACTCAAAAGAAGCCTCAAAACCTCTGCGCTTTTACACCTCATTTAAAGGAGTTGTGCCAAGTTAAGTGTGTAGTCTAGCCTGCCTTCTGGGATCCTAGAGCCTGTCCTTTACCATCCCATTCGCTCTCTATGAGACTGCAGCTGAATGGGTAAATGACTGTCTAGCCAAGAATGTGCACAACCTGCTGCTATATTCCTAGAATGTTTGGACCCCCTGCCCCCACCAAACAGGGGATACATTTGTAAAATGGTTCAAGCCTTTTCGGTTTTGATGCCAGATGACATTTTGAAGATGGTGATAAGTAGCTGTAAAGACATGCACTATGTGACCGCTCTCGTCAATACTCTTTTCAGGCTTCCCAAGTTGTACCTATGTGAATTTTGCCTCCGTTACATGAAAAGTCAAACCATGCTACAACAGCACAAGAAAAAATGTGGCTGGTTCCATCCGCCTGCCAACGAAATCTACCGCAAGGACCACCTTTCTGTCTTTGAGGTAAGTAGCCCTGTGGAGCTCTCATGTTATTTGCAGCCATATGATCCTTTATCTGACATTAGGCCACTCTTTTCAACTCCCAAGTCAGAGGTACGGCTGTTCTGTGCACTCTCCATAATAATTTCTTTAGCGACTTTGCGAGTCGCACGACCATAGACTGCCTTACAACATAATGACAGTAAATGGGGTTGCAACGTGCAAGTTACTGTGATGCCATAATCGTACAAAAAAAATGTATTGAGTGGGAAAATGCCTGAAACAAAATACCACATTCAGAGCATGTGGTAATATGGAAAAACAAAATGCCAAGGGATCAAACCCCAAAATAAAAATGACCTTACAAAAAAACGCGTTGTTTGTAGGGGTTTTATTCCTGGCTGTGAAGTCCAGGAGGCGGATCTATCAGTGACTGACAGCTCTCTCTGTATACACCAAGGGGTAGGCAACCTCCGGCACTCCAGCTGTTGCTAAACTACAACTCCCAGCATGCATACTTCCTCTGCTCTTCTAAGAACTCTCATATAAATGAATGGAGCATGCTGGGAACTGTAGTTTCACAACAGCTGGAGTGCCGAAGGTTGCTGATCCCTGGTATACACAGTCATAGAGGGAAGGCTGTCAATCACTCATAGGACCGCCTCCTGGACTTCACAGCCCAGAATGACCAGGAATATAAATGTATACATTACAAGTTTTACTGAATCTTTTCCCATAGAACTATATATCAATCTGCTCAGCTCCTCCTGCTCTAGGACATGCTGCCTGCAGCTAAGACACCATGTTCAGCACGACAGATTCCCTTTAAATGTAAACGCTGAGTAATAAGGGTTTGTTCATATGTCCGATTCCTGTTGCAGTTTTTTTAGCAGTTTTCTGAAATCACAATTAAGAGCACAACTTGTGAATATATATTGGGTTTTAGCAATACAACTTAAGGGCCCTTAACACGGGCTGAGAATCGCAGAGATTATTGCTAAACAGAGTTCATAGTAAATCTCATTAGCGATGATCGGGCGGTGTAAATGTACCACCGATTACCTGATGAACAATCGCACTCGTTCTTCGAGTAATCTGATTGTTTGTGTGCACGCAAAAATGATCGTTTACCAGCAGCAGGTCGCGCTATGTAAAGACTATCTGCTGCCGGCAAACAAGTCCTTATGGGGAAGAGCGATGGCATTAGTAATCAATCCTCCCCATACTGTGGAGGAGGTCACTGCATGTAAATACATCGGTCTCCTCCGCTGGCGATCAGCAGATTGTCAGGATGGAACACTTCCTTCCCGACTATCTGCTGTAATATCGTCCGGTGTAAAGGAACCTTTATATAGCAGACCGCTGTTCCTCCCCACTCCCCATTTATCTGCACACTTGCCTGAGCGTGCATGTGTTTCCAATAGGGAGAACGGAATAAGCTGCGGCCAGGCACCTTTTGATGGCAGCTTATCTTTCTGAATGGAAATGTTTAAATCCAGCATATGACATATGCCTTTAGGGGGAATAGGAGGATCAGGATACCCCCATACACATTCGATGGATGGTCTTGCCGACATTCAGCTAATGTGTATGGCCTACTTAAAGGGGTTCTCTGGGCATTTCAGCCAATCTGTAGTTGGTGCTAACCTGTGGAAGGAAGATAGTAGTATTTACAGGTCCCTTGCTCCACCGATGCTGCCATTTCCGCCGTGCTGACTCAGGATTGGACGCCTCTTTTCCTGTTCAGCTGCATTTACTACTTTGTAACTAAACAGTAAAAGGAGTCCCATCCGTCCGGCACCCTGGTGAAAGACCACCGGCAGAGAAATGGTGGAGCAAGGGTCCTATAAGTACTATCTAAAACAGTGGTGCCCAACCATTTTTCGTCTGGGGGCCGCACTAGACATGGTATAAATTTCGCGGGCCAGAACCTGGTAGCTTTGCCAGAAAGAAATGCAAACACTGTGAGGGGGCACATATGAGCATTACTACTGTGAAGGGGCAAATATCTGGACTTTTTTTTTCTGTCAAGGGAGCACATCTGGACATTTTTACTATGAAGGGGGCACATGTGAGCATTACTACTGTAAAGGGGGCACGTTAGCAATACTACTGTGAAGGGGCAAATATCTGGACATTTTTACTATGAAGGCGACACATGTGAGCATTACTACTGTGAAGGCGACATGTCAGCCCGCGGGCTGTAGGTTGGGCATCACTGATCTAAAATATCTTCCTTCCACAGGTTAGTACCAACTATGGATTAGTTGAAATGCTTGGAGCAGTACTATGTAAAACCTCTTCCCTCCACAGGTTTATGCCAAGTACGGATTAGCTGAAGTGCCCAGAGAACCCCTTTGTTACTGAGGTTTTCTAGGTCGGGATCCTGATGTTGCAAGAAAATGACAAACGTGCCTTTTGTTCTAAATATAATTGGGGGTCTCAATGAGACCTTGACGCTATACTATTCTTGTATGGAGCGCATTCCCAGTTTGGTTGAGCGAGTGATTTTTGGGTGCAGTGCGTTGTGTGATTAAATTCATTCTTTTTGTCTTCAGGTGGATGGAAAAGTGAGCACCATCTACTGCCAAAATCTCTGCCTTCTGGCCAAGCTCTTCCTGGACCACAAGACCCTGTATTACGACGTCGAGCCCTTCCTCTTCTACGTGCTAACACAGAATGACTCTAAAGGATGTCACCTGGTCGGCTATTTCTCCAAAGTGAGTAGAAGATGCCGGCCGCTGAGCTCCTCTCTCCGGGGTTGTAGCTTCTGTTTTGTAAAAGATTACACGTGTGTAGCTTTCTTCTGATGCCATACCGACCGAAAAGAGTGACATGTGCTCGTGTCACGTTGACCTCCTCACGTGCTGTTCTGTAGCACACCGTGATCTGATAAGGACCTCTGTCTGCAAAATTGTTTTATAGGAATTTTCTAATTTTTAGATGAAAGTGTACCTAAACTTATACTTTATTAAAACGTATTCGAAATGTCATAAAATGAATATTTGTAATATATGTTTTTTTTTTTATGTTTTCCTTACAAAATGGGCACCAGAAATTCTTGTCAGCAGTGTATGGCTGTATAGTTTCCCTTGTGGTGCCGCAGCAAGCGACGTGCAGGCAAGGAGCACATATTGCTGCTCCCACCTGCGCTTACTCGGCTCTGCTGAAAACATTGCATGCCACATCGGCACAGGCTTTTAGCAGAGCGAGCACAGGCAGAAGCTTCTGCCTGTGCCCGCTCCACTAAAGCCTGGCATAGCACATCAGTAGTGAGCGGTGAGGTGTGCTCCTGCCCATACATCGCTGACTGCGCCTTTACAATGGAATCCATTGTGTATGAGTGTATGAATTCCAAAGCACTATAGACATCAGAATTTCAGGTCCCTATTTCGTAAGGAAAACTTAAAAGTATACTATAGATAATTAGGTTTTAATGAAGTGCATTTGAAAGTTTAGGTGCACGTTAAAATTGTCGGTGTTGCTTTTGCATGTATGTATCCTCCAAAGGTATTGTACCTCTGGAGGGGCATAGTGACTGCTGCTCTAATCTGTCAGCATGGAAAGAATATAGCAAGTTATCCCTAAGGATGCAGGCTTTCAAGGTTGGACTGCTGTGTCTTTAAATGTACAGCTATAGCCTGCTGTTAACCCCTTCAGGACCCTGCCATTTTTCACATTTAAGGGCTTATGCACACGAGCGTATGCCCTCCGAGACACACGAGCCATATGTCCCAGAGCGGCATACATCGTGCACACGGGAGCGCACAGCATCATAGGTTACTATGATACTGTGCGCTTCGGGCCCCCAGCGGACTATTGTCCTGCACTCATATGATCATAGGCCCACTCACGGACCGTGTGTGTCAGGGGGCATACGGTCGTGTGCATGAACCGTAAGGACCAGGCCATTTTTTGCAAATATGACATGTCAGTTTACGTGGTGATAACTTTAAAACTCTTTTACTTATCCAAGCCATTCTGAGACTGTTTTCTCGTCGTGTATTGTACTTCATGACCGTGGTAAATTTTAGTCAAAATATTTCATTTTTATTTATAAAATAATATACCAAATTTACCAAAAATGTAGAAAAATTCTAAATTTTCGAAATTTCTATTTCTCTGATTTTAAAACAGTGATACCTCCTAATATAGTTATTCTTTACATTCCCCATATGTCTACTTCATGTTTGGATCATTTTGTAAATGACATTTTTGGCAGATTTTCCATTTGAATCCAGTTACAAAGCAAGGGTTAACAGCCAAACAAAACTCAATATTTATTGCCCTGATTCTGTAGTTTACAGAAACCCCCCATATGTGGTCGTAAACTGCTGTACGGGCACACGGCAGGGCGCAGAAGGAAAGGAACGCCATATGGTTTTTAGAAGGCAGATTTCACTGGGATAGTTTTAAGTTGCCATGTCCCATTTGATGACCCCCTGATGCACCCCTAGAGTAAAAACTCCAAAAATAAAGACCCCATTTTGGAAACTACGGGATAAGGTGGCAGTTTTGTTGGTACTATTTTAGGGTACATATGATTTTTGGTTGCTCTATATTACACTTTTTGTGAGGCAAGGTAACAAAAAATAGCTGTTTTGGCACAGTTTTTATTTTTTGTTATTTACAATGTTTATCTGACAGGTTAGATCATGTGGTATTTTTATAGAGCAGACAATACCAAATATAACACTTTTTTTGTGTCCCCATATTCTGAAAGCCATAGTTTATTTTTTGGGCGATTGTCTTATGTAGGGGCTCATTTTTTGGTATGAGATGACTGTTTGTTTGGTACTATTTTAGGGTGCATATGACTTTTTTTGATCCCTTGGTATTACACTTTTTTGTGATGTAAGGTGACAAAAAATTGCATTTTTGACACCTTTTAAAATTTGTTTTTATGGTGTTCACCTGAGGGGTTAGGTCATGTGATATTTTTATACAGCAGGTTCTTACGGACTCGGCAATACCTAATATGTATACATTTTTTTTTATTTATTTAAGTTTTGCACAATAACAGCATCTTTTATACAAAAAAAATCATGTTTTTAGTGTCTCCATATTCGGAGAGCCATATTATTTTTATTTATTTATTTTCAATTTTTTGGGGGGCGATTGTCTTAGGCCTCTTTCACACTTGCGTTGTCCGGATCCGGCGTGTACTCCACTTGCCGGAATTACACTCCGGATCCGGAAAAACGCAAGTGTACTGAAAGCATTTGAAGACTGAACCGTCTTCAAAATGCGTTCAGTGTTACTATGGCACTCAGGACGCTATTAAAGTCCTGGTTGCCATAGTAGGAGCGGGGAGCGGGGGAGCAGCATACTTACCGTCCGTGCGGCTCCCGGGGCGCTCCAGAATGACGTCAGAGCGCCCCATGCGCATGGATGACGTGATCCATGCGATCACGTGATCCATGCGCTTGGGGCGCCCTGACGTCACTCTGGAGCGCCCGGGAGCCGCACGGACGGTAAGTATACTGCTCCCCCGCTCCCCGCTACACTTTACCATGGCTGCCAGGACTTTAGCGTCCTGGCAGCCATGGTAACCATTCAGAAAAAGCTAAATGTCGGGTCCGGCAATGCACTGAAACGACGTTTAGCTTAAGGCCGGATCCGCATCAATGCATTTCAATGGGCATTAATTCCGGATCCGGCCTTGCGGCAAGTGTTCAGGATTTTTGGCTGGAGCAAAAAGCGCAGCATGCTGCGGTATTTTCTCCAGCCAAAAAACGTTCCGGTCCGGAACTGAAGACATCCTGATGCATCCTGAACGGATTTCTCTCCATTCAGAATGCATTAGGATAATCCTGATCAGATTCTTCCGGCATAGAGCCCCGACGACGGAACTCTATGCCGGAAGAAAAGAACGCAGGTGTGAAAGAGCCCTTAGGTAGGGTTTTTTTTTTTTTTTTTTTTTGCAGGATGAGATGACTGTTTGTTTGGCACTACTTTGGGGTGCATATGACTTTTGATTGCTTGGTATTAAACTTTTTGTGGTCTAAGGTGACAAAAAAATTGCTTTTTTTTTTTTTTTTACAGTTTTTATTTTATTTTTTACGGTGTGCACCTGAGGGGTTAGGTCTTGTGATATTTTTATAGAGCCCTCATATCGGACACTGCGATACCGAACATGTGTTTTTTTTTTACTTGAAACTTTATTTTTATTATGGAAAACATTTTATTTAATTTTTCCTTTTTTTTTTTTTTTTTTTGTTCCACTCTGGGACTACAAACTTTTGGGGGTCTGATCCCCCTTACAATGCATGACAATACTTCTGTATTGTCATGCATTGGCTGTAAGTGTATTACACAGTGTAATACACTTACAGCTTCCTGCCTGTGAGATCCAAGAGGCTGGATCTCACAGGCTCTCACGGAAAGCAGCCACGATGCCTAAGGAAGGCATCGGGCTGCCATCGGGTCCCGGCAGGATACCTTACGTGCCGCAGTCAGCGCTGACTGCAGCAGTGAAAACACTGATGCCGGCGCATCCCAGAGGAATTGAGGGCGGCCACGCATGCGTGGTGCTGGCTCTGTTCTAAATATACTTATCAGATATTGGGGGCATATCCTAGCGATATGCCACCAATGTCCAATTAAGTAGGAAAAAATTCTTAGGGCTTATGCACACAACCGTATTTTGGGTTCATATCCAATCCGCATTTTCTGCTGATTGGACACTGACCAATTCATTTCTATGGATCCCCCAAAAAAAGTGCGGATAAGATTTCATCCGTGTGCTGTCCAGATCTGTGCAGCTGTTCCGCAGATTATAGAACATCCTATTCTTGTCTGTTTTGCGAAACAATTCTGTTAGGAAAATGCGGCATGCACATGTTATCTGTATTTTGTGGACTGCTACATTCCTATGGTCCTGTACATGAGGCTTTAGATGGCGGTTTATGCCTCCCAAGCTGTAAAAAAATAAAAGCTAGCCTAGTCGGTGTCCTCTTCTGACAGCGCCGCAGTGATGCTGCTGCAGATACTTCAGGGCGTCTTTCTTTTGCTGGACAAGAACAAGGATTCCCTATCCACAGTATAACCAGTCAGTGCCTGGGACCTCCGCTAATCAGATGTAGAGCGGAGCGTCGATGCCTCTTCGGTATTTATCCCTCCCATTGATGTTTGTCAATGAAAGATGGGATTTTTGCAAGTGCTGATGACACAGGCTTGCAATAGGCTTCTCCCGTCATAGAAGTCTAAAAAGGCTTGTCTTTTACCACAGGGGGGCGTGATCGGACTGGCTTAGCTCATCAGTGCCTCATCCATTGAGGGTTTTCACGTAAGAACTGGACCTTGATACAAAACGTATCTAAATAATTTCTGTTCCTGGAGCCCCTGCCAAGTAGCTCTCATATTAGATGATGTATTAGGAAATTGCTCATGCAGTTCCTCCCTTTTCCTGGAGAACATTCTTAGGGATTAGTCCGCACGCTGCAGCCGTAAACTGGCTGACAGAGGACGGAGAAGGTCTGCAGTAGGTGATAATGTAAAGGGGTATTCCAACCAAAGACACTTGTGGGAAATCTACTAGGAGAAGATGTGGAGAGCAAGCAGAACATGTTTCTTCCCGTAGAGTATGTTGAACATGTGGTGCTCCAACCATCTGGACCCCATTTGCTGTCCTGTTCCTTCAGCTACATTTATTCTTGTCCTCCTCTGGGGCTCCATGTTCTCAGGAGTGCTGTGGGCCCCAGAGATGACTTTTATCCCCCTTTAAGGTCCAGTCTATGTTTTTCTTTCATCTTAATTCATTCTCTGCTTATTCTTAAGCTGGCCATACACATTAGCTATTCTGTGCGGCAAAAAATATACCAGGTGGATGGAGGTCAAAAAGACACTTTTGTCCCCTACCTCATGGTACATTTGATGTATGTGCTCCTGGAGCTTTCCTGGCACATACTGCAGAATGCAGCATGAAACCACTATACGTACCAGTTGCCTCTAGTGCGGGGGATGTTTTTAGCATCTGTCTTTGTGTAGGGCCTGTAAACTGAAGGTCTGCTGTAACACTGTCCCTCTCGTTTTCTCCTCAGGAGAAGCACTGCCAGCAAAAGTACAACGTGTCCTGCATCATGATCCTTCCGCAATACCAGAGAAAAGGATACGGCCGCTTCCTCATAGACTTCAGTAAGGAGAGGCAACGGGGAGGGAGGGAGCAGCGTCTACTCCAGAACATGGAAGTGGTTGGCAATGCCGCTGACCTGCGTATGGCTGCTTCTCCCTCATTAATCTCTTGTCTCTTTTGTTTGCCCTTTAAGGTTATCTTCTGTCTAAACGAGAAGGCCAAGCCGGGTCTCCCGAGAAACCACTGTCTGATCTTGGCCGACTGTCGTATATGGCTTATTGGAAGAGCGTGGTGCTGGAGTGTTTGCACCACAACCGGGAGCAGCAGCTGAGCATCAATAAACTCACCAAACTGACGGGCATTTGTCCTCAGGACATCGCTGCCACGCTGCAGCAGTTGCACATGCTGGAATTGCGAGGGGACCGGTATTTTATATTATTACAATTTTTTTCCTTTGCTTCCCTTGATCATTTAGTAACCCACATGTCCTTTGCACATATTAACATATATATATATATTTTTTCCCTGGATAGCATTGTGCTGGTGCGACGAGATCAGCAGATCGACGCACATATGAACAAACTACAAGCCCGGCCACGGCAAGTGGAGGTAGATCCAGAAGCTCTGAGGTGGACCCCAGTCATTGTCAGCAACTCTGTCGTTTCTGATGCTGAAGTGGAATCCGACGAGGAGGAAGAGGAGACAGAAAGGCAACCAATCAATAACAACAATGTACGTTTCTCAGTATGACTGCCAAATTCTGGATAGCTAGTTGGAAGTGAAGTTAGGCTGTAGGGTACATTTTCATCTATGGCAGCAGATCCTGCAGGGTGTTTGCCAGATCCAGCTTTGCCGAATTATGCAATTCACCGCCGGATGCCCATTGACTATAATGGGATCCAGCAGTGATCCGGCATAAATTATTGGTTTCGGCTGGCCACAAATAGTTGCATGCAATGGGTTTTGTCAAACAGCTGTCATTTTTACTGGGCATGCCACAAATGCGAACGTACCCTTAGGGGTTGCCACAAATGCGAACGTACCCTTAGGGGTTGTATTAGATTCGGAAACAGCCCCACCCTTGTCCATGAGTTCCATTTAAGTGACCTGACTATAAGGATACGTTTCAGCCAAACTGGTTATTTCTATGAACCTCTTAAGTTCTTGATCACCCCCCCTGGATATGACTGCTCGCTGTTAAAGGGGTTGTCCAGGATTAGAAAAACACTACTGCTTTCTTCCAGCAGCTCCACCCCTGTACAAAGGTTATGTGCGGCATTGCACCTCTGCCTCATTGACTCCACTGACACGACCTATGGACAGGGGTGGTGCTGTTTTTGGAAGAAAGCAGCCATGTTAATCTAATCCTGGACAATCCCTTTAATATGTTAATATCTGGCCATGTCCTATACTACCGGCTCCATGGCCTTTTTACATTTTGGTTTGCGTTACAAACCTGTCCTTTTCTCTTCAGCAGCCAGTGTTGAGAAGTATGACCTTAGAATACAAGGAAAGAGAAACATGTCACACGCTGGAGAAAGAGAAGAGCCCACCAAGCTGTCCTCTCAGTCCGTTATCTCCAGAGCCCTGCTTCCCACATCCCCGTCAGTTCCAAGACTTAATATGCAGTTTGCCGGCTAACACTCGACCAGCAGGTAGAGGGCGACGAGGGAGACGTGGAAGAAGGGGACGAGCATCCAACAGAAGCGCTGACCTGTTGCGGTTACTGGCGAGGGAAGCCCCGGGACCTCCTAGACGGACTGGTGAACGTGGCCGCTCCGGCTCTCGCAGGGGGAGGCTGAAAAGGCTGGCAGATTCTGTGCTGCGAAGGGACTTCTTGGAACATCAGCAAAGGCTTTCCCAGCGCTACGAGACGGAGCGCCCTCAGCTCAGACGGTTCAGCGAGAGCAGCGAGGAAGAGGAGGATGAGGATGAAGAGACTCACAGTCTACGTTCTGACTCCCCACCAATACTGACCAAACCCACACTAAAACGGAAGGTGAGGAGGCACACTTGCTTGATACATAGCCTTACTAAAGGCAATCGTTTCCAGAATATTTGCAGTATTTGGCTGGTGGAGGATGGGGAGAGAATTGCGATATGTTTTGCTGGGATCGGCCTCCATGTTAAAGAAATTGTATGGGGTTTTTTTTGTATATTTTTTTTTTTTTCCCCCCTTTTTCCAGGAACACCACCTCTCTTGTCCTTAGGCCTTGTCTGCTATTGTATCTTCAAGGGGTTGTCCCACGAGTAACTGTTGTGTTTATTGTGCAGATCATGGAAAATTGACAATGTTTGCCGATATACGTGCAACAATCCGTTGAAGGGTTATGACATTTGCTGATATGAATTTTATCAGGGAAGGAACGCAGCAGTGTACCGCAGAGTGGAGAAGACTGCTTCAGAGGAGAGACTTGTGATTTATTTTCACTGCTCCCAGACGGTTTGGTTTAGTTAATATAGAACAGTCTGCAGTTTAATTTACTGGGGGCTATATTTATGGCTGCCAGAGGGGTAAGGAGGCTGACTGGAAATATACTGGGGATTACATTTACAGCTGCCAGAGGGGGAAGGAGGCTGACTGGAAATGCACAGGGGGTTACATTTACAGCTGGCAGGGGGGGGAGGAGGCTGTTGGTGATGTGAGAAGGGGGTTCCAGAATCCTCCTTTCACCTCTATGGGAGTTGTAAGAACAGCTGAGTAAGTGTGCATGCTGGGAGTTGTAGTTTCACAGCAGCTGGAGTGCTGAAGGTTGCTGATCCCTGCTCTACTCTATAGAGGCGCTGACCTCTCAAATAGGGAAGTACCTGGCAGGAATGCAGTCTTGCTAGCCCTTTTAAGTGTAGCTACCAAGAAACCTCCAAGCTGAGCTATTGTTTATGGTGACTTTTTCCACTCTTCTCCTTCCAGAAACCTGGACCTCATCGCAGGAGACGTGTGAGGAGGCGCAAGCACCATCACAACAGCAGTGTTGTTACAGAAACCATTTCTGAGACCACCCAAGTTTTGGATGAGCCATTTGATGACTCTGACTCAGAGCGTCCGATGCCAAGACTGGAGCCAGAAGAAGAAAGCAATGGCCGTGGTGGCTCTTTACCACCAGATTACTTCCCCTACCTCACCCCACACACTCTGCTAAGACGAAACCGCCCGTTAGGCAAAAGGAGATCCATCAGTCAACAGTTACAATGTGAGATTCTAGGATCATTCTTATTTAACTCCAGTGTGTAATTGTATGGCAGTTCCTTTATGTCTCCTGTCTGTCATTTCAGTGTCGTCAGTACAACCGCCTGCTGCAAACCTGAGGGCTGTAGATGAAGCAGTTACTTTGCCGGATCCTAATCCTCCTCCTCCTCCTGTAAAGAAGAAAGGATGGCCGAAGGGCAAGAGCAGGAAACCTCTCCACTGGAAGAAGCGACCTGGACGTAAACCAGGATTTAAGCTGAAGCGGGATCCACCACCAGAACCAGAGCCTACACAACCTGCTCCTTCCAGACCAGGACGCAAGCCCAGGATTAGGGAAGAAGAACCACCTCCTGCAGAAGATAAGATCCCTGAAGTAAAGGAACCTGAAGAGGAGGAAGAGGCACCAGTGGAAGATAAAAAAGCTAGTGAAGAAGAGGAGCCAGCCATTGCTACTGTGCAGCCAGCATCGCCATCTGAAAGCAGCAGCAGCAGTACCAGTGGCAGTGATATTTCCTCCCGGGAAGCTGAAAACCATCCGGCATCTCCAGAACCACAGAGGGACACTATTGAAGAGCCCCAACCTATTGCTGAGGAAGCAGAGCCGGAAGAGGAGGAAGAGAGGGTGGTTGATGAAAAGGAACCCATAGTTGTACCAGCATCTAACCAACAGGAAGATCATGATGCAGATGATGAGGATGAAGGGACAAAAGAGGCAGATGAAAGGGAAACGTTACCACAGGACACTGTGCATGAGGAATCTGAACAACAAGAACCTAGTTTGGGAAGTAGTGAAGAAGAGGAGAAGGCGGATGGTGAGCAGGAACCAACCGAGAGCAATGATCAGCCTTCATGTCTAGAAGAGGAAGAGAACAGCCCAGAAAAGATAGAAGAGGAACCCAAAGAAGAAGAGGAAGAGGAGGAAGAGTACGGTGAAGAAGAAAACCCCCACACAGAGCTCGATTTAGAGACTGTGCAGGCAGTGCAATCACTGACACAGGAAGAAGGGAGTGAGCGTGATGATGGGACCTATGGGGATTGTGAGGATGAGACTCATGCAGCTTGCCAGACTTTGCAGAGTTTTACACAGGCTGAGGAAGAGCCACAGCTGGGTTTGTCCGACGAGTGCCATCCCTCAGCACATGACAGTCCAATCTCCTCTGTTCACTCACACCCTAGCCAGTCCGTGCGGTCAGCAAGCAGCCCAAGTGTGCCTCCAGCTCTGGAGACTAATGGAACAGGCGGGTACCCTCAAATCAGCCCAGATGCAGGCTCCCTCTCTGCTCCGTCTATGCAGAATCTGGAAACGACCAGTCCAATGATGGATGTGCCCTCCGTGTCGGACCATTCACAGCAAGTGGTGGATAGCGGCTTTAGTGACTTGGGCAGTATTGAGAGCACAACTGAAAACTATGAAAATCCCAGCAGTTATGACTCCAGCATGGGGGGCGGCAGCATTTCCTCACAAAGCAGCTGTTCATATGCCAGTAGTGGAAACGGCAGCGGAGCAGGGGGGCTGCAGTCTTCTGCCAGCTTGGCGCAGAACGGTTGTGCCGTGAGCCAGCAAATGGCTGGAATGGCAAGCATGTTGCAGACAACCCAGGCTTGTAGCATAAAGTCTCCCCAGAGTTGTGCCTCAGAACGTCCTCCTAGCAGCAGCAGCAGTAACAACCAGCCGCCGCCACCTCCCCCTCCACCGCCACCATTGCCCCCGCAGCAGCCTCAGCCGCCACCACAGCAACAGCCCCCAATGTCACAATGCAGCATGAACAACAGCTTTGGCCCCTCGCAAATGATCATGGAAATACCAGACCAGAACAATGGCAGCAATCTCAGCATCTACCCAGGGGATTTTGGGGCTGGTGGCTATTCGCAGCCCTCAGCCACTTTTAGCCTGGCAAAGTTGCAGCAGCTTACCAACACCATCATGGACACTCATCCTATGCCTTACAGCCACGCTCAGGCCGTCACCTCCTATGCAAACAGCGTGTCCCTTTCAAATTCGGGCCTGTCCCAGCTCACTTCTTCACACCCTTTGGCAGGGGCATCCCAAGCACAAGCCACCATGACCCCACCTCCTGCTATGAACCTACTACCGTGTAATATGTCGGCAGGCAACCTTGGCATCTCCCACAGCCAGCGTATCCAGAGTCAGATGCCTGTCAAGGGGCATATCTCTATCCGCTCAAAATCTGCACCACTTCCTGCTGCCCCATCCCCTCACCAGCAGCAGTTGTATGGGCGTAGCACGCCAGGTATGCAGCCTGCCTCTCGGGCACTCGCCGTCCAGCGGAGCATGAACATGGGAGTCAATCTTATGCCCACCTCACCGTATAATGTCAACACCATGAACACATTGAACGCCATGGGTGGGTACCGCATGTCCCAACCTATGGTCAACAGTTCTTATCATAGCAACGCGGCCTATATGAACCAGACAACACAGTACCCCATGCAGGTTGGCATGGGCATGATGGGTGCCCAGGCCTATACCCAACAACCTATGCAGCCGAACCCCCATGGAAATATGATGTACACACCTCCTACTCACCACTCCTATATGAATTCCCCTCCTGTCCCCAAACAGACTCTTAACTCCCCCTATATGAGGAGATGAGGGGGGCACCGGAACTACCCCAAAAGTTGTCCTCTTGCAGACTATAAATACGGCCTTTTATACTGACAGGACTTTTATCCCCTGTTCCTTATATCCCTTTGCTGTAGATTTAATATTATGTTTTTTATTGTTATTTTATTTCCCCTTCCCCCTTGCAAAAAAAAATATCATTTTGAGGGTTTTTGTTCCTGTTTTTCTCTCCATTTTCTCGTTCACTCTCCAGTTTATATGAAAGTGTCGGTGGATTATTTATTTTTTATTTTAATTCCTTCCGTTTTTTTTTTTTTTTTTTTTAAGATAATGCAAAGAAAAGACAAAAAAAAACTGCAGGCAAAACGGTTGTAGTGGAAAAAACGCACGGAAATAGGAAGATGACAAATCTCATTTTTAGAAATCAAATTTAAAAGTAAAAAAAAAAATATAAAAAAAAAAAATACAAAGACAAAAAAAAATGTAACCCTGTAGCCTTATTCCGCCGGGCTTTCACTGAGCCACGGCAACTGTACACATTAACCGTGCGTCCGCTACTTTTTTTTTGTTTTTGTTTTTTTTGCATTAATTTCCAGTCTCTAGGATGAGGGTTGAAGGGAGGTTTTTTTTTTTGGAGCTGATAAAGGGGGTATTGAGCGGAAATATTGAGATTCCTTGTCTCCTGCCATGGTAGAGTACAGATAGAGGAGGCCATTGAGCCATATACAAGCTATGGTACGTAGCATAAGGAGTTGCTCGGTGCCACACACCTGCTACACCGTATAGCTTGTACACTTTTCAGTATACCCTCTGTTGGCCTAATCCCCCTCTTTTGTGTACCACTTGGGCTCATTTACCTCTCATCCCTATAATAAGCACTTATTGCCGCAGATGCATAGGAAAAATTTGTCTATTGTTATCAGACCAATTTTCATTTGACTGCCCGTGTAACTTGAGGAGTTGACACCAGAATCGCCACATCCGTCACCCCCCCCCCCCCCTCCCATTTGTCTCTTACCGCCAGCGCTAATCGCATCGTGTTCAGGTACAAAACCCTGTGCTTAATATATCTTTATGGTGGCCAGAGCGCAGTTTGTCTATGCAGAGGATTGATTTGGAGCTCTGTCAGAAATTCAGTGATAAAATTCTGCCTGCCGTCACCACTAGGTGGAGCTCACAAGCTACTTCTAGTGGTGACTGCAGGCATCATGGGGTTTGTCATTCACAGCTATATCTATGCAGGGGTTTTTGAAGCTGTGGCCACCATTAAGATATCGGCAAATAATTTTTTTTGAACGATTTTAGGTTGGGTGTACAGTTTGGTGGTTCCTTGATCCATAGATGCTGTTCAGTCTCTGATACTATGTCATTCCGTTCATGCACGCCCTCGTGTACCGTGGTGGAAGTTGATCACTACAGAGATAACCTTAGTGTGAAATGGTAGAAACTATTTTTTCATACTTTTTATATAATTTTCTTTCTTCTTCCCATCGTTTAGATGCGAGACCCTCCCCTTCATGTATATATTGTGATTTATATATTGTCACTGTTTTCTCGAGCCGGTTTCTTTTCAAAGGGCAAGGTTCACATTTTAATCCATCTCCCTTTCCCATATAGGATAAAGGGAGGAGGGATTATTACTATGTAGTATGGCGATGCTGTTGACATCGGTGCTGATTTGTGCCTTGTCATAGCCATAATGTGTGCCTGCCCCCTGTAACGCCCGCAGATGTGACGTGACAGCGGCCGGCCGAACCCACGTCCTCACACGACCAGTGCCTCCATACAGACGCTTTATGTTCCCACTGTAATCCTCATCTCCTCCGCTTCTGTTCTCTTTACCCCCCCTCTCATTCTCATCCCTGGCATGCCGTCTTAGATGCGTCAGGCTTATGTAGGAATACATAAAAATACGATCACGTTTTCAAAAATTGTTCAGTTTTTCTTTTGCCTGCGCGAAGATCAAGACATAGACAGAGACCTCAGTCACTTTTCTGGTTCGACGGGGAAAAAGCACTAAGACTGGTGGTAAAGACCGGGTAACATTGGCGCCACAGGTATTACATGGCAGCTGAAATGTAAAAACAATGATACATTTTATCTGTGCGCGCCAGCATAATGGGTCGCGCTGCGGTATTTCTGCCAATCTTTGGTTGGAGGAGGTTATTGGCCAAATTTGCCATCCAATCGTTTGGCATTTGCCTTTGTGACTATTAGGATGGTCATGGACGCAGGATGGTGTTTTCACTTCTGATATGCTCTTTCAGTTTCAGTCTAACTTGCATGGAGTAACACGTGCCGCTTATCTCCAGGGAATCGGTTATATGGGGGGTCCTTACTTTTCCCTGCAGCCAGTCTTTTGAAGTAGGATTTGCTACCCTCACCATAGATGTTAGATTGCCAGTGGATTCAATGGGCAGCAAAGATCACCAGCATAAAGGAAGTAGTGCCATCATATTGGGGCTAGGATATGCCATCACTTCATGATCAGTGAGGGTCCAGCCTGTGGGACACCCTTCGGTCACCTGCAGAATTCCTTTGTGGACCCTTTGTTCTGAGGGGGCTGTGGGGTTGTCTGTTGTCAGACCGCACCATCAAAAAGTGAGGGCATTCCCTAGCCTAGCTGATACCCATTCAATGCGTTTTGGTGGAGCCCACCAGTGCCAGCAGGATCCACCAACTAAACGTAAGATCAGGCATACTAAATGTCAACTTTTTTGTTTTAGTTCCTGGGAGATAAGTGTCTTCAAATGTATCTAGCAGCCACTGATCTCCTTATACGCATGGTTATGGTGTCCAGCTGACGGCCCGCAGGAAGTAGTACTTGTGCCCGACCATAGGATGAGGTCGCCTTGGCACAATCGGTTTGTACATAAGTTCTACAAGGAGCAGTATTTATAGAGTCAAGGATGCAGCAGTCATGAGATGGTCGTCTGTGGTGTGGCACCGTGACGCATTCGTCCTCCACCCGTGCATACTAGTGCTCTCCGTTCCCGTGACTTCTCGACACTGTGACTCCCTGCTGGATAGCACTCTTTACGGAAGGCAGTCAGTCCATAAGACTCGTGTCTCTTCTCCTCTACATTTCTAGGGTTTTAATAACAGCTGTTTCTTAAATGGGTTTCTCCTCCTGCCTCATATTGTAATTGTATTATTATTATTATGATTATTATTATTATTATTTTTTTATTTTCCTTTCCTCCGGCCTTTTCTTGACGTTGTGGGGTTTGAACGGCCCCGTCTGGTTTGTATGTAATAAGACTTTCACCCCAAGTCCCCGGTTCTCTCCCTCCCCCCCCCCCCCCCCCCCCCACCCCCCCCCTCTCCCTCCTTTCTAGTAAGTGCTTTCAGAAAAAAAACTGTACATTTTAACGTTAAAAAAAAATAAATTATGTTGAGACATTTTGGAAATGCGGTGTTAAGAGTTTTTATTGGTTATCTAAATCTCATGACCATAATTATCAAGGCCACCAAGGCGAATCCCAGATGA
Source organism: Bufo bufo (assembly GCF_905171765.1). Taxonomy (NCBI): domain Eukaryota; kingdom Metazoa; phylum Chordata; class Amphibia; order Anura; family Bufonidae; genus Bufo; species Bufo bufo. The sequence continues at coordinate 771,915,352 of NC_053389.1, read as the reverse complement.
CACTGGCTCTATGAAGAATTGTTACTTTTATTAAAACTCTGTACAACTGGAACACGTTTCGGGCTTGATGATCACGCTCCTGCAATGACTTTTAGGCTTGGGGCCGGGCACTCCATTTTCTTTGAGTACAACTGACTCTGCTCTGGCTGTAAGACAGATGGCTGCAGCAGGAGCCTCCCCCGCCGTTCTACCCAAACCCCCGCATCTACACACTTCTGCCTTCAGTTTAGTAGCAACAGGAGTTATCCGAGACAGAATGTGATCCCTGACGATCCCATTGAGTGAGTGACTGACTACCTTTTAAAGGAAGTTTTTTCGCAAAAAATATTCTACAATTTTCAAACCTGCCCCTGGATCTGAATACTTCTGTAATTGCATGGAATTAAAAATGTAGTATAGTCCCTGAGTTATTTTACTATCTGTATAGCGCCACCTGCTGTTTGCTCCTTTTCTAATTTTCTCTGTCCTGCTCCCCGAGATGGCCGCACATGCTCAGTTCCATCCTTCAACTGCCGCCAGCTCCAGCATTAAAGACACGCCCCCTAAGCTGAAAGCTTGAAATAAATCTAGCAGAATAATTGGAGCAATGAATAGGGAGATCTCTGGATCCATGTGAGGTACGGGGGCCGGTCCTAGCTGTATTTGAAAGAGGTTATCATGTGCTAGATTATGTATGATTTTCAGTTTTTACATTGTTCACGGGGATAGCCCCTTTAAGCGTTGTTGGCGGCGGAATTTTTTTTCTTTACACAGTGGTGAAGAATCAAGCTTTGGCGAATGTGCCTGAATAGATCAGCTTTTGGAGGTCAATGAGGAGATTTCCAATTCAATGACTGCAAGCAGAGGTCATGAAAACAAGTATTAAAAATCCTCTGAATGGAGTCTCATTCAGATGGCCACATTTTAGCATCCCTATAAGGCCTCATGCTCACGACCATTATGTATTTTGCGGTCCGCAAAATCAACATGACATCTGTGTTGCATCCGTGTATTTTTGTGGCCAAGTACAGGACACGTTCTATCTTTTCCAGAACGGAAATACAGATGCGGAAAGCAGACGGATCTCCATTTAGCAATAAAGAACATGCCCTATACTTGGTTGCCAAATACGGACCCGTTATAGTCAATGGGTCCCCAAAAGTAGGATGCAGCTTGGACGTCATCCCTATTTTGCGGACTACAAAGTACATAATGGTCGTGTGCATGAGGCCTTATAGCTACAGCTAACAGCAGGTCCTAGATCCCGATGATGATGCTGCTGGGCTGGGTCATTAGTACCTCTGTGTGTACAACCCTCAGCCTTGAGATGTACAGTATATCATACCATGCAGAAGCGTACCAAAGTTCCTGGGCCCCAATGCAAAATCTTTGGTCTACAATACCGTTGTCGTCTTGGGCAGCATTGGTGCGGTGGGACCCCTCTGGCACAAGGGCCTGGGTGCAGTTTCTGCTATGAAATCATTTACTCTTGGACCTAATATGTAAATTGGCTCCAAGAAGAACGACCCATCTGCCGGCAGCTGGTTCAGGGTTTGTGCCACTGGGGTAGCGTTTGGCTGAACTGCCTTACTCTGCCCTGATGAGAGGCCAGAACCCCGAAACAGCTGTCTGCAAATGGTCACTCTCTGGTTTGGCTGATGTCAGGTAAGGCTTCACCCACACGACTGTATATATTTTGCGGGGGTTGTCAGACCGCACCATTGCATCCGTTTAATTTTTTGCAGACTTCTATTGACTTCAATGGGTCCGTGGACTGCATTTTGTGGACAAGAACATGGCATGTTCTAGCATTTGTGTAAGGGCTTGTGCACGCAGCCGTTGCCCGGCTGTTCTGTGCATTGGGTCCCCAATGCGTAGGCATTATCCATGTGGTTTCCGCAGACGGATCCAGACCCATTCAACTTGAATGCGTCCATGAGTCCTCTGCAGCGCAAAAAAAAAATAGAACATGTTCTATTTTCTTGTGGTACGGAGGGAAGCACAACGTAGTGCACTTTCCGGATTGCACACGGCTGGTGCCCGTATATATTGCAGGCTGCAGTATGGGCCGGCTGTGACACTGTGCATGAGCCCTAACGGACATATAGATTCAGAAGGCAAGCGACTCGTCCGTGTCCTTTCTGCAAAAAGTTAGAACGTATCCTATACTTGGCTGCAAATTGCTGTCCATAGAACCATTGAAGTCAATGGTTCCGCCCAAAAATGGATGCAACACGGACGTGAACCGTATTTTGCAGACCGCAGAATGTATATGGACATGCGCATGAGACAGTTTTGTCCCATGGAGCATTGCCTGAAATCGAGTCTCCATTCACCCACTGGGTCTCTTTAATTAGAACCAGTAACCCCCCCCCCCCTCCTCCTTAAAGACAGACCTACATGTGGACGGTTACGTGGAGCTTCACATCATCGAGAGGTACTGCTGTGGTCAGAGCTCCATCTTGTACTTCAGGCATAAACATTTACATTTAACAAGCAGGGGAATATTGACTATTATGTCCCAGCGTAATGTATGGAGACGAATGCATGGAATAAATGGCGGTCGTACGTGTAAATCTCGCTGTGTGCCTCCGTACTGCTATAGGAGCGCTGGATACAAGTGACGGTGCAGGGGAGAGGTGCTGCAGCAGTGTGTGCATGCCTCTTCTCCCCCTCTCCGTGACTGATCGGCTGCTATAAATATCCGTAGAAATGGCTGAGCTAGAACCTGAATAAAAAGCTGGCGAGAATTCAAAGAGCAAGTTATGGATCGCGCTGCGTTACTGCTATAAGCAGGTTAATATGCAGCACTTTACAGAGCGGCGGATATGATGTAGTGTAGGCTGCGGACAGCAGTTTCTACCCCCTGTATTATCCAGAGTAAAATCTACTATTCTGGCAGTGGCAATATACCCAGGGTATGTGTAACATATGGGATTGATCCCCCAGACCCCTACACATGGCTGTACCCATAAAGCTATAGGACCCTAATAGAGTGATGTATAGTAACATAGTACGTAAGGCAGAAAAAAAGACATTTGTCCATCCAGTTCGCCCTGTTATCCTGCGGGTTGATCCAGAGGAAGGCAAAAAAAAAAACCCTGTGAGGTAGAAGCCAATTTTACTCATTTTAGGGGAATAAAAAATTCCTTCCCGACTCCAATCAGGCAATCAGAATAACTCCCTGGATCAACGACCCCTCTCTAGTAGCTATAGCCTGTAATATTATTACACTCCAGAAATACATCCAGGCCCCTCCTGAATTCCTTTATTGTACTCACCATCACCACCTCCTCAGGCAGAGAGTTCCATAGTCTCACTGCTCTTACCGTAAAGAATCCTCTTCTATGTTTGTGTACAACCTTCTTTCTTCCAGACGCAGAGGATGTCCCCTCGTCACAGTCCTGGGGATAAATAGATGATGGGAGAGATCTCTGTACTGACCCCTGATATATTTATACATAGTAATTAGATCTCCCCTCAGTCGTCTTTTTTCTAAAGTGAATAACCCTAATTTTGATAATCTTTCAGGGTACTGTAGTTGCCCCATTCCAGTTATTACTTTAGTTGCCCTCCTCTGGACCCTCTCCAGCTCTGCTATGTCTGCCTTGTTCACAGGAGCCCAGAACTGTACACAGTACTCCATGTGTGGTCTGACTAGTGATTTGTAAAGTGGTGGGACTATGTTCTCATCACAGGCATCTATGCCCCTTTTGATGCAACCCATTATCCTATTGGCCTTGGCAGCAGCTGCCTGACACTGGTTTCTGTAGCTTAGTTTGCTGTTTATTAAAATTCCTAGGTCCTTTTCCATGTCAGTGTTACCGAGTGCTTTACCATTTAGTATGTACGGGTGACTTGCATTATTCCTTCCCATGTGCATAACCTTACATTTGTCAGTGTTAAACCTCATCTGCCCAAGCCTCCAATCTATCCAGATCCCTCTGTAGTAGTATACTGTCCTCTTCCGTGCTACTCTCCTGTTTTAGTGATTTATATGCTTTCTTAGATTGGGACTTATACACAATGCAGTTACTAATAGATTCTAAATACGGAAGACTGGACATCGATCCCATCAGTTAAATGTTGTTAGATAGGGTGACCATATTTTGGGGCAGGATGGTTGGCAGCCGCTGGCAGAGGTCCTTCTGTCCCCTAAAGCTGTACTAATGAGCAGGGTCAGGACAAGGTATTTTTGTGCGCCAGGCAGAGCAGGCAAATTGCAACCTCCTTCCACCGAATCCATTCAAACTGAACCCTCTTTCTAATAAAGACACAGTGTAGCTGCCGGAAGAAGACCAAGCAATACACTCACCGCTCCCTGTCTCGCAGCTCCTGTGTACTCATGAGCTCTTCCAATACTGGCCGGACAGTCACATTAGGCATTGTTCACACATTGGTTAATATTTTGCATCCGTTTTTGTAAGACAAAACCAGGAGTGAGTCCAAAACACAGTCTTTCCATTAAGGCTCATGCACACAACCGTTGCCTGTTTTGTGGTCCGCAAATTGCAGATCCACAAAACACGGATACTGGCAGTGTGCATTCCGCACTTTGCAGAATGGAAACTGCCAGCCCCTAATAGCGCAGTCCTATCCTTGTCCGTAATGTGGACAGGAATAGGACTTAGCTATTTTCGGAAGACGCCTCATGGTTAATGGAAATGGAGGTATGGCAGCAGCCTGCTCTCCATACCCTGCTATGTGACTTCTTAAAATAATCGAGCCCTCGTCTGTTTTCAGAAGTCCCATAGCAGCGAATGTTGAGTATGGTGCACATGCTCAGTGTGCTCTCTATTTACTTCTGGGCGCTGTTTTTGAGATAGAAGTGGGCCCCAGAGATGGGTGCAGCAGTGTCTTTAGATGCTGGTTATAGCAGTTCACTCTGCTGTCTAGTGTTTCTTTCAAGACTTCACTTGAGGCTTTGAGTAAGTTGATCTCTCTGGAGAACCCTACTTAGGAGCAGGAGCTCAGGCTTGTGCTTCCTCTCCAGCCCACTCCCACCACGAGGGGAGTAACAGGGTGTTTAACCCTTGCCATCCTCATCCTACCTGGAAGATATGGCCAAATTCATACAATAAAATACATAATAATATAATACAATAACTAGATACAAAACTGTAGTACCCCCAGGTCTGGGATACTGAATTTGATCAGAGAACTTGAGGTTAAGGTTCCTTAGTGATGCAACATTGCTTTCAAATTTGTGGAATTACTGCATCTGTAAGGAGAGAAGGAAAAAATTACCATTGCAAAAAAAAATTCAAACCTATTGGAAATTTTATCACTTTTCCTACTTGGAAATATTGAAGTCCTGGCAAGATTAAGATCTTACAACTGGGAGCTGTGGTTTTGCCAACATTTTGGAGGGACATTGGTGTAGAGTGTCTGGCATGGTAGTTGGGTGGTGGGACCACATACCGCTGATCAGAAAGCTTCAAGCGCCACCTCCGCCTGTACCGTCAGCAGTGTATTTATAGATGCAAATAATTTATCAAGATATAAAGCATTATTCTTGCCATATTAAGGACAGGATGATGTAGTAAAGCTGTGTCCTCAGGTGCTGACTGCACCTCCTGCTGCTGATTCAGCTTTGGTAGTACCTCATTAGTATTATGTATACGAAGGTTACCATATGTGTTGGTGCTTTAAAGGGATTCTGTCATCAGAAATTACTCCGATAACCTAAACATATGGCGATGTCCCTAGTAATTCAGTGAATTCTAAGGTGACTTTATCAAATGCCCCTGTAGCTCTATAATCATAAAAAAGAGGTTTATATCACCTGTCAATCACTTCAAAATGTGTCCAAGGGGACGTCTCATGGTGAAAGGTGCCCGGCTGCAGCCATCTCGTTTATGTGCCCAGTGCTGCCGCCACAAGTGAAATCGCCGCCCTCCCTTTTATTATATCCGCCTACATCAGTTCGTGGCCGCCTCTGTAACCTCCGCTCGCCTCAGCCAGATCCCGCGCGTGCGCACTAGGTATAACCTGATGCACCCGTGCGGACTACTGGCATCGGCCTTGTTTAGCGAAGTGCGCATGCGCCGGCCGGCACACTTCGCTCGAACCTCCACAGACCGTCTGGGATGGGCTGTAATAGGGCGGTCTGTGGAGGTTTGAGCGAAGTGCGGGGGGACGCTCAATACAGCAGCAGCCTCAGCTAAGGGCTTGTGTTTCGCCTTTAACGATGGAAATTGTCGGTTCGGGGTTAAATGTAAATTTAAACACGAATGTTCGGGTTGTGGGGGAAATCATGGGGCGGTGAGATGTTTTAGAAGCGGGAAGCAAAGAGGGGCGGATGTTAATGGAAAAGGGGGTGACGCCGGTGCGGCTGGAAAAGATGCAGCCCTATCTAGATAGGTACCCCGATAGAGAGGCAGCGGGGTTGTTGGGGTCAGGGTTTTCGGAGGGCTTTAGGATTCCGTTCGTGCCAGGGGGGGCTGTGTTGCTCAGGAGGAATTTGCGGTCAGCCAGGGTGCATCCGGAAGTGGTGGGAGAGAAGCTGGGGAAGGAGGTGTCGCTGGGGCGGATGGCGGGCCCGTTTCCGGAGCCGCCCATTTTTAGTTTGCGGGTGTCACCGTTGGGAGTTGTCCCTAAAAAAAGAGGCGAATAAGTTTCACCTTATCCATCAGCTCCTCAGTCAACGACTGTATTACCCCTGCGGTTTGTTTAGTGGTTTATACGTCATTTGATGTGGCCGTGGGTTGGGTAAAGCGTTTTGGAACCGGTGCTCTGATGGCAACATCGAGGCGGCGTTTAGGTTGCTGCCGGTTCATCCTGAGTGTCAACATTTGTTAGGGTGTTTTTGGGATGGTTTTTTTTTTTTTTGGAATGGGCAGTCGTGGACTTGTCAGGTTGTGAATCGCTGATTCATTATCTGGACGATTTTCTGTGTATTGGCCCCCCGGGGTCGCCGGTTTGTGCGTTTTTGTTGGAAACGTTGAGTTCGCTTTTCGATATGTTTGGCGTCCCATTGGCCAAGGAAAAGACGGTGGGTCCGGTAACGGAGTTGAGCTTCCTGGGGATAGTTATCGATTCGGTGAGAATGGAGTGTAGATTGCCGGGGGATAAGCTGGAGGATTTGAAGGGGCTGGTGGCCAGGGCTAGATGGGTGAAGAAGTAACAGTTGAGGGAGCTTCAATCGCTGCTGGGGAAGCTTGTCGGATCATGCCCATGGGCCGGGTGTTCTGCAGACGCTTGGCGCAGGCGACCGCAGGGGTGGTCGCCCCGCATCATTACATTCGGTTGGGGAGGGAATTGCGAGTGGACTTGCAGGTGTGGAGTTCATTTCTAGACCAGTACAACGGTCGCTCGCTGTTCATGGGTGAAGTTGTTGATTCATTTGATTTTGAATTGTTTACTGAGGCGGCAGGGGGTTCGGGTTTTGGGGCCTTCTGTGGGGGTCAATAGTGTGCTGGGTGCTGGCCGGTTGTGTGGGTAGAGCGTGGCTGGGTGAGGAATTTGGCCTTATTGGAGTTATTTCCTATTGTGCTGGCAGTTTTGTTATGGGGGGATCATTTTCGGGATAGGAAGATACGTTTTCACTGCGACAATATGGGGGTGGTTCAAGCAATCAATGGCTTGTCAGCATCGTCGCCGTTAGTGGTGCGGCTGCTGCAGCGCTTGGTGTTGGAGTGCTTGTCGCTGAATGCTTGGGTTGTAGCGGTGCATGTGCCTGGGGTGGACAATTGTATTGCTGACGCCCTTTCTCGTTCGCAGTGGGATCAGTTTCGGCGGTTGGCTCCGGAGGCAGACTCTGTTGGATTGGAGTGTCCGGCTTGCCTGTAAGATCTGTTGGAGGAACCGTAACGGGGCTCATCCAAACTTCCTTGGCACCGGATATGTGGGCCATGTATCTGAGGGCCTGGCGTGCTTGGGAGGATTGGTGTACCAGTTTCTGAGGGGGGAATGAGGAGTTGGAGTTTTCTTTGTTAATGTTTTTGGGCCACTGTAAAGAGGAGGGTTGGTCGGTGAGTAAGATTAACGGTTATATGGCAGTGTTGGCGTTTGGTTTTAGGTTACGGCAATCAATGGTTATCAATGGTTGATATCACAAAGTTTTTTTTGGTGGTTCCGGCACTGAAAGGGTGGCGAAGGATGGGGACAGGGGTGGATGGTAGGAGGCCAGTGTCGTTCGCGTTATTGGTTCAGCTGGGGAGTCAATTACGGGGGGTTTGTAGTTCAGAGTGGGAAGTCCGGTTGTTTCGTTGTTTCGTTTGGCATTCTCTTTAGCGTTTTTTGGAGCAATGCGGTTGGGTGAACTGGTTTGTCCATCGGTGAGCAGGGTGGGGGGGCTTTTGAGGGAAGATGTTGATTTGTTTGCGGATAGAGTGGAGTTTGTGATCCGTTGGTCAAAGACGGATGTGGTGGGTCGGGGTCGGAGAGTGGTGCTTTTCAGGATTGAGGGTTGTGATATGTGCCCTGTTCAATTTCTCCAGGACTATGGGGCGGAGATTGTTGGGGCGTCGTCCCCTTTGTTGGTGCACGCCGATGGCACTTTTTTATCCCGTTTTCAGTGGTATTTGATAAGTGTTTGAACCGGGTGGGGTTGGAATGGGAGGGGTACTCCAGCCACTCCTTTAGGATTGGGGCGGCAACGGAAGCGGCAAGGTTGGGCCTGGGAGAAGGTTATCAAGCGGATTGGGCATGGGCTCAGTTTCGGTCTTACGTTCGATTAGATCGCTTATAGGAGTTTCGTGGGAATGGGAAGTTTGTAGGATGGGGGATTGTGTGTTTTGTGCATGTAAAAAGCTGTGGTATTGTTCTTGCAATCTTCTCATTGCAGATGCGGCACCTGCTCTGGTGTAGATCTTGGGGCACTCATACGTCTTATGGGGGGCCGTCCGGGCAGCGGTTCGGCCGGACGGCCAGCCAGCAGTTGGGATTTGGCAGAGAGTCCACGGTGGTAAGATGGATTGGGCGCAGGGGCATGGTCTGGAAGGGGGTGGCGCCAGAGGTACATCAGTTTGTGCGGATGGACAGGGCGCCTGATGTGTTAGTGGTTCATGCGGGAGGCATTGATTTGGCAGCTAGGCCTATTCGGGAGTTTATAAAGGAGATCAAGTGGGATTTTCTGCGGCTATGGTCATTGTTCCCCGGTATGGTGACCGTGTGGTCGGACATAGTCCCGAGGCGGGTTTGGAGGGACGCTCGATCAGTGGAGGCGGTCAATAAGGCCTGGGTGAAGGTAAATAGGGCGATAGGGTGCTTTATGGCTCGGAACGGGGTGGTGGTGGTCAGGCACAGGGAGTTGGAGAGTGGAGTGGGGGCCTTTTGGAGGTCGGACGGGGTGCACTTGAATGCCGTAGGTCTAGATATGTGGAATTTGCCGTTGCAGGAAGGCATTGAGGTTGCCCTGAGGTTGTGGAGGAACGCCCGGAGTTGAGGGGGGGGCCCACAGTGGGGCTGGCCTCCCAGGTGGACCGAGCGGTTGTGGTGAATTGAGGGGGGGGGTCATTCGGTGGTGCCTCTGAGCTGGGGGTAATGGCTGGAGGCAAGAATGGCTCACCCTGGTTCGGCAGCTCGATGTTTTGGGGGCTTCAAGGACCTTCCCTCATTGGGTTAAGTTATTAGGTTATTTATTATTATTATTATTATTATTGTTATCTATGTATTTGTTATTTAATAAATGGCTGCTGTGGCCATTACATTTCCAGTCAGTGGTCCGAGTCTTATGTGGGTTCGGGGGATGGTGACGGAGAGATGTAATGGGGGTGGTGGGGAGATACAAGAAAGTGTAATGAGGTAAGAAGGGGGCGAACTATGCATAACCAATACACCCGTCATGAATAATAATAATAAAAATTATCATTCACCTTTACTGACCTTATGGAAGACCTGCCGTTCTCGGACCTATATCTCCAGTCCCCACCATTTCCAGAAAGTGGTGATTGGTGCCAATCACTGGCCTTAGGAGTGACATATGCAGGAACAGCAGGACATTGAGGAGATGAGGGATGTTATTTTATTAACAATTATTGTATACAGCCGCATTACTATAATTAATTTTTCAGTTTGCTTAGATAACCCCTTTAACGTCACCAAGTAGCTGGTGATGTCTTCGAGTCTAGGTCTCCAGTATGTCAATGTCCTTACCGTTCGGTCTGTGGTTCCAGTGCGGCTCCTGGCATATTGTGCTGGCTCAGCTCTCACAAGTGCCTGTGACTTCACGGGATCTAATCTTAGACGAGAGTCCCCGGTGGCTGAGGTTGCTGCTGTTCTTGGCATAGGGAAAGAAAAGTACACTTGTGGTTACACTTCAGAAGCATCATCATTTCAGATGGAGCCTACAGAATTTTACTCTATGGAACAAAGCAGATAATAAATTGTCCATTGTACACCATTGTCTTCATATTTGTCAGAGGAGCCTTGGGCCCCCTCAGGCACCAGGACAAGGCACCTAACAATGGCCTCCAGGCCTGTCATGTACACATTAGAGCTAGCTTTTGGCCATATGGCTACGCTGACAGAAAAATAAAAATAAGTTATTGCTTTTGAAATCCAGATTTAAACATCTGTAGATCTAAAAAAAAAAAACTAAGAAACATGCCAAATACTACTTCCATACAATGGCCACAAAACACTGCCGTAAAGGATCAAAGTAGTTCTACCATGTACTGCCCACAGAACACTGCCATATATTATGCAAATAATGGTACCATATAGTGTCCACATAACACTGCCACACAGTATCCAAATAATACTATTATATAATGCCCACATAACACTGCCACACAGTATCCAAATAATACTATTATATAGTGTCCACATAAGTGCCACGCAGTATCCAAATAATACTATTATATAATGCCCACATAACACTGCCACACAGTATCCAAATAATACTATTATATAGTGTCCACATAACACTGCCACGCAGTATCCAAATAATACTATTATATAGTGTCCACATAACACTGCCACACAGTATCCAAATAAGGGTCCATTCACACGTCCGCAAAAGGGTCCGCACCCGTTCCGCAATTTTGCCGAATGGGTGCGGACCCATTCATTCTCTATGGTCCCGGACGTGAAGCGGAGAGCACACTATGTGCTCTCCGCTTCCACATCTGCGGAGCGCGGCCCCGAACTTCCGGTCCGCAGCTCCGCAAAAGATATAACATGTCCTATTCTTGTCCGCAGCTGCGGACAAGAATAGGCATTTCTATAGCGGGTGCCGGCCGGGTGTGTTGTGGGTCTGCAACACACCACGGACGTGTGAATGGACCCTAATACTTTTATATAATGCCCTCATAACACTGCCACACAGTATCCAAATACTACTACTATATAGTTTTCTCATAACACTGCCATATACAGTATCCAAATAATACTATTATATAATGCTCGCATAACACTGCCATACAGTATCCAATAAAACCACTGTATAGTGTTCTCATACCACTGCAATAAGGTATACAATTAATACTACTATATAGTGTTCTCAAAACAATACCATACAATATCCAAATAATACTACTATATAGTGCCTGGACACAAATATAGCGGTAATTCCACCATACAATGGCCAATCTCAGGTTGCTTCTGATGGTCCAGTCCTTGGGGCCCTCTACTTTGCCGTCTCATGGCCCTGTGTAGCATTTAGGCCTCATGCACACGACCATATGTGTTTGCGGTCGGCAAAAAAAAAGGATGACGTTCCATACGGCATCCGTGTTTTTTTTGCGGATCTATTGTAATAATGCCTATCCTTGTCTGCAAACTAGAAAAAAATAGGACATGCGGAGCAACGGAACGGACATACTGATGCAGATAGCACACGGTGTGCTGTCCGTGTTTTTTGCAGATCCATTGAAATGAATGGGTCCACATCCTATCCGCAAAAAAAACGGAACGGACACGGAAACAAAATACGGTCGTGTGCATGAGGCCTTATTAGAAGAGAACATGTATCTTTCCCGCTTCCCTTCTGAAATCAATAGTCTACAAGTTTCATCAAAGCGTCCCGGTCATTATTTCTCATAGCCCTGTAGAAGTGCACCTGTGGTTTCAGCTACATCCCCACAGACTGAGTCCTGGTTAACTAAAAGCTGGAGATACACTTGAAAATGGGCCTTAGAAGCTGTAATTCATGTTTGGTTTTGACAAAAATGAATGAATTCGACTGTGGGAAAAATTCCAGGATCGGCCAGGCTCATTGAGTTCCTGTAAATTTCTGTCCTCCATGGGCAGAGGTTAAATCCGCACACCACCCTACTACTCCTGTGTAATGTTTGTCCTGAGACTCAGCGTCTGCAGAGGATCTGTCCGTTCAGCACCTTGAGACTCCTGAATTATTAAGGGTTCTCTTGGTTTAAGGAGAGCAAGAATGGAAAGGATCAAAAAGGATGAGGAGCGATGTGGGGAAAGGCTCTATATAACAATAAGAAGGTTGCGAGGACCAGCCGTTCCAGTTTACACAGAGTAATAGGCCATTTAGGTCAATGGGCCTGAACTGCAATACTAGACCCAGCCTGTGAACAAGGGTGGCGCTGTTTTCCTCATACAAATCTTTATAGATGTTTATGACCTATGCTCATTATGAGTGGTCAGTTTGATTGTACAAGTCATGGTGTTGGTGGCCACACACATTAGATGAATGCGGGCCAGGCCCAACAATTTCAGTGGAATTGGCACATCATGTCATATCTTGGAGATTCCTGCCTCTCCTCTGATGGCAGAGACCAGGAAAAAGATGGGTCGGACATGTTTGAATCCAACACACTTTTTGTTCTCAAGTGAGATAATCTATTGGCAGTGGTGTTTGGTAGCTAATCTCAGTCAAGCCAAGCATGCATGTGTATGAGGGGTCAGAAGAAATAGCTGTCAGCCATACAAGCATTTATAATGTTTTTTATGTCATACATTGTTAGACTAGCAAATGGCATATGAGTGGCACTGGGAATGGAGCTAACCACTCAGTCTTCCCCCTCTTGATCAGAGTGGGCTGGTACTACTTCTTGTTAGGAGAGCTAGCTAGGCTATTAAGGAGACAGGGAGCACGTCCAACAACTCCTGCTCCATAGGGCCTTAGGACCAGAAAGCGGCTGGTCTGAGAGGAACACTGCTTCAGGGAGACATAAAGGTGCAAGGGCTGCAGAAATCCATCAAAGCTACGGCATACAAGACAGCAGAGTGACCAGCTATCACAGCTTTTACAGACCCTGCTGCAAGGTGAGGGAGAATAAGTTAAGACACCCATAACCACAGTTGAGGAGGGGCCAACCCTAAAGCCTGCATTACGTAGTGGAGACCTACAGCCATAGTAAAGGGGAATCAGGAGAGAGACTTTGTCAGCTAGAATATTTCATCTAACCAGCCACCATACCTCTGGTGACCGAAACTGCATCTTGTACTTAATATTGCTGGATGTACCACAAGTTATCCTTTGCACTCCTTGAGACGTTTGATGTTCTCCTATGTCTGCATGATTCCTTCACTCCACCTTTTTACTGCATTGAACCCCAGGAAGCGATGGCCTGAGGGAGTACACCGTAACACATCTCATCAAGGCCACTACCACTCCCATCCTCAGCATCGGCTCCTCAGGGAATCACTTCACCCATGTCATCGAGATAGAGACCAAGTCTGTTCTAGCTGAAGAGATCTGAGAAATGTGGCATAGATGGACCACCCCCCTTTGATTGTGTCACAGAAAATTTCTGAAAGATGATTGGTGCCCGTACCATATATAAAGGACCCTAGACCTTATTGCCTATTTTTAGGGCAAGAAAGCACAATTCAGCCAGCAAAAATCAAGCCCTCACATAGTTGCCACAACCTAAAAATATAAAAGTTATGACCACCAAGAAAGGCAAAATCCCAAAAATTCTTCAGACCAAGTTTCAAGGTCAAACAATAAATTGTTACCGGCCCATGTAAATGTGTTGGGGATCAGATCGTTAATGTGAGCATGAAAGGACACGCTGTTCGGCAGCACTTCTTTCTGTGTAAATGGGGGATGTGGGGCCGACAGAGTGTAAAAGTATGGGAAATCAAGGATCATAGTAATGATTACGGGTCCTCCAAGCACTTTCCATTGGCCTTCGTAAAGGCCTTTTATAAAAATAGCTGATCGACTGGTTTTCTTATCGATCGGCACTTGATATGGGCCATGAAAGAACACCCTAATTGTGACGCCCCATAGACACTTTGCAAACATATGACTTAATAACTGTAGGTCCAAAAAGGAAGAAAACTAACCTTTATCGTAAGACTGTAAGACTATCGGCAAAGATTTGACAAAAATATTCTATATCATCCGCATGCATTAATACCTTAGAGGAGCTGTTACTCAGCGGGGCCGACAATCACTCTGAGATCTCGAAAAAGTGAACTCTCTTTTCTGTTGCCTATAGGAAGGATCACAGCGTGTCAGAGGAGGGCAGCCTTGGCCACATAAAATTCAGGGCGTGCAAGATGTCCAAGATATAACTCAGGCAGAAGGACAACTCTGTATCTGTACTTTGGAATACGAATCTGTCTATGGGGGGGGGGGGGGGGGGGGGGAGATTACAATTATGGAATATGGACGGCTGAGATTCTTTTTGTAAAATGAGGACCTTACAATTTGAGTCTTCCCGGTTACTTGGACCAGAGCCTAACTCCACTGTAGAGGCTGCAGGATCTAAATTGACTTATCTTCTTGTAGCTCCTGTTTAAGGTTTTCTGCTGGCGGTGGTGCTCAAGGTTGCCAGGAAAGCACCTGACAACTCGTCTGGCCACTTCACACAATGGAGGGAACCAGGCAGGGAGTGTTCAATTTCCCTGCAGTGCCTCCTCAGGAGCAATGAAGCATTACACAGTTCTACTTGAAATGAATGGGAAGACATCCTGGGTCCTTCAGAATGAGAGACATTCTATGTAGCCACACTGCTGGATGATAGAGCCCTTCTGTATTAAAGGGGTCATCCCACGAAAAATATTCTACATTTTTCAAACCACCCACTGTATCTGTATCCTTTTGTAACTGCAATTAATTAAAAATTTAGAGTTATTCAATTACGTCTATCAGCAGGTAGATTTAAGTATTGCAGCGCTCACCTACAGTTGCAAGAAAAAGTATGTGAACCCTTTGGAATGATATAGATTTCTGCACAAATTGGTCATAAAATGTGATCTGATCTTCATCTAAGTCACAACAATAGACAATCACAGTCTGCTTAAACTAATAACACACAAAGAATTAAATCAGTATCTATAGAGTAAAAGTAGGGTGAGCACTCAACAGATGGCGTTTTGGAAATTAAAAGTTTAATTAAACACTAAAATAATGTTAAAATACATACATAATGAAGGATAGATAAGTATATACGATTTCATATATTCAACATATAACAATTCGCATGGATAAGCAATTGTGCCATTAGGTATGGGCGGTCTCTTTATAGGACAATATAATATAAAATATATAGTTGTTAAATATAGTATAAATGTCCTGTATAGGTTTCGTATTCCCCTACTGGAGCGTCTCTCTCAACACTCTCCTGTGCTGGTTGATGGCATGGAATTAAATGTTACCATGTTTTTATTGAACACACCATGTAAACATTCACAGTGCAGGTGGAAAAAGTATGTGAACCCTTGGATTTAATAACTGGTTGAACCTCCTTTGGCAGCAATAACTTCAACCAAACGTTTCCTGTAGTTGCAGATCAGACGTGCACAACGGTCAGGAGTAATTCTTCACCATACCTCTTTACAGAACTGTTTCAGTTCAGCAATATTCTCGGGATGTCCGGTGTAAATCACTTTCTTGAGGTCATGCCACAGCATCTCAATCGGGTTGAGGTCAGGACTCTGACTGGGCCACTCCAGAAGGCGTATTTTCTTCTGTTGTTGATTTACTTCTATGCTTTGGGTCGTTGTCCTGTTGCAACACCCATCTTCTGTTGAGCTTCAGCTGGTGGACAGATGGCCTTAAGTTCTCCTGCAAAATTTCTTGATAAACTTGGGGATTCATTTTTCCTTCGATGATTGCAATCCATCCACCACCATAGCAGCCCCAAACCATGATGCCCCCACCACCATACTTCACAGTTGGGATGAGGTTTTGATGTTGGTGTGCTGTGCCTCTTTTTCTCCGCACATAGTGTTGTGTGTTTCTTCCAAACAACTCAACTTTGGTTTCATCTGTCCACAGAATATTTTGCCAGTACTGCTGTGGAACATCCAGGTGCTCTTGTGCAAACTGTAAACGTGCAGCTGTGTTTTTTTGGACAGCAGTGGCTTCCTCTGTGTATCCTCCCATGAAATCCATTCTTGTTTAGTGTTTTACGTATCGTAGATTCGCTAACAGGGATGTTAGCATATGCCAGAGACTTTTGTAAGTCTTTAGCTGACACTCTAGGATTCTTCTTCACCTCATTGAGCAGTCTGCGCTGTGCTCTTGCAGTCATCTTTACAGGACGGCCACTCCTAGAGAGAGTAGCAGCAGTGCTGAACTTTCTCCATTTATAGACAATTTTTCTTACCGTGGACTTATGAACAGCAAGGCTTTTGGAGATACTTTTATAACCCTTTCCAGCTTTATGCAAGTCAACAATTCTTAATCGTAGGTCTTCTGAGAGCTCTTTTGTGTGAGGCATCATTCACATCAGGCAATGCTTCTTGTGAAAAGCAACCCCAGAACTGGTGTGTGTGTTTTATAGGGCAGGGCAGCTGTAACCAACACCTCCAATCTCATCTCATTGATTGGACTCCAGTTGGCTGACACCTCACTCCAATTAGCTCTTGGAGATGTCATTAGTCTAGGGGTTCACATACTTTTTCCACCTGCACTGTGAATGTTTACATGGTGTGCAGACTGTGATTGTCTATTGTTGTGACTTAGATGAAGATCAGATCACATTTTATGACCAATTTGTGCAGAAATCCATATCATTCCAAAGGGTTCACATACTTTTTCTTGCAACTGTATGTATCTCTTTGTGAGGCACGGACAAATGGCCCGGACACAGTCATGTAGAAATTGCAAAAAAAGTTGTAGAGTCCAGCTTCCCATAAAAAGATTATTTTATTTATTTGACGTAAAATCCAGACATCCAATACAGTATAAAATGTCAGTATTAAATCTACCTGTATAGCGCCACCTGCTGTTTGTTCTTTTTCTAACTTCTCTGTCCACCTCACTAAAGTGGATGCACATGCTTAGTTCCATCCTGCCACTAGCTGCTGCAGAAAGGAATGCCTCCTGACAAAGGCATTCATTGGAATTCACTAATAGAGTTTTCTAAACTGGACAGTCCCTTTAAATTTGCATATTATTTGTAGAGCCTGAGCATGATGGAATTTCATACAAAGCTGGTAGAACCTATGTAGATACAGATGCGTTTGCGAGCATAAATCTGCCATGACTTGCACCAGTTTTTACTGCGCCGGTAATTGTAGGGTGCTTACTGGGGTGTGAAATACGTCCCTCTGACTAATGAGTGAAATAACATAAGGCATGGGCTGGAGTAGTACATCTCACACCGGAAGGCTGATTGTTTGATGGCTTATGTTCATTAAAACCATGTTCATGCCGACCTGTGATCCACACTGCCTGGCTCTCCAGTAACCGAGTCTAAGAACCCAGAAATGTAGACAAGGGGTGGTCAAATAAATGTTGTTTTTTGGATATTGCCTTTGTATGCAAATCAGCGTTAATATTTAGATAGATTTATATAGTGCATAGCATGTGACACTTAAAGAGCACCTGTCAGCAGGATCATCTCTATTACACCAGCTTACTGCCTGCTAGGGTTGCTCCTGCTGATTAAAATGATACTTGTCTTGTGAAAATCGGTTGTGGTGTTCCCAAGAAAAAATCTGTATGTCTGCATGTCCATCCTACAAAGAAATAGAACATGACCTAATCTTGTTCGTTTTGCGGACAAGAATAGGCATTTTGACATGGGGGCCAACGGAACTTTCGGGATGCACACCGATATCTGTATTTTACGGATCTGCGGTTTGCGGACCTCAAAATACATACGGTCATGTGCATGAGGCTTTAAAAGGATTGTCCAATCCTTACAATCCTTTTTTTTGTTATAAGGATCGTGCAAAAATAATTTTGAGGTCATGTAGACCTGCTGCTGGGACTCCCAGTGTTCAGCTGTATTAAGTAGAGGGGGGGGGGGGGAATAGGCAGCAAGGGCGCAAGTCGCTCTCTGTAGACATCTGGGCGATTTATAGAGTAAAAGAGTGATGGATGGAGTCCAGCATGGAGAAACTATGGAGGTGAGGGGCAGATGAGGATGTGAAGTGGTCAATGAGATAAGAGCTAATGGGGGTGTCAGGGGCTTCCTCCGGATGTTAAAGAGGACCTTTCATGTTTTTTTTTTAGTTTAGATAAATACCTTTCCTTACGGGGTAATGCTGCCACCCTTCCTGTTTTTTTCAAATATCGCTCCTATGCCCCGCTGTGCCCCCCTGCAGTTTTCCCGCTCAGTATGGTAATACTGAGCATCGGTACAGGGAGGAGGAGACGCCAGGGTTTCTCAATGGGCGTCTCCTTCTCCCTGGCTGTGCCACGATCCAATCACAGCGGAGAGCGTCACAGCCAGGGAGAAGGAGACGCCCATTGAGAAACCCTGGCGTCTCCTCCTCCCTGTACCGATGCTCAGTATTACCATACTGAGCGGGAAAACTGCAGGGGGGCACAGCGGGGCATAGGAGCGATATTTGAAAAAAACAGGAAGCGTGGCAGCATCAGCAGGGGGTACCCCGAAACCAGGGGCGTCCTTAGGTCAAAATATTCAGGGTGGGATTTTTTTATTTTATTAGGCTATTCCTAGCCATCTGGACAATCCCCCAGATCATCCCCCAGATCATCCCCCAACCCCCCTTGTACTTGTTCCACTACTTGCAGGCTGTGCGGGCATGAGTCCAGAACTTCAGTCACTTCGGTCCGTAATTCTGTTCTGCGGCGCGTGATCCCACGAGACCCGCCGCGGGAGGTCACGGGTCTCGCGGGATCACGCACCGCAGAACAAAATTGCGGACTGAAGTTCTGAACTCATGCCCGCACAGCCTGCAAGTAGCGGAACAAGTACAAAGGGGGTTGATGGGTTCCAACTTCTGTGATTAGTTTATAGTTGGGGGGGTTTGCTTAATTTTAAATTAGGCTGACCATAGGTTAGGATGATCTGTGGGGTTGCCCAGACGGCTAGGCCCTTCACTGTAGTTATTAACCCCTTTCAGCAGTCCCCCATTCTCTGAAGGGGGGACTGCTGAAAGGGGTTAATAACTACGGTGAAGCCCCCTCCCCCGACAATGGGGGCGTGGCTTCATGGGATGGGGGCGTGGCTTCACGTGGGCTCGTGCCCCGGATGTCTTCAGACCCTAGCAACGCCCCTGCCCGCAAGGAAAGGTATTTATCTAAACTAAAATAACACATGAAAGGTACTCTTTTTAAATGTGTTTCAGCACCACACAGCTAATCCTAGCCTAAAGGTACCTTCAAAGAGGTTTTCCTGGAGCAAAATATCCGTGACTTATCTGAATGGTGGGGTCCGACTTCCAGAAGTTCCAGCCAGAAGCTGGTTTAAGAGGCTGTAGCGCTCCGGTGAACACTTTGGCCTTGTCCTAGGCCAGTGATGTCATGTTCATCGGTAACATGGCCTAGGTGCAATGAGCCCTATTCAAGTGAATAAAGCCTCATGCACACGTCCGTGAAACGCGGACAGTGTGATACCGGCCTGGATTTCTTCTGAGTGCAGGAGCGAACAGCGTCATTGGTTGCTATGACGCCGTGCGCTTCCTGCTGCCGCCGAAGTACAGTGATACACTCCTATTATCTATACCAGTGCATTACTGTACTGCGGCGGCAGCAGGAAGCGCACGGCGTCATAGCAACCAATGACGCCGTGCGCTCCTGCACTCAGAAGAAATCCAGGCCGGTATCACACGGTCCGTGTTTCACAGACGTGTGCATGAGGTTTAAGGCTGAGCTGCAATACCAAGCAAAGCCACTACACAATGTATGGCACTGTGTTTCAAAACGCTGATAAGTGGGGGCGCTGGGAGTCAGACCCCCACCGTTCAAATATTGGTGACCTATCCTGAAGCTAGTTCTTCAATACTTTACTCCTGGAAACACCCTTAGAGCTCTGTAGATAATCAGTTGACTTAACGTTCCTTGTCAGTCATTGCCTATTATACAATGCCCTGTGATAAAATGGCGCTCATTAGAGACAGTTCATCTGGGTAAGGACCTTATCACTCTAAAATGTTCTTACACCACCTACTATGTCCGACTCTTTACTAGTTAATTACTTATGGCATCCATAATTAGAAAGAATGGAGCAGGAACTTCCTCTCTGGAGTCTTGGTCTGGGAAATTAGATGTTAAAAACCCTTGGCCCAAGAGAGTTCTTTTTTTGGGTGCTATCAGCAGCCCCCCCCTTACAGCCCTTCATTCTCCATTATCGCTTGATTATATGGACAATCTAGGAACCAGACACTGGAGTCTGTTATTGGCTTTACCCATTGACTATATACATCTGAGTGGTTGTCACTTATCTCTGCACAGATGTTTAAAAATGTCTGTGCAGAGACCGCAGCTGTGCGCCTATTGCTGTTAGAGCGGGGAGCTGGCTGTCAGTGGGATGTGTTTTACTGTCCAAGTGCTGCCCATTGCTGCATACATAGTGCTCAACGAGCGTGGTGTATGCAGATCAGGAAGCGTCTATGCCGATTCCTGCTTTGATCCCATCAGTCATGTGATTGCTAGGGGCAGAATGACTGCATGAGCTGCTAAATCTTAGCAGACCCAGATCAGCTCCGCAGTGTGCATACACAGCCTTGAAAAAGTACTCATACCCCCTGAACTTTTTCACATTTCTTCAGGTTACACCCATAAACTTAAACATATGTAAGTATGTGTAAAGTGAAAAAAAAATTATACTTGGTTTTCAAAAAATTTTATAAAACAAAAATCGGGAAAACATGGTGTGCATTTGTATTCATTTGTATTCAGCCTCCCTGAGTCAATACTTTGCAGGACTACCTTTTGTAACAATTACAGCTGCAAGTCCTTTGGGTTATATCTAGAGGCTGAAAGTTTTGCCCATTCTTCTTTGCAAAACAGCTCGTGCAATTTTCAAGTCATGCAACAGATTTTCAATAGGATTTAGATCTGGACTTTGACTGCACCATTCTTACACATGAATATGCTTTGACATAAACCATTCCATTGTAGCTCTAGCTGTATGTTTAGGGTCGTTGACTTGCTGGAAGGTAAACCTCTGCCCCAATCTTTTGCAGTTCCTAACAAGTTTTCCTCCAGGTATTTTGCTCCACCCATCTTTATATCGACTCTGAACAGCTTCCCTGTCCCTGCTGAAGAAAAGCATCCCCGCAGCATGATGCTGCCACCACCATGCTTCATGGTGGAGATAGTGTGTTCAGGGTGATGTGCCGTGTTAGTTTTCCGCCACACAACAGTGTTTTGCATTAAGGGCAAAATGTTCTACTTTGGTCTCATCTGACCAGAGCACCTTCTTCTACATGTTTGCTGTATCCTCTACATGGCTTGTGGCAACCTGCAAACAGGACTTCTTATGGCTTACTTTTAGAAATGGCTTACTTCATGCCACTCTTCCATAAAGGCCAGATTTGTGAAGTACACGACTAATAGTTGTCCTGTGGACAGATTCTCCCACCTGAGCTGTGGATCTCTGCAGCTCCTCCAGAGTGACCATGGCTTATTAAGTCTTGATGTAGGACCGTGCTGCTCCCAATTCACAGAAGAGATCCTTCACTGGTTTGACTCAGCAACCTTGTATACAAATAGGCAAATATCGATGGCCCACAGGAAACTCGCAATTCATAAATCGATCTTTCTGTGGATGCCAAGAATGGCGTAAAATAGTAAAGAACCACCAACAAAGTAAAATCAATTGGCATTTATTATGCTCAAAAGTAGTGAAATACAAGGCATATTGCTTAGGTGTATTACGAGGATGATACACCTAAGCGATATGCCTTGTATTTCACTACGTTCATTCATCTGAGACTGTCTGCTTCTCTAATTAGTGCTCTCCTTGCCTGGGCTGTGAGTTTATGTGGCCAGCAATGTCTTGGTAGGTTTGCAGTTATACTCCTTCTATTTTCAGGTGATGGATTGAACAGTGCTCCGCGAGATGTTCAGTGCCTGGGATATTTTTTATAACATAACCCTGCTTTACACTTCTCTACAACTTTATCCCTGACCTGTCTGGTATGTTCCTTGGTTTTCATGATGCTGTTTGATCACTAATGCTCACTAACAAACTTCTGAGGATTTCACAGAACAGCTGTACTTGTACTCAGAATAAACTACTGTCATGGTCTTACCTTCTTGCTGTTCTCCTTCGTTTGACATGTGCTGGCGGCCATCTTGGTTTCTGGGTTTCTTGTAGCCTTCCACCCTACGGCTCCTCCTTCCCACTGGGAGGAGCTGGATGCCTAGCTCATATATATATATAGGAGGTCTGTGGCTTCAGTTCCTTGCTTGGTCCCCCTGTGTTCACATGCTTCTAAGACTGCTGCTGCTTCTGGTTCCTGATCCTGGCTTCGTCTGACTACCCTGCTGGTTCCTGATCCTGGCTTCGTCTGACTACCCTGCTGGTTCCTGATCCTGGCTTCGTCTGACTACCCTTCTGGTTCCTGATCTCTGGCCTCTCAAGACTCTGCTTCGGTTTCACCATTCGTTTGGACTTTTGCCTTACAGCTTTATTTTCAATAAAGCCTTCTTATTTTCACTTATCTCTTGTTGTACGTCTGGTTCATGGTTCCGTGACAACTACACATAGGTGGACTCTATTTATATATATATATTAGGTGACTTCTGAAGGCAGTTGGTCACACTGGATTTTATTTAGGGGTATCAGAGTACAGGGGGCTGAATATAAATGCATGCCACACTTTTCAGATTTTTATTTATTAAACGTTTTGAAAGACATGTATCATTCACACATACTTGCTATTTTGTGTTTGTCTATTGCATAAAATGCCAATAAAATACATTTTAAGTTTTTGAGTGTAAAATGAAAAAATGTGGAAAAGTTCAAGGGCTATGAATACTTTTTCAAGGCACTGTATGCTCTGTATATATCATTCACAATTAAGGAGAAATCAGCAATAAAAAAATGTAACGTAAATTTTTTTTTTTTTTTAAATGCCACCCCACAGCAATACACAGTGCCTTGCAAGGTATTCACCCCCCTTGACTTTTTTTTTGTATTTTGGGGCCTCACAACCTGGAATTAACATGGATTGTTTGATGATTTGCATCATTTAATTTACAGAACATGCCCACAACTTTCAAGATGTTTTTTTTTTTTATTGTGAAGCAAACAACAAATAGAACAAAATAACAGAAAAAGTCAATGTGCATAACTGTTCACCCCCCTAAAGTCTCTATGAGCTTGCCACATCCTACCACTGGGATTTTTGCCCATTACTCCTTGCAAAACTGCTTCAGCTCCTTCGAGTTGGATGGTTTGCTCTTGTGAATAGCAATCTTTAAGTCTGACCACAGATTTTCTATTGGATTGAGATCTGGGCTTTGACTAGGCCGTTCCAACACATTTCCATGTTTCCCCTTAAACCAGTCAAGTGTTGCTTTAGCAGTGTGTTTGGGGTCATTGTCCTGCTGGAAGGTGAACCTCCGTCCTAGCCTCAGATCACGCACAGAGTAGTACAGGTTCTGCTCAAGAAAATCCCTGTATTTAGTACAATCCATCTTTCCCTCAACTCTGACCAGTTTCCCAGTCCCATTCCCACAGCATGATGCTGCCACCCCCATGTCTCACTGTGGGGATGGTGCTCTTTGGGTGATGTGATGTGTTGGGTTTGTGAAAGACATAGCATTTTCTTTGATGGCCGAAAAGTTCAATTTTAGTCTCGTCAGACCAGAGCACCTTTCTCCATACATTTTGGGAGTCTCCCACATGCCTTTTCGCAAACTCACAACGTGCCTTTTTGTTTTTTGCTGAAAGTAATGGCTTTCTTCTGGCCACTCTGCCATAAAGCCCAACTCTATGGAGCGTACGGCTTATTGATGTCCTATGTACAGAGACTCCAGTCTCTGCTGTGGAACTCTGCAGCTCCTCCAGGGTTACCTTAGGTCTCTCTGCTGCCTCTCTGATTAATGCCCTCCTTGCCTGGTCCGTAAGTTTTGGTGGGCGGCTGTCTCTTGGCAGGTTTGCTGTTGTGCCATGTTCTTTTCGTTTGGTTATGATCGATTTGGATATTTTTTTTATAACCTAACCCTGACTTGTACTTCTCAACAACATTGTCCCTTACTTGTTTGGAGAGTTCCTTGGTCTTCATGGCAGTGTTTGGTTAGTGATTCCTCTTGCTTAGGTATTGCAGCCTCTGGGGCCTTTTAAAAAACATGTGTATATGTAATGACAGATCATGTGACACTTAGATTGCACACAGGTGGACATCATTTCACTAATTATGTGACTTCTGAAGGTAATTGGTTACACCAGAGCTTTTTATGGGCTTCCTAACAAGGGGGTGAATACATACGCACAGGCCAGTTTTCTGTTTTCTAATTATAAACAATCGTTTTATTTATATATTTTTCTCATTTCACTTCACCAACTTAGACTAATGTGTTCTGATCCATCACATAAAATTCAGATTAATAAAACATTGAACAATGTAACAAAAAAAAGTCAAGGGGGGTGAATACTTGGCACTGAATGCATTTTGCAGTCTGCAAATTGCAAATTGCAGATCTGCAAAATACGGATAACGTCCGCGTTGCATGTGCATTTTTTGCGGACCTACTTACTTTAATGGATTTGTGGTCTGCAATTTGTGGCCAAGTATAGGACATGTTCTATCGTTTTGCAGACCTGACATACAGATGGGAAAAAACATGGATTATCAGTGTGCTGTCCGCATTCGTATGTCCATTCCTCAAAAAGATTATGTTTGTAATATCAGGACCGCTAAAATAATGTGGACAGCACACAGACCACATCCGTATTTTGCAGACCGCAAAATTGACATGATCTTGTGCATGGGGCTTTAGTTGCACATTGTGCTATTAACAAAAGAAAATGTGAAAACAGACAATTTTTTTCTGTGTTTTTTTATTTTATTTTATTTTTTTACATTTTCCTGGTTATAAAAAATACTAAAATAATAATGACATAAAAATAAAGTCCCATTGCATTACTGCAGAAGGCGCAAAAAAAAAAAAGGATGGTCATGAACTAGTTAAAGCAGTTGGAACTATGTTTGGTCCTGAGGGTCAAGAGAACAACTTTAATAGCGAGTAGGCATGCAATCTTATACTACTCTCATCTAATGCCCACATTTCCACCTATCAGGGGCGTTGCTAGGGTTTTAAAAAATTTGGGACCCAAGCCCCATATGGTCCAGTTCTCTAAGTCGACCGATGGCCTGCCCTGCCACCAACTCGTCCCCCCATCCCCGCAAACACTAGAACTGAATACATTTTACAGTACTTGCTATACAGCAGCATGTACCTGTCACATCCAGTGCCTCCAGGTGACGTCTCCTCCAATGTAGATCTTCTCTGTCATCATCTTCTACATTCCGTCCGGACAACTTCTTACAGTAGCTCCTCGTCTCTGCAGAGTGTGACACACAGACATCTTAGCTTTTTCATGTTTCTATCATCATCCCCCAACCTGGAGTCTCCACAGTGTTATCCTCCTGCTCGCTGTGCCCCCCAATACCCCCAAATACTATCTTGAAAAAATTTGTGCCCCCATAGTAATAGTGCTTCTCATAGTCCCACCAATAGTAATTCCCTTCTAGAACACCCCCATTAGTAATACTGCCCCCTACAGTGTCCCCAATAGTAATAACGCTCCCCAAGCATGCCTCCATTAGTAGAAGAGCCCTCCAGTATTAACTCTAACAGAGCCCCCAGTAGAAATAAGGCCCCCTATTGTTCCCCAAATGATAATAAAGCTCTCTGCACACCCCTCAGTAGTAATAAGCCCCCCCATAGTAGAAATAAAACGGATCTATAAGTCCCTCCTATAGAGCCCCCACTAGTAATAAGAATGCCTAATGTTCCCTGGATTTAAAATGCCCCCACAGTGCCCCTAGTATTTGTACTGCCCCCTACTGTTATAATGCTCGCCCAGAAGCGCCCCTAGTATTTAAAATGCCTCCTGCAGTTCCCTCTGTAGTTATATTTCTCCATTTAGCTTCCTCAGAAATGATAATTCCTCAACCCCTCCACCATACAGTCCCATGTAAATAACATTATTTCCCTCCTTCTGCCATAGAGTCCCATATAAATAAGATCACACTATCTCTCCAGACCCCTACAATATACAGTCCCATGTAAATAAGATCCCTATCTATCTATAGCCCCCTCCCATGTAAATAACATCACACCCTAAACTTTCAGTCCCATGTAAATAACATCACTCCACCCCACTGTCCCATGTAAACAACATCCCACCCTTCAGCCCTAACATACAGTCCCAGTTAAATAACCACAACTCCCAGCATAGCTCTGCCTCTCCCTTAACTTACATCTCCTCATGTAGCAGACATCACCACAGCTTCTTCCCCTAAGACTTCTCCTCTTCACTGCTATCCTCTCCTGCACTGGTCACATGATGGTGACATCATCACAGGTCCTTTTCAGCTACTGCATTCAGAACTGATCACATGGACTGTGATGTCATCACAGGTCCTTCAGCTCTTGCAGTGCATTCGATTCAATTGTATTGCCGTCCTGAGGACGGCAATACAGTTGGATCTATCTGGCAGGAAGGACATTCAGGGTCTGGGACAAAACATCAGGGGCCCAGGCCCCGAATGTTTTAACCCCCCTGCCACCTATAGTACTATCTTAGAGAGCATTGGCCTACGCCTTTTATGTGGTCACAGACATGTACATTTCAACCCAAATGTAAGAATAATCCATTAGACCAACAGAAATCTGCTCCATGCCATGCCTAAAAGTCATTCATGGTATTGGTAAGGCTTTCGATACTGTCCCACACAGAAGGCTTATCAATAAATTGCAGTCTTTGGGCTTGGACTCCCATATTGTTGAATGGATTAGGCAGTGGCTGAGGGACAGACAACAGAGGGTTATAGTCAATGGAGTATATTCAGACCATGGTCTTGTTACCAGTGGGGTACCTCAGGGATCTGTTCTGGGACCCATATTGTTTAATATCTTTATCAGCGAAATTGCAGAAGGCCTCGATGGTAAGGTGTGTCTTTTTGCTGATGACACAAAGATTTGTAACAGGGTTGATGTTCCTGGAGGGATACACCCAATGGAAAAGAATTTAGGAAAACTAGAGGAATGGTCAAAAATCTGGCAACTAAAATTGAATGTTGATAAGTGCAAGATAATGCACCTGGGGCGTAAAAACCCAAGAGCAGAATATAAAATCAGTGATACAGTCCTAACCTCAGTATCTGAGGAAAGGGATTTAGGGGTCATTATTTCAGAAGACTTAAAGGTAGGCAGACAATGCCATAGAGCAGCAGGAGATGCTAGCAGAATGCTTGGGTGTATAGGGAGAGGCATTACCAGTAGAAAGAGGGAGGTGCTCATGCCGCTCTACAGAGCACTAGTGAGACCTCATTTGGAGTATTGTGCGCAGTACTGGAGACCATATCTCCAGAAGGATATTGATACTTTGGAGAGAGTTCAGAGAAGAGCTACTAAACTAATACATGGATTGCAGGATAAAACTTACCAGGAAAGGTTAAAGGACCTTAATATGTATAGCTTGGAAGAAAGAAGAGACAGAGGGGAGATGAGAGAAACTGCTAAATACATAAAGGGAATCAACAAGGTAAAAGAGGAGAGAATATTTAAAAGAAGAAAAACTGCTACAAGAGGACATAGTTATAAATTAGAGGGGCAAAGGTTTAAAAGTAATATCAGGAAGTATTACTTTACTGAGAGAGTAGTGGATGCATGGAATAGCCTTCCTGCAGAAGTGGTAGCTGCAAATACAGTGAAGGAGTTTAAGCATGCATGGGATAGGCATAAGGCCATCCTTCATATAAGATAGGGCCGGGGGCTATCCATAGTACTCAGTATATTGGGCAGACTAGATGGGCCAAATGGTTCTTATCTGCCGACACATTCTATGTTTCTATGTTTCTATGTATTATCAGACGATTGCTCAGATTACCTGGGTAATATCCAGTGCCTTATTGGTGGATATAGCTTCCTGCCGATGCCAATTTAGATTACCTCTATCTCGTCCTCTTATCAAGCCTCTCTTCAACCATAACATCCCTATGTTGTTTGTATTGGTGCCACCATTACTCTATAATCCTAATTTGTGTCTCCTTTGTGTATGTGCGCTCCTCCCTCATCTCCTCTATTTATTTCTGTCCTCTTTATGTCCCCGGTCTCCATCATGTAGTCTCTCTGTTCTCTCCCTCTCTACGCTGTACTACTATTCCCTCTCTACGCTGTACTACTATTCCCTCTCTACGCTGTACTACTATTCCCTCTCTACACTGTACTACTATTCCCTCTCTACGCTGTACTACTATTCCCTCTCTACACTGTACTACTATTCCCTCTCTACGCTGTACTACTATTCCTTCTCTATGCTGTACTACTATTCCCTCTCTACGCTGTACTACTATTCCCTCTCTCCCCTCTCTACACTGTACTACTATTCCCTCTCTACACTGTACTACTATTCCCTCTCTACGCTGTACTACTATTCCCTCTCTACGCTGTACTACTATTCCCTCTCTACGCTGTACTACGCTGTACTACTATTCCCTCTCTACACTGTACTACTATTCCCTCTCTACGCTGTACTACTATTCCCTCTCTACGCTGTACTACTATTCCCTCTCTACGCTCTACTACTATTCCCTCTCTACGCTGTATTACTATTCCCTCTCTACGCTGTACTACTATTCCCTCTCTATGCTGTACTACTATTCCCTCTCTACGCTGTACTACTATTCCCTCTCTACGCTGTACTACTATTCCCTCTCTACGCTGTACTACTATTCCCTCTCTCCCCTCTCTACACTGTACTACTATTCCCTCTCTACGCTGTACTACTATTCCCTCTCTACGCTGTACTACTATTCCCTCTCTACGCTGTACTACTATTCCCTCTCTACGCTGTATTACTATTCCCTCTCTACGCTGTACTACTATTCCCTCTCTCCCCTCTCTACACTGTACTACTATTCCCTCTCTACGCTGTACTACTATTCCCTCTCTACGCTGTACTACTATTCCCTCTCTACGCTGTACTACTATTCCCTCTCTACGCTGTATTACTATTCCCTCTCTACACTGTACTACTATTCCCTCTCTACGCTGTACTACTATTCCCTCTCTACGCTGTACTACTATTCCCTCTCTACGCTATACTACTATTCCCTCTCTACACTGTACTACTATTCCCTCTCTACACTGTACTACTATTCCCTCTCTCCCCTCTCTACACTGTATTACTATTCCCTCTCTACACTGTACTACTATTCCCTCTCTACGCTGTACTACTATACCCTCTGTACGCTGTACTACTATTCCCTCTCTACGCTGTACTACTATACCCTCTCTACGCTGTACTACTATTCCCTCTCTACGCTGTACTACTATTCCCTCTCTACGCTGTACTACTATTCCTTCTCTACGCTTTACTACTATTCCCTCTCTACGCTGTACTACTATTCCCTCTCTACGCTGTACTACTATTCCCTCTCTACGCTGTACTACTATTCCTTCTCTACGCTGTACTACTATTCCTTCTCTACGCTGTACTACTATTCCTTCTCTACGCTGTACTACTATTCCCTCTCTACACTGTACTACTATTCCCTCTCTACGCTGTACTACTATTCCCTCTCTACGCTGTACTACTATTCCCTCTCTACGCTGTACTACTATTCCCTCTCTACGCTGTATTACTATTCCCTCTCTACGCTGTACTACTATTCCCTCTCTCCCCTCTCTACACTGTACTACTATTCCCTCTCTACGCTGTACTACTATTCCCTCTCTACGCTGTACTACTATTCCCTCTCTACGCTGTACTACTATTCCCTCTCTACGCTGTATTACTATTCCCTCTCTACACTGTACTACTATTCCCTCTCTACGCTGTACTACTATTCCCTCTCTACGCTGTACTACTATTCCCTCTCTACGCTGTACTACTATTCCCTCTCTACACTGTACTACTATTCCCTCTCTACACTGTACTACTATTCCCTCTCTCCCCTCTCTACACTGTATTACTATTCCCTCTCTACACTGTACTACTATTCCCTCTCTACGCTGTACTACTATACCCTCTGTACGCTGTACTACTATTCCCTCTCTACGCTGTACTACTATACCCTCTCTACGCTGTACTACTATTCCCTCTCTACGCTGTACTACTATTCCCTCTCTACGCTGTACTACTATTCCTTCTCTACGCTTTACTACTATTCCCTCTCTACGCTGTACTACTATTCCCTCTCTACGCTGTACTACTATTCCCTCTCTACGCTGTACTACTATTCCTTCTCTACGCTGTACTACTATTCCTTCTCTACGCTGTACTACTATTCCTTCTCTACGCTGTACTACTATTCCCTCTCTACGCTGTACTACTATTCCTTCTCTACGCTTTACTACTATTCCCTCTCTACGCTGTACTACTATTCCCTCTCTACGCTGTACTACTATTCCCTCTCTACGCTGTACTACTATTCCCTCTCTACGCTGTATTACTATTCCCTCTCTACACTGTACTACTATTCCCTCTCTACGCTATACTACTATTCCCTCTCTACGCTGTACTACTATTCCCTCTCTATGCTGTACTACTATTCCCTCTCTACACTGTACTACTATTCCCTCTCTACACTGTACTACTATTCCCTCTCTACGCTGTACTACTATTCCCTCTCTCCCCTCTCTACACTGTACTACTATTCCCTCTCTATGCTGTACTACTATTCCCTCTCTACACTGTACTACTATTCCCTCTCTACACTGTACTACTATTCCCTCTCTACACTGTACTACTATTCCCTCTCTACACTGTACTACTATTACCTCTCTACGCTGTACTACTATTCCCTCTCTCCCCTCTCTACTCTGTACTACTATTCCCTCTCTACGCTGTACTACTATTCCCTCTCTACGCTGTACTACTATTCCCTCTCTTCACTGTACTACTATTCCCTCTCTACGCTGTACTACTATTCCCTCTCTATGCTGTACTACTATTCCCTCTCTACACTGTACTACTATTCCTTCTCTACGCTCTACTACTATTCCCTCTCTCCCCTCTCTACACTGTACTACTATTCCCTCTCTATGCTGTACTACTATTCCCTCTCTATGCTGTACTACTATTCCCTCTCTACACTGTACTACTATTCCCTCTCTCCCTCTCTACGCTGTACTACTATTCCCTCTCTACGCTCTACTACTATTCCCTCTCTACACTGTACTACCATTCCCTCTCTACACTGTACTACTATTCCCTCTCTCCCTCTCTACGCTGTACTACTATTCCCTCTCTACGCTCTACTACTATTCCCTCTCTACGCTCTACTACTATTCCCTCTCTACGCTCTACTACTATTCCCTCTCTACGCTCTACTACTATTCCCTCTCTACGCTCTACTACTATTCCCTCTCTACGCTCTACTACTATTCCCTCTCTATGCTGTACTACTATTCCCTCTCTATGCTGTACTACTATTCCCTCTCTATGCTGTACTACTATTCCCTCTCTACACTGTACTACTATTCCTTCTCTACGCTCTACTTCTATTCCCTCTCTACGCTGTACTACTATTCCCTCTCTACGCTGTACTACTATTCCCTCTCTCCCCTCTCTACACTGTACTACTATTCCCTCTCTACGCTGTACTACCATTCCCTCTCTACACTATACTACTATTCCCTCTCTCCCCCTCTAACTGTACTACTATTCCCTCTCTCCCCTCTCTACACTTCTTCTGCCCCCTCTCCTCTTCATTCTCTACCCTCTCTACTCTTTTTACTATCCTCTACCTTCTCTTCTCTTCCCTCTCTGTATACTTTCTTCCCCCTGTTCTCTCACCCTGTCTCCTCCATACTATTCTCTGTTTATATCCTCTCTACCATGTGTAACATCCCGGAGTATGTCACTAAACTCTTTCTCCCCGCTACATCATGCTAAGTATATGTATAATGTCATCTTGTGTGATCTAACAATGCATTCTTCCATTATATGTATTTTCCAGGCCTGTATAATGTATTTGCTGTAATTTCCATGTACACCAGCAGGTGGCAGCAGTATGTAACATGATCTTAGCCAGTTTAGTATATCTAGACTGGAATAGTCCATTCCAGTCTAGCTGCCCCCTCTTTGAGGAGGTGTGGAATGTTCCCACATCCTGCCTCATGGGGAGGAAAGGAAGTTCTAGTTAGTGTACCAGCTACCCCTGCTAGGGGAAGGCTGTGTTGGTAGGAGCTCCCAGAAACAGGGATCCCAACCTAGGATCCAGCCTCGGCTGAGGCCAAGGATCATCTTTTCCAGACTGAGCCACCAACCTCAGTGCTGGTGGACAAGCAAGCAGCCACCTCCAGATCTACAGACCTCCAGGACGAAATATACCCTGCGAGCAGAACTGTGAGTGTTTATCCAGAGTCCAGGAGAAACCAAATACCTCCTCAGCTAGTCAGGCCCACACCAAGCAGAAGACAGACAGAGCAGAAGATAGATACCTGCCAGATTCTCTAGGCATATGAATAGAAGCAGAATACATATTGATTCCTGCCACATATTGCCAATACCTGCTGGGACCCAAGACCTATGCTGTAACTCGTATGGATTCAAGCTGCCATTAAGTAAAGACAAGTTGGATTATATCACCAGTCTGGATCTCATTCCTTACTACCAAAGTTCCTCAGTTACTCCTACTAACAACACTCAATTTATTGCAAGTGAGCTGGGATCCAGGAGTCCAGCCGTACCAAGGTAGGAGACACCGTTGACATTACACAGAGACACTATTCCCCCTCTGGCATTCCTCACCTGGTACGTGAGTCATACCATCTTAAAGAGCCCTGTTACAGTACCTGCGCAAGCTGCAATTGGCGTCACAAGCTACTTATAGACTTATATGCACCTATCCTGACCCACTGCATCATTGGCCACCGTACCAGTGTCCTGCTCATTGCATTTGCACATGTACTATTCCTTCTATTACCCACTTTCTACTCTCCCTTTTCTGCTCTCTGTCCTCGCCCCTCTCTTCTCTATACTCTACCCTCCCTCTCTATTTCCACAACTCTCTACTCTCCCTGTTCTTTTCTCTCTGTTCTCTTCTGATCTCTGCCCTCTCTATTACTGTAGTTTTCTCTCTATAATGTCTTCTGTATTCTCCCCTCTCTTTATTCTCTCCCTATCTATTCTGTACTATTTCCTCTCTCTACTCTCCCTGTTTTCCTCCCTCTTTCCTCTCCTCTCTGTTTTTCCCCATGTATGTCTCCTATCTCTGCTCTCTTTCCTCTGTCCTCTCCCTCTCTTCTCTGTCTTCTTACTCTTTCCCCTGCTCTGTACTGTGATGGATTCTGACATCACCTCCAGCCCTTTGTCTCTCAGTCTTGATAAACCCTGTTTCGTCTGTCTCTGTATCATCACTGGCGGTGTTCCTTGTTTCCATTATCTCTGTATCCTCTTTATACTTTCTCTGTCCAACTCCCCTGTTCTGCAGCTCCACCACGTAGACATGTGAAGGTGCAGGACAGTCAGAGACCAGGGGATCTGACAACAGCGTTCATACCTGGATCCAAAAAACACATCTCTCCAAGTAGGTAGAGAGCACCAGAGAGATGAGTACACGGCATGAGATTTCACAATAGAGGCGCACATATTCGGTATATTTGGTTCCCATTACATACATTACATGCTGTTACAGCTCTATGCACCATGTCCCGCCAGAACAGGTAATGGATCCAAGGTAAGAATGATGATCCAGGGAGTTTTCTGATCCCAAACAAAGGGGTCAGAAAATAATTTACTCCCAAGGTGGATATTGGGACATAAGATTTGAGGACAAGCTAATGTCTATGGAGCGGGGTGTGAGACAGCACCTATTGGGTTGCCCATAAAGGATCAGCATAACTGTCTGTTGAGAGTTATCACTCCTGATCGCCCATGAACATGCACATTAGGATTGTATATGCCATTTCAGTAAAGAAAGGAGAAGAAGAAGCTGCCAGACACCCCTGCTGGGTAGCCAGATCTTCTCCAAATTCACCAACATAATGTATTTTTTATTTTATTTTTTCCTCCTGGATCAAATGTGATACAGACCGGACTTGGAAATTTGTCTTTTTTCAACCCACTATGTAACTAGATCTGAATATATGCAAGATATGGATTTACATCATGTACCAATAAATCCTGGTATGAACCCCCCCCCCCACCCCTACCCCTGCACGCTCTGCAGCAGACACCAAAGAAATGCATACACACAAGCGAACACAAACAAAAACATGCTCCCACTCAGAGGAGACGATAGATGCAGGCTGCGCATCCACCATCCTTCTGCTCAGAGGGGGAGAGACGGGAGGGAGAGAGTGCAGGAAGGTGACCAGCATGCAGGAGGAAGCAATGTGTTTCGCCTGCATCAGCAACACTGCAGTGTGAGGGGACAGCGCGCAGGCTGCAGGATGCTGGGTTGCCACAGCAAAGGCACATAGAGGGGAGGAAGCAGAAGAGGTATGTGCTTGGGTATTGCACCTTGTGGGATAGAAGGAGGGAGGGAGATGAAAGAGGACAGAGGTATGTGATGGGAACTGCATCCAGCTGGGGAAGAGAGGTATGTGCTGGAATATCTGCCCTGCATGCATCGGCCATGGGGGATGAGCAATTGAAAGGTGAGCAGGCAGGATAGCCTGGCCAGGATGATGGGTGATATAGACCGATCGCTGAGGTATAATATGTCGACAACTGATTTCCTGGAAGAATAAAGAGGGTTGGTGGAGGGGGATTGGAGATGGACGGTAGCAGAGCTGATATGTGTGCAGGAGGAGGCTGGAGGAAAGCGGCAGAGGGAGGCATGAGCAGGTGGAGAAGCGGAGAACGACAGGGTAAATAGACCGTGATGGCAGGGGGTACAAGGTAGTGGGTGTCTGAGGAGGGAAAACCTAAAAAGCGATGATGATGGAAGGAGACGGGCTTAGCACTGCAGTGAATGTGAGCTGCTTGTGTGGTGGGGAGAAAGATGTTTGTGTCCCAACAGAAGAGAGACGTCTGCAGGACGCAGTGTGTGAGGTGTATACAAAGGCCAAAATGTGTAGGGCAGGTGTCCGGCAACTTTAGGTTGGAAAATGCAAGCAAGGCTTCTACTGAAACCTCTTTTTGTTTTCCCAGACCCATTTTGGGCATTTATGTAACATGCCGTGTGTTTTTTTTTTTTTATCTTCACAGAAATGGACCAGTCATAAGAGAACACCATAGAGAGCGACTAGTCGAAGGAGTTGGCACTGAAATCCTGTCCAAGCCCACCATATTGGTCTTCACGTGATCCCAAACACGTGAGGGAATATCACTGAGGTGTAAACGGCTATAATCAACCCCTGCTTGGGGGGGGGGGGGGGGTGGGGGTGCCTGAGGTCCCCATTACTTGCTGTGGTCTCCTGAGTTCTAAACCAGGATGGCACAAGCCGCCAAGCAACTCAAGAAGATCAAGGATGTTGAAGCACATGCTCAGGCGGAGCAGAAAGAGAAGGAGGAATCGGACCGCAAGAAAAGAACTCGATCCCGTGACCGTAAGAAAAAGGTAACACACTAATAGTAAGGTGCTGAGTAGGCAGCGAGGAGGAGATGATGACTACATCAATGACTCTGCTGAGAGTAATGTTTTTTCTGTGCTTATTGTTTCCATCATAACTCATACCTGTCCCATCCAAAGCTTCGGGATCTTTCCTGATAAATTGCAGTGTGTATGCTCTGTGCAGTTGTATCGGAGGTAGAATGGTAGAAGACAAAGTTAGCGAGCACCTCCAAATTGCGAATTTGTGTGTACCCTACCGGCACTAAGTTGTCTACAAGGATATAATATTACTATTACTTTAAATTGGGTTACTGCTTATAGGTGCTGTGCTTATAAATGTAAAGGTTCTTAGTGTACAATTTGATCAATTTTTGTAAGCCCACCTGCACGACAAGGAAGGTGAATGATGGCAGAGGAGCCTGGCCTCTCGCTTCCTCTGTGTTGTGCTTGAGAAGATCTAGTCGTATTGGTGAGGTCTTACTAATGATGTGTGATGTAGTATCCTGGCGGCCTTCCCTGATGACCTCAATGTCTACAATTAATTCACCTGAAATAACTCCTGCATAGTTTCTGCTTCTTCATCATAGATAAGGATCTTTTTATAACCTTGGGGAAATAATTGGTGTCACATATGTGTCTGGAGGACACAAAAGAAGCCCGTAGGTTCACGATTACATGTGATGTCGAAATACTCTCCCTCACAGTTGATTATGGGGGCTCCCAGCAGTAAGACCCCCAGTAATCAACTTGAGGGACCAGTAGTCTGAAATAGTTTGTTGATCCAGAGGTTTGGTAACGCTTTTTGCCCCCTAATATTGGGCAGTTTGACATCTCTTTCATAAGGTTTTTTGAGGTTTCTTCTGGCTCAACACTATAGGATAATAGGTTGTACTTGACAGACTTGAGCCTTTCCTTAACTCGTTATTATGAGGTTCTTCACACCAGACGATCACTTTAAGAAGGACAGGTCACTTGTTCTGTCGAAAATACTGTAAACCATTTCACTGTACAAAAGTCACAACATTGTGCTGCAACAGATTCATAATTTATACTGTTATGCTGCGGGTGGTTTGTAGCATCATGTATACCTATAGTGGGTTATGTATGCAATCCAGATGAGGTCTAGACCAGCAATTTCCAACCCTCAACCACCATTCCTACCCTGAAGATGCTTGGAGTAAGAGAAGGTAAACCATTTTACATCCCTTGCCCCATGCTAGTTGCTGACCTAGATTTATTGACTGCTTTGCATCTTTGTGGATGAATTGCATCCTTCTGTCAAAGTGATCTGAAATGTTGGATTGGTTATACCGACCCTACTGTTACAAACTTCAAGATGGACAATTTGGCCTTCAGGTGTAAATTTGCATTTGCTTTGTAACTTCTGTACTTATTAAACATCAAATCTGGAAATTTTTAGTATAGAAACTCCAATTTGATATTGTTCTCCAGCAAATTTCCAGAATGACCTGGAAGGCACCAACTCCTTGAAAACAGCAGCAGTACAGAGGGACAATGATGTAGCATGCTGATAGCACCATCATGTAATCACACTAGATGGAGCGATACCATTAGAAAAAATGCATCCTATGCCGTATAATGATGACGTCAATGTATAGGTTGGCTATTGACATTAATGGATAGGTAGCACGCCTTTTGCATTGGATCTTCGAGACAGGACTCTGAATTGAAGATGTCTCAGCTAAGGCAACATTTGGGGGCCTACACAGAATACAGGTGGGCAATGTGTGGTCAGTTCAAATTAGGGCAAGCTATGGTTGAGGCCTGGATAAAAAAGAGGTCATGGTAAAAATTAGAAGCAAATGTACCCGTTGGTCAAGTTGTAGAACCCACTTTAGGGAAGACTCCATTACTAGAGGAATCAATGTAATCTTCCCTATTTATTATAATGATCAGATACAGTCTTATAATCCATCAAATAGACCTTCCAGTCATTTGCCCTCGTATGATTTGCAATAGAAAATACAAACTAGTTCCCTGGAGATCAGAGCCAGAGCTTCAGACGCGCTTTGATCATGTTTATCCTTTGCTTACATCTACCATTCATATATCATACAGATTTCATTACACAACTACCAACATAAGACCATTAGACACGGGTGTTTTAAAATGCGGTGGTCTCCCTTCTGCCTATGAATTCCTCATGTAAAATTTATGTTGGCAGCAGGAACTATTTTCAGTGCTTTGATCTTTTGTACAGAGCAAAAATGACCCTGAACATTGTCCAATAACCTATACACTGTACCATGATTGTTTCATGGGGTCCTTTTTAACAGATATGCCATGTCCTATGAGCAGATGAGATAAAAGTGGAACTGTTTAGCATGAACCATCACCAAAACCTCATCCCAACTGTGAAGCATGGTGGAGGGAGCATCATGGTTTGGGGCTGGTAGAGGGAGCATCATGGTTTGGGGCTGGTGGTAGGAGCATCATGGTTTGGAGCTGGTTGCGGGATCATCGTGATTTGATGCTGGTTGCTGGAGCATCATGATTTGAAGCTGGTTGCTGGAGCATCATGATTTGAAGCTGGTTGCTGGAGCATCATGGTTTGGAGCTGGTGGCAGGCGCATTATGGTTTGGGGCTGGTGGCAAGCAAATTATAGTTTGGGGCTGGTGGCAGGCGCATTATGGTTTGGGGCTGGTGGCAAGCAAATTATAGTTTGGGGCTGGTGGCAGGCGCATTATGGTTTGGGGCTGGTCATGGGCGCATCATGGTTTGAGGCTGGTGTCAGGTGCATTATGGTTTGGGGCTGGTGACGGGAGCATCATGTTTTGGGGTTGGTGGCAGGCGTGTTATGTATCGTGGCTGGTGATGGGAGCATCATGGTTTAGAGCTGATGGAGGGAGCATCATGGTTTGGGGCTGATAGAGGGAGCATCATGGTTTGGTGCTGCTTTGCTGCTTTAGGGCTGGACACCTTAGAAGAAAGAATGAATTCTATGTGTGTATGAAGACATTTTACAGGAGAATTTTTAGGGCAGCAGTCCATGACCTCAAGATGAAGAGACGTTGTGTGATGCAACAAGACAATGACTGAAATAACACGAGCAAACCAACTAAACAATGGTTGAAAAGGATAAAGATTTGTGTCTGGAATGGCCAAGTCAGGGTCCTGACATTAACGGCTTGGATTTTTTGTAATGTGACCTGAAGAAGGTTGCGCACACAATCCATGCCACAAATATTGATTAGCTGAAAAACATTTGCAAGGAGGAATGGTCCAGAATTCCTCACCAAAACTGTGAAAATCATATTTGCAACTAGAGGAAATATATGGTGTAGGTACTGCTAAATTGGGATCTACAGATTATTAACCCCTTGGTGCTGTACACAATTTCATTTTTTTCTTTCATTTTTTTCCCTTCCCATCTTCTATGAGACATAACTGGTTTTTTTTTTACGTTTCATCCACACAGCTTCATAATAGCTTGTTTATTGCTGGACAGCATTTCATTTACCAAATACCTTGTGGGGTGAAATGTCAGTGATATAAGTTAGTAAAATAAAATTGGAAAAGAAATGCAATTGTTTTTTGTTTCCACTGTGTTTACTGTGCGCTAAAACTGACATGTCACCTCTATTGTGTGGGTCAGTACGATTACAGCAATACCAAATTTATGCTCACATGGAGTTTTTTTGCAGCTGATTTTGGAGGCAGATTTTGGAATTAAAAACAGTTTTTGGGGCTGATTTTGATGCTTATTTTTATGTTTCCAATTGATTAATAGGATTTTTAACATGCAAAAAAAACAGGGCTGTTTAAAAAACAGCACTGCCTTCCATTAAAGTCAACGAGAGGCAGATTTGATGCGGTTTTGCAAGATGATTTTTGAGTTGTAAGGGAGAGTTCACATCACCGTTATTTTTTCGTTCTTCTCATCAGTCAGAAGAACAGAATTTTTTTTAAAAAAAAAATCAGTCAGAGATCCGTTATTTAAGACGGAAAAAAAGTCCTGCATGCAGTCTAAAAAAACTGGGTCTCAGACGGAAATGGCTCATTACTGATGCACAGGATCCATTTTTTTACAGGATTCATTATTTTTCTTTATTTTTCTGTCCTTCTGACGGATCGGAAGAACAGAAAAAATAACAGTGATGTTCACTCTCTCTAAAAAGCATATAAATCAGCTGCAAAAAAAGGCTGTGTAAATGGGCCTAAATATAGTTTTTCTTATGCTATACTTCTTAGAAAAAAATTGCTTTCACCACATTCTGATACTCGTGCCCCTTTCATTATAAAACCATCTACAGAGATGCATAGAGGCCTTGTTTTTTTCTGGGATGAGCTGCAGTTTTTATTGGTACCACTTTAGGGTACATATGACTTTTTATTCATCCAAACATGGTGATTTGGACATTATTTTTTCCTATTCACCCTGCAGGATAAATACTTTGATATTTTATTAGTTTGGACATTTTTGGACAAATTGTGTTTGTTTTTGATTATTTTATTATGTAAAATTGGGAAGGGGGGAGTGTTTTGAATTTTTAATCCTTTTTTAACTATTTTTGATAAAATCTCTTTTTTATTTTTATTTTTTACTTTTTATATTAGTCCCTTCTAGGGGACATGAGCATGCAATCATTCACCATCAACTGAAATAGCTTACTATTGCAGCCTATGGGGATTCTGCTAGAGGCATGGTTTAATAGGCAGTTACAATGACAGGCCTGGGGAGCTTTAACAAGGCCCCAGGTTGCCATTGCAACCGATCGACACCCAGCAATTTTGCCAATCGGAGGTCAGAGGTTAGTCCCTCTGACCAACCTCTCAGATGCCGCAGCCGCTATTGACTGCAGCATCTGAGGGGATTAGATTACCGTTATTGGAGTTATCTCTGATCTTGGTCACTGTTGGTGGGTGTCAGCTGCATATGGAGTGATGCTGTCAATGTCACCAACGGGTTAAATTTAAGTTTAAAGGGGTTGTCCAGGATTTGAAAAACATGGACGCTTTCTTTCCAAAACAGCACCACCCCTGTCCACAGGATGTGTACGGTATTGCAGCTCTGCTCTATTGACTCCTATTCGGCTAAGCTGCAATACCGCATACAATCCATGGACTGGGGCGGGCTGTTTTTGGAATAAAACAGGTAAAGTGTTTCTAATCCTAGACATCCCTTTTAAATTCACTTCCTTTCTCTCCCTGCACTGTGGATGAATTTCGGCAATAAATAATAACCTGACCCGCCGTGCGGATTTTAAATCTGCAGCTTGTCAATTTGAGAGTTAAATCTATGGCAAATCCTCAGAATTTACACCATGAATTTGGGGGTTTTGCAGCTGCAGAATTCCGGGCAGATCTGCTGCAGATTTTCTGGACGTGCCCTGAATGTATAATACGTCTATAATTGGGAGACGCTCATTGTGGACATATGTGATGACACAGGGTCCAGTATATCCTATAAATCACTGGAACAGGATGGGATACGGCCTGCAGGGCGAGAACATCTGGGTGGAGCACAGAACCGGTGATCACATATGTTATTTTTGACCTATTTTTTTTATTATAAATCTTTATGTAGACGGCGGGAGGCAGATCACACTACGTGCAGGATCTTGTGTGACACTGGGTGTCGTTCCTTCTACTACAAGCTGCATCTGGGGATAGTATCAGCCTGTGTCTGCTAGGGCTTAAAGGGACTCTACATAAAATATATTTCAAGCGGTCGATGGAATTGTTTTCCGTTATCTGCCATGTTTCTTGGAAAAACCCCTCATAATATTTGAAGAAAACTCATCAAAGATTATATTAATAATATTTTGCATATAGAGAAAGAATTATGGAGGCGAATTTATTATTATAGCCTTTATGCCAGTTTTCTAACATCAAAAAGTATAATAGTGAAAGGGACATGCCATGACAGATTTACCATAATGTAGAAGAAGATGCCCCTCTGCCTCTTAATAAATTTGGCCCCGCTGATCCTGAGAAAGTTCTTCCTGCACAGAAACGCTCCCGGACACTCAGCTGATCAGCGGGGGCGCTAAGAGTCAGATTCTTATCGATTTCATATTGATATTCATATTGATGGCTTGTCCCTACAGGATAAAGGGATCAGCATCTGATCCGTGTGGATTTGACCGCTGGGACCTCCGCTTATGACGAGAACAGGGTCTGTCTGTTTTAATGCCCGTCCGCCGCTCTATTCAGGTCTGTGGGACTTTTGGTGATAGCCGAATACAAGTGCTAGGTCATCAGTATCTGATCGGTGGGGATTCGACACCCAGTAGCGCAGTGGC
Source organism: Bufo bufo (assembly GCF_905171765.1). NCBI lineage: Eukaryota > Metazoa > Chordata > Amphibia > Anura > Bufonidae > Bufo > Bufo bufo. Next base: position 771,873,352 of record NC_053389.1, on the reverse strand, counting down.
CTTCTGTCACCTCATCAATTCACAGCACTGTACATTACATAGTGGCCGTGCTTGGTATTGCATCTTAACCGCATTCACTTCAGGCGCCTAGGCCATGTGATCGATGAATGTGACGTCACATGGCCTAGAGTAAGCTGCAAGAAAGCTGCGGCACTACTGCGAGCACCGCTGCCTTCTCAAACAGCTGATCAGCTGGGGTCCTGAGTTTTGGACCCCCACTGATCAGATACTGATGACCTATCCATAGGATAGGTCATCAGTATAAAAGTCCCATAAAAACCCTTTAAGTCAGCAGATTTGTACCTATGAAGCTGTCTGACCTGTTATATGTGCGCTTGACAGCTGAAGACATCTGTGTTGGTCCCATGTACATATGTGCCCATATTGCTGAGAAAAATGATATTTTAATATATGCAAATGAGCCTCTAGGAGCAACGGGGGCATTACCATTACACCTAGAGGCTCTGCTCCCTCTGCAACTGCCGAGCCCTCTGCACTTTAATTGACAGGACCAGGTGTGATGAGTTTATACTGCCTGGCCCTGTTGTAGTGGCCTGGAGCAGGGGTACTTTGAAGTTTGAACATGTGTGGACATTTGCCTGTTTCCCCTAAGCAAAGTCATTAACTCTTTACTTTATTTCACTTTAAAGGGTTAACTTGCACTGACGTATACTATTTAATACTGTGTGACTGCATTTTATATATCTGTTGTGATATATATCCTGTTCATTTGCACTGTGTTTGCACAGCACTGTGGAAAGGGTTAATGAATACTAAGAGACTTTTGGGACTTTCTAGCTAATAATAATAAGCTAGTAATTTTCCACAGCTACCATAAGGTTTAAAGAAGAGCATGTTTTGGAGGGAAAAAGCTAAACTTGACCCCCAAAACCAGACAGACTGACCTTCTGGACAGCAGGTGTACCTATGTTATTATGTCTTAAAACCTGTTTTTGTCTGGAACAACTGCTGTGTTATTGCCATTGAAGCTCTAATGTAAGTCTATGACAGACGGGAATTATAACATTGTATCTGTTTGTGCTGAGTTTCTCCACTCCAGACCTCCCACTAGAAGGTTATAGTTTAGCCAGAAACTGTATATAAGAAGAGCAGTCAGAGCCCCCAGTGTCTGTAGTTAGGGAACAGTGCTTAAAACAGGAGACTCTGCCAGACTATTCAGTGACCAGAAGAAGACACAGACCCTGGGATACTCTGCCACAGACCCTGGGCCTTCAGCCTTTGGCCAGGGTGCCAGCCTTCTGAGAGAGAGAGGGACAGCTACCTCCGGCCTTTCCTAAGCATCAAACTGGAGAAGCCAGCCCTATGCCTCGCCTGTATTGCTTTGCACCTAAATTCCTACAGTAAAGAACCAAACTGGTTTACTGCAGACCTTGACTCTCTGGACATATTTCCCATTGGGGTGCACCACGCCTTACCATACCTTCCGGAGAGCAGCAACAGGTGGTGACACCTCAACAGTGTCCCTGGGACCCAGCGTAGCTTTGGGGCCACCCTAAACCCGGCCACTGCACTGCCAATCAAAGTCTAGAGGACATGGCAGTTGCAGAGAGAGCAGAGCCTCTAGGTGTAACGGTAACGCATCCATTGCTCCTAGGGGCTTGTTTGAATATATCATTTTTCTCAGAAATGCGGGCACATATGAACATGGGACCAACACAGATGTCTTCAGCTGCCAAGTGCACATCTAACAGGTCAGTCTATTTCATAGGTACAAATCTGCTGGCAGATGCCCTTTATGGTGCCACCATAAAAGGGAAATGAAGCATTACACATTTCTCATTGAAATTAACGGTCTGTCTTATAACATTTTTGTGGCAGTAGTGATTTGGTATTCTTTAAAGGGGTTGTCTCACGAAAAATTTTCTACAGTTTTCAAACCAGCACCTAGATCTGAAAACTTTTGTAATTGCATGTCATTAAAAATTTAGTATAGCCACCGAGTTATTCAATAAAATGTATCTGTATAGCGCCACCTGTTATTTGTTCTTTTTCTGATTTCTTTGACCTGCTCACTGAGATGGCCGCACATGCTCAGTTTCATCCTTCAACTGCCTCCTGAGCTGTGATAGGCAGAGCATGGACACGCCCCCTGAGCTACAGCAGAAAAGACACTCCCCCTGAGCTGTCAGCTTGATATAAATCTAGCAGAGCAAAGAATGGGGAGATCTCTGGATTCAGGTGAGGTACAGGGCGGGTTCCAGCTTTGTTAGAAAGAGATTGTCATGTACTATATGACGTCTGATTTTCATTTTTTACATTAGTCATAGGATAATGCCTTTATGTCATAGTATTGGCGTCATATATTTATAAGGGGGTTTATCGGTGACGTGACCAGATTGTAAATATTATGTTTTCATCCAAATACATATTTCGGCTTCCATACCAGATCAGTAACTGGAGCAGAGACTTTTTCTAGAATGAAAATCATCATTTAGAACCAGCAAGGGAGTCTTTAAAGTGGTTCTCCGTGATCTACATATTGATGACCTATCCCCAGGATAGGACATCAATATGATATCGGTGGGGGTCTGACCCCCGTCGATAAGCTGTACAAAGGGGATGCAGTGCTCCGTGAGCGCTTAGGTCTCAAGTGAATGGGGCTGATATGCAATACCAAGCAAAAGCACTAAACAATGTATGGCACTGTGCTTGGTAAGCTGTAAGGAGGCCATCGGCCTCCTCAAACAGCTGATCCACAGGTGTGCTGGAAGTCAAACCCCCGCCAATCTCATGCTGATGTCCTATCCTGAGGATAGGTCATCAGTATGTAAATCCCGGAGAACCCCTTTAAGATTTCAGCTCTGAAGTTTGCAGAATTATAAATACAGCTCTGGAGTATAATACAGAAAATCCACAGCGAGTAATGGAACCAGCTTGCGGATTAACTATGCATTATTGTTTAAAATAGCAAAAATGTAATATACTCACCAACCAATCCCCTGCCGCTTCTTTTGTGATGGCCCTATGGTCTCCACCAGTTTTGTCTTCTAGCCTCTAGCAATGACTTGTCACGTCATCACGTCGTCGTCGTTACATGGGTTGACATGTCATCACTGGAGGCTAATGGCTAGGGATCATGGAGATGTCACCACTCAAGCGCCAGAGGATTTGGTAGGTGAGCGAATGACCCTTTTCCTGCAAAAAAAATAAATATTGTACGCTGCAATGTACGGGCGACAAAGAACTGGTTTCCTATACATGATATAAGGCTCAGCAGTGGGAAGCCTCCATCTTTACGCTGGCACTCATGAATGCCACGCTGGGCTCTGGCACTTATTATCATCACTATCCTGTAAGACGCAGATAAGATATTTAGCCAGTTCCTCAGGGAACCTCCAGGAGGTGAAGTCTGACAATAGATTCCAGTAAGACGGCGGGATAAATCATCGCTCTCATCTAGAATACATTAATCACAGTCCTGGAGTTGCAGCGACATAGTAATAAGGGGAGATGGCGGCCGATGCCCAGGAGTACGGTGCCGAGCTAGCGGAGATCAATGCAGTAGCCACATATTATTGGGGTAGGCGGCACAGCTTCGTAATTGACATCAATTGCGGGGAAAAGCAGCGCGCTTTAAGGGTCAGCGACTGCTAATTGTTGTCTCTGTCTGCTCTGGGCTGTAGCGCCACCTAGAGAGGATAACGCAAGACGGCAGGTCAGCTCCCGGCCTGTATATACTGTGCATATTGTAATATACTGAAGCTAGTACCGAGGAGACTGCGTCCCTCTAAATAGGACAGTCCAGGCAGTGATCATCTCGACTCCCAAGCGTCACTAATGGATTACTGCATGCATTCTGCTCAAATGAAGCTCAGTCCTGAAACGTTCATTCATCATGCCGTGTCAGACGCACACACAAGATGGAGCTACAGGAGCCCGAATAACGCCACGAACGTTAGGATTTACTAAACTTCATTCTGTTTATATAGCGCAAAAACGTAGTCCACAGCGCCGTACTTTAATCAAGAGGGGAATCGTACAATTAACTAATTCATTCCCAAGGTATTATAGGCCTGAAGGACCAACCAGACACAATTTAGGAACGTTCGTTGGATTATGAGGGGCACTCCAATCACATGGCATTTATGTCCCAGCGCTTACAAATCAGGGAAGGGGCGTTTCATGAACCCCCAAGGAGAACCGGCCATGCATACATGCACCAATTTCCTTTATATGTGGGGAGTAACAGATAATGTCAGCAATCAGAACTGGCTTTACTATGATTAAGAACACGTAATGCGTAGGAAGATTTCATTTTGGATTTAGCCTCTTTTAAGGGATTGTCCCACCGAAAATATTCTACAGTTTCCGAACCAGTCCCTGGATCTGAATACTTTTCCAATTTCATGTAATTAAAAATTTTGTATAGTCACTGAGTTATTCAACGAAATGTATCTGTATAGCGCCACCTGCTGTTTGTTCTTTTTCTAATTTCTCTGTCCTGCTTGCTGAGACGGAAGCAGAGCAATTGGAGCAATGAATGGGGAGATCTCTGGATCCATGTGGGGTACAGGGCTGGTTCTGGCTTTGTTAGAAAGAGGTTGTCATGTACTATATTACAGTATGTATGATTTTCATTTTTTTTTATATTATTCACGGGATAACCCCTTTAAGCGATTTTTGCATCTTCCTTTAAGACACGTATAGGGGAATTTATCATGGGCAGTTTATTAAAATAGCACATGCTTCTGTTGTGAGATTGTGCAAAAAATAAAAATAAAAATTTAAGTTAAGAGATTTAAAAAAGTTTAAATTAAAGTTAGTTTATCTAAGGGTGCACGTCAGTTTTCCGGCATACAAGGGTCACACATTTTTGTGCAAACTGCATTTTCTGTAAGCATTTCTTAGCAGAAGCAGATGTGCCCTCCCACATCCCTACAGATTTATATCATTTATGCTCGAAACTGGTGTAAATTATAGCGCAATTTTTATTTTATTTTTTGGCCAGAAGATGCATCAAATGTATTAACTTGCTGTATATTACTCCGGCGCACTTTTTTAAAATTAAGACTGTTGTATGAATGGCATCTTAATGCCACTAGAAAGTTATGTTAGTTGTAGAAAAAGATTGGGGCAGGAATTTATTAAAGAGGACCTTTCACTAGAATAAAAAATCTAGAAGATAGAAGCACCGGCCCTTTCAGGTCCTGCACGAGGTGTAATACCCCAGTGATGTTTCCTAGGTCCATATGGCAGTTGTAAAGCATTTTGCTTCTGTTCGGTGATATTAGTGTCATTCTGTTGTTTTCAGCTCCTATAACGTTGTATGAAAGGCTAGCCAGGACCTGAAAGGGCCGGTGCTTCTATCTAGCCAGGGCCGGTGCTTCTATCTTGGGTGTTCTTTGAGTCCCTGTGTCATGCTTCTCCCCCTCAGGCCCTGCACTAAGCATAACAAAGAACATCAGTGTTTCCTGGAGCATTCCTTTAGCCTTTTAAAAGGGTTTTCCAAGATTTTATACCTCTGGATAGGTCATCAGTATCTGATTGGCAGGGTTCTGACCCCCCCCCCCCCCTGCCGATCAGCCGTTTGAGAAGGCACCGACTCTACTTTAGGCCTCATGCACATGACCGTATGTATTTTGCGGTCCGCAAAAATACAGATGACGTCCGTGTGCATTCCGTATTTTGCGGAACGGAATAGCTGGCCCCTAATAGAATAATCCTATCCTTGTTCGTTATGTTTTATTTTTTTGTGGAACGGAAATACGGACACACGGAAACGGAATGCACGCGGAGTAACTTCCATTTTTTTGCAGACCCATTGAAATGAATGGTTCCATATACGGTCCGCAAAAAAAACGGAACGGACTTGGAAAGAAAATACGTTCGTGTGCATGAGGCCTTAAGCGCTGAAGCCTTGTAGCAGCTTACCAAGCACAGCGCCATACGTTGTATAGTGGCCGTGCTTGGTATCGCAGCTCAGCCCTATTCACTTCTATGGGACCAAGCTGAACGTGACTTCACTTGGCCTAGGGGTCATCAATATAAAAGTCTCGGAAAACCCCTTTAAGGATTTGACTTCTTTTCAGAAGCATAACTTTTGTATTTATTTTTATTTTTTATTTTTTTGGGTTTGCATTTTAGGGTGTATTCTTTATGGTTTATATATATATATATAGGACCCTATTGACTATCATGGATTCTGGCAGCTTTCCGGTAAAATGCCCGCTTTTGGCCAGACAAAAACTAGTGCACACAGCAGGATCGGGCGGTGAACAGCAGTATCTGCCTAGACCAGATCCGGTGAACTCTGCCGGAACAGCCTGCCGAATCGGTTAAGCACAAATGTGAACCTACCCTTATGGGCAGTGGTTGTGGAACCACTTGACTTTGGGCTAGTCCTGAGGGCGTTATCCTATCTGGGACATTGATAGCATATTGCTAGGATGTGCCATCAGTGTCAGATAAGCGCGTGTCCCACTTCTAGGACCCAGAACGAGACCCCTGAAGTGAACAGAGAGCAGCCGCGCATGCACCGCCATCCTCCTTTCACCGCTATGGCAGTTCAGGGTTAAATGCCCCCAAATTTACCAAAACAAATGTTGTTATGTATGAATAACAAGGACTAAATGGGTGAGATCAACATTCCGAGTTTTCAATGAAATAAGCCCCACCCCATTACGTGGGCACAACTGTATAAACGGCTCCGCTGGCTATGCAGTACATTTATGGCAGGGATGTCCACAGATCAAAGGGCCCTACGGCAAAACTTATTACAGGCCACCCTATGAGATTTACTTAATTTACTATCTTTTTTATTCATGGACGAACCTTTTGCCTGCTGTGTCCGTCTTTTGCGTTGGAAAACTGAAAACTGCCCTAAATACATTGATCAGTTTCCTCCCATGCAGCTCTGTCTCCTGCTTCGCATACTACATGATAAAACTGCCTGCAGGTGGGGTGGGGGGGGGGGGGGTCAGAGCATATGAACGGATACAGTTACCATTGAAATCAATAAAAGCTGTGAAATTTTCAAAAATTTTCCCTAGGGGTGGCTACCATTGTTTAACACGGGGAAGCAGAAAAAGATGTTCAATGCCGCTATTCCACTTCCCCACGAGCCCCCATGCTAAGGATACAACCGCAGGAAGGGTTAATGGACTCCCTCTGTACTACTATATATAACCTGCGTGAGTCCAGCAAATGATTATCTATCACGTGTGACATAATTCATCAATGATATTGACCGCAGGTCACTTAACCAATCAAACCGATCCCCGAGAAAACTATGTCATAAAGATCTTTGTCTAATTAGAATCTGACTCCAGTTCGTCACGTTGTTTCCTCTTCTGATTTACTGCGGCCCGATCATCGCTCATGATATTAATAATACGGAAGAACGTGACGTTTCTGTGTTCAACCCGTTCTCAAAGAAAAAGACAAAAACATTTAGATAGTCAGGTTTACAATCCCCGATCCCTCAGCAGACCGACGTAGAATAAGCCACTGTTCAATGGGCACTGATCTATTCTACGTTCCCCGATCATGAACTTTTTGGAAAATTTGGAGGCTTCACGATACGGGCGCCTTGATTGTATCTGGACAGTAAATCCCCTGATTTCACTGCATTTCATGATGCCCGTCTTCTACATCAGTCGTTTGTGGGTAACCATTACAATGATCATGCCATTCTCTGGAAGCTTCTAACAATTAAAGGGGTTATCCCACAACTAATGTAAAAAATGAAAATCCGACATCATATATCAACAAAGCCAGAACCAGCCCTGTACCTCACATGGATCCAGAGATCTCCACATTCATTGCTCTGCTAGATTTATTTCAAGCTGGTAGATCAGGGGGCGTGTCCTTTCTACTGCAGCTGGTGGCGGCTGAAGGATGGAACTGAGCATGTGCTTCCGTCTGAGTGAGCTGGACAGAGAAATTAGAAAAAGAGCAAACAGCAGGTGGCGCTATATAGATTGAATGGCTATAATACATTTTTAATCGCATGCAATTACAAAATGATTCAGATCCAGGGGCTGTTTGAAAAATGTAGAATATTTTTCGTGAGATGTAAAATTTACCAAATTTTTCCCGCCGTGAATAATTTTACAGAATTTAGGAAACTATATTATATATTTTATTAGCGAGCAGTAGGATCATCCTCGCCTACCAACATCCTGTAGTTCCTCTTTCCCTGAAGGCAGTCTCTTTGTAAGAACACCTGCACATGTTGCGGAATCCGCATGTTTTTGCGGTGTGGATTCGCGTTCGGAAAAACCGCAGCGTATTACAGTACCACAAATCTCATGTACACTTTGCAGATTTGCTGATTTACAAATGTACAGCATGTCAATTATGTTTGCGGTTTTAGCTGTGGATTTCACCCTTTTCAATGGAAGGGCGAGACCTGCAGCAAAACCACATCTAATCAGCATCAAAAACCGCTCTTAGACTTTGTGGATTTTGGTGCAGATATGCTGTAGAAATGCACATAAATCATGTGCAGGTGGCCTAAGTGTTCCAATACCTCCTCAGTCACCAACAAACTGTCACACCTGTGACAGGTGTTACAAGGTCTGAAAGACTGTCTGCACATGAGTGATCTGACTGCCTCTTTTGGTTTCACTTTGTCTGTGTGTTGCTGGTATGTCCACACCTCCTCTTCAGGTGCGGATCATGTGACCTTTACCTCCCCCTATTTATTCTGACTTTACCCATCACTCCTTGCTCTGGATAGCTTCCTTTGGTTTTGGAAGAGCTGGAGTGTGGTTCTTGTTGAAGTCCTGTTTATTCATCATCCTCAGAAGTTAAGTGTTCCGCTTGATGTGTTTTGTATCCCCCCCCCCCCCCCCTAGTTGTTTACTAGGCCTCAGCGAGACGCTGGTTCCTTCATCAGGGAAGGAACGGGTTGTCTCTGCCCTATCATTTCCTTTAGGGCATCCGAGGGTCACCAGGCTTTTCTAGGTTCCTGTGTATGGGTATCTCTACCAACAAGAGGTGCCCATACGGATAGGAGTTAGGGCCAGGAGCAGGGTTTTATAGGGGGTGACCCTTTTCCTTCCCTAGCGGTGAGGCCTTGTGTCTTTCCCCTTTCTTATTGTTGTATTTTGGTGTTCTCCCCTACTACATCCGTGACACAAACTTAGTGTAAAGAAATACAGTAAAGACATGGAGGAGGGGAATAGGGGAATGCAGCTGCAGTTTCTCTCTCTTTTTTTCTCTCTCTCTCTTTTTTTCTCCCTCTTTCTTTTTCTTTCTCTTCTTTTCGATGTCTCATGTGTTTGAATGAACTGTCTGCTGTAAGACAGGAGGGGGGCACATAAATGAGGAGACATCTGACTCACAATGCAAAGCAGTGCACTATGGGATGTGTGCGGGATTGTAGATATTTTTTAAGTGGTTATTCTACAAAAAAATTATGCACACCATCGCTCCATTCAGAAATGGAACACAGGAATCCTCCCTTCTCAGGATTTCTGGGGGGGATCCCAGCCGTCGGACCTCCAGGAGACCAGCATTATATCACCTGTGGTTTGCTGAGAAATACTTTTCGTGGAATTACACATTTAAGTAATAGGCAGGGTTTATACATACTACAAATTCTTTAATTGAAAGGCTATTTTTTTCATTATTGTTATGCTTCTAAAATAAAATAATGAAGCAACTTTATAAAAAAAATAAAAATTGTCGTTTTGTGTCTACAGCTCCTATGCAGAACAATGGGGGATCATCTCCCTTGCATCAGAAAAGTGGCTTTAAAAAGTTGTAAGTAGCGTGACACTTTTCGCTGTCCTTGTCTCTTCTCCAAAAGGGGGCGTGAAACGGACGGGAAAGGGTCGCGGCCAACAGCTGAGACAAATTTATCTTAATTTATGCCAGTTTTCTGGTGCAAATAAAGCTAGAAATCTTTGTCAGCTCGGAGCTGTGGTAGATTTCTGTTTTACGTGCACAGACTGCAGGAGGATGCACCTTATTTGTGATGAGACTTGAGCCTCGTCATAAATTAGACGCATTCTCCGGCAGCACAGAGGATATCAAGACCGGTGCAGAATACACTTTGACTTATAAGGAGGGAAGATACCTTCCGGCTGCTATCCGACCCTCCCTCAATTACCCTCCAAATAACAGAAACATTGCAAGTTCAGTCTCCAGAAGCGTAGGTGTAAACATCCAGTTTGACATTGCTGCAACCATTCACTGTTGTTCGTGGCGGTGACTGGATCCCCTTGCATCATGTGACTATTTGTCGTTGTGCTGTGATCAGTGTGGTAGTACTCTGTGATCAGTGAAGTAGTACTCTGTGATCAGTGCGGTAGTACTCTGTGATCAGTGCGGTAGTACTCTGTGATCAGTGCGGTAGTACTCTGTGATCAGTGCGGTAGTACTCTGTGATCAGTGCGGTAGTACTCTGTGATCAGTGCGGTAGTACTCTGTGATCAGTGCGGTAGTACTCTGTGATCAGTGCGGTAGTACTCTGTGATCAGTGCGGTAGTACTCTGTGATCAGTGCGGTAGTACTCTGTGATCAGTGCGGTAGTACTCTGTGATCAGTGTGGTAGTACTCTGTGATCAGTGTGATAGTACTCTGTGATCAGTGTGGCAGTACTCTGTGGTGGACTCGTTGTGATCGGTGGGGTGGACTTGCTGTGATCGGTGTGGTAGACTCGCTGTGATCAGTGTAGTAGTACTCTGTGATCAGTGTGGTAGTACTCTGTGATCAGTGTGGTAGTACTCTGTGATCAGTGTGGTAGTACTCTGTGATCAGTGTGGTAGTACTCTGTGATCAGTGTGGTAGTACTCTGTGATCAGTGTGGTAGTACTCTGTGATCAGTGTGGTAGTACTCTGTGATCAGTGTGGTAGTACGCTGTGATCAGTGTGATAGTACTCTGTGATCAGTGTGGCAGTACTCTGTGGTGGACTCGTTGTGATCGGTGGGGTAGACTTGTTGTGATCTGTGTGGTAGTACTCTGTGATTAGTGTAGTAGACTTGCTGTGATCGGTGTGGTGGACTCGCTGTGATCGGTGTGGTGGACTCGCTGTGATCGGTGTGGTGGACTCGCTGTGATGGCGATGGTATTACAGGTACATTCACACTGCAGTGTATTAGCGAGGCAGAGCGTTCATAAAACATCTCTGTAAAAAGCTTTACAGTGAGATAGCTTCATCTAATGTGACAAGCTGAAAAATACCAAGTAATCCTCTAATACAGTGGTCCCCAACCTTTTTTGCACTAAGGACCAGTTTCATTTAAGACAATATTCCCAGGGACCGGGGTGGGGGCGAAGGGGGCGGGGTTCTTGGTTGGGGCTTAGGGGGTGGGCGGGGCTTAGGTGGTGCATATTAAAATATATAACACTATATAACGACTATATAAACTGACTAGGGTCTCTGCTGCACTGGTCTCTGCTGCACTGGTCTCTGCTGCACTGGTCTCTGCTGCAGTGTACCATATTTTTCGCCCTATAAGATGCACCTAGGTTTTTAGGGTAGAACAATAAGAAAAAAATATTTTTCATTACACCTCAGGTCAGACCAGCAATCAGACCCCCAATGCCTCAGATCAACCCCCCAACCTTTAGCCATCTATCAGCCCCCCATGTCAGCCATCAGCCCCCCATGTCAGCCATCAGCCCCCCATGTCAGCCATCAGCCCCCCATGTCAGCCATCAGCCCCCCATGTCAGCCATCAGCCCCTTATGTCAGCCATCAGCCCCCCATGTCAGCCATCACCCCCCCCCCATGTCAGCCATCAGCCCCCCATGTCAGCCATCAGCCCCCCATGTCAGCCATCAGCCCCTTATGTCAGCCATCAGCCCCTTATGTCAGCCATCAGCCCCTTATGTCAGCCATCAGCCCCTTATGTCAGCCATCAGCCCCTTATGTCAGCCATCAGCCCCTTATATCAACCATATGTCAGCCCCCATGTCAGCCATGAGCCCCTTATGTCAGCTATCAGCCATATGTCAGCCCCCAGCCCTTATGTCAGCCATCAGCCCTTATGTCAGCCCCCAGTGCAAATAAAATAAAAAATAAAAAATAAAAAACACTTACCTCTCCTGCTCCTGGTCACCATCCCGATCCTCTTCACCCTGCTGTCAGCTGTGTATCATGGCGCACAGAGTGACCTCACGCTGTGCGCAGCCCTGCACAGCCGATAGCCGAGCCGAGGACCAGGAAGCGGTGAGTACAGATCCTTCACCGCTTCCTGGTCCTCCTGTACTAATGGAAGCGCTTCATTAGTACCGTTTTAAAGACAGCCCTGATCGCCGCGGCCCAGCAAACAATCTACCTGGGCCCGGTCCTGGGCAGCGGCCCGGCGGTTGGGGACCGCTGCTCTAATAAACTGCAGGCCAGCACCATAACATTAGGAAATAAAGAGTAACCACCAGGTGTATTTGTTCCACAATTTTTAGCTTAAATGGAACCTGAGGGCCACATCAGCATTATGGTTGCCTTTGAAGGGTCGGCTTCTGAAATTCCCGAATCCGCAGTGCAGTCCTATGTAACACCACAAATAACACAGTGATAACTCTCTGAGTACAGACCATGTAGTAGATGTTACCTGCAGTTCTACGTAACACCAAAGATAACACAGTGAAAACTCTGAGTACAGATAATGTAGTAACTGTTACCTGCAGCCCTATGTAACACCACAGATAACACACTGATAACTCTCTGAGTACAGATAATGAAGTATATGTTACCTGCAGTCCTATGTAACACCACAGATAACACAGTGATAACTCTCTAAGTACAGATAATGCAGTAACTGTTACCTGCAGTCCTATGTAACACCACAGATAACAGAGTGATAATTTTGAGTACAGATAATGTAGTAACTGTTACCTGCAGTCCTATGTAACACCACAGATAACACAGTGATAATTTTCTGAGTACAGATAATGTAGTAACTGTTACCTGCAGTCCTATGTAACACCACAGATAACAGAGTGATAATTTTCTGAGTACAGATAATGTAGTAACTGTTACCTGCAGTCCTATGTAACACCACAGATAACACAGTGATAATTTTCTGAGTACAGATAATGTAGTAACTGTTACCTGCAGTCCTATGTAACACCACAGATAACACAGTGATAACTCTCTGAGTACAGATAATGCAGTATATGTTACCTGCAGTCCTATGTAACACCACAGATAACACACTGATAACTCAGTTGTCGGCCTGACCATGGTTCAGATATTGAATGTGTATGGCCACCCTTACAGCCATCACTCATGGCCCTTTTGGGAGATTTCGGAGAGCCCCGTTTATTACACCTCATAGGAAAGAAGTGAAATATGACGGCATCCAGAGCACAGATACTGCAATGGCTTCTGCTGTGGCTCTCGTGGTCGTGGGGGGGCTAGGCACTGAACTATAGGGTGACCATGCATCCTCTTTTGTCAGGACATGTCCTCTCTCTGGGACCTAAAAAAAACATTTTCCTGTCCGGATTTATAAGTTACCAAAAATGTCCTGGAATCCCTGGATTCTCAAAGGGAGGAGATGGGAAGGGTCGCCTGCGGGCACTATTACTAATTTGTGCATCGTGGTTTTCCTTTTTGAACACCAGGCTATGGTCACCCTACTGAACGGCTTCAGCAATACAGGGAGTGCAGAATTATTAGGCAAGTTGTATTTTTGAGGATTCATTTTATTATTGAACAACAACCATGTTCTCAATGAACCCAAAAAACTCATTAATATCAAAGCTGAATATTTTTGGAAGTAGTTTTTAGTTTGTTTTTAGTTTTAGCTATTTTAGGGGGATATCTGTGTGTGCAGGTGACTATTACTGTGCATAATTATTAGGCAACTTAACAAAAAACTAATATATACCCATTTCAATTATTTATTTTTACCAGTGAAACCAATATAACATCTCAACATTCACAAATATACATTTCTGACATTCAAAAACAAAACAAAAACAAATCAGTGACCAATATAGCCACCTTTCTTTGCAAGGACACTCAAAAGCCTGCCATCCATGGATTCTGTCAGTGTTTTGATCTGTTCACCATCAACATTGCGTGCAGCAGCAACCACAGCCTCCCAGACACTGTTCAGAGAGGTGTACTGTTTTCCCTCCTTGTAAATCTCACATTTGATGATGGACCACAGGTTCTCAATGGGGTTCAGATCAGGTGAACAAGGAGGCCATGTCATTAGATTTTCTTCTTTTATACCCTTTCTTGCCAGCCACGCTGTGGAGTACTTGGACGCGTGTGATGGAGCATTGTCCTGCATGAAAATCATGTTTTTCTTGAAGGATGCAGACTTCTTCCTGTACCACTGCTTGAAGAAGGTGTCTTCCAGAAACTGGCAGTAGGACTGGGAGTTGAGCTTGACTCCATCCTCAACCCGAAAAGGCCCCACAAGCTCATCTTTGATGATACCAGCCCAAAGCAGTACTCCACCTCCACCTTGCTGGCGTCTGAGTCGGACTGGAGCTCTCTGCCCTTTACCAATCCAGCCACGGGCCCATCCATCTGGCCCATCAAGACTCACTCTCATTTCATCAGTCCATAAAACCTTAGAAAAATCAGTCTTGAGATATTTCTTGGCCCAGTCTTGACGTTTCAGCTTGTGTGTCTTGTTCAGTGGTGGTCGTCTTTCAGCCTTTTTTACCTTGGCCATGTCTCTTAGTATTGCACACCTTGTGCTTTTGGGCACTCCAGTGATGTTGCAGCTCTGAAATATGGCCAAACTGGTGGCAAGTGGCATCTTGGCAGCTGCACGCTTGACTTTTCTCAGTTCATGGGCAGTTATTTTGCGCCTTGGTTTTTCCACACGCTTCTTGCGACCCTGTTGACTATTTTGAATGAAACGCTTGATTGTTCGATGATCACGCTTCAGAAGCTTTGCAATTTTAAGAGTGCTGCATCCCTCTGCAAGATATCTCACTATTTTTGACTTTTCTGAGCCTGTCAAGTCCTTCTTTTGACCCATTTTGCCAAAGGAAAGGAAGTTGCCTAATAATTATGCACACCTGATATAGGGTGTTGATGTCATTAGACCACACCCCTTCTCATTACAGAGATGCACATCACCTAATATGCTTAATTGGTAGTAGGCTTTCGAGCCTATACAGCTTGGAGTAAGACAACATGCATAAAGAGGATGATGTGGTCAAAATACTCATTGCACGCAGTGTATGATAACATTCTGGCTGTCTGCTGCTGCCTCTAAAGCCTGTATTACACAGGCCAAATGAGCAAGCGATTGTCAGGAGGGAAGCGTTTCCTCCCGGCAATCGCCTGCTCGCTAGTGGGGGAGACCACTGCTATTACATGCAGCGATCTCCTACGCAGCATGGGGAGCGGTGATCGCTATGTCATCACTCGTCCCCATACTGTATAGTGGTTTGCCGGTGGCAAAACGCTATTAGACAGCATGTTCTGCAGCCTGCAAACGATCATTTTTAAGCGTTTGCTCATTCATCGGGCAATCAAAGTGCAGTTGCAGAGAGAGCAGAGCTTCTAGGTGTAACAGTAACGCCCCCGTTGCTCCTAGAGGCTCATTTGCATATGTTGAAACATCATTTTCTCAGCAATGAGAGCACATATGAACATGGGACCAACACAGAGGCCTTCAGCTGCCAAGTGCACATGTAACAGGTCAGACAGTGTCATAGGTACAAAACTGCTGACAGATGCACTTTAAGGGGTTGCATAAACACGCACACAAATATATATGAAAAATGCTGACATTTATTGACTCCTGGTACAAAATCATTTTTGCTCTGGTGGCTCTATTTGTTGGACAGGTGGTGTATGCTTGCGGTACTGAATGGCGGCAGTATATACTGTATGCCTAGTGTAATGTAATGTAACGGTAGTGATAGGAAACTAGTGAATGAAGCTCAGATGGGTAGAGAGGTTTTGCTCCCCTAATCCTGTCGGTGCTCCCTCCATAGTGTCCAGCCCTAGCGGTACGTGCCTTAGCAATGCCCCTGCACAAAACGTATAATAGTCATACAGAACAACACATAAAGGGGTTATGCAGCACTAAGATATTGATGTCTCGTCCTCAGGATAGGTCATCAATATCAGATGGGTGAAGGTCCGACTCTCGACTCCCTGTTTAAAGAGTTAGCTTCACTCTTTTGAGGACGGCTTCCAATTCAAAATTACCCGCACGTCGCTTCGCCTGAATGGGACCATCAGTTGCTGTTACACTGTGCCGCTGCTACAAAGAAGACGGCGCGCAGGTAATGTCGAAGCAGAAACCTGTTCAAGCAGCTGATCGGCGGGCGTGCCGTGATTCAAACCCCTCCCCCGAGGAGAGGTCATCAATATCTGTGCTCTGCACAACCCCTTTAAATGACAAGCAAAAGGACAATAAAACGTTGCAGCAGCAAAGAATAATACAAGGATTCACAGCGGCAATAGGGAATGCAGAGTGTAGGACTAGGGGTGTAACTACAGGGGGTGCAGAGCTTGCAATCACTTCTGGGCCCTGGTGCCTTAGAGCAGTGGTCCCCAACCTTTTTTTGCACCAAGGACCAGTTTCATACAAGGCAAGTTTCCCAGGGACCGGGTGGGGTGGTGGTGGTGGTGGGGTTCTGGGGCGGGCCAGGGAGAAGGTGAGTTTGTGACGTTCTGCGCAGTGATTGGACAGCGCTACAGCCAGGGAGAAGGAACGCCCAGGGAGAGAAGCTGATGTCTTCTCCCCGGGGTTCCAATAGTAGTAATTAGCATACAGCGCGGGAGAAGGTAACGGGGGCCACAGAGGGCGAACGGAGCGGCTCTACATGTCCTGCTACTTAGTTAATAAAGTCCGGACCCATGAAAGATCCTCTGGTTAATTATGATTGGTGGCACAGTGGCCACAGTCCCTCCCCTCCTCCGCCCACTCTCTCCTCATTGGTGGCAGTGGCTGGTTGGCATCACAGTTGGAAGGAAGGAACGCTCTCCTTCCTTCCCGCTGTACAGCCGCCTGCTGTGTGTGATGTGCGCGTCGGGTGCGCATGCACCTGGCGTCTCCGCTCCTCTGTAATGCCGCGGCCCGGCAAACAATCTTCCAGGGCCCGGTCCTGGGTCACAGCCCGGCGGTTGGGGACCGCTGCCTTAGAGGACTCAAAAGTTCCCTGTGTCCGTAGAAGTAGAACAGGACTATAAGTGACATGACAATTAGGGATCCTGTGACAGATTCTGCACTGGGGCCTCAGAACCTCATGTTACGCCGTCAAACACTTTGCATACTGTCATGAGGCTGTGGTCACTGAAATGCAGTACCCCTAGTGACCAGTGGAGGGCCACAAAAACTTTAAACCTATGGACACTTATTGGGGGCAATTTTTTTTATTATTACATTTTACAGATTTTGGCCTAAAATCTTTTTTTTTCCAGTTGATATTTAGAAAAAATAAAATTCAGTTTTTCCTCTACAGTTTTCATTTTCACTGCATCTGCAGACTGTGAATCAGAGAGCTGACGGCTCGATGAGTAGTCCTTATCTCTAGTTTCCCGACAGCTCATTTACACTCATTTAAGGCTACTTTCACACTCCCGCAGAGGATCTCAATACCGGAATTAAACGGTTCAGTTTTGATTTTGCACATCAGGAAGCATCCGTCCCATTAGGATGTGGTTGTGAAATCAAAACGGAAAAAAACTGATCCGTCACTAAATACATTGAAAGTCAATGGGTGACGGCTCCTAAAACAAGGGATCCTTCACCATTGACTTACATTGTTTTCAGTGACGGATTCGTTTTTTTCCGTTTTTATGACTGGACACAAAACAGCAGCTTGCAGCAAAATGGAATGCTGCCGGAACGGATCTCTTTCCATTCACAATGCATGAGGACTCAACGGAAACTTTTTTTTTCTGGTATTGATGTCCTCTGCCGAATCTCAATACCGGAAAACAGCAACGCAAGTGAGAAACAGGCCTAAACTAAATTATAATCAAACCGACAAGACTTGAACCTAAGGGTGCATTCACACGAACGTGGTTTGGTTCTGTATCCGAAACGCTTTTTTTTTTGCGGCTCGGATGCAGACCCATGCACTTCAATGGGGCCGCAAAAAATGCTGTCTGCATCCGTTGCTCCTTTTCGTGGCCTTGCAAAACGGACAAGAATAGGCATTTTTATAATGGGCCGTCTGGTCCGTTCCGCAAATTGCACAATTTGCGGACCGCAAAACACGGCACGTTCGTGTGCATGAGCCCTAAAAGAGTGTTTCTGAGCTGTGAAGGAACTAGAGAAAAAGCATGACATTGAGCTGCCAGAGCAGCGATCTAAAGGATTCACTGAGGAGGAAAGAAACAGAAAGCTGCAGAGGAAAAACTTGACAGTTTTTAACAAAAAACAATAAAACATGATTTTAGCCCAAAATAAGTAAAATGCAATAATAAAAAATTATAAAAATGACCCAAAAGGTGTCTATAGTGTTTAAGCTGCTTTGAGGTTCTGTATGAAAGTATCCCACTCCTCATCACCTAGAACAGGAGGACTTGGTGGCCCCATCCCTTTTTCAGGACTCAAGTGCCTTTTCCGTTTCCATGTTTCCTAAAAGTATAGTACATCCCTGTGCAGGCTCCCTTCATCTATTTAAATGGGTACAAATTGTAAGGCTGTTACCAGCCTGCATTTGTGGGAGGGGCGTCTGGCTACTTAGTCACCCCCCTCCGTTTCAGCCGGGCGCCCGAGTCTCACGCATCACAGCGTATCGCGCTCCTTCTTCCGACCAGTGTCCTTACTTCCGGTATACTGTGATCACGTGCCGCCGACATCCGCATCGCTACACGCCAGCCTGCCAGGTAATCGGGGCTCAGCTGGCTCCGTTCCAGCTGTGCCTCACGCCCGTCCTGGTCTCCAGCCCCCGGGGTGCGCGGTTGTGATGCCGCTCTCCCCCAGTTTGTTCCGCTCACAGAAGTGCGCGCGGCTGGGTTGGGGGAGCGGCATCCTAGCTTCAGTGATCTGCCGGTCACATGCCGGCTCAGGATGAGTTCCTTTGAATGTATAACATGCTCGTTCAGCATATACTGATTCCTGAATCTTACCTGGGAACCAGTTATGCTCCTAGGGCTTCCAGCACAGGAGGTGTTCTCAATTGTGGTTTTATGATGCAGGCAGTATTCCTGTGTCTCAGGGGGGGCGCAGTTTTATTAGTGCTCCCCACCTACAGCAGTGTTTCTGCGGGCTAAAGCACCAGCCCTTAATGCACGCGACCATTTAAACTCAGAGCAGCTATACTTAGGCTGTTCAAAAAAAAAAAAAAAAAAAGGCAGCATCATAATACCAGAATTTGCGGTTCAGGTGCAAGGGATGTTTTCACTTTTACTGTTTTGTGACAGCGGGTTTTGTTGTCTGTCGCGATCTGCTTCTGTCTCCTGGTCTTTTCGTTTCCAGGGTCCCTGGTTCACCCCTATTTTCAATGTTCCTGGATCGCCCAGGTTTTCAAGTTCCTGGATCGCCCAGGTTGTCAGTGTTCCTGGATCGCCCAGGTTGTCAGTGTTCCTGGATCGCCCAGGTTGTCAGTGTTCCTGGATCGCCCAGGTTATCAATGTTCCTGGATCGCCCAGGTTGTCAGTGTTCCTGGATCGCCCAGGTTGTCAGTGTTCCTGGATCGCCCAGGTTGTCAGTGTTCCTGGATCGCCCAGGTTGTCAGTGTTCCTGGATCGCCCAGGTTGTCAGTGTTCCTGGATCGCCCAGGTTGTCTATGTTCCTGGATCGCCCAGGTTGTCAGTGTTCCTGGATCACCCAGGTTGTCTATGTTCCTGGATCGCCCAGGTTGTCAGTGTTCCTGGATCACCCAGGTTGTCTATGTTCCTGGATCACCCAGGTTGTCTATGTTCCTGGATCACCCAGGTTGTCTATGTTCCTGGATCGCCCAGGTTGTCAGTGTTCCTGGATCGCCCAGGTTGTCTATGTTCCTGGATCGCCCAGGTTGTCAGTGTTCCTGGATCGCCCAGGTTGTCAGTGTTCCTGGTTCGCCCAGGTTGTCAGTATTCCTGGATCGCCCAGGTTGTCAGTGTTCCTGGATCGCCCAGGTTGTCAGTGTTCCTGGATCGCCCAGGTTGTCAGTGTTCCTGGATCGCCCAGGTTGTCAGTGTTCCTGGATCGCCCAGGTTGTCAATGTTCCTGGATCGCCCAGGTTGTCAGTGTTCCTGGATCGCCCAGGTTGTCAATGTTCCTGGATCGCCCAGGTTGTCAATGTTCCTGGATCGCCCAGGTTGTCAGTGTTCCTGGATCGCCCAGGTTGTCAATGTTCCTGGATCGCCCAGGTTGTCAATGTTCCTGGTTCGCCCAGGTTTTCGTCTGCATTTTCTTAGGTTTTTACATCTATGTCGATTGTTCCTTCCTTTAGATTGGGCAGTTGTTATTTTTCCTTCGTTTCATCTAGGGATCTCGAGGCAATTCCAGGTAAGTCGGCTCAGAGACGGTCACTGGGGTAGGGTTAACTCTCAGTTTGTTACTCAAGTCCGTTCTTTTTGTTAGTTCCCACTTAATCGTTTGGGGTTTTTGGAAATCAGCATTCTAAACCGTTCACATTCCCGTCAGGTCGTCATGTCTCACATGTCCGATATGGAGGACAATCTCTCCATGCCAGGATCATCCGTCTCGGGGCATCTTAGCAACACGTCTCTGAGGAGTTGGACCGTGCCAAAGTTAATCGCCGAACTCAATCGCAGGGGGATTCGGCATCCCGCGACGGCCCGCAAGGCCGAATTATTCCGGCTCCTGATGACCACTCCGGGTCCGTCAGCTGAGCAGTCCGACAGCGACTCCATCCGGCTGGCTCTAGCCCAGATCCAGTCATCCATCACCGGACTTGTTAGCTCAGTCACGGACATTCAGAACAGGGTCGCGGTTTTAGAATCCAGGCCAGCAGCCTCACCGCAATCTCCAGGTTCGGCAGTCATTTCTGCCATTCCTCCGGACGTTGCAGGTAGGCCTTCTGCCACCCCCCAAATTGCTCCTTCCCATTTCGTTCCGGAGCATATTAAGAAGGATATCCTGGCAGGCAAGGACGTTAATTTAGCATCCATTTTGATTGCCTCCCAGGATATCTCCGAAAACCGGGTGATTAATTGCGGAGAGGTTTCCGTGGTCTTGAAGGCCAAGGATGCTCGGTTAAATAGGAAGCTGTCGGTTTCCGAGTTTGTCCTGGCCTTCAGTCTCTACAGGGATGTAATATGCTCCGCCCATCCCACTCGTAGGGAGGAATTGGATACTTACTTGTACCGGATTGCGGATTTGGGGCACAAGTACGGCGGCTCGGCATTTTACGATTATCATCGTTCGTTTTCTGCCAAAGCCGCCGCAGCCCTGAATCAATTCCAGTTCATGTCCAACTGGGCAGACTTGGACATGGAATTATTCTGCCGGCACTTCGCAGGTCTGAAGGCTCCCCTGTGTGCCATCTGCCAGTCCATCTTTCATTCCACGGAATGGTGCCCTAATCCGGTGCAAGATCCTCAGTCAGCGCCCACTCCAGGTCCGTCCGGGTCCTCCAGGTCTTCCTCATCATTAGATAAATTGGGTAGGCCCATTGTGTACCTTGGCAGTAGCCAGGTGTGCAATAATTTTAATGCTAAGGGCTGTGCTTTCAATGCGTGCCGGGCACTACACATCTGCTCCCTTTGTTTTCGGGCCCACCCCCGTTCCTCCTGTCCCAGGAAGTCAGCCAGGGACTCCTGACTAGCCGACCTCAACTTGGAGTTACTGGCTGCACTCCTGCAGGACCACCCTGATCGTTCCTTTGTCGCCTTCTTATTGGATGGGTGCAGAGACGGGTTTCACACCGGCATTATCACGCCCCCTCAGGGCTGCTGGTTGGGCCCCAATCTGCTATCCGCCTCCAGTGACCCTGAGGCGGTGTCCACTCTCATTCAGGCAGAGGTCGACAAAGGGTTCGTCATTGGTCCTTTCCTTCAGATCCCATTCCGGTCGTGGCGCATCAACCCTATCGGTCTGGTCACGAAGTCATCTTCAAATAAAAAACGTCTCATTTATGATCTCTCCGCGCCTCATATGTCCTCCATCCCCAGTCTTAATTCACTCATTCCGTCTGAAGAATATTCCATGCAATATTCCTCAGTTGACGAAGCCATCCAGTACATTCTTCAAGCAGGTGTCGGGGCTTGGTTGGCCAAGGTAGATATTGCCGATGCCTTTAAGCTGCTTCCAATACACCCGCAGCTTTGGAAGTACTACGGCATCCAGTGGGCAGGTAAATTTTATTTTGCCAACCGGCTTACTTTTGGCTCCAAGAGCAGCCCCTGGCTTTTTGAACAGCTTGCTAAAGCTTTGCACTGGATTCTCAACCATCACGGTGGCTTATCCATGGTCGTTCACTACCTGGACGATTTTCTCCTCGTTGAAAGGCCCAGTCAGGTCCCTTCTATTCCCCATTCACTTCTGGACATTTTTTCCCGACTCCAGGTTCCCGTGGCCACGGCCAAGACTGAGGGTCCGGCCACTACAGTCACCTTCCTGGGCATTATTCTTGATACCGTTAGAATGGAAGCTAGCCTCCCCAGCGAGAAGTTGCTCAGGATTCGCTCAGCCATCTCCCGGGCAGTCCAGTCTCACTCACTGTCCAGGGCGGAGCTCCAATCCTTGCTGGGGATGCTTAATTTCGCCACCAGAATCATGCCTCAAGGTAGGGCCTTCCTTTCCAGGTTGCTATGTCTCCTGCCCTCGGCCCCGGAACAAGATTCTGTCGTCCATTTGGACAGCCAGGCCATTGCAGATCTCGACATGTGGAGCAGTTTTCTCGCTAACTGGAACGGCATTTCCTTGTTCGTTCCGCAGTGGGATTCCTCTTCCCCCATGGTTTTCTCAGACGCCGCCGGTTCCTCCGGGTTCGCTGCCATCTTCAGATCTCATTGGCTGGCTGCCGGATGGCCGCCAGAATTAGCCTCGGACTCTGCAGCTCTAAAATCTTCCCCCCTTTTGGAACTATATCCCATAGTGGCGGCTGCTCAGGCCTGGGGTCACCTCTGGTCTAACTCTTCTGTGACGTTCGTTACGGATAGCCAGACCTTGGTGGACATCGTCAACAAGGGCAGAGCCCAGTCCCTCAGGATCATGGCGTTATTACGCAAATTAGTGTGGTTATCCCTCCACCATAATTTTCACATGCGCTGCGTACACATCCCAGGCGAGCAGAATAGGGCTGCGGACGCGCTTTCCCGTGCTAACTTTGCAATTTTCTTTCAGGAAATGCCCGACGCGGATCGGTCAGGCACGCCGGTGCCTCAATTCAGCACCCTCACTCTGGTTTAAGCTCACTCTTAGAGGAGGCCAAGGGCCTGGTCGCCAAATCCTTGTCACGTAATACGGCGAGGAATTATCAGGCTGGTCTAAGGGCGTTCGATAAATTCTCTAGGAATCATCCGAGGGGTCAACTCTCCGAGATCTCCCACATCATGGCCTTCCTGGCCTATTGTCATTCGCATCTCTCCCTGTCGTATGGTACCATCAGACTTTATTTGGCCGGACTTCAACATCACGCTATGCTGGCCAATCCTCGTCACAGGTCCTATTTTTCCATCCAAGCTATTAAAGCCACCCTTCGGGGCATTCAAAAGGAAGGGAAGGGATCCGTGGGCCATAGGCAGCCAGTATCCGGCCAGTTGTTCAGGGATCTCTCCTCGTCATTGGATGGTAATCCTTTTGGGCCCTCCACTAGCCTGATTCTGAAAGCGGCTATGTATCTCGCTTTTTATGGGTTCCTCCGGCCCGGTGAGGTTCTGGCTGGTCCAAATCGGAAAAACCATCCTCTGAAGCAACATCTGTCCTGGGGCCAGGGCCACTACACTCTGCTTCTACCCTCCACCAAAACCAATCAGACGGGTCCTCCCTCTGAAATCAAGTTCTACCCGTCCTTGAACAATTGGTGCCCAGTTCACGTGCTGCACCAACTGACGGCACTCATCCAAGGTTCATTGCCCGACAGTCCACTCTTGCCGCACGCAGGCAAGCCTCTCAGCACCTCGCAATTCATAGCTTATATCCGTGCTCTCGCCCAGGGTTTAGGCTATGACCCCAAGGTAATCTCAGGGCACTCATTTCGTATAGGGGCAGCCTCCGCTGCTTCCCGTCATCGGGTGCCGGCCCACGTCATCCGGTCTATGGGGCGGTGGCGATCCTCCTGCTTTACCAGGTACATACCCAATCCCCAAACGGAGATATCCCATGCCTTTCGTTCTCTGGCTTTGTAATTTGTAAATAAAAGTGTTGTACCTACCTGTTGTTTTTTGCCCCCTTTTTCCCTCACTGGTGTACCCGCGCCCGTGGCTTCCGGCACAATTCAGCCACTATGTTCAGGGCAGGTTTCTCTGCGTACGCCGATGTTGTCCTAGCCCTGACCATAAATTGTAAGGCTGTTACCAGCCTGCATTTGTGGGAGGGGCGTCTGGCTACTTAGTCACCCCCCTCCGTTTCAGCCGGGCGCCCGAGTCTCACGCCCCTCCCTCCCGACCCCTTTTTTCTCAGGTTTCCATCAGGTATGCCCCCTTTTTCCCTCACTGGTGTACCCGCGCCCGTGGCTTCCGGCACAATTCAGCCACTATGTTCAGGGCAGGTTTCTCTGCGTACGCCGATGTTGTCCTAGCCCTGACCATAAATCAACTTAAAATGGGCCCTTTAGCCAGGTACATACACCCCTGCTGGTGGGTGGCATAACATATATACTTTGCGTATTAGGTAGCACTTGCACCCTCCACAAAATGCACCAGTAATGCCACTAGCACTAAAGGGGTTCCCGGGGCTAACAATGATGGCCTATCACTCAATGAAGGCAGGCCCCATACATTCAACTTTGATGGCCTATCCTAGTGATACAGTTGGAGAGCCCCTTTAATGGGGTATTGCCATCTAAATGTCTACATATAGTGACACGTTGCAAAGGATGAAGAATAGTGGGGGTTGTATGCCGGGGGAATAGTGGGGGTTGTATGCCGGATCACTCTTGTATGGCATTGTCCTAAGCATGGTGCAGAATTGCAGTGACTAAGAACTTCAATACTGCAGCTACTAAGTGCACCACTGCAGTGGGAGGACTGGACGCCCCTGCTGGTACATAGGGAAGCCATGGACAGGCACTGCTAATCTGAGACACTGATATATAGTATACAGAACGGCTAAGACTCGCACAGTATAGGACCGCAGCAACACAGGGAAGCGACAGGAGAAGAAGCCATAAACCCGAGACAGTGCTATGCTTTATTAGACTGCAGCAACATATTATAGGACTGCGGAGGCTGGCATGGTATATACATACATGACACAGTGTGGAGTATGACTGCAGATACCAGGATAGTAAATGACTGCAAGAACATGATGACTGCAGTGACTAACATGGTAAATAACCACAGTGACCCAGTATATATATGACTATAGAGACTGACACAGTATATGACTATAGAGACTGACACAGGATATGACTGTAGAGACTGACACAGTATATGACTATAGAAACACAGTATATGACTGTAGAGACTGACACAGTATATGACTATAGAGACTGACACAGGATATGACGGTAGAGACTGACACAGTATATGACTATAGAGACTGACACAGTATATGACTGTAGAGACTGACAGTATATGACTGTAGAGACTGACACAGTATATGACTGTAGAGACTGACACAGTATATAACTGTAGAGACTGACACAGTATATGACTGTAGAGACTGACACAGTATATGACTGTAGAGACTGACACAGTATATGACTGTAGGGACTGACACAGTATATGACTGTAGAGACTGACACAGTATATAACTGTAGAGACTGACACAGTATATGACTGTAGAGACTGACACAGTATATGACTGTAGAGACTGACACAGTATATGACTGTAGAGACTGACACAGTATATGACTGTAGAGACTGACAGTATATGACTGTAGAGACTGACACAGTATATGACGGTAGAGACTGACACAGTATATGACTATAGAGACTGACACAGTATATGACTGTAGAGACTGACAGTATATGACTGTAGAGACTGACACAGTATATGACGGTAGAGACTGACACAGTATATGACTGTAGAGACTGACACAGTATATGACTGTAGAGACTGACACAGTATATGACTGTAGAGACTGACACAGTATATGACTGTAGAGACTGACACAGTATATGACTGTAGAGACTGACAGTATATGACTGTAGAAACATAGTATATGACTGTAGAGACTGACACAGTATATGACTGTAGAAACATAGTATATGACTGTAGAGACTGATACAGTATATGACTGTAGAGACTGACACAGTATATGACTGTAGAGACTGACACAGTATATGACTGTAGAGACTGACACAGTATATGACTATAGAGACTGACACAGTATATGACTGTAGAGACTGACACAGTATATGACTGTAGAGACTGACACAGTATATGACTGTAGAGACTGACACAGTATATGACTGTAGAGACTGACACAGGATATGACTGGAGAGACTGACACAGGATATGACTGTAGAGACTGACACAGTATATGACGGTAGGGACTGACACAGTATATATGACTGTAGAGACTGACACAGTATATGACGGTAGAGACTGACACAGTATATGACTGTAGAGACTGACACAGTATATGACTATAGAGACTGACACAGGATATGACTGTAGAGACTGACACAGTATATGACTGTAGAGACTGACACAGTATATGACTGTAGAGACTGACACAGTATATGACTATAGAGACTGACACAGTATATGACGGTAGAGACTGACACAGTATATGACTGTAGAGACTGACACAGTATATGACTGTAGAGACTGACACAGTATATGACTATAGAGACTGACACAGGATATGACTGTAGAGACTGACACAGTATATGACGGTAGAGACTGACACAGTATATGACTGTAGAGACTGACACAGTATATATGACTGTAGAGACTGACACAGTATATGACTATAGAGACTGACACAGTATATGACGGTAGGGACTGACACAGTATATGACTGTAGAGACTGACACAGTATATGACTGTAGAGACTGACACAGTATATGACTGTAGAGACTGACAGTATATGACTGTAGAGACTGACACAGTATATGACTGTAGAGACTGACACAGTATATGACTGTAGAGACTGACACAGTATATGACTGTAGAGACTGACACAGTATATGACTGTAGAGACTGACACAGTATATGACTGTAGAGACTGACACAGTATATGACTGTAGAGACTGACACAGTATATGACTATAGAGACTGACACAGTATATGACGGTAGGGACTGACACAGTATATGACTGTAGAGACTGACACAGTATATGACTGTAGAGACTGACACAGTATATGACTGTAGAGACTGACAGTATATGACTGTAGAGACTGACACAGTATATGACTGTAGAGACTGACACAGTATATGACGGTAGAGACTGACACAGTATATGACTGTAGAGACTGACACAGTATATGACTGTAGAGACTGACACAGTATATGACTATAGAGACTGACACAGGATATGACTGTAGAGACTGACACAGTATATGACTGTAGAGACTGACACAGTATATGACTGTAGAGACTGACACAGTATATGACTATAGAGACTGACACAGTATATGACGGTAGGGACTGACACAGTATATGACTGTAGAGACTGACACAGTATATGACTGTAGAGACTGACACAGTATATGACTGTAGAGACTGACAGTATATGACTGTAGAGACTGACACAGTATATGACTGTAGAGACTGACACAGTATATGACTGTAGAGACTGACACAGTATATGACTATAGAGACTGACACAGGATATGACTGTAGAGACTGACACAGTATATGACGGTAGAGACTGACACAGTATATGACTATAGAGACTGACACAGTATATGACGGTAGAGACTGACACAGTATATGACTGTAGAGACTGACACAGTATATGACTGTAGAGACTGACACAGTATATGACTGTAGAGACTGACAGTATATGACTGTAGAGACTGACACAGTATATGACTGTAGAGACTGACACAGTATATGACTGTAGAGACTGACACAGTATATGACTGTAGAAACATAGTATATGACTGTAGAGACTGACACAGTATATGACTATAGAGACTGACACAGTATATGACTGTAGAAACATAGTATATGACTGTAGAGACTGACACAGTATATGACTGTAGAGACTGAGGGAATATGACTGTAGAGACTGACACAGTATATGACGGTAGGGACTGACACAGTATATATGACTGTAGAGACTGACACAGTATATGACTGTAGAGACTGACACAGTATATGACTGTAGAGACTGACACAGTATATGACTGTAGAGACTGACACAGTATATGACTGTAGAGACTGACATAGTATATGACTCTAGAAACATAGTATATGACTGTAGAGACTGACAGTATATGACTATAGAGACTGACACAGTATATGACTGTATGACGGTAGGGACTGACACAGTATATGACTGTAGAGACTGACACAGTATATGACTGTAGAGACTGACACAG
The DNA here is from genome assembly GCF_905171765.1 of Bufo bufo. Taxonomy (NCBI): domain Eukaryota; kingdom Metazoa; phylum Chordata; class Amphibia; order Anura; family Bufonidae; genus Bufo; species Bufo bufo. The sequence continues at coordinate 771,844,890 of NC_053389.1, read as the reverse complement.
GATATGACGGTAGAGACTGACACAGTATATGACTGTAGAGACTGACACAGTATATGACTGTAGAGACTGACACAGTATATGACTGTAGAGACTGACACAGTATATGACTGTAGAGACTGACACAGTATATGACTGTAGAGACTGACACAGTATATGACTGTAGAGACTGACACAGTATATGACTGTAGAGACTGACACAGTATATGACTGTAGAGACTGACACAGTATATGACTGTAGAGACTGACACAGTATATGACTATAGAGACTGACACAGTATATGACTGTAGAGACTGACACAGTATATGACTGTAGAGACTGACACAGTATATGACTGTAGAGACTGACACAGTATATATGACTGTAGAGACTGACACAGTATATGACTGTAGAGACTGACACAGTATATGACTGTAGAGACTGACACAGTATATGACTGTAGAGACTGACAGTATATGACTTTAGAAACATAGTATATGACTGTAGAGACTGACACAGTATATGACTGTAGAGACTGAGGGAATATGACTGTAGAGACTGACACAGTATATGACTGTAGAGACTGAGGGAATATGACTGTAGGGACTGACACAGTATATATGACTGTAGAGACTGACACAGTATATGACTGTAGAGACTGACACAGTATATGACTGTAGAGACTGACACAGTATATGACTGTAGAGACTGACACAGTATATGACTGTAGAGACTGACACAGTATATGACTGTAGAGACTGACACAGTATATGACTGTAGAGACTGACACAGTATATGACTGTAGAGACTGACACAGTATATGACTGTAGAGACTGACACAGTATATGACTGTAGAGACTGACACAGTATATGACTGTAGAGACTGACACAGTATATGACTGTAGAGACTGACACAGTATATGACTGTAGAGACTGACACAGTATATGACTGTAGAGACTGACACAGTATATGACTGTAGAGACTGACACAGTATATGACTGTAGAGACTGACACAGTATATGACTGTAGAGACTGACACAGTATATGACTGTAGAGACTGACACAGTATATGACTGTAGAGACTGACACAGTATATGACTGTAGAGACTGACACAGTATATGACTGTAGAGACTGACACAGTATATGACTGTAGAGACTGACACAGTATATGACTGTAGAGACTGACACAGTATATGACTGTAGAGACTGACATAGTATATGACTGTAGAGACTGACAGTATATGACTGTAGAGACTGACACAGTATATGACTGTAGAGACTGACACAGTATATGACTGTAGAGACTGACACAGTATATGACTGTAGAGACTGACACAGGATATGACTGTAGAGACTGACACAGTATATGACTGTAGAGACTGACATAGCATATGACTCTAGAAACATAGTATATGACTATAGAGACTGACACAGTATATGACTGTAGAGACTGACACAGTATATGACTATAGAGACTGACACAGTATATGACGGTAGAGACTGACACAGTATATGACGGTAGGGACTGACACAGTATATGACGGTAGGGACTGACACAGTATATGACGGTAGAGACTGACACAGTATATGACTGTATGACGGTAGGGACTGGTCTATAGCGAGCCTGTGAAGGAGTGAAGTGTCGCAGAGCAGACAATGCAGTGAAACAGTAGAAGGCTGTAATGCTGCAACTACAAGCTACATGAGGTTGTGAAGCTCCACTGCTGCATGGAAGTCACGTCATAGAACTCTGCAGCAACAAGAAGTAGTCATGAATGCTGAGGGGAGTAGTACTGTGCAAGCAGTTAATGAATTGGGAGGGGGTCACTCCAGTGAATGCTTATCATAGGATGAAGGGGGGTGTAATGAGACGTCAGATGTAGGCCTGCTTAGGGTATGTTCACATAGACATTTTTTTTGTGCTTCAGCCACTGCAGTGTATTACTGCCATGATTTATATTCGGTTCCGTCATAAGAAAACAAGGGAAAAAAGCACCGGTAGTGCTGCAGTACCACCAAATACAGAAAATCAGGACCTGGCCATGTGCTTTCAGTTTCTGGTTGCAGCATGGTATCATATCATATAAAAAATAATATAAAGCTGCAGAAAAAGGGGAATAAAGCTTCTTGTAGCTTTTCTTTTATAAAACAGATGGTTACACGGTTTTTAGTCACATTAGGGGACACATGTTTTGATTTGGGCAAACTGAAAGCATTATACGACAGCTCTGTGACTATATCTAAGGACACACATTGCCTTGATAATACAGTTGCAAGAAAATGTATGTGAACCCTTTGGAATTATATGGATTTCTGCACAAATTGGTCATAAAATGTGATCTGATCTTCATCTAAGTCACAACAATAGACAATCACAGTCTGCTTAAACTAATAACACACAAAGAATTAAATGTTACGATGTTTTTATTGAACACATCATGTAAACATTCACAGTGCAGGTGGAAAAAGTATGTGAACCCCTAGACTAATGACATCTCCAAGAGCTAATTGGAGTGAGGTGTCAGCCAACTGGAGTCCAATCAATGAGATGAGATTGGAGGTGTTGGTTACAGCTGCCCTGCCCTATAAAAAACACACATCAGTTCTGGGTTTGCTTTTCACAAGAAGCATTGCCTGATGTGAATGATGCCTCGCACAAAAGAGCTCTCAGAAGACCTACGATTAAGAATTGTTGAATTGTATAAAGCTGGAAAGGATTCTAAAAGTATCTCCAAAAGCCTTGCTGTTCATCAGTCCACGGTAAGACAAATTGTCCATAAATGGAGAAAGTCTAGCACTGCTGCTACTCTCCCTAGGAGTGGCCGTCCTGTAAAGATGACTGCAAGAGCACAGCGCAGACTGCTCAATGAGGTGAAGAAGAATTCTAGAGTGTCAGCTAAAGACTTACAAAAGTCTCTGGCATATGCTAACATCCCTGTTAGCGAATCTACGATACGTACAACACTAAACAAGAATGGATTTCATGGGAGGATACCACAGAGGAAGCCACTGCTGTCGAAAAAAACCATTGCTGCACGTTTACAGTTTGCACAAGAGCACCTGGATGTTCCACAGCAGTACTGGCAAAATATTCTGTGGACAGATGAAACCAAAGTTGAGTTGTTTGGAAGAAACACACAACACTATGTGTGGAGAAAAAGAGGCACAGCACACCAACATCAAAACCTCATCCCAACTGTGAAGTATGGTGGTGGGGGCATCATGGTTTGGGGCTGCTTTGCTGCGTCAGGGCCTGGACAGATTGCTATCATCGAAGGAAAAATGAATTCCCAAGTTTATCAAGACATTTTGCAGGATAGCTTAAAGGGAACCTATCATGTGGCTATTTGATTATAATCTAACAAATTAAATACAATTATTAACTACTAAAAATTACCTTAGATGTATTCACTTACTGGTGTGACAGATGGTTACCTCATAATGTACTCACAAAGATGCCACATGCTGCATGCTAATGAGCTGATTTGAGTCCAGTGTTTTTTTCAGAGATATAGCCACTCCCCTGCCCACCTGCTGCTGATTCATATGGAAAAGAAACTGTCAATCAGCAGCAGGTAGGTCAATTAAAGAAAGTGACCCAGCATTTTGCTAAGAGAATCAGTCACTTATTTATGTTGCCCTTAGTTAGGACACCATAAAACTGGTGACAGGGTCCCTTTAAGGCCATCTGTCCACCAGCTGAAGCTCAACAGAAGATGGGTGTTGCAACAGGACAACGACCCAAAGCATAGAAGTAAATCAACAACAAAATGGCTTAAACAGAAGAAAATACACCTTCTGGAGTGGCCCAGTCAGAGTCCTGACCTCAACCCGATTGAGATGCTGTGGCATGACCTCAAGAAAGCGATTCACACCAGACATCCCAAGAATATTGCTGAACTGAAACAGTTCTGTAAAGAGGAATGGTGAAAAATTACTCCTGACCGTTGTGCACGTCTGATCTGCAACTACAGGAAACGTTCGGTTGACGTTATTGCTGCCAAAGGAGGTTCAACCAGTTATTAAATCCAAGGGTTCACATACTTTTTCCACCTGCACTGTGAATATTTACATGGTGTGTTCAATAAAACATGGTAACATTTAATTCTTTGTGTGTTATTAGTTTAAGCAGACTGTGATGTTCTATTGTTGTGACTTAGATGAAGATCAGATCATATTTTATGACCAATTTGTGCAGAAATCCATATCATTCCAAAGGGTTCACATACTTTTTCTTGCAACTGTACCTGTTGGGGTTCCAGGTAACCTTTTCCTTTGTTGCAGGGGTAGCGTCAGTAGAGGAATCCCTTTCCTTATGCCCAAGTAGGGCATATGGACGTAATAGATAAGGGTCCACAATGCTTACATTTATTTAAATGGCCAATGTGCGGTGACCGGGTTCGGGTGCACTACTTGGGGTTTCTTAAAGTACATATTTGTCGTGATGCCAGTTGCAGTCAAGCAACAAGGGCACAGGGCCCTTTTTAGTGATGTTGTGGATGGTACCCAGGTGTAGGAATGCCAGAGTGGTGTAGGGTGGCCTAAATGTCTCTTAATGGTGTTGCACGTGTCATGGTGCTCCTACCTTGATACGTTGGAACCCCAGGCGTGGCCGTCCAGGAGCGCAGAAAAGGGGGGTAGTAGTAGTAGGGGATGAAGAAATAAATTGAGTCCAGACCTTGTGATGAGGTTGACAACAGCTTTACTTGAATACACTTTTCTCAAACAATTACAGGCTTTGTCTTGGTTTCCAGCAGGCTTTAACGGTGGCAGGCAAACTCCTCTCTGCTACGTCTGTTGCTCTCTGGCTCTGCTTTGCTAACAGGCTGGTTATGGAATTTAGCTTCTTCTTTATGCTGAATTTCACTTTCTGTGGTCTGATCTGTCTCTAACTTTATCCAGGGAAAACTTTACTCCTTAGTCTCTGAGGCTCTGAGCTTCGACCTCCTTATCCAGCTGAGCTGAAGGTGCTCAAGCTGGCCCATACAGGCCTCATCCAACAGGGACGGGCTCCTGCTTCCTTCCCCTAGCAGGGGGTACTCTGAACTGAACTCTCACTAACTAGTCCCTCCCTCTAGTTAGAGAGCTAGAATGGAAAGAAGGGTTCCATTCTAGGTAAAATAACTCTGCCATTATTGCTGCCACCAGCTGGTGAACCAGGCATATTACACTTGAACACCAACAGTTTCCATAAAATAGATATGCACAGTGTGACGGTCCTGCAATAAATACATATGATGACATTAGGTTAACTATAGGAGACAGTAGCAAGGTGCAACGGTGGTAACGGCACCCTGGGGCGTTACAAATGCAGCAAGCCCCTGAGGAGCCAGAGCGGAGGATTGGAGTGGTAATGGCCCTGATTAGAGGATGTCCCAGAGTGGTCTCTCCCAGGCTGTCGCTCCCTAGGTCTGGTACAGTGAAAAGGAGGGCGCACCCTTTCTTCCCTTGGGGCACTCCCTGTAGTTGAGGACCCTGCCTGATGGTAGTTTGGAGTGCCCTGGATGCGGGTGGTTGTATCAGCGTCTGGCTGGAGGTGTAGTACTGTAATGCAATGCAATGGCCAGTATGTGATGTAGTATGAGTCAGTAAACCAGGCCAGCTATAACACAACAAATGTCCTTCTTTACTTGAATGCAAAATAGGAGTTGCAGTGCAACCAAAAATAGTCTATACACAGGGCAAATCCTTTTCCCAGATGTCTATGCATGAATTACCTGTAGGCAATTGTTGGAAGCAACTGCCCTCTGGTTACACTCCTTTGCTAAAGTCTCCCTCTCTAGAATCTCTGGCTGGTGACTGTATTCTAACAGTAATGCTTGCAATTCACATGTCCACTTGTAGGTTCAATGATACGACTAACCGAGTCATTCCTGAGATTTGTAGGGTGTCTTGACTTGTTCACCTCCACAGCAGCAGGGTCTGGAATGCTTTATGCAAGTTACCTTGCTGACTCACTCTTCACCTGGCCATGCAGATTCTCTGATCTTGTCCCTCGTTCTCTCTTTCTGTAGCAGAAGCTGAGGATTCCATGAAGATGTGTTAGTCTCTTTATTCTTGAAGCTGTGGGCCTGAGGAGCGGAGCACATTGGGGGAGATTTATCAAGACTGGCACTTTCTGTGCCTGTCTTGATATCCCCTGTCCTGCCAGAGGATGCACCTAATTTCTGATGAGGTGCAGGCCACTTTATAAATTAAACGCATTCTCCTGCCTACCCAGAAATCTACGACAGCTCAGAGCTGCAGTAGATTTGTGGCTTAATTTACACAGGAAACTGGCGTAAATTAAGATATATTTTTTGCTGCGGCTGGGCATGCTCCCCTTTCCCAGCCTTTTAGAAAAGTGTCGAGGACGGCAAAAAAGCGGAGATGCGACTTTGTAACATCACTTTCAGGCGTCCAGGGGATGCTAAATCTCCCCCAAGCTCTCCCTCCAACTAACTAGAACTCTCTGGAACTTGAGGTGGGACCAGCCCACACCCTAGGCTCCTTAAGTGGGATGGGCCGGGATAATTAACCCTGACTGTACCTACATCATGTACAGATTTTCTGAGTAGACATTGCATAACATAGAATCACAGTATGCTACCAAATACCTACAGATACCCCCGTAATGGGTTATGGCACCAACCTGTAAAGTACAGAAGCTGCTGCAGTTGCAACCTGGCCAGGGCACAACAGCAAGCCCCGATAGGTGACATTCAGACCCTCTATCACTTGCAGTTGTTGGTGATGGACTATATTTGCTAGTCGTTGTTGACCACTTTACCAAGCTTGCAGTCCCCACACAGGACCATAGCTCGGGTCCTTTGGAAGAATTTAATCTTGTCAAGGGGCCTATGTTGACGGCAGGGTAAATCGAGAGTTGTGCCAGCTGTACCAGGAAGACACATCTTACACCAGGGGTCAGCAAACCTCCTAGACGCTAGCTGTTTTGGAACTACAATTCCCAGCATGCATACTTGTTCAGCTGTTCTCAAAACTCACATAAGTGTATGGAGCATGTTGAGAGTTGTAGTTTCGCTACAGCTGGAGTGCCAATGGTTGCTGCCCCCGTCCTAAACTCTACCATCTAACTCCAGTAGAGGGCATCAGATGCTTGGTCAGGACAGCCAGGGAAAGAGTTTTAGCCTTGATGGAAAATGGCTAATTAGAGTAATTCCAGTTAGTGAACATGAGAATAGAACTGCTTCTGAGTACATGTGAGCTGTGTGCAGAGAAGCAGTGTGAAGAGAAGTGAGCAGAAAAGCTGTTTGAAAAGAAGCAGTGTGCGGAGAAACTGTCTACAGAAAAGTAGTGTGCAGACAATCAGTGGGTAGAGAAGCTGTCTATATAGAATGTGTACAGAGTAGCAGTGTGCAAAGAAGCTGTCCACAGAGTGGCTGTATGCAGAGAACCAGTCTGCAAATAAGATGTATGCAGAGAAGCAATCTACAGAGAATCAGTGCAAAGAGGTAATGTGCAGAAGAGCTGGCTACGGAGAAGCAATCTACAAAAAAGCTGTGTGCAGAGTGGCAGTGTGAGGAGAAACAGTGTGCAGAGAAGCTGTATGAGGAGAAGCAATGTGCAGAAAAGCAATAGGAAGATAAGCAGTGTGCAGAGAAGCTGTATGAGGAGAAGCAGTGTGCAGAGAAGCTGTATGAGGAGAAGCAGCGTGCAGAGAAGCTGTATGAGGAGAAGCAGTGTGCAGAGAAGCTGTATGAGGAGAAGCAGTGTGCAGAGAAGCTGTATGAGGAGAAACAGTGTGCAGAGAAGCTGTATGAGGAGAAGCAGTGTGCAGAGAAGCTGTATGAGGAGAAGCAGTGTGCAGAGAAGCTGTATGAGGAGAAGCAGTGTGCAGAGAAGCTGTATGATGAGAAGCAGTGTGCAGAGAAGCTGTATGAGAAGAAGCTGTATGAGGAGAAGCAGTGTGCAGAGAAGCTGTATGATGAGAAGCAGTGTGCAGAGAAGCAGTGTGAGGTGAAACAATATGCAGAGAAGCTGTCTATAGAGAAACTCTGTTCGGAGAAGCAGTGTGCAGAGAAGCTGTATGAGGAGAAGCAGTGTGCAGAGAAGCTGTATAAGCAGAAGCAGTGTGCAGAGAAGCTATATGAGGAGAAACAGTGTGCAGAGAAGCTGTATGAGGAGAAGCAGTGTGCAGAGAAGCTGTATGAGGAGAAGCAGTGTGCAGAGAAGCTGTATGAGCAGAAGCAGTGTGCAGAGAAGCTGTATGAGGAGAAGCAGTGTGCAGAGAAGCAGTGTGAGGTGAAACAATATGCAGAGAAGCTGTCTATAGAGAAACTCTGTTCGGAGAAGCAGCGTGCGGAGAAGCTGTATGAGGAGAAGCAGTGTGCAGAGAAGCTGTATGAGGAGAAGCAGTGTGCAGAGAAGCTGTATGAGGAGAAGCAGTGTGCAGAGAAGCAGTGTGAGGTGAAACAATATGCAGAGAAGCTGTCTATAGAGAAACTCTGTTCGGAGAAGCAGCGTGCAGAGAAGCTGTATGAGGAGAAGCAGTGTGCAGAGAAGCTGTATGAGGATAAGCAGTGTGCAGAGAAGCTGTATGAGGAGAAACAGTGTGCAGAGAAGCTTTATGAGGAGAAGCAGTGTGCAGAAAAGCTGTATGAGGATAAGCAGTGTGCAGAGAAGCTGTATGAGGAGAAGCAGTGTGAGGTGAAACAATATGCAGAGAAGCTGTCTATAGAGAAACTCTGTTCGGAGAAGCAGCGTGCAGAGAAGCTGTATGAGGAGAAGCAGTGTGCAGAGAAGCTGTATGGGGAGAAGCAGTGTGCAGAGAAGCAGTGTGAGGTGAAACAATATGCAGAGAAGCTGTCTATAGAGAAACTCTGTTCGGAGAAGCAGCATGCGGAGAAGCTGTATGAGGAGAAGCAGTGTGCAGAGAAGCTGTATGAGGAGAAGCAGTGTGCAGAGAAGCTGTATGAGGAGAAGCAGTGTGCAGAGAAGCTGTATGATGAGAAGCAGTGTGAGGTGAAACAATATGCAGAGAAGCTGTCTATAGAGAAACTCTGTTCGGAGAAGCAGTGTGCAGAGAAGCTGTATGAGGAGAAGCAGTGTGCAGAGAAGCTGTATAAGGAGAAGCAGTGTGCAGAGAAGCTGTATGAGGAGAAACAGTGTGCAGAGAAGCTGTATGAGGAGAAGCAGTGTGCAGAGAAGCTGTATGAGGAGAAGCAGTGTGCAGAGAAGCTGTATGAGGAGAAGCAGTGTGCAGAGAAGCTGTATGAGGAGAAGCAGTGTGAGGTGAAACAATATGCAGAGAAGCTGTCTATAGAGAAACTCTGTTCGGAGAAGCAGCGTGCAGAGAAGCTGTATGAGGAGAAGCAGTGTGCAGAGAAGCTGTATGAGGATAAGCAGTGTGCAGAGAAGCTGTATGATGAGAAGCAGTGTGAGGTGAAACAATATGCAGAGAAGCTGTCTATAGAGAAACTCTGTTCGGAGAAGCAGTGTGCAGAGAAGCTGTATGAGGAGAAGCAGTGTGCAGAGAAGCTGTATGAGGAGAAGCAGTGTGCAGAGAAGCTGTATGAGGAGAAGCAGTGTGCAGAGAAGCTGTATGAGGAGAAGCAGTGTGCAGAGAAGCTGTATGAGGAGAAGCAGTGTGCAGAGAAGCTGTATGATGAAAGCAGTGTGCAGAGAAGCTGTATGAGGAGAAGCAGTGTGCAGAGAAGCTGTATGAGGAGAAGCAGTGTGAGGTGAAACAATATGCAGAGAAGCTGTCTATAGAGAAACTCTGTTCGGAGAAGCAGCGTGCAGAGAAGCTGTATGGGGAGAAGCAGTGTGCAGAGAAGCTGTATGAGGAGAAGCAGTGTGCAGAGAAGCTGTATGAGGAGAAGCAGTGTGCAGAGAAGCTGTATGATGAGAAGCAGTGTGAGGTGAAACAATATGCAGAGAAGCTGTCTATAGAGAAACTCTGTTCGGAGAAGCAGTGTGCAGAGAAGCTGTATGAGGAGAAGCAGTGTGCAGAGAAGCTGTATAAGGAGAAGCAGTGTGCAGAGAAGCTGTATGAGGAGAAACAGTGTGCAGAGAAGCTGTTTGAGGAGAAGCAGTGTGCAGAGAAGCTGTATGAGGAGAAGCAGTGTGCAGAGAAGCTGTATGAGGAGAAGCAGTGTGCAGAGAAGCTGTATGAGGAAAAGCAGTGTGCAGAGAAGCTGTATGAGGAGAAGCAGTGTGAGGTGAAACAATATGCAGAGAAGCTGTCTATAGAGAAACTCTGTTCGGAGAAGCAGCGTGCAGAGAAGCTGTATGAGGAGAAGCAGTGTGCAGAGAAGCTGTATGAGGAGAAGCAGTGTGCAGAGAAGCTGTATGAGGAGAAGCAGTGTGCAGAGAAGCTGTATGAGGAGAAGCAGTGTGCAGAGAAGCAGTGTGAGGTAAAACAATATGCAGAGAAGCTGTCTATAGAGAAACTCTGTTCGGAGAAGCAGCGTGCAGAGAAGCTGTATGAGGAGAAGCAGTGTGCAGAGAAGCTGTATGAGGATAAGCAGTGTGCAGAGAAGCTGTATGAGGAGAAGCAGTGTGCAGAGAAGCTTTATGAGGAGAAGCAGTGTGCAGAAAAGCTGTATGAGGAGAAGCAGTGTGGAGAGAAGCTGCTTACATCCTTATTTTGAAAGCAGTCATATGCCAGTGGGTGATGTGCCTCCTGCCCTGTTATACTTTCTTGCATACTCTTCACTATCTTACTGCAAAGAAAAAGGGGGTCAGTCAGCACATCCCCAAGCGCAGGGGCACGTTGCTATGGCTGAGAACAAGACTGTAAAACAAAACATGCAATGCAACAGCTCACTGCAAACCAAATAAAGTACAAAATTGCATAATAATTGAAAGTGCTATACTAATAAGTTACAGATGCTTGGCAAATCATTTTGTACAAAATTATTTGAGCCCGTCTGCCGCACGTCAAGGCGATCTCTGTAAGACGGGTTCCGAACACTAAATTCTACCTGTTATGTGCCATGACGGCTATCATACAATTCAGGGAGTGTGGGTTCCACATGCATGATCGCCTTGACGTGCGGCAGACGGGCTCAAATAATTTAGTACAAAATGATTTGCCAAGCATCTCTAACTTATTAGTATAGCACTTGCAATTATTATGCAATTTTGTACTTGATTTGGTTTGCAGTGAGCTGTTGCATTGCATGTTTTGTTTTACAGTCTTCACTATCTTACTATTGGGTGTCCATCTGCACCTTACATGTGGCAGAGCTGCCTCATCACATCACCTATTGTGATGGTGGATACTGTGGTATATACAGTATATGTAGATGTTAACGTTCATTGTAACCCTGTCTGTGTTAATTAGATGACTGATGACACTCATTGTACTCAGCATAAGCTTAAAGTGACAGGAAATGTTAACTGAGTGGCCCATGTAAAAATTGCAACGTGTCAGTAAAAATATTAATAACATAAAAAGTTTGTAATTTTCTGATTACCTAAGACAGTACACTCTACTAATAGATTAAACTGTTAGTCTTTTATTTATTCATTTATTTTAGCAAAATGTCACCATTTTGCCGCAGTTACAAAATTCGCAACAAAAAAGTGACAACAATCCCGAACTGATGTAAATGCAGCAGTGGTATCACAAGCAAATGTCACATAATCGCTCTAACGTTCCATTCACACAGGGGACTCAAGGAGCAAGTTCTCATGATTGGTGGGTGTCCCTGTGGTCAACGCCCAGCGATCAGACATCACCTCTCCTGCGGATAGGGAATACATTCTTATGGTGGTACAATCCTCTAAAGACGATTTGTCAGCGCTCTTGCCCTGTTACTTCAGCAAATTCTTGTATTCTCCATGAAAGGTCAATTCTGGAGCTTCTTCTCCTATAGTGCTGCACTGTGCTGTTCCTCTCTTACTTCCTCCTTGAAATTTATGGATACATTGGCAGCTGAGTGTTACAAGTTAGGGGCATGTCATTCAACAATCTGACAAAAGTTTTCCTGATCGAATATTGTACAATAAAACAAATCATGATGATCTCCAATTATAGGGGTATGGTCTAGGGCAGGGATTAGCAACCTGCGGCTCTCCAGATGTTGTGAAACTACAATTCCCAAAATGCCTACTTGCTGTTTTCTTTTCAGAACTCCCATAGAAATAAATGGAGCATGCTGGGAATTGTAGTTTCACAACAGCTGGAGAGCCGCAGGTTGCTGATCCCTGGTCTAGGGTAAAAATTAGTTTAAGGGCCTGGTCTAGCATCTGTATTATTATAGGTGTATGGTCTAGTGTCTGTATTAGTTTATGGATATGCACCTATGACTATGAATAAGAATGTGCCAGTCTAAATTCTCTTGTAGTATTTATTGAGGGTAGCGCCTCTTTTAGACTGAGCAAACGCCCATCTGCCTGGGGCTTCTGAGCAAAGTACAAATGTAGCTGGTTCCTACACTGCCCTGATAATGTGGACTTGGATAAGTCCAAGAAAGGCGGTATATTAGTGATAGGGACCCGTCCGCGGAAGCCACCTTGACGCTTGGTAGATGGGCCCGACACAAGTTTGATCAAAATGTGCGCTAAGAGCTTCCATTGATCCATTTATAGTAGGTATAATACCACTTTAATTTAGAATGATCCCCATTTCTCAGCTTTACTGCTTATATGTAAGTGCAGCCATTATTTTTTTTATCAACCATGTTTGCTTTATGGATATGCACCTATGACTATGAATAAGAATGTGCCAGTCTAAATGTTCTTGTATTAGTTTAGGGGCCTGGTCTGGGGTCTGTATTTTTATAGGAGGGCTGGTTTAGGATCTGTATTATAGGGGTATGGACTAGTGTCTGTATTAGTTTAGGGGCCTGGTCTGCTGGTCTATATATATATATATTTTTTTTTAGAAAGGCGGGTTTAGGATCTTTATTAATATAGGGGTGTGATCTAGTGTCTATATTAGTTTAGGTGCCTGATCTGGGGCCTTGTATAGGGGATCTGGATTCTATATTTTTAGGAGGGCTGTTTTAGGATATCTATTATTATAGGGGTATGGTCTAGTGTCTGTATTAGTTTAGGGGCCTGGACTGGGGTTTGTATTTATATTTTTAGGAGGGCTGTTTTAGGATATCTATTATTATAGGGGTATGGTCTAGTGTCTGTATTAGTTTAGGGGCCTGGACTGGGGTTTGTATTTTTTTTTTAGGAGGGCTGTTTTAGGATATCTATTATTATAGGGGTATGGTCTAGTGTCTGTATTAGTGTAGAGGCCTGGGCTGGGGCCTCTATTATTTTTTAGGAGGACTGGTTTAGGATCTGTATTATTATAGGTGTATGGTTTAGTGTGTGTATTACTTTAGGGGCCTGGGCTGGAGTCTGTATTTTTTTTCCGGAGGGTTGGTTTAGTGTCTGTATTATTATAGGTGTATGGTCTAGTGCAGGGCTGGCCAACCTGTGGCTCTCCAGCTGTTGTAAAACTACAACTTCCACCATGCCCTTCTGTAGACTGATAGCTGTAGGCAGACTGGGCATGCTGGGAGTTGCAGTTTTGCAACAGCTGGAGAGCCGCAGGTTGGGCATCCCTGGTCTAGTGTCTGTATTAGTTTAGAGGCCTGGGCTGGGATCTGTATGATTTTAGGAGGGCTGGTTTAGGATATGTATTTTTATAGGTGTATGGTCTAGTGCAGGCATCCTCAAACTGCGGCCCTCCAGCTGTTGCAAAACTACAACTCCCAGCATGCCCGAACAGCCTACAGGTATCAGCCTACAGCAGGGCATTGTGGGAGTTGTAGTTTTACAACAGCTGGAGGGCTGCAGTTTGAGGATGCCTGGTCTAGTGTCTATTAGTTTAGGGGTCTGGGCTGGGATCTGTATGTTTTTAGGAGGGCTGGTTTAGGATCTGTATTTTTATTGGGGTATGGCCTGGGGTGTATATTTGATTAGAGAGTCTGTTCATTGGTCTTTATTAGTTTTGGGACCTGGTCTGAGGTCTGGATTTATTCATGGTGTCTGTACTGATTTTTGGGTGTGGTGAAGGGAGTCACATACATTATTTGCAATTTAAATGCTGTACGTTTAGGGCACATCCTATAAAATAGCGCAGGGCATAAGGTAGAACATTTTGCACACCTTCCTCGTAGATCTGTTTTCAGAATCTCCTTGATTCCTGTTTAAGAATCAGCACGTTTGAGGTAGAGCCATTATTTTCTATGAAGAAGAGAGTAGACAGCTGTTACAGCGTTATTAACCCCTCTGATCCTTACGATTAAAATTTTTGCCTGTTGTAAATACCCTGTAATGTACGGTCTAGTTTTCTGGGCTGTGCTTCTATGTCATTAAAACCTGTGCAATCGAGCAGGAACAGGTTGGGCGCTCAGAGACCCTGGAGAAAAGCCAGAATTGGTTTATTACCGCTTCTGTCTTCTCTATTCCTGCATGCACAGCGTTTAATGAGTCTTCTGTATTGAACTGAGGCTGGGACGGTGCCACCGCCTCTACTGAACTCAGCGATCACATCCTCACCGGGTGTCCTCTGTATGACAGAGCTTCCAGGTTTTGGCAGATGTGGATCAGGTCTGCTCATGACTAATCTCACCACAAGGGGCTGTCTTCACTCGTATGGTTAATCACAGTGGAAAACTTCACTGTTAGCAAAAATATAAAGTTCGGATGGCTCTGGAAGTGTTTTGAGGGTTTTAGAGGGACATAGAATGTAGAAAAAGCAACAAAAAACCCCCAAAACAATATAAAATACAGAAAAACAAATAGTAAAAATAAACACAGACTACACCCATAATCTGCCCCAATCACCCAAAATTATACATGTTATTTGTTAAAGGGTCAGAAACAAAAATGGGATAAAAACACTCTGACTTACATTGAAGTCAATGTTGGGCGTTTTTTTAAACTGATGATCTATCCTCTAGATCAGGGGTCTCCAAACTTTTCAACAGGAGGGCCACATTGAAGATTTTACAAGTATTCGGGGGCCGGAAAAAAAAATCAGTTATGTATTAAATTAAATGTATATATTTTACATGGATCGTTTTTGTAATCAGCATGATATGACTGAGAACAAAAGAGAAAAAACTTTAGCAAAACAACGCAAAGACACCCGTGTCCCTATCAGCGGTGTCCCCATCAGCACAAAAATGTCCCCATCAGCACAGCAATGTCCCCATCAGCACAGCAATGTCCCCATCAGCACAGCAATGTCCCCATCAGCACAGCAATGTCAGCATCAGCACAGCAATGTCAGCATCAGCACAGCAATGTCAGCATCAGCACAACAATGTCAGCATCAGCACAGCAATGTCAGCATCAGCACAACAATGTCCCCATCAGCACAGCAATGTCCCCATCAGCACAGCAATGTCAGCATCAGCACAGCAATGTCAGCATCAGCACAGCAATGTCAGCATCAGCACAACAATGTCCCCATCAGCACAGCAATGTCCCCATCAGCACAGCAATGTCAGCATCAGCACAGCAATGTCAGCATCAGCACAACAATGTCCCCATCAGCACAGCAAT
The DNA here is from genome assembly GCF_905171765.1 of Bufo bufo. Classification (NCBI taxonomy): domain Eukaryota; kingdom Metazoa; phylum Chordata; class Amphibia; order Anura; family Bufonidae; genus Bufo; species Bufo bufo. Next base: position 771,829,449 of record NC_053389.1, on the reverse strand, counting down.
GTCCCCATCAGCACAGCAATGTCAGCATCAGCACAACAATGTCCCCATCAGCACAGCAATGTCCCCATCAGCACAGCAATGTCAGCATCAGCACAACAATGTCCCCATCAGCACAGCAATGTCCCCATCAGCACAGCAATGTCCCCATCAGCACAGCAATGTCCCCATCAGCACAGCAATGTCAGCATCAGCACAACAATGTCCCCATCAGCACAGCAATGTCCCCATCAGCACAGCAATGTCCCCATCAGCACAGCAATGTCCCCATCAGCACAACAATGTCCCCATCAGCACAACAATGTCCCCATCAGCACAGCAATGTCCCCATCAGCACAGCAATGTCCCCATCAGCACAGCAATGTCAGCATCAGCACAGCAATGTCAGCATCAGCACAGCAATGTCAGCATCAGCACAACAATGTCCCCATCAGCACAGCAATGTCCCCATCAGCACAGCAATGTCCCCATCAGCACAGCAATGTCCCCATCAGCACAGCAATGTCAGCATCAGCACAACAATGTCCCCATCAGCACAGCAATGTCCCCATCAGCACAGCAATGTCCCCATCAGCACAGCAATGTCAGCATCAGCACAGCAATGTCCCCATCAGCACAGCAATGTCCCCATCAGCACAGCAATGTCCCCATCAGCACAGCAATGTCCCCATCAGCACAGCAATGTCAGCATCAGCACAGCAATGTCAGCATCAGCACAACAATGTCCCCATCAGCACAGCAATGTCCCCATCAGCACAGCAATGTCCCCATCAGCACAGCAATGTCCCCATCAGCACAGCAATGTCCCCATCAGCACAGCAATGTCAGCATCAGCACAGCAATGTCAGCATCAGCACAGCAATGTCCCCATCAGCACAACAATGTCCCCATCAGCACAGCAATGTCCCCATCAGCACAGCAATGTCAGCATCAGCACAGCAATGTCAGCATCAGCACAGCAATGTCCCCATCAGCCGTGTCACCCTTAAGCACAGCAATGTCCCCATCAGCACAGCAATGTCCCCATCAGCCGTGTCACCCTTAAGCACAGCAATGTCCCCATCAACGATGTCCCCATCAGAACAGCAATGTCCCCATCAGCGGAGTCCCCATTAGCAGCTGATAGGGGCCACCACTGATGGGGACACTGCTGTTGGGGACGCGGCTGATGGGGACACCATTGATGGGGACACCCGTGTCCCTATCAGCGGTGTCCCCATCAGAACAGCAATGGCCAAATCAGAACAGCAATGTCCCCATCAGAAAAGCAATATTCCCATAAAAAAAACAATATTCCCATCAAAAAAACAATATTCCCATCAGAAAAACAATATTCCCATCATGGGGACACCCACTGATGGGGACGCTGCTGTTGGGGACATTGCTGTGCTGATGGGGACACCACTGATGGGGACGCTGCTGTTGGGGACATTGCTGTGCTGATGGGGACACCACTGATGGGGACACCATTGATGGGGACACCCGTGTCCCTATCAGCGTTGTCCCCATCAGCACAGCAATGTCCCCATCAGCGGTGTCCCCATCAGCACAGCAATGTCCCCATCAGCGGTGTCCCCATCAGCACAGCAATGTCCCCATCAGAACAGCAATGTCAGCATCAGCACAGCAATGTCCCCATTAATGATGTCCCCATCAGAACAGCAATGTCCCCATCAGCGGAGTCCCCATTAGCAGCTGATGGGGACACCACTGATGGGGACACTGCCTTTGGGGACGCGGTTGATGGGGACACCCGTGTCCCTATCAGTGGTGTCCCCATCAGAACAGCAATGTCCCCATCAGAATGGGGACGCTGATGGGGACATTGCTGTACTGATGGGGACACCATTGATGGGGACACCTTTGTCCCCATCAGCAGTGTGCCAATCAGCGGTGTCCTCAGCAATGTCCCCATCAGCACAGCAATGTTCACATCAGCAGTTTCCACATTAGCAGCGTCCCCATCATTGCTGATGGGGACGCCGCTGCGCTGATGTGGAAACCGATGATGGGTCACCGCTGATGGGGATACCCATGTCCCCATCAGCGGTGTCCCCAGCAATGTCCCATCAGAACAGCAATGTCCCCATCAGCAGTGTCCACCGCAACATCCCCATCAGCACAGCAATGTCCCTGTCAGCGGTGTCCCCAGCAGCATGTGTCCCCATCACCGCTGATGGGGACACCTCTGATGGGGACATTGCTGTGCTGATGGGGACATCGATTATGGGGTTACCGCTGATGGGGACATTGCTATCCTGATGGGGACACCATTGATGTGGACACCCATGTCCCCATCAGCAGTGTGCCAAACAGCGGTGTCCCCAGCAATGTCCCCATCAGAACAGAATTGTCCCCATCAGCAGTGTGCCCATCATCGCTGATGGGGACACCTCTGATGGGGACATTGCTGTGCTGATGGGGACACCATTGATGGGGACACCCGTGTCCTCATCAACGGTGTCCCCATCAGAACAGCAATGTCCCCATCAGCACAGCAAAGTCCCCATCAGCAGTGTCCCCAGCAGCACAGCAATATCCCCATCAGTATGTGTCCTCAGCAGCTTGTGTCCCCATCAGCGCAGCACAGCAATGTCAGCGTTCCCCATTGTGTCCCCATCAGCGTTGTGCAACACTTGCCTCCGCTGTAGCCGGCTTCTGCTCCTCTTCTTTTTTTTTTTCTTCTTGGACTCCTGAGTCCCGACTCCCGCCCGCTGCTACACACGTGGATTTGTTATTTCAAACAGCGGGCGGGAAGAGGGGAGGTGCCGCACCTGTGACGTCACTGGTTGCCGGGACATCGGCGGTCCCAGCAGCCAATCAAAAAGCACAGCGTGACAGCATGGGCGGTTGTGCGGCTTTCGTTCCTGCAACCTGTCAGCTGCGGGCGGGCGCGGAATCGAACACACAACACAAGCGTGACAGCATGGGCGGTTGTGCGGATTTGGTTCCTGCAACCTGCCAGCTGCGGGCGGGCCGGATCGAACGCACAAGCGGGCCGGTTCTGGCCCGCGGGCCGGGGTTTGGAGACCCCTGCTAGAGTCTAGATAGATCATCAGCATCGGATCGGCGGGGGTCCGACACCCGGGACCCCCTCCGATCAGCTGTTTGAGAAGGCAGAGGCGCTGGCAGTAGTGCCGCAGCCTTCTGGCTGTTTACCGCAGGCCCAGTGACGTCAAGACTTGTATCAACTGGCCTGGGCGGGGCTAAGCTCCATTCAAGTGAACAGAGCTTAGCCCCGCCCAGATTAGGTCCCGGGTGTCGGACCCCCGCCGATCAGATGCTGATGATCTATCCAGAGGATAGATCATCAGTTTAAAAAAAACTGCAGAACCCCTTTAAAATATTTTTAAAGAATTTTTGAGGATGATATTTTACATTTTCATGTCACTTTCTACATTTAAACAAAAGCCATAAAATCCTGCAATTTCCACACTTGCCAGTAAGGACTGTATTACACTGCTAGATTCAGCGTTCCTTCCTGAAGGAGACCACTGCCTTTATAGGCAGTGATCTCCTCCACAGTATGGGGAGCAGTGATCGCTAATGCCATCGCTTATCCCCATACAGAATCATTGTACTGTGGGCAGATATGCAGTGCGCATGCGCCAATTTTGCACCAGTAACCGGTGCATATGCACTGCACTGCATATCTTTGTGCTCTCTGCCCACAGTGGGCAGAACACTGCGCATGACCGGGCCCGGAGGTGATGCGCAAAGGGGCTACAAGGAAATATGATGTCACAGAGACACAGGACCGGACGGAGCTTACGGAGGGGCAGAGTTAGGCATGAGTAAGGCAGGGGAACATGGGCACTTTCAGCAAACTCTCCGCCCTTGGGCACTTGCAATGGCTCATTAGCATGTCTTTGTGCCCCACTGAATTATGTGATCAGTTTAAAACCAGTCAGGTTGGTGACAGACTCCCTTTAAGGGCTCATGCACACGACCGTATGTATTTTGCAGTCCGCAAAAAAGGTATCCACAAAAAATACGGATGTCATCCGTGTGTATTCCGTATTTGGCGGAATCGAACAGCCGGCCCCTAATAGAACAGTCCTATCCTTGTCCGTAAAGCGGACAATAATAGGACATGTTATATTTTTTTGCGGAATGGAAATACGGACATACGGAAACGGAATGCACACGGAGTAACTTCCGTTTTTTTTGCGGACCCATTGAAGTGAATGGTTTCCGCATACAGTCCGCAAAAAAAACAAAACGGACAAGGAAAGAAAATCCGTTCGTGTGCATGAGCCCTAACTTAAGTTTTTTTTGCGGACCCATTGAAATGAATGGTTCCGTATACGGTCCGCAAAAAAAACGGAATGGACGAAGTTGCCTGAGCATCTTAGGCCTCCTGCACACGACCGTATGGTTTTGCAGTCCGTTTTAAATAGATCCATTTTTTTGTTTCAGTAGTGTTTCCGTTCTGTTTTGCCGTTCCGTTTTTCCGTTTGGCTTCCGTTTGTGATCCATTTTTTGCGGATCACAAACGGAAACGGAAGCAAACAATAATGTTCAAACAGTAAGTACGTAAAAAAATTGGGCTGGGCATAACATTTTTAATAGATGGTTCCGCAAAAACGGAACGGATACGGATGTATTCCGTATGCATTCAGTTTTTTTTGTCGACCCATTGACTTGAATGGAGCCACGGAACGTGATTTGCGGGCAATAATAGGACATGTTCTATCTTTGAACGGAAATACGGAAACGGAAGGCATACGGAGTGCCTTCCGTTTTTTTTTTTTGTGGATCCATTGAAATGAATGGTTCCGTATACGGAACGCAAAAAATGGAACGTAAACGGGAAAAAATAACGTTTGTGTGCAGGAGGCCTTACACTCACAGGCACTAATGTATTATAATACTTAGATATCCCTATGCATTATAATCAATTATAATTATAAATAAAAAGAAATGTAAAAGTAAAAATAATTTAATTTAGGGTGCTCATAGCATAAAGTTAAAAAAAACGTCAGTACTGAATTCTTTGCACATTTCTCAAGGAAAGCCTATATAAATAAAGAAAATATTTTATGCACCAAAAAGTAATACAAAACATAAGACCTCATAAAAAGTCAGGGGGAAAAAACACCCCGAAGGGCTAAGGACCACAAGATTCTGGTGGTTATGAGGTTATGAATTTTACATGTGAAATGTTTTGAATTGTGTTTTTAGATATGAGGGTACTTGTAGTACACCAGACCTGTGGGTACTACAATATTGTAAATAGTTTTGTGGATGGTAAAGGTTGGCAGGGAAGAGGGTTGATCACCCTGTTCCTCCCCTCTTGGTGGGAGTGGGCTGGTCCTGCTTCCTGCCAGGAGTGGGGTTCTCTGTCCAGAGATAGAGGAGAAAGGAAGTTTACTTCAGAGCTCCTGATCCCAAATAGGATTCTCCAGAGTGATCATTTATTCTCCTGCCTCAAGTGAAGTCTTGAGACGCTAGACAGCATAGTGAACTGCTAAAACCAGCATTAAAGACACTGCTGAAAGGTGAGGGACTACAGCAAAGACACCCATCACCCAGAAGGTTACTAGGCCACTACCACCTAAGAGATAAGCTGCTGCCATCCAACCTGCCTCTATAATCCTTACTGGTGCCAGAGAAGATTGCACTTAAACTCTGCTGCTATTGTATGTATTTGAAGTTCTGTTCTACATTGCACTTAGCAAAAAAGACTGTTATATGTTTACTTCCTTTCCACTGCACCAATCCTCAAAGAGCAGCGGCCTGAAGGAGTACACCATAACACAAATACTTGATCAGGGCTACTACCACTCCAGTCCTCTGCATTGGCTCCTCTGGGGCCTGAGATTTTCTTGACCAGGCACTGATTACTCCTGTGATTGCTCAATTACAACACCCATTCTGTACTTTTTGTGTTGCACTCGGTCATGTTCACACAGTCAGAGATCTGTCAGGATTTCTGAGTAGATTCTGCTAACAATGCACATGAATAGGGTATATTGTACCCTCCAGAAATTCTGTTCCTGATAATGTATGTGTTGGGAAATTCTATATCCACATTCTTCTATGGAATCCACACAGGAAAACCACAGAGCAGAGACGCTGAATTATAATGCGCATGGAGATCTGCTGGTCAATGCTCCTCAGAAATCTGAGTTCCCTCAGAACATCTGGTGGCGAACTATACTATGAGCAGAGATCATATATTACTAGAGAAAGACATTACTGGAAGACTTCATTTCCTGAGGGAGATTTATGTTAGATGATAATGCTTTCCACAAAGATCCCCCAAACCACCATCCTTCCTTCTTAGTTATTCCTTCTTGAATGAAGTTTTGGAATACCACATTGTTGACTAGACAGAAATAGCTCTGCGGATGAGTACGATGAGCCAGGAGAGAAGAAGAAGGGGCTGGAAGAGTAAGAAGGGGACATCCTACAATCAAACCTGCTACTATGTCTCGGCATTCTCCTAAACCAGGGTAGCCATATTTTGGTATCATTAAGGAGTCCTTTCATTTTCTCATAAAGTATAGATTAGGTTTAAAGGGGTTATCCAAGAGTAATACAGACCTCCCAGAGTAGCTGACCCGCAGAGGAGATCGTGTTTACCTGGTCCCCGTCACTGGGTTCAGTCTCTGATCCTGCTGGGTCGCAGATACGCTAAAATTAACATCTGTTAACGGGAGGGACACGTGACCACTGCAGCCAATCACAGGCATTTTTAACAAGGGGCAGGAAGAGCCGAATAGGAAATGTAGGACGCACACAGCTCGTATCCGTGTTTTGCACATATACGCAATATGCGGACCGCAATACGGATATGGTCGTGCTCATAGGACCTTAGACAGTAAACCCCAATACAAATTCTCTGGACTCTAGGGCATCTCTACCAGGTATAGTAAATCATCCCCTCCTCTTGACCTTCTAAAGCATTCCAAAGGAACGTACCTGAGGATAGATCAGGAAACCACATCCCACCATGGTTGACTTTCGCCAGGATAGTGTTCAGATCTTTGCCATAAGTGAAGCATCTTATTCCTAACTCGTGGTGTCTAGTAAAGACTCCTAATCCCATTGGATCATGTATGCAAGGAAGGATCAAGATCTGTGTAGGCTCTTGTCAGACAGTGTAAGAGGTCCTCTCCATTTTTTGGAAGTAATAGAAAGAAGACCAGCAAAGGAAAAATCACAATCACAACAATAATCTTTCAAAAACTACCAGAAGAACAGCACCATGAGGAGTCCAAATAACACCACCATGCAGTAACCAAATATTGCCACCAATATAACTACGGTAAATATATAAATGTCTAAATAAAAATATCCTAATACCTTTATATATACTGCCTAAATACCAACAAGAAACATCCTGAGGAAGGTGGTGGAGGCCTATGGACGATGGAGTCCTAGGGGTATTATTAACAGAACATTTTTGAAAAGGGCTTGTTCATGAAAAATATTCTACATTTTTCAAACCAGCATCTAGATCTAAATACTTTTGTAATTGCACGTAATTAAACATTTTTGTACATTTAATGTAAAATGTAGTATTTAATAAAATACCCACCTGGGTAAGATCACTTAAGTGGATGCACATGCTCGGCTCCATCCTTCAACTGCTACCAGCCTGATCTGCTGTGACAGTTACAGAGAGAGAGCTGCAGCAGAAAGGACACACCTTAAGGGTCCATTCGCACTTCCGTGGAATGGGTCTGCATCCGTTCCGCAATATCCGGAATGGGTGCGGACCCATTCATTCTCAATGGGGCAAGAATGGATGCGGAGAGCACAAAATGTGCTCTCCGCATCCGCATTTCCGGAGCACGGCCCCGATCTTCCGGTCCGCAGCTCCGGAAAAAAAAGAACATGTCCTATTCTTGTCCGCAATTGCTGACAAGAATAGGCAGTTCTATGGGGGTGCCGGCCGGGTGTATTGCGTATCCGCAATACACTACGGACGTGTGAATGGACCCTAAGCGAAAGGACAAGCCTGCTGAGCTGTGATAGAGAGAATGCTACAGCAGAATGGACAGGTATATAGAGCAGTGTACTGATGTGAGAAGCACAAGGTATAATAGTGAACTGTACAGCAGGGGTGTTGCTAGGCTAAAATATTCGGGGCCTGGGCCCCTGATGTTTTGCCCCAGGCCCTGAATGTACTGCCTGCCAGACAAAACTGTATCACTGTCCTCAGGGCGGCGATATAATTGAATCTAATACACTGCAAGAGCTGAAGGATCTATGATGACATCACAGTCATGGGATCAATGCAAAAGGCAGTGGTTAAGAAGGACCTGCGATGATGTCACCATCATGTGACCAGTGCAGGAGAGGACAGCAGTGAAGAGGAGATCAGTTCTGAATGCAGTAGCTGAAAAGGACCTGCCATGATGTCACCATGATGTGACCAGTGCAGGAGAGGACAGCAGTGAAGAGGAGATCAGTTCTGAATGCAGTAGCTGAAAAGGACCTGCCATGAGGTCACCATCATGTGACCAGTGCAGAAGAGGATCCCTCAGCAGTAAAGAAAAGTCCTGGGAAGAAGCTGTGGTGAGGTCTGTGCATGAGGAGAGGTAAGTTAAGGGAGAGATTCTCAGTGTGAGAGGCAGAGGAATGCTGGGAGTTGTGGTTAATTTAACTGGGACTGTATGTTAGGGCTGAAGGGAGGGATGTTATTTACATGGGACAGTGTGTTGGAGTGGGGTGGAGTAATGTTATTTACATGGGACTGAGTGTTGAGAAGGTGATGTTATTTACATTGGACAGTATGTTGGAGGGGGCTGAAGGGAGGGAGGGAAGTGGTGTTATTTACATGGCACTCTATTTTGGAGGGGCTGTAGATAGAGAGGGGTGTTATTTACATGGGGCTGTATATTGGAGGGGGCTGGAGAGATGGTGTGATATTATTTACATGGGACTTTATGGAGGGAAATAGTGTTATTTACATGGGAATGTAATTTCTAAGGACACTAAAGGGAGGAATATGACTACAGGGGGCATTATAAATACTGGGGGCACTACAGGACGAGCATTATAACAGTAAGGGGAAATATAAATACTGAGGGCACTTCAGGGCGAGCATTATAACAACAGTAGGGGGTTATATAAATACTGGGGCACTTCAAGGCGAGCATCATTACAGTAGGGGGCAATATAAATACTGGGGGCACTGTAGGGATATTATAATAGTAGGGGAGCAATATAAATACTGGGGGCACTGTAGGGGCATTTTAAATCCAGGTGACATTATAGGTGTTATTATTAGTATTGGGGGCTCTATATGAGGGACTCATACTCCAGGTTGGGGATAATGATAGAAAAGTGAGGAAGCTAAGATGTCTGTGTGTCACACTCTGCAGAGACGAGGCACGGCTGGAAGAAGTTGTCTGGACCGAATGGAGAAGATGAGAGAGATCTACATATGTAGCAGGGTTAACACACAAACTCTTAACTCAAATATCTTAACTCATCGTGTTATCTTGAAACAAAAGCCATTGAAAAGCAATTGAAGGTGTTTGCTTAACGCATTTAGTTTAGATAATGCGTCTGAGAAAGCATTTGTGTTAACTCTACTACATCTGTACATCAGAGGAGACGTCACCTGGGAGGCACTGGATGTGAGAGGTATGTGCTGCTGTATAGCAAGTACAGGAAACTGCAGTGTGCTGTTGGGGGTTGAAGGACCTGTGATGATGCTCTGTGCAGTTTCTTTACTAGATGTACAGGACCGGTGATGCTGAAGATGATGTCATCACAGGTCCTGGCAGGTGGCCCTAACTAACTACACTATTCATTGTGCAGTTCCTTTACTAGATGTACAGGACCTGTGATGACATCATCACAGGCCCTTTAGCTTCCTCCACTGATGAGCTGGAGAGGGAGAGAGCTGAAACAGAAAGGACATACCTCCTGAGCTACCAGCTTGAAATACATCTAGCAGAGCACTTTCAGCAATGAATGGGGAGATCTCTGGATCCATGTGAGGTACAGGGCTGGCTCTAGCTTTATTAGATAGAGTTTGTCATCTACTATATGATGTCTGATTGTATTTTATTTTTTAATTAGTCATGGGAGAACCCCTTTAAAGACAGAAAGACAATACCTTCTAGGGCTTGTAAATAAAACTGCTAGTGAACCTACCGGTACTTGTAAGTTATTAAGAAACTATGGAAAGGAAATCTAAAGGTAAATTTAGGGGGGGGGGGGGAATAACTCTAAATATAGAAAATACTATTCTGTCCCAAAATACATTATAAATGTGAGAAAAATTCGACGAATTCTTCTAACACGTGTCCCAGTGGTTTATTCATATCTCTTTTTTCTTGTCTGTGGGACCTGTACCTGGCTGTAAGGCAACTGGCTGCAGCAGGAGCCCTTCCCAACTTCTCTGTCTCTAATAGGAGACGAGGAATGTTACACTCCACCCTGACTAACTTCCAACCTTCATCTGAAAATTGAAGGGGGAAGAAGATAGGAGGAAAGGCAGCCTTTTGGATAAGACTACTACCGCTAACAGCTCCTCACTCGTACATCTAGCAGTGTTAATTGGAATCACCCAGAGGGATGTAAACAGCCGCTGTCACATTGCTGTAACAGGCAAACTCCTGCCAGAGGATAATGCATTGTAGCACCTGATTATATGGTGACATTACACTCCTAGGGTAAAATAATGTGACACATACATGATCCACTGCAGTGACAATGAGTGATCGGGCGACAGGCTATAATTTAGTGTGATTGGGAAACCACGGGGGAAACAGTTCTACAGCAAGTGCTTCAGTGACACACGACAGAAGTAGGGCATAACCGCAGTCATTGTAATACGATTTGATGCTGCAGTGACAAAAGTCAATGGCGGTCTGACAACTCATTTCTCAGAGTCAGATTAATATTTACAAGCCGCTTTAGGAAGCGAAGTGCGCAGCCCCATTGTTTAACCTGTTCACTCGCTAATTATTTCACAATATGATTTAGATCACACTGACAAGTCTCATCTCCGGAAAATAAAAAAAAATTAAATAAAAAACAGCAATTTACAGCTCAGGGCTTAGTACAGAATAGACACAATCTAGTATTAAGACGGCCACTTTAAAATGTGGTCGGCCGAATGATCATTGTGCTGACAGCTACTGATCCCTTACACGAACACGTTGGGTTTAGTCAAGCGGGTATGTTTTGTCAATGGGTAGAGCGGAGGAAGCCGCTGTCAGACACCTTAGATGGAGGCTTATGTCCAGGGAGAACAAAAGGATCTAGTGAAAATATTCACTTGGTCCGATCCTTCACTTCCCCGACATCATCTGTTGGGAAGATTCGGGAGCTTTCCTTACACATTAGACTGTCAGCCAAACTTGGGGAAATTTATTAAGCCTTTTACGTGCCACAAAATGTGCCACAAAATCTCGCGATGCGCGAGCTAGCGCATGCGCAGTGTCGGCATCATGTTCATTCCCTCTACTGGCATCAGCACAGGGAACGGACTACGCATGCACTAGCTCGCGCATCGTGAGATTTCGGCGCTCCAGCTCTGTGACGTCAGCCAGCAAGGAGGAGATTCGGAGGACGCGGGGCGGTGCTGCGCTCCGAAAATTGGACTTATCTCCGGACACAGGACTCATATCAGGTTCATTTGCATATGGATCAAAACGGTTTTTTAACACAATAAAAGCACACAGAGCTATGGGGACTGGGTATTGCAGATGAGCTAGCGGCCATCTAGCAGCCAATGTCCTCAGCTCTATGCACAAAATCCCGGTGACAGGTTTCCTTTAAACAAGTCAAGTGTTGCTTTAGCCGTGTGTTTGGGGTCATTGTCCTGCTGGAAGGTGAACCTCCGTCCTAGCCTCAGATCACGCACAGAGTGGTACAGGTTCTGCTCAAGAATATCCCTGTATTTAGCACCATCCATCTTTCCCTCAACTCTTACCAGTTTCCCAGTCCCATCCCCACAGCATGATGCTGCCACCACCATGTCTTACTGTGGGGATGGTATTCTTTGCGTGATGTGTTGGGTTTGCGCCAGACATAGCGTTTTCTTTGATGGACGAAAAGTTTAATTTTAGTCTCCTCAGACCAGAGCACCTTCCTCCATACATTTTGGGAGTCTCCACATGCCTTTACACAAACTCACAACGTGCCTTTTTGTTTTTAGCTGAAAGTAATGGCTTTCTTCTGGCCACTCTGCCATAAAGCCCCAACTCTGTGGAGCGTACGGCTTATTGATGTCCTATGTACAGAGACTCCAGTCTCTGCTGTGGAACTCTGCAGCTCCTCCAGGGTTACCTTAGTCTCTCTGCTGCTTCTCTGATTACTGCCCTCCTTGCCCGATCCATGAGTTTTGGTGGGCGGCCGTCTCTAGGCAGGTTTGCTGTTGTGCCATGTTCTTTCCATATGGTTATGATAGATTTGATGGTGCTCCTGGGGATCATCAAAGATATGGATATTTTTGTATAACCTAACCCTGACTTGTACTTCTCAACAACATTGTCCCTTACTTGTTTGGAGAGTTCCTTGGTCTTCATGGCAGTGTTTGGTTAGTGATGCCTCTTGCTTAGGTCTTGCAGCCTCTGGGGCCTTTCAAAAAAGGTGTGTATATGTAATGACAGATCATGTGACACTTAGATTGCACACAGGTGGACATCATTTCACTAATTATGTGACTTCTGAAGGTAATTGGTTGCACCAGAGCTTTTTATGGGCTTCCTAACAAAGGGGGTGAATACATACACACATGCCAATTTTCTGTTTTCTATTTCTAAACAATAGTTTTATTTATATATTTTTCTCATTTCACTTCACCAACTTAGACTAATGTGTTCTGATCCATCACATAAAATTCAGATTAACAAAACATTGAACTTAAGGCTGTAATGTAACAAAATACGAAAAAAGTCAAGGGGGGTGACTACTTTTGCAAGGCACTGTATGCTCTTTAAAATATAAACACTGTAATGGAAAAAAATGAAATGCCCCTTTACAGTTTTTTCGTTGCTTCACCTCCCAAAAACATTGAACAAAAAGTGATCAAAAAGTTGTACACACTGCAAAGTGGCATCAATAAAAACTACAGATCGCCCTACAAAAAATGAGCTCTCAAACAGCTCTGTAAATGGAAATATAAAAAGTTATGGCTCTGGGAAGGCAGGGAGTAAAATACGAAAATGCAAAAAACAGAAAATCGCTATATCCTAAAAGGTTAATAAATGTAGGCCATTGTTTACAGACGTTCTGTGACTTTACTGCTGTTGCGCTTTCTGACCCTGGTATTAGTCAGACCAAACTAATCACTGTGTTTGTATGTAAGTTAACGCAGTGCTGGTATACTATTAGTGACCTATCCTCAGGACAGATAATCAATATCAGATCACGGGGACCAGACTCCAGGCACCCCTGCCAATCAGCTGTTTGAAGGTGTTGCGGCGCTCGTGCAAGTGCTGCGTCCTCTTCCAGGACTCTGGTCGTACCAATTTCTGGTTCAGCAACAGAACTGACTCATTTTAATGTTCAGTGGACAAATTTTTATGGACTACAATTAATGGACCTACGACCAATGGACTATGACCAGATATACGTTTCTCCATACTACTGTACAGTTCCCCATTATCTATTTGTGGATGTCTATAGTACTTGTAGATTTCTAACATTGGAGGAGGCAACACTGCTCTACAGCATCTCCTTTACTGCAGCTGTGATATAAAAGATGCCTGGTGAACCCCTCCTCCTCCCTTCCCCATGCAGACATTTTCTGTTTGGATCAGAAGAAAAGTGATGTCATCAGAAATATGATCACTGGATGGCACACTGCCTGCGTCTGTAACAACTGATAACATACTGACTGTAATATGAAGAGAGCTGTTGGTTGCTATCTATTCTGGAGTTAAATAACAAGGTCAAGCACCAACCTTCGACTTTGCAAAAAAAATAAGGAACCCGTCTGTATTTTTCCTTGCTTGCACCATTTACATTCAGTCAAAAGGGCCCCAGTCCCTAGTAGATCTGCAGCCATCTTGTGGTACTTTAGTATTATTACATACCCTAAAAAACTCCACATACACTTGAACTTATAGTACAATAACTTTTTGTAGTTTTAGATAGGGACTTCTTGGCACTCCAGGTCACCAGTTTCTCTGGTGGGTCTGTCCAAACCAACACTGACTATTTTACTTCTAGATGCTTCTGAAGCTCTTCGCATATGTTTTGTGGTTGATTTGGAATGTGCTGCCCCTGAGGGCCAATCGTGTCCTAGGTTTTTTAGGAACGTTGAATGGTGATGCGGCCCTATTAGTTTTGTGTGTGTCGTGGTGCTCCTACCTGGATACCGTCGCTCCCCGGGGTTAGACTACGTAGCAATAAAGGGGAGAGTTGTAGGAGGTGGAGAAATAGTAGAGACCAGACTTTATAAAGTTCAACAGCTTTACTTGAATAAACGTGCATCCAGCCAAGAGAAAGAACACTTGTTCTTTCTCTTGGCTCCAGCAGGTTTTGGGGTAAACTGGCAGGCAAACTGGTATACCTTGCTTTCTCCTTCTCTGCTGTGCTAGACTCTTTCTTCAGTCTGGTAGTTGGACCTTCTGACAGTTCTGGTACCTTTTGAGTGGGGTGCCTTTGGCTTTTGACCCCCTCATGATACTCTGTCTGTATCTGTAATTAACCATGGTGCTCTATGAGCTGCTTCCCTTTTGGGATGCTTGCTGCAGGAGGGGCGGCCATTCCCCTCACTGCGCCATCTTGACTTGTCTGCTTCTAACACTAGACTCCACTCTCATTAAACTAACTATAGCTTCATGCAACCACTCACTTGGTGGGAAGCAGGACTAGCCCACTTCTGCCCAAAAGGGGGAGAATAGAATGGTACAATCCATTATATCTCAGGACCTCTCTCTGTCTCCGTCAGATACACACCACCATAATCTGCTGGACAACCAGGTACATAACAGATTCATAGCAAGGTTATCAATGCACAGTGTAGGAGTACCTGGAATAAATACACAGATGACATTAATGTTATCCATTAGAGAAAGTAGCATGGTGTAGGAATGATAGTACCGCTCTGGGGTACTACAGATTGATAGACTTGGTTTTGGTGCAAAAAAAACAAAGCCAAGGATCTGATTATGGATCTCATTGTTTCCAATGGAATAATCTGATGATGTAATCTGTCCATCGTCAAACTGACGCTTCAAGTTCTTATGTTGTTAACTAAGTGAAAAAAAAGGTAAAAAAAGGAAGCCTTCTAACTTTCCATGCAGAGTAGAATAGTTAGAAGTAAGACAAAGTTGGACTTGGAATGGATGTTGGAAACTGCTTGGTAGCAAAGCCAAAAAACAATTCAGGAGAACATAGTAATGTTGGAGCAGGCTAACCTGAGGTGTGGAGTCTATGGCACTGGGCCTCGGTCCTAACTGCTTTTTTAGCTGTGCACTTGTAGACAGCCAACACTAGACTGACTTCTATTTCCTCTTAGAGAGGAAGGGGTGGTGCCAGCCCTGCCTACCCACTAGGAACCTACCATATACAACCTTATGGAAGATACACAGTGCATAAAATACACAGTACAGTAATACCTTACCTATTTGCATTGGGGGACATGACAGAAGCAGAGAGCAGAGCCACCCACATTCGGCATCCGGACATGGGCACACCGCCTGCCTAGCCCCAAGAGCAGAGGAGGAGCATCCTGGCTAAAAATGCACGCATTCTCCATCTGACCAGAGCTAAGTGGTAAATCACACCTACTTTTTTTTACCTGGGTTAGGGATAGATGCCATTTTTGGGGGGAGTTGTTCTGCAATTAGCACAATATCACAGCATGGATCATATTTTGGGGTAAATACAAGCTAGCAGCCCTAAATGTTAGTCATTGATCTGATTTTTTTTCAATTTTTCGTAAAGATCTTTGCTTTGATCATTTATCCCCATACAGATTTATTGTTTGTCGGCAGTACATCCTTACCTTTACAGGGCGATCTACTGCTCAGAAACTATTTTGGGTGTTGCATCCTCCAGCAATCATCTGTAATCTGTTTGGGAACTCATCAGCAAGTGTGCAGTTCCCCTGCAGCTCCCCCACAGGAGAAATGAAGCATTACATCATGTACTTGTAATGGTATGAATGTTCTAGGTCCTCCAGGGTGAGAGCTGCCATTTACAGCCACTCTGCAGCGGCTGGTAGACTGAGGTCCTGAGCAGGGATCCCTCTTCTGTCAACCCAGAATGCGTTAATGGGGTATATGAAAAGGTGGTTTCTACATCAGAAAAGAGCTTTTAAAATGCGATATGTGTCATTAGCATAGACTAATTACCATAGTCTGTACGGGTGAAGTAATTTCATTGTCAGAATATCTATGTTGTAATGTTTCCACCTCCTAATGTAACACGCTTGGTGTTCCGAATTGAGGGCACCATATCATGTGTAATACAGCACTATGGCTGATTTATCCATTTGCAGTCCCCCAGTGTAAGGGGTGTGTAATGCTTGTACTTTTTGTAATGTTAATGCTATGTACTGCACACTCAGTTGTTCCAGCAGTTCCAGAGTTAACAATCCTGGCCCAGTCCTCTTTGGAGTTTAGGGTGTGAGCTGGCCCTAGCCCTAGTTTTAGAAGATTCCAGTCAGTCTACCTGTAGAGAGAGAGGAGGTAGGGAGCAGAAAAAATGTACCCCTGTCCCAGAGACTCCAGCTCCAAGACCTGGAGCCTCTGGCACCTCCACAAGCTCCAGAAGATGAAATCGAAAAAAGAACTAGAGAAGGCGGATTTGCATGGCTACAGCGAGAGAGAGACCGCAAGGTAACACAGCTTAAGGCGATCCAGACCTTGCTGCTGAAAAGGGGAAACAAGTTAAGACACCCTATGCACTCCAGAATAGTGGACACTACAGCCACGGTTTCCAGAACATAGCTATTAGCCAGACTGTAGCAGATATTTTAGCCAGAGTAATCTGAGGGCCAATGCCGTATTCATCTGCTTAGCTCATGCTGGGACATCTGGGAGAACTCTGCACTTTGTAAAGAGATTTGCTGGATGTACTTCAACTTCTATCCTGCACACAGTAAAGACCTGAACTCTGACTCTGCTAACACCACATGCTGGCCATTACATTTACAACACGTACCCTGTCTAGCACCCACATGGACATTAACACCATGGGCACCCCCCCAACCACTATCAGGCAGGGAGCCCACAGCTATAGGGAGTGCCCCGAGGGAATAGAGGAGGCACTTCCTTCACGGCACCTACCCAAGGGAGCGATGGCCTGAGGGAGTACACAAATCATCAGGGCCACTACCACCCCCATCCTCTACTCTGGCTACTCAGGGCTCGCTGCACATTCACATATTGCCGGCTGTTATACATTGGTAAAATACAATTAGATCTAGAGAGAAAACCAAAACAATATATATGATATAAGACATAGCTATAAATTTTCATCAAATCCACACCATAAAACGGAGTGAAACATAGGGAACACAGACCAGCGCGGCTGTTCCCACGTACTGTATCTTCCCGGTTACCAAGGTCTTTTCTCTAATGAACAGAAGATCTCCTGGTGGAGAATCATTACCTTTCACACTTGCTCTGAGGCTACTAGTAAATCTGATGAAGACATAGCATATGTCACGTTCGGGGGTGGGGGGGAACACCACACCGAACATAGGAGGGAAGGGGTGAGGGAATAAGGCCTGGAAACTAGGGAAAGGAGATGGACACCTCCTAGTAAAACCCTAATCAAAGCCCTGACTAACTACCAGTATGAACAGACCCCAGAGGTAGGTGAGTTCATACACAGGAATACCTAATGTCCTAACTCTTCCTATAGGACCCCTGGTACTAATGTCAGGACTGAGACAACCTGTTCCTCCAAAGGAAGGACAAACAGGAGTCTCCCTCAGGCATTAATACAAATTACAGGAAAATGCAACACACAAAATAACCCCCAAAAAATACAAAAGGGAAGAAAACACAGGTTAAAGGGAACCTGTCACCTGGATTTTGTGTATAGAGCTGAGGACATGGGTTGCTAGATGGCCGCTAGCACATCCGCAATACCTAGTCCCCATAGCTCTGTGTGTTTTTATTGTGTTAAAAAAAGATTATATATATATGTAAATGGGCTACTAACATTTCCGGAGCCCAGCCACGCCCATTGTGAATGGAGCCCAGCACCCGCCCCGCATCCTCCGAATCTCCTCCTTGCTCTCCGACGTCACAAAGCTAGAGCGCCGTAATCTCGCGATGCGCGATCTAGCGCATACGCAGTGTCGGCATAGTGTTCCTTCCCTGTGCTGGTATCGCGAGGATTACGGCGCTCTAGCTTTGTGATGTCGGGGAGCATGGAGGAGATTCGGAGGATGCGGGGCGGTGCTGGGCTCCTTCACAGCGGGCGTGGCTGGGATCAGAGTCAGAGAAGGCTGGACTCATCTCTCAAGCATGGAGGAGACAGGGACTCATAAGGTTAATTCACATATCTATAACATCTTTTTTTGACACCATAAAAGCACACAGAGCTATGGGGACTGGATATTGCGGATCTGCTAGCGGCCATCTAGCAACCCATGTCCTCAGCTCTATACCCAAAATACAGGTGACAGGTTCCCTTTAACTTCAAGTGGCTATGGCAGCACCAGGAACTCAGCAGAGATCCACACACCAGCTATCCACAACTCCAACTGAAGCTATAAACCGCACAGGATAGTGGGAGAAACAACAATAAATAGAGAAGGTTAAATGACCACAATAGTCACACCTGGGGAAAGAAGGTGTGACAAGCGCCAGAAACAACACAGACGTCATTTGATCCAAACATGTCAGGTCCAACCCCGTGCTGCCAGTCTCACCGATCTCCTGCCACCTGTCGCGGGAACGTCCGTGACAGCATATTTCATGGATAATTGCCTCTCACTTCATGATATTATAGTAACACACAAGCATGGATAAACATAATGACATCAGAAAGAGGCAAAGGCTTCGGACCCTGGTGCCAGAATCGGGCCCCACCATATCTGAGGACAGGTGCTTTGTCTATAAAGACTATATAATGTACTGTTGTACATACTATAAAATGATGTATATGAGCTCAGCCTTGTGGATACATTATTGCCCCATGTACTAGCTCTGTAGTACTTATGGCCATTATAACCACCATATAGTGACTGAATAATACCACTATACTGTGACTGAATAATACCACCTCTATACTACTAATAGCACTACTGTCCCTTTATGTTTCCACAATACAGCAACTGAATACTACTGCTATGCAGTGACTGAATAATAACCCCATGTAGTGACTGAATTATACCGCAATACTAAGGCTAAGTCCTGTAATACAACCATACAGTAACTAAATAATACAACCATAATGTAGCTAAACAATACCACTATACAGAAACAGAATAATTCCGCCATTTGTGACGTAATTGTACCACTTTGGTTAGAAAATACCCACATAGTAAGGCTGCATAATACTGTCTTACAGTGACTGAATTATACCATCATGGCTATATGATACCACCACCATAATGTGGCAAATAATACCACATCCAGTAACTGAATAATACCTCCATACAGTAACTGAATAACAACACATAATGTGGCTAAAAATACCACCATACAATAACTGAATAATACCACTCGATTAATACCACCATACAGTGACTGGATAATACCACTAAATTAATACCAACATATAATGACTGGATAGTGAAGCTATAAATGATTAAGTAATAGCACCATACTGTGTCTAAATAATGCTATTCATACAGTGACTAGAAGATATTGTCACACACTAATTGGATAATACCACCTACAGGGACAAAATACAGTATTACCCTACAATGACTGGATAGTACTACCATACCAAGTGCTGGCGGTAATATATAAAATGGTTTTCCAGTGACTCACTGTCGACCGTTACAGTAACTCAGGGCTAAGGTACGGCGATATAATGGTCGGATAAATCTGTGTGAACCCCTCGCTTGGGGTAACATATAATTCATACAATAAAACGCTTGACAACAGAGAGGATTTTTACGGCATCTGGCGGTGTTTATCAGCGACTGCTGCAGGGGGTCGCGCTGGCTGATCTGGAATAGTTCAGGGTGTTAACAAGCAGTAATAGAGTTTCTGGAGGGTAACGTGTCACGGAGTAACGCAGTGTGACTGTTCGGCTTATGATGTACTACTGTGGGGCATGGAGAGGTACAGCACGCATTGATCCGGAGAGCGCTCGCATACAGGGGCATCTCTATAAGGGTCACATGCCCAGAAATATTCCCAAAATCTCCAGCAAACCCCACGTGATGCACGAAGCAAGGAGGCTGACAGATGGAGGTGCTGGGAGACCAGCAGGTACAGTAAGAGGATATATTTGTTGACAGACCCGAAGGTCTACATACTATAGCGGCAGCCAATGCTACTATAGGGCCCCTGGAGAGAGAGGGGGCCAACACCTTGTAGAGGGGGGCTAAAGAGAGAAATGGCATAAAGTAGGAACCATTACTCACCTGCTAATCCCCCACCAGTGATGTCCTGTAGACCCATATGACTGGTGCAGCCAATGGCCAGTCACAGTGGTCTCATGAGGTACTTGCAGTAGGGTGCCAATGACGGACTGTATCGGTCGCTTTGCAACAAAGACCAGTGTGGACCAGTCAAAGCATCAGCACTGGAGTAGTGGAAGTCCCAGGAGGTGGCATCCATGTATGGTCCTAGGTAGACTTATCTTATGACCCTACTGAGTTCATTTTGGATGTTTTTGCCGATCCTTTCTGGTGTCGCCGGCTCCAACCTTCTACCTTCATAGAAATAGGCGGGATGTGATAATTAGTTATATCTCACTATCCGGTATTTAATTACAACATATGCACAATATGACCATGACGGATACAATCTTATAGCAGTATATACTGACACACCTATAATCAAGTGCTATTCAGCTAAATTTTACAAGGATAACAGATATCTACTGAACAACAAGAGGCTGTGTGCACTCCAAAGTTCTACAGTGAGCATACTGACCCGGAGTAGTCATGTCCCTATCCATATGTACATAATATGGGTACAATGAATATAATGTTATAGTAGTATATACTGACACACTTAAAAGTGATGTCCAGACCCCACTGAACAAGGATGGTTGTAGTCCTCTCGGTGGCTAACCCTGCTCCAGGAGGGGTGCAACCCTTCCTCTAATGGGCACTCCCTGGATTTTGGGGTCTCCAGTCTGGCGATGGCTGGGGCACCCTTGATGTTAGATGTTTGGGTAGAGGAGTACAAAGCAGGAGAACAGGGACCCAGGTCGGATATGAAGACGGTGACCAGGCCGGCTGACTATAGTAAAATGTAGTCTCTCTGTAGATGATATGGATGTAGTGGATGATGGGAGTCACAGTGCCACATACCAGCAGTAGGCACAGCTCTCAAATATATCACAGAATAGCTTTTTTCCCAAAGGCTGTGTATAGAGGATGGACACCATGGTGGTCCCCCTTGAGTTCCATAATATAGATACACACAACCTTCCCAAATGACTAGCCATGCAGGTTCTCCTATTTACCTCAAGGACACCTCCATTACCACCAGGCAGAGGGCCCCATTACCAGAGGGTGTCCCCCAAGGGAAGAAAGGGTGTGCCCTCCTAACACTGCATGGCCAGGGAGCACCAGAGAGAAACCTGCCACCTGAGGACAACTACTCACATACTCTCTTACCTCCCGGGGTGGTGCAGTAGCACCCAGCCAGATAAGGCCGTTTCACTGAACACCAAGTAACGAATAACTCCTCAGCTGTGTCACAGTCCTTAAAGGGGTTGTCCCACGAAAAATATTCTACAGTTTTCAAACCAGCCCCTGGATCTGAATACTTTTGTAATTACATGTCATAAAAAATTTAGTATAGCCACTGAGTTATTCAATAGAATGTATCTGTATAGCGCCACCTGCTGTTGTATTTTTTTCTTATTTCTTTGACCTGCTCACTGAGAGGGCCGCACATGCTCAGT
This sequence comes from Bufo bufo, assembly GCF_905171765.1. Taxonomy (NCBI): domain Eukaryota; kingdom Metazoa; phylum Chordata; class Amphibia; order Anura; family Bufonidae; genus Bufo; species Bufo bufo. Next base: position 771,807,474 of record NC_053389.1, on the reverse strand, counting down.
TTCATCCATCAACTGTCTCCTGAGTTGTGATAGGCAGAGCACGGACACGCCTCCTGAGCTGTGATAGGCAGAGCATGGACACGCCTCCTGAGCTGCAGCAGAAAGGACACTCCCCTGAGCTGCCAGCTCGAAATAAATCTAGCAGAGCAATGAATGGGGAGATCTCTGGATCCATGTGAGGTACAGGGCTCAGGGGCGGGTTAGAAAGAGACTGTCATGTTCTATATGATGTCTGATTTTCATTTTTTACATTAGTCATGGGATACCCCTTTAAGGAAACAGAAGCCTTGGCTAACGAGAAACTCACTTCACAACCTCAGACTCCACGGCTACTCTCTAGACATCTATTCAGCTCCTGCCGGAGTTTTGCTTTTCCAGGTAGCGGGTCCTGTGGCACTCCAGCAGACACCGCTCTATCCTACATATAAGATAGGACCAGGGGCTATCCATAGTACTCAGTATATTGAGCAGACTAGATGGGCCAAATGGTTCTTATCTGCCAACACATTCTGTGGTCCGGCAGAAGCTTCTCCCTCCGCCATGCTCGTATACAGGGCCGGCACACACTGTCTTCCCCAGAGGATATGATCCTGCCCCCTAGGGTCACTTGGAATAGCAGGGCTGTGACTTTCCGTTCCCGCTCTTGAGGGCGGCACAGACATCTGATGAACATCTACTACATTATCTGTACTCTGAGAGTTATCACTATGTTATCTGTGGTGTTACATAGGACTGCAGGTAACATCTACTACATTATCTGTACTCAGAGAGTTATCACTGTGTTATCTGTGGTGTTACATAGACTGCAGGTAACATCTACTACATTATCTGTACTCAGAGAGGTTATCACTGTGTTATATGTGGTGTTACATAGGACTTCAGCTGACATCTACTACATTATCTGTACTCAGAGAGTTATCACTGTGTTATCTGTGGTGTTACATTGGACTGCAGCTGACATCTACTACATCATCTGTACTCAGAGAGTTATCACTGTGTTATATGTGGTGTTACATAGGACTGCAGGAAACATCTACTACATTATCTGTACTCAGAGAGTTATCACTGTGTTATCTGTGGTGTTACATAGGACTGCAGCTGACATCTACTACATTATCTGTACTCAGAGAGTTATCACTGTGTTATCTGTGGTGTTACATAGGACTGCAGCTGACATCTACTACATTATCTGTACTCAGAGAGTTATCACTGTGTTTTCTGTGGTGTTACATAGGACTGCAGGTGACATCCACTACATTATCTGTACTCAGAGAGTTATTGCTGTGTTATCTGTGGTGTTACATAGGACTGCTAGTGATCTACTACATTATCTGTACTCAGAGAATAATCACTATGTTATCTGTGGTGTTACATAGGACTGCAGCTGACATCTACTACATTATCTGTACTCAGAGAGTTATCACTGTGTTATCTGTGGTGTTACATAGGACTGCTAGTGATTTACTACATGTCTGTACTCAGAGAGTTATCACTATGTTATCTGTGTGTTACATAGGACTGCAGGTGACTCTACTACATTATCTGTACTCAGAGAGTTATCACTGTGTTATCTGTGGTGTTACATAGACTTCAGCTGACATCTACTACATCGTACTCAGAGAGTTATCACTGTGTTATTCTGTGGTGTTACATAGGACTGCAGACTGACATCTACTACATTATCTGTACTCAGAGAGTTATCACTGTGTTATCTGTGGTGTTACATAGGACTGCAGGTGACATCTACTACATACCTGTACTCAGAGAGTTATCACTGTGTTTTCTGTGGTGTTACATAGGACAGCAGCTGACATCTACTACATTATCTGTACTCAGAGAGTTATCACTGTGGTTATCTGTGGTGTTACATAGGACTGCAGGTGACATCTACTACATTATCTGTACTCAGAGAGTTATCACTGTGTTATCTGTGGTGTTACATAGGACTGCAGCTGACATCTACTACATTATCTGTACTCAGAGAGTTATCACTGTGTTATCTGTGGTGTTACATAGGACTTCAGCTGACATCTACTACATCTGTACTCAGAGAGTTATCACTGTGTTATCTGTGGTGTTACATAGGACTGCAGCTGACATCTACTACATTATCTGTACTCAGAGAGTTATCACTGTGTTATCTGTGGTGTTACATAGGACTGCAGGTGACATCTACTACATTACCTGTACTCAGAGAGTTATCACTGTGTTTTCTGTGGTGTTACATAGGACTGCAGCTGACATCTACTACATTATCTGTACTCAGAGAGTTATCACTGTGTTATCTGTGGTGTTACATAGGACTGCAGGTGACATCTACTACATTATCTGTACTCAGAGAGTTATCACTGTGTTATCTGTGGTGTTACATAGGACTGCAGCTGACATCTACTACATTATCTGTACTCAGAGAGTTATCACTGTGTTATCTGTGGTGTTACATCTGACTGCAGGTGACATCTACTACATTATCTGTACTCAGAGAGTTATCACTGTGTTTTCTGTGGTGTTACATAGGACTGCAGGGGAACATCTACTACATTATCTGTTCTCGGGGAGTTATCACTGTTGTTATCTGTGGTGTTACATAGGACTGCTAGTGATCTACTACATTATCTGTACTCAGAGAGTTATCACTGTGATTTCTGTGGTGTTAACATAGGACTGCTAGTGAGCTAATACATTATCTGTACTCAGCGAGTTATCACTGGTGTTTTTCTGTGGTGTTACATAGGACTGAAGGTGACATCTACACATTATATGTACTCGGAGAGTTATCACTGTTTTCTGTGTGTGTTACATAGGACTGCAGGTGACATCTACTACATTATCTGTACTCACGTGAGTTATCACTGTTTTATCTGTGTGTTACATAGGACTGCAGCTGACATCTACTACAGTATCTGTTACTCAGAAGTTATCACTGTGATATCTGTGGTGTTACATAGGACTGCAGCTGACATCTACTACATTATCTGTACTCAGAGAGTTATCACTGTGTTATCTGTGGCGTTACATAGGACTACAGGTGACATCTACTACATTATCTGTACTCAGAGAGTTATCGCTGTGTTATCTGTGGTGTTACATAGGACTGCAGCTGACATCTACTACATTATCTGTACTCAGAGAGTTATCACTGTGTTATCTGTGGCGTTACATAGGACTACAGGTGACATCTACTACATTATCTGTACTCAGAGAGTTATCGCTGTGTTTTCTGTGGTGTTACATAGGACTGTAGGTGACATCTACTACATTATCTGTACTCAGAGAGTTATCACTGTGTTTTCTGTGGTGTTACATAGGACTGCTAGTGATCTACTACATTATCTGTACTCAGAGAGTTATCACTGTGTTTTCTGTGGTGTTACATAGGACTGAAGGTGACATCTACTACATTATATGTACTCGGAGAGTTATCACTGTGTTTTCTGTGGTGTTACATAGGACTGCAGGTGACATCTACTACATTATCTGTACTCAGAGAGTTATCACTGTGTTATCTGTGGTGTTACATAGGACTGCAGCTGACATCTACTACATTATCTGTACTCAGAGAGTTATCACTGTGTTATCTGTGGTGTTACATAGGACTGCAGCTGACATCTACTACATTATCTGTACTCAGAGAGTTATCACTGTGTTTTCTGTGGTGTTACATAGGACTGCTAGTGATCTTCTACATTATCTGTTCTCAGAGAGTTATCACTGTGTTTTCTGTGGTGTTACATAGGACTGCAGCTGACATCTACTACATTATCTGTACTCAGAGAGTTATCATTGTGTTATCTGTGGCGTTACATAGGACTGCTAGTGATCTACTACATTATCTGTACTCAGAGAGTTATCACTGTGTTATCTGTGGTGTTACATAGGACTGCAGGTAACATCTACTACATTATATGTTCTCGGGGAGTTATCACTGTTATCTGTGGTGTTACATAGGACTGCTAGTGATCTTCTACATTATATGTACTCGGGGAGTTATCACTATGTTATCTGTGGTGTTATATAGGACTGCAGGGAACATCTACTACATTATCTGTACTCAGAGAGTTATCATTGTGTTATCTGTGGTGTTACATAGGACTGCAGAGAACATCTACTACATTATCTGTACTCAGAGAGTTATCACTGTGTTATCTGTGGTGTTACATAGGACTGCAGGGAACATCTACTACATTATCTGTACTCAGAGAGTTATCATTGTGTTATCTGTGGTGTTACATAGGACTGCAGGAAACATCTACTACATTATCTGTACTCAGAGAGTTATTAGTATGTTATATGTGGTGTTACATAGGACTGCTAGTGATCTACTACATTATCTGTACTCAGAGAGTTATCACTGTGTTATCTGTGGTGTTACATAGGACTGCTAGTGATCTTCTACATTATCTGTTCTCAGAGAGTTATCACTGTGTTTTCTGTGTCGTTGGGTTGTTACATAGGACTGCAGCTGACATCTACTTACATTATCTGTAGCTCAGAGAGTTTACATTGTGTTATTCTGTGGCGTTACATAGGACTGCTAGTGATCTACTACATTATCTGTACTCAGAGAGTTATCACTGTGTTAGCTGTGGTGTTACATAGGACTGCAGGTAACATCTGACTTCATTATCTGTTCTCGGGGAGTTATCACTGTGTTATATCTGGGTGTTTACATAGGACTGCAGGGAACATTCTACTACATTATCTGTACTCAGAGAGTATCACTGTGTTTTCTGTGGTGTTACATAGACTGCTAGTGATCTACTACATTATCTGTACTCAGAGTTATCACATGTGTTTTGTCTGTGTGTTACATAGGACTTGAAGGTGACCATCTACTACATTATACGAACTCGGAGAGTTATCACTGCTGTGTTTTCTGTGGTGTTACATAGGACTGGCAGTGACATCTACTACATTATCTGTACTCAGAGAGTTATCACTGTGTTATCTGTGGTGTTACATAGGACTGCAGCTGACATCTACTACATTATCTGTACTCAGAGAGTTATCACTGTGTTATCTGTGGTGTTACATAGGACTGCAGGTGACATCTACTACATTATCTGTACTCAGAGAGTTATCACTGTGTTATCTGTGGTGTTACATAGGACTGCAGCTGACATCTACTACATTATCTGTACTCAGAGAGTTATCACTGTGTTTTCTGTGGTGTTACATAGGACTGCTAGTGATCTTCTACATTATCTGTTCTCAGAGAGTTATCACTGTGTTTTCTGTGGTGTTACATAGGACTGAAGGTGACATCTACTACATTATATGTACTCAGAGAGTTATCACTGTGTTTTCTGTGGTGTTACATAGGACTGCAGGTGACATCTACTACATTATCTGTACTCAGAGAGTTATCACTGTGTTATCTGTGGTGTTACATAGGACTGCAGCTGACATCTACTACATTATCTGTACTCAGAGAGTTATCACTGTGTTATCTGTGGTGTTACATAGGACTGCAGCTGACATCTACTACATTATCTGTACTCAGAGAGTTATCACTGTGTTATCTGGGCGTTACATAGGACTACAGGTGACATCTACTTACATTATCTGTACTCAGAGAGTTATCGCTGTGTTATCTGTGGTGTTACATAGGACTGCAGCTGACATCTACTACATTATCTGTACTCAGAGAGTTATCACTGTGTTATCTGTGGTGTTACAATAGGACTGCAGGAACATCTACTACATTATCTGTACTCAGAGAGTTATCACTGTGTTTTCTGTGTGTTACATAGGACTGTAGGTGACATCTACACATTATCTGTACTCAGAGAGTTATCACTGTGTTTTCTGTGGTGTTACATAGGACTGCTAGTGATCTACTACATTATCTGTACTCAGAGAGTTATCACTGTGTTTTTCTGTGGTGTTACATAGGACTGAGGTGACATCTACTACATTATATGTACTCGGAGAGTTTATCACTGTGTTTTCTGTGGTGTTACATAGGACTGCAGGTGACATCTACTACATTATCTGTACTCAGAGAGTTATCACTGTGTTATCTGTGGTGTTACATAGGACTGCAGCTGACATCTACTACATTATCTGTACTCAGAGAGTTATCACTGTGTTATCTGTGGTGTTACATAGGACTGCAGCTGACATCTACTACATTATCTGTACTCAGAGAGTTATCACTGTGTTTTCTGTGGTGTTACATAGGACTGCTAGTGATCTTCTACATTATCTGTTCTCAGAGAGTTATCACTGTGTTTTCTGTGGTGTTACATAGGACTGCAGCTGACATCTACTACATTATCTGTACTCAGAGAGTTATCATTGTGTTATCTGTGGCGTTACATAGGACTGATAGTGATCTACTACATTATCTGTACTCAGAGAGTTATCACTGTGTTATCTGTGGTGTTACATAGGACTGCAGGTAACATCTACTACATTATCTGTTCTCGGAGAGTTATCACTGTGTTATCTGTGGTGTTATATAGGACTGCAGGGAACATCTACTACATTATCTGTACTCAGAGAGTTATCATTGTGTTTATCTGTGGTGTTACATAGGACTGCAGAGAACATCTACTACATTATCTGTACTCAGAGAGTTATCACTGTGTTATCTGTGTGTTACATAGGACTGCAGGGAACATCTACTACATTATCTGTACTCAGAGAGTTATCATTGTGTTATCTGTGGTGTTACATAGGACTGCAGAAACATCTACTACATTATCTGTACTCAGAGAGTTATTAGTATGTTATATGTGGTGTTACATAGGACTGCTAGTGATCTACTACATTATCTGTACTCAGAGAGTTATCACTGTGTTATCTGTGGTGTTACATAGGACTGCTAGTGATCTTCTACATTATCTGTTCTCAGAGAGTTATCACTGTGTTTTTCTGTGGTGTTACATAGGACTGCAGCTGACATCTACTACATTATCTGTACTCAGAGAGTTATCATTGTGTTATCTGTGGCGTTACATAGGACTGCTAGAGATCTACTACATTATCTGTACTCAGAGAGTTATCACTGTGTTATCTGTGGTGTTACATAGGACTGCAGGTAACATCTACTACATTATCTGTTCTCGGGGAGTTATCACTGTGTATCTGTGGTGTTACATAGGACTGCAGGGAACATCTACTACATTATCTGTACTCAGAGAGTTATCACTGGTGTTTTCTGTGGTGTTACATAGGACTGCTAGTGATCTACTACATTATCTGTACTCAGAGAGTTATCACTGTGTTTTTCTGTGGTGTTACATTGGACTGAAGGTGACATCTACTACATTATATGTACTCGGAGAGTTATCACTGTGTTTTCTGTGGTGTTTACATAGGACTGCAGGTGACATCTACTACATTATCTGTACTCAGAGAGTTATCACTGTGTTATCTGTGGTGTTACATAGGACTGCAGCTTGACATCTACTACATTATCTGTACTCAGAGAGTTATCACTGTGTTATCTGTGGTGTTACATAGGACTGCAGCTGACATCTACTACATTATCTGTACTCAGAGAGTTATCACTGTGTTATCTGTGGTTGTTACATAGGACTGCAGCTGACATCTACTAAGTTATCTGTACTCAGAGAGTTATCACTGTGTTTTCTGTGTTGTTACATAGGACTGCTAGTGATCTTCGACATTATCTGTTCTCAGAGAGTTATCACTGTGTTTTCTGTGGTGTTACATAGGACTGCAGCTGACATCTACTACATTATCTGTAACTCAGAGAGTTATCATTGTGTTATCTGTGGCATTACATAGGACTGCTAGTGATCTACTACATTATCTGTACTCAGAGGTTATCACTGTGTTATCTGTGGTGTTACATAGGACTGCAGGTAACATCTACTACATTATCTGTTCTCGGGGAGTTATCACTGGTGTTATCTGTGGTGTTACATAGGACTGCAGGGAACATCTACTACATTATCTGTACTCAGAGAGTTATCATTGTGTTATCTGTGGTGTTACATAGGACTGCAGAGAACATCTACTACATTATCTGTACTCAGAGAGTTATCACTGTGTTATCTGTGGTGTTACATAGGACTGCAGGGAACATCTACTACATTATCTGTACTCAGAGAGTTATCATTGTGTTATCTGTGGTGTTACATAGGACTGCAGGAAACATCTACTACATTATCTGTACTCAGAGAGTTATTAGTATGTTATATGTGGTGTTACATAGGACTGCTAGTGATCTACTACATTATCCTGTACTCAGAGAGTTATCACTGTGTTATCTGTGGTGTTACATAGGACTGCTAGTGATCTTCTACATTATCTGTTCTCAGAGAGTTATCACTGTGTTTTCTGTGGTGTTACATAGGACTGCAGCTGACATCTACTACATTATCTGTACTCAGAGAGTTATCACTGTGTTTTCTGTGGTGTTACATAGGACTGCTAGTGATCTTACTACATTATCTGTACTCAGAGAGTTATCACTGTGTTTTCTGTGGTGTTACATAGGACTGAAGGTGACATCTACTACATTATATGTACTCGGAGAGTTATCACTGTGTTTTCTGTGGTGTTACATAGGACTGCAGGTGACATCTACTACATTATCTGTACTCAGAGAGTTATCACTGTGTTATCTTGTGGTGTTACATAGGACTGCAGCTGACATCTACTACATTATCTGTACTCAGAGAGTTATCACTGTGTTATCTGTGGTGTTACATAGGACTGCAGCTGACATCTACTACATTATCTGTACTCAGAGAGTTATCACTGTGTTTCTGTGGTGTTACATAGGACTGCTAGTGATCTTCTACATTATCTGTTCTCAGAGAGTTATCACTGTGTTTTCTGTGGTGGTTACATAGGACTGCAGCTGACATCTACTACATTATCTGTACTCAGAGAGTTATCATTGTGTATCTGTGGCGTTACATAGGACTGATAGTGATCTACTACATTATCTGTACTCAGAGAGTTATCACTGTGTTATCTGTGGTGTTACATAGGACTGCAGGTAACATCTACTACATTATCTGTTCTCGGAGAGTTATCACTGTGTTATCTGTGGTGTTATATAGGACTGCAGGGAACATCTACTACATTATCTGTACTCAGAGAGTTATCATTGTGTTATCTGTGGTGTTACATAGGACTGCAGAGAACATCTACTACATTATCTGTACTCAGAGAGTTATCACTGTGTTATCTGTGGTGTTACATAGGACTGCAGGGAACATCTACTACATTATCTGTACTCAGAGAGTTATCATTGTGTTATCTGTGTGTTACATAGGACTGCAGGAAACATCTACTACATTATCTGTACTCAGAGAGTTATTAGTATGTTATATGTGGTGTTACATAGGACTGCTAGTGATCTACTACATTATCTGTACTCAGAGAGTTATCACTGTGTTATCTGTGGTGTTACATAGGACTGCTAGTGATCTTCTACATTATCTGTTCTCAGAGAGTTATCACTGTGTTTTCTGTGGTGTTACATAGGACTGCAGCTGACATCTACTACATTATCTGTACTCAGAGAGTTATCATTGTGTTATCTGTGGCGTTACATAGGACTGCTAGAGATCTACTACATATCTGTACTCAGAGAGTTATCACTGTGTTTATCTGTGGTGTTACATAGGACTGCAGGTAACATCTACTACATTATCTGTTCTCGGGGAGTTATCACTGTGTTATCTGTGGTGTTACATAGGACTGCAGGGAACATCTACTACATTATCTGTACTCAGAGAGTTAACACTGTGTTTACTGTGGTGTTACATAGACTGCTAGTGATCTACTACATTATCTGTACTCAGAGAGTTATCACTGTGTTTTCTGTGGTGTTACATTGGACTGAAGGTGACATCTACTACATTATATGTACTCGGAGAGTTATCACTGTGTTTTCTGTTGGTGTTACATAGGACTGCAGGTGACATCTACTACATTATCTGTACTCAGAGAGTTATCACTGTGTTATCTGTGGTGTTACATAGGACTGCAGCTGACATCTACTACATTATCTGTACTCAGAGAGTTATCACTGTGTTATCTGTGGTGTTACATAGGACTGCAGCTGACATCTACTACATTATCTGTACTCAGAGAGTTATCACTGTGTTATCTGTGGTGTTACATAGGACTGCAGCTGACATCTACTACGTTATCTGTACTCAGAGAGTTATCACTGTGTTTTCTGTGGTGTTACATAGGACTGCTAGTGATCTTCTACATTATCTGTTCTCAGAGAGTTATCACTGTGTTTTCTGTGGTGTTACATAGGACTGCAGCTGACATCTACTACATTATCTGTACTCAGAGAGTTATCATTGTGTTATCTGTGGCATTACATAGGACTGCTAGTGATCTACTACATTATCTGTACTCAGAGAGTTATCACTGTGTTATCTGTGGTGTTACATAGGACTGCAGGTAACATCTACTACATTATCTGTTCTCGGGAGTTATCACTGTGTTATCTGTGGTGTTACATAGGACTGCAGGGAACATCTACTACATTATCTGTACTCAGAGAGTTATCATTGTGTTATCTGTGGTGTTACATAGGACTGCAGAGAACATCTACTACATTATCTGTACTCAGAGAGTTTATCACTGTGTTATCTGTGGTGTTACATAGGACTGCAGGGAACATCTACTACATTATCTGTACTCAGAGAGTTATCATTGTGTTATCTGTGGTGTTACATAGGACTGCAGGAAACATCTACTACATTATCTGTACTCAGAGAGTTATTAGTATGTTATATGTGGTGTTACATAGGACTGCTAGTGATCTACTACATTATCTGTACTCAGAGAGTTATCACTGTGTTATCTGTGGTGTTACATAGGACTGCTAGTGATCTTCTACATTATCTGTTCTCAGAGAGTTATCACTGTGTTTTCTGTGGTGTTACATAGGACTGCTGCTGACATCTACTACATTATCTGTACTCAGAGAGTTATCATTGTGTTATCTGTGGCGTTACATAGGACTGCTAGTGATCTACTACATTATCTGTACTCAGAGAGTTATCACTGTGTTATCTGTGGTGTTACATAGGACTGCAGGTAACATCTACTACATTATCTGTTCTCGGGGAGTTATCACTGTGTTATCTGTGGTGTTACATAGGACTGCAGGGAACATCTACTACATTATCTGTACTCAGAGAGTTATCACTGTGTTTTCTGTGTGTTACATAGGACTGTAGGGTGACATCTACTACATTATCTGTACTCAGAGAGTTATCACTGTGTTTTCTGTGGTGTTACATAGGACTGCTAGTGATCTACTACATTATCTGTACTCAGAGAGTTATCACTGTGTTTTCTGTGGTGTTACATAGGACTGAAGGTGACATCTACTACATTATATGTACTCGGAGAGTTATCACTGTGTTTTCTGTGGTGTTACATAGGACTGCAGGTGACATCTACTACATTATCTGTACTCAGAGAGTTATCACTGTGTTATCTGTGGTGTTACATAGGACTGCAGCTGACATCTACTACATTATCTGTACTCAGAGAGTTAATCACTGTGTTATCTGTGGTGTTACATAGGACTGCAGCTGACATCTACTACATTATCTGTACTCAGAGAGTTATCACTGTGTTATCTGTGGTGTTACATAGGACTGCAGCTGACATCTACTACATTATCTGTACTCAGAGAGTTATCACTGTGTTTTCTGTGGTGTTACATAGGACTGCTAGTGATCTTCTACATTATCTGTTCTCAGAGAGTTATCACTGTGTTTTCTGTGGTGTTACATAGGACTGCAGCTGACATCTACTACATCATCTGTACTCAGAGAGTTATTATTGTGTTATCTGTGGCGTTACATAGGACTGCTAGTGATCTACTACATTATCTGTACTCAGAGAGTTATCACTGTGTTATCTGTGGTGTTACATAGGACTGCAGGTAACATCTACTACATTATCTGTTCTCGGGGAGTTATCACTGTGTTATCTGTGGTGTTACATAGGACTGCAGGGAACATCTACTACATTATCTGTACTCAGAGAGTTATCATTGTGTTATCTGTGGTGTTACATAGGACTGCAGAGAACATCTACTACATTATCTGTACTCAGAGAGTTATCACTGTGTTATCTGTGGTGTTACATAGGACTGCAGGGAACATCTACTACATTATCTGTACTCAGAGAGTTATCATTGTGTTATCTGTGGTGTTACATAGGACTGCAGGAAACATCTACTACATTATCTGTACTCAGAGAGTTATTAGTATGTTATATGTGGTGTTACATAGGACTGCTAGTGATCTACTACATTATCTGTACTCAGAGAGTTATCACTGTGTTATCTGTGGTGTTACATAGGACTGCTAGTGATCTTCTACATTATCTGTTCTCAGAGAGTTATCACTGTGTTTTCTGTGGTGTTACATAGGACTGCAGCTGACATCTACTACATTATCTGTACTCAGAGAGTTATCATTGTGTTATCTGTGGCGTTACATAGGACTGCTAGTGATCTACTACATTATCTGTACTCAGAGAGTTATCACTGTGTTATCTGTGGTGTTACATAGGACTGCAGGGAACATCTACTACATTATCTGTTCTCGGGGAGTTATCACTGTGTTATCTTTGGTGTTACATAGGACTGCAGGGAACATTTACTACATTATCTGTACTCAGAGAGTTATCATTGTGTTATCTGTGGTGTTACATAGGACTGCAGAGAACATCTACTACATTATCTGTACTCAGAGAGTTATCACTGTGTTATCTGTGGTGTTACATAGGACTGCAGGGAACATCTACTACATTATCTGTACTCAGAGAGTTATCATTGTGTTATCTGTGGTGTTACATAGGACTGCAGGAAACATCTACTACATTATCTGTACTCAGAGAGTTATTAGTATGTTATATGTGGTGTTACATAGGACTGCAAGTGATCTACTACATTATCTGTACTCAGAGAGTTATCACTGTGTTATCTGTGGTGTTACATAGGACTGCTAGTGATCTACTACATTATCTGTACTCAGAGAGTTATCACTGTGTTATCTGTGGTGTTACATAGGACTGCTAGTGATCTACTACATTATCTGTTCTCGGGGAGTTATCACTGTGTTATCTGTGGTGTTACATAGGACTGCAGGAAACATCTAGTAAATTATCTGTACTCAGAGAGTTATTAGTATGTTATATGTGGTGTTACATAGGACTGCATTGCAACCATAATGTTGATGTGGTGCTCGGTGAGTTTGACCCCCCGGTATACTGTAAGTCATTTCTCATCATACTTGCTGATTGGCGGATTTGGAGGAAAACTTAGGGAGGAGGTGTAGGGAGCCGACAGCGCCTGGACTCATAGATAGTGAGGCTGAAGCCAGAGATAGCAGAGGACCTCTTGCTTGGGAATCACAAGGTCCGCTCGGTACGGCCGGTGGAGGGCAGAGGCACCTTCCGAGGAGGAGCACCCCTTCTACCACGGCATTATGATCATTAAGGTGAGTGGAAGCAGTGATGGGGTAGATGGGGGTGTAATGTAGACGTGAATACCCTGACCATAAGGAATGAGTAAGTAAGCCAGCCGTGTATGCTCAGAGATGCATGTTGCCACCATGACAGTCACAAGGAAATCCAATCGCAAGTTGCACACCATCGTAGACCGCAACGCAAGTAGCCTGCGACTGGTAACAGCGAAATCACCGCTCCAGAATATACTCAGCAGCAAGTTGCGCAGGTTTTTGGTTGCGTGATTTTTCTGAGACTTGCTGTCGCCCAGCACATGTCCCATTGTGGCCCTGGCCTTAAGGGCTCGTGCACGCGAACGTATTTTCTTTCCGTGTCCATTCGTTGTTTTTTTTTGCGGACTGTATATGTAACCATTTATTTCAATGAAAGTTACTCCGCGTGCATTCCGTTTCCGTATGTCCGTTCCAGAAACAGATAGAACATGTCCTATTATTGTCCGCATTACGGACAAGGATAGGACTGTTCTATTAGGGGCCGGCTGTTCCGTTTCGCAAAATACGGAATGCACATGGACGTCATTCGTATTTTTTGCGGATCCGTGTTTTTGCGGACCGCAAAATACATACAGGCTCAGGTTGTGTGTCACAATCCTATAATACCAGCAGATTACCGGCACGTGATGAATTGCTGGCCGCTCCATTACCAGGTAAGCACTGGCCATGAAGCAGAGGTTACTCGGTGACCGCACCGCCTGGGCGACGTGTACCGCAGGACATCTGTTACCGTGCTGCTTGTCGGCTGTTTATTTTCAACATTAAATAATTGCAAAGCATCATGGTCTTCCCTTCCCCCCACTCGTATCACCCCAGTCGCCCTCTTATCACATGTAAGCAGGACACGGGTGTGGTCGTAGTCAGGGACACTGTACTATGACGCATGAGAAGATGTTTTTTTCTAGATGATTTTCGGCTGTTAGTATGATGACCCTGCTGTTATACCGATCCGGTATACCTACAGTGGTCACAGACAGTCACGACAGTGTGAGGGCATGGGGTGATGACGCACTACGTTTTTTTATGTCGATTTTTTTTTATTTTTGGTAAAACAAAGGCATCCATAAACATCTGATTTCAACTACATTTTTGAAAATTTTTATGCATTTTTTTTTAGCTATTTGTTGTGCTTTTGACCAAATAGTATATTTTTTATGAGCCATGTATTATTTTTTTATAGAAAAGTAAGGAACCCCCCCACCGCACTAAAGTCACTTCCTCTGCAGATCAACAATAGATTTTAAAAAAGAGACAACCGAGAAAAAAAAAACAACAACAAAAAAACATTGGAGGTCTATGGGACAAAAAATGCTAGAAAATCGAGGGAAACAACATCCAGAGCATTCTGCCAATTAGGCCTCATGCACACGACAGTTGTTTTTCTCGGCCTCCGTTCCGTTTTTTTTTGCGGATATAATGGGGACCCATTCATTTCAATGGGTCGGCAAAAAAATGCTGATAGTTCATCCGTTTGTGTTCCACGTCCGTTGTCCGTGTTTCCCTTCAGCAAAAAAAATAGTGCATGTCCTACTTTTTTCACATTTGCGGACAAGGATAGGCATTCTGTGGGAAAAAGGGATCTGTGGGAAAAAAACGGATCCTCCAAAAAAAAAATGGATGCCGCATCCTTTTTTTTTGGCGGACGCACAATTTGCAGACGCAAAAAACAACTGTCGTGTGCATGAGGCCTTAAAAGAAAAAATGGCATCGACCCAAAAAACACACCTCAAGTGACAAAAAGCCACTAAAAATCCCTGCATTTCTCATAGACTTCAATGAAACATTTGGAGGTGGCATTTTTCGGCTAAAAACAACAGTAAGGCCTCATTCACACGTCCGTGCTCGAATCCAAGAGACGGTGGTCAGTGATGCATCCGTGAAGGATCCGTGTTGGGTCCGTGTGTCCATTTTTTGCTGCCCGCGTGCCATCCGTGTTTCGCTGTCATCCATGTTTCAAAGCATCTCCTCCTAATGATCCGTGAAACACGGATGCAACATGGATGGCATCTGTGTTGCATCCCTTTTCACGGACCCATAGACTATAATGGCCCTAAAGGATCTGTGAACACGGACAAATTAGAGCGTGCATCCGTGCTCAAAAAACGGACCAATGGACCGTGCTAAAACGCTGATGTGTGAATACACACATTAAAATGAATGGGGACGTGTGCTGTCCGCGGAGAACACGTACAGCACACGTCCGTGAAACACTGATGTGTGAATGAGGCTTTCACGTTTTTCATTGGGTGGTTGCACCAAATTTATGAAATGGTGCACAGTTTTCCTACATTAGGTGCAACGGCATTGTGTTGTATGACAAGTCTTAAAAAGTGCACCGGGTGCAACTTTCTGAGACATTTCCAAGGGTCGCAGGTACTAAATGTGCCATAAAACGCAGAAAGGTCGCAGGAAGCGCTGCAATTGTCAAGTCGTGTGACATTTTTACACCAAAAACCAGACGTATCTAGTTTTATAAATGTCCCCGAAAATGCCTAAAGATGGCACCAGCCTTAAGTCTTCTTCAAACATGCGATTTTTTTTTTAGCGTATTTAAAATTAGATTGGGGGGGATTTAAACAATGTCAGAAAATATTATTTTACTACTGAATGAGTGTTTTGCCGCCATTCTATATTTCCATGCAAAAAAAAGCCAAAAAAAAGTGTTTTTCGTAACTTTTTTCACTACAGGTAGCTCTTTTAGTGACATTTCTTATTTTGTCACATGTTGAACATGTTCTTTTCCTGACGTTTATTTTAAGCAAAGCCAATGAGAAAAACATCCGAAAAAAAAATGCCACACTCGGAGCGCGCAGCGTTGTGAAAAACGCCCCTTGTATGCAATGCATTTTATATTCCACTATAGGTTTTAATATAACATCTGTCACAATGTTTTTGGTAAAAATAAATAAATAAATGGACACAAAAAGTATTCAAAATAAAAATATCTGTTGCAAATTTCGTAGCGTTTTTGACAAAATCTGTGTGTTTTCCACACGGATTTTGTCGCAGATTTGCATTGCAATTCAAAAGATAAAATTCTCTATAAAAATCTGCAAAATAAATTGACATTCTGTGGATTTAAAAGCCGCGTCGCAGATCAATTTCCATGTGGATTTTTTCAGTGTTTGGCCTCATGCACACGAACGTTGTTCTGGTCCGCATCCGAGCAGCAGTTTTTGCTCCTCGTGTGCGGACCCATTCACTTCAATTGGGGCCGCAAAAGATGAGGACAGCACTCTGTGTGCTGTCCGCATCCGTAGCCCCGCAAAAAAAATATAGCATGTCCTATTCTTGTCCGTTTTGCAGACAAGAATAGGCATTTCTACAATGGGCCCACCTGTTCCGTTCCGCAAATTGCGGAAGGCACAAGGGCGGCTTCCATGTTTTGCGGATGCAAGGAATGGAGGGGTGGTTGCTCATGCGCGGCTTGTTCTCCATTTGGGGTGGTTGCACATACGCGGCTTGTTCTCCATTCGGGGTGGTTGAGCATGCGCGGCTTGATCTCCATTCAGGGTGGTTGCGCATGTGCGGCTTGTTCTTTATTCGGGGTAGTTGCGCATACGCGGGTTGTTCTCCATTCGGGGTAGTTGCGCATGCGCGGCTTGTTCTCCATTTGGTGTGGTTGTGCATGCGCGGCTTGTTCTCCATTCAATATCCACCTGTGACAACCATAAAAAAAAAAAATCTAAATACATAATAAATACATTTTGCTGATTAATTTCGCAATCTATCTTTATGGGGGGAGGATCTATAATGTAGATATACAGTTAAAGTTATGGCTTCCTGCAGCCACCACTAGAGTGAGCTCACTGCATACTGTCTATACATAGAGCTGTATAATAAAATAGTATGCGGGTTGCTCCAAAGCTCCCCCTAGTGGTGGCTGCTGGAACCCAGAATTTTATATTTTCCCTCTTTAAGTCAGTATAGGGGATTTTGAGCTCTGGGTAAAAAAAAAAATGGAGCTCTGACCACTGTGAAAATATGTTCAGAAATTAATCAGTGCAGAATATTGAACCTAAAAACATCACGATGGCAAAAGGTGGACTCTCACTTTAAGTGTGAATCTGGCTCTACATACAATCGGCTGCATTGTAGTTAACAAGAACCATCCATCCTGGGAGACCATAGCCCCTTCTTTATAATGCCTAGAAGCGGATCCCTTCCTCCCCCGCGTCCCGGCTGTCATTACCAGGAGAAGGGCATGCATGGCGGCTGCTGTATAATTTATATATGGGGTAGGACTGTCGTGCAGGAGATCTTCTCTCTGTAATTACTTAAATATGTATGTAGTAGTTTTCAGCAGTTCCCTGCTCGGTATCTCTCTTAAGTAACAGATCAAAGGATTCCCCCGGCTTTATAAAGGACCAGTCAGACAAAATCTTTTCTTCAAGCACATTAAAACTACAAAGTAAAAAGTGAAGTACAAGACAGAAAGTGGACGGCGTCAGGAGGGAATTCTGGGAAATAGTATGCAGTGAATAATGGAGTTTTGGTAAAGCTTATCTCTGCTCATAACCTTTTGTGAGTTAAAGGGAACCTGTCACCTTGAAAATTCAGTCCTATCTGCAGGTTGTAGAGCAGGGGATGCTGTGCAGATTGATATACACGTTGTGGGATAGGATTCAGTAAAACTAGTCATATATTCATTTAAAGGTTATGTACACCTTTGGAGGCAATTTTACATTGTATTCATTTTGAGCTTTAAAAAAATATATCTTTTTTTTAATTGGTCTTTATAAAAAATGTTGAACGCCTGTCTTTGTACAGCCTTGAGTTTATCTAGTAGCAGCATCTCAATTTTCTCTCTGTTCAGTCAGGCAGCTCATCTCTGCTCTCTAAACTTATAAACACTTATTATAGCTCAGTTCTTATCTTACTAATAGGAATGTGGCTTAAAGGGCTTATCTAAGACTACAAAAACCTGCCCCATATGCCGGGCCCCTCACATTGAATATATATTGAATATACTTACCCCACTCCCTGCACCGCTCCTGGTCCCCGCGCCGCCACAGCTGCTTCTCCCTGTGCGCGGATGAAAACATCCTGGGTCGGGGGGAGCAGCCAACGGCAGAAGGGAGACCTCTTAGTAATTTAGAGATAAGGTTATAAAGTGAAAGTAAAAAGTAGATTCACACAGCTACACAAACAGTTAACCCTTTGTAACAGAACAACTCAATATTTTCTAATAAAGACCAATTGAACTACTTTATGCACTGTTGATTAGTCACTGTAGGTTGGTATTTGAGCACTATATGGTAGCATTTACTTATGTATTATGTGGCACTGCACTGTAATATATTATTTTTGCAGTGTATAGTGGTGGCTAAACTGTATACTGTTTTTGGCTGGGGTATGGCATTGTTATTTGGCACCATACGTTTTGGAACTTAGAATTAGGCACTTTGTTATTTGCACATTGTATAGCCATATACACCATCATATCTATCTATTATCTATCTTAGGGATCGACCGATATTGATTTTTTAGGGCCGATACCGATAATTTGTGAACTTTCAGGCCGATAGCCGATAATTTATACCGATATTCTGGGAATTTTCATTTTTGGAAAAAAAAATTCCTACACAAATCTGCTGAAAATTAATATGTTTATTGTTAACGTGTATTTTTTTTTGGTAAATTTTTCTTTTTCATTTATACTTAATATATATATATATTTTTTTTTTACTAACTTTTAGCCCCCTTAGGGACTAGAACCCTTGTCCTATTCACCCTGATAGATCTCTATCAGGGTGAATAGGATCTCACACTCTCCCTGCTGCTCTGTGCTTTGTGCACACAGCAGCAGGGAGCTTACCATGGCAGCCAGGGCTTCAATAGCGTCCTGGCTGCCATGGTAACCGATCGGAGCCCCAGGATTACACAGCTGGGGCTCCGATCGGAGGAGCAGGGGAGAGGGGATCCTGTGGCCACTGCCACCAATGATTAATACTGGGGGGCTTGGGGGGGGCGCACTGCGCCACCAATGAAGAGTAATCTCTCATTAATTCATATACAGGAGGCGGGAGCTGGCTGCAGAATCACATAGCCGGCTCCCGACCTCTATGAGCGGTAGCTGCGATCCGCGGCACCTAAGGGGTTAACTACCGCGGATCGCAGCTACAGCTCATAGAGGTCGGGAGCCGGCTATGTGATTCAGCAGCCAGCTCCCGCCTCCTGTATATGAATTAATGAAAGACTTATCTTCATTGGTGGAGCCGTGGCCACAGCCCCTCCCCTTCTTTTGTCTTCTCTCCTCTAATTGGCGGCAGCGGCAGCAGCATCACAGGGGGAGGGAGACACTGCTTCCTTCTCCCCTGTGCTGCGGAGGGAACACGGAGAGCGCTGACAGCAGCGCGTTCTGTGTTCCCAATACGTTATCGGTATATCTGCAAAATAGATGCCGATACCGATAACGTTCAAAATCCTGAATATCGGCCGATAATATCGGTAAAACCAATAATCGGTCGATCCCTAAATTCTATCTATCTATCTATCTATCTATCTATCTATTATCTATCTCATATCTATCTATCTATCTATCCTGGAAAGGACTCTCCCAATGCATTGACATCTGTGTAGCGGTAGTTTTTGGAGTAAGGAAAGTGCCTGCATCATTTCCTCCGCTAATGGAAGAGGGATAGTCATACAGTACCTGCCATAAAAAGCCCCACAACGAAGCTATGCATCTGCTGACTCAACGACTACTCCAGGCCTATAAAGCGCCTCCGAGAAACTGCATAGATAGCACCCCCTGGCCGAGCTCACTTACATTAACATAGTTAAGAGTTCTAGAGTGCCACATGACGGTATATATAATGTCAATACATTTAATCCGGCGTCTGATATCATGTGGAATTTCAGATTGAGCAGAGATATTGTATTAGCAAATTCCTTTGATGAAAAGACATAGAGTGTCCCGCTGCTCGGACCCCCAGCCATGAGCTGTAGACTTCTGGAGAAGCTTGCAGTAAGGCCTCATGCACACGGCTGTTGCCCGGCCGTGGCCTTATTGCGGCCCGCAAACACAATCACGGATGCGGAGCTTCCATGGTGTTTCTGTCCTTGCCTCCGCACCACAAAAAATAAAACATAGAACAATCTAAGGGTCCATTCACGTGTCCGCAAAATGGGTCCGCATCCGTTCCGCAATTTTGCGAAACAGTTGCGGACCTATTCATTTTCAATGGGGCTGGAATGTGCTGTCCGCATCCGCAAAAAAAATAGAACATGTCCTATTCTTGTCCGCAATTGCAGACAAGAAAAGGCATTTTCTATAAGAGTGACGGCGATGTGTGGTCCGCAAAATGCGGAACGCACATTGCCGGTGTCCGTGTTTTGCGGATCCGCAAAACACATACGGACATGTGAATGGACCCTAAGTCCCCTATCAGTATGTCTTTGGAGTGTGGGAGGAAACCGGAGAACCCAGAAGAAACCCACACAAATACACTGCGTGCAGAATTATTAGGCAAATGAGTATTTTGACCACATCATCCTCTTTATGCATGTTGTCTTACTCCAAGCTGTATAGGCTCGAAAGCCTACTACCAATTAAGCATATTAGGTGATGTGCATCTCTGTAATGAGACATCAACACCCTATATCAGGTGTGCATAATTATTAGGCAACTTCCTTTCCTTTGGCAAAATGGGTCAAAAGAAGGACTTGACAGGCTCAGAAAAGTCAAAAATAGTGAGATATCTTGCAGAGGGATGCAGCACTCTTAAAATTGCAAAGCTTCTGAAGCGTGATCATCGAACAATCAAGCGTTTCATTCAAAATAGTCAACAGGGTCGCAAGAAGCGTGTGGAAAAACCAAGGCGCAAAATAACTGCCCATGAACTGAGAAAAGTCAAGCGTGCAGCTGCCAAGATGCCACTTGCCACCAGTTTGGCCATATTTCAGAGCTGCAACATCACTGGAGTGCCCAAAAGCACAAGGTGTGCACTACTCAGAGACATGGCCAAGGTAAGAAAGGCTGAAAGACGACCACCACTGAACAAGACACACAAGCTGAAACGTCAAGACTGGGCCAAGAAATATCTCAAGACTGATTTTTATAAGGTTTTATGGACTGATGAAATGAGAGTGAGTCTTGATGGGCCAGATGGATGGGCCCGTGGCTGGATTGGTAAAGGGCAGAGAGCTCCAGTCCGACTCAGACGCCAGCAAGGTGGAGGTGGAGTACTGGTTTGGGCTGGTATCATCAAAGATGAGCTTGTGGGGCCTTTTCGGGTTGAGGATGGAGTCAAGCTCAACTCCCAGTCCTACTGCCAGTTTCTGGAAGACACCTTCTTCAAGCAGTGGTACAGGAAGAAGTCTGCATCCTTCAAGAAAAACATGATTTTCATGCAGGACAATGCTCCATCACACGCGTCCAAGTACTCCACAGCGTGGCTGGCAAGAAAGGGTATAAAAGAAGAAAATCTAATGACATGGCCTCCTTGTTCACCTGATCTGAACCCCATTGAGAACCTGTGGTCCATCATCAAATGTGAGATTTACAAGGAGGGAAAACAGTACACCTCTCTGAACAGTGTCTGGGAGGCTGTGGTTGCTGCTGCACGCAATGTTGATGGTGAACAGATCAAAACACTGACAGAATCCATGGATGGCAGGCTTTTGAGTGTCCTTGCAAAGAAAGGTGGCTATATTGGTCACTGATTTGTTTTTGAATGTCAGAAATGTATATTTGTGAATGTTGAGATGTTATATTGGTTTCACTGGTAAAAATAAATAATTGAAATGGGTATATATTTGTTTTTTG
The DNA here is from genome assembly GCF_905171765.1 of Bufo bufo. NCBI lineage: Eukaryota > Metazoa > Chordata > Amphibia > Anura > Bufonidae > Bufo > Bufo bufo. Next base: position 771,785,211 of record NC_053389.1, on the reverse strand, counting down.
TTAAGTTGCCTATTAATTATGCACAGTAATAGTCACCTGCACACACAGATATCCCCCTAAAATAGCTAAAACTAAAAACAAACTAAAAACTACTTCCAAAAATATTCAGCTTTGATATTAATGAGTTTTTTGGGTTCATTGAGAACATGGTTGTTCAATAATAAAATTAATCCTCAAAAATACAACTTGCCTAATAATTCTGCACTCCCTGTAGAGGGAGAACATACAAACTCCATGCAGACGTTGTCCTTAGTCGGATTCAAACCTAGGACCCCAGCGCAGCAAGGCACCAGTGCTAACCACTGAGTACAGGTAATGCTAGGAAGAACATTTTCTTTTTCATTGGAGCCATTGTGGTCAGACATCCATCGCCCTCAGTGACAAATTTAAGCACAGACTAAAAATATCTTCTAGTCGGCAGATGTAGCAGAGCTAACATTGTCATTTGTTTGGAGCTTCACTTTAACAAGTTCAGCTCTGCTGTATCTGAACCCAGAGATCACCAAGTACAAGAGTAATCCTGCTGGGGTTATTGAATATTATCAGTACTACTCTCCATAGTGATGATGTAATGCCGGCCGGCGGGTCTCCTGAGGAACGCTCTGAGAGTGCCTCATTATGTATGCAAGCGCTAAAAGAAGCCTCCCGGTTCTTCTTTTCCAACTGGCTTTGTAAGATTTCATGTTAATTCTTCATTTATTCTGTCCTAATTGTCCCATGTTACCTGGAGTTAATTTTACGCAGTTTTGTACACCGCGTCTGTGCTAAAAAACCGAGGTCCCCAGTGCCCCCTCCTCCCAAAGCAGCAAAGCACATCTTCATGCGCTACATGCAAATGCTGAGGTCTGGCTGCTAAAGACGTGCGCTCCCTCCCTGCTGGATACCATCTACATCCCAACACCTACCCTCCAAAGAGGAGCCGCAGAACAAGAGCACATTCATATACTGGCTTCTATCTATCCATCCAGGCATGGGATTCAGCTGCTTCCCTCCAGTTCTCCAGATCCGGTTGTTAAAATTACAGCCAGATGGGAGAACCGTGTTACCGCCGGCTGAGTCCCGATCCGATGCTCTGACGGCAGTGACAGGGCAGTGGTAGATGATCGCTTCCACATAGGCTATGTATGCATACCTCCCAACAGTCTAATGACATGAATATGAGATTCACTCTAAATGATGGAGGTACTACTCTAGAATTTTTAGATGTAGTTGTCGTGGTTAGTGGTCACGAAGGGATATCGTAAGCCCACGGCGACCAACTCTTTGCTGCACTACGACAGCTTTCATAGGCAGTTTATCAGACTTAGGCCTCATGCACACGACCGTTGTGTGTTCTGCGGTCCGCAAATTGTGGATCCGCAAAACACGGATGGCGTTCGCGTGTGTTCCGCAATTTGCGGAACGGCACAGACAGCTATTAATATAACTGCCTATTCTTTTCCGCAAAACGCGGACAAGAATAGGATGGGTTATATTTTTTTTGCGGATCGCGGAACGGAGCAACAGAGCAAAAACTGCGGCTCGGATGCGGACCAAAACAACGGCCGTGCGCCTAAGGCCTCATGCACAAGACCGTTGTTTTGGTCCGCATCCGAGCTGCAGTTTCGGCGGCTCGGAGGTGGACCCATTGACTTCAAAGGGGCCGCAAAAGATGCGGACAGCACTCTGGTGCTCCTTTCCTTGTTCCGCAAAAAAAATATAACCTGTCCTATTCTTGTCCGCATTTTGCGGACAAGAATAGGCAGTTATTTCCATGGCTGTCCGTGCAATTTGCAAATTGCGGACCGCAACACACACAACGGTCGTGTGCATGAGGCCTAAGTCTACATGCACACGAATGTTGTTTGTTTCCGTGTCCGTTCCGTTTTTATTTTGCGGATAGGATGCGGACCCATTCATTTCAATGGGTCCGCAAAAAATGCGGACAGCACACCATGTGCTGTCCGCATCAGTATGTCCGTTCGGTAGCCCCGCAAAAAAAAATAGAACATTTCCTATTCTTAAAGAGAAATATTTGAGGAATAGCTCACTCTATATGCAAAGAAGGACCAGGTGCTCTAGGCCAGAAAAACTGTATCACCCTTACAGACGAGTATTAAAAATAAATAAATAAATTGGACTGGCACTCTGTATGTGTGGTGATGGAATAAATACAATCAATAATATAATAAAAGTGATCACAATTTAATTCATAGACAAAATACAATAAAATACACAATAAAATGGATATGAGCGCTAAATTATGAAATAGAAGCACTGATATGGTAGTACATTTAAGAATTTGTGGTATGAAGTTCATATAAGCCAACGACCAAACGTGACTAGGTATAATGGTTTGTCCTTTCAATCATAAAATTAAATAGATGCAAAAAAACGCAATGCAAGCGTAAAGTCTGATGATTATACAGTTCAGGCAAAAAGTTCAGCACAGATATGTTGTCTCCTGAATAGCGGTAAATTGCAGTCACTGTGATGCAGTGCTCCTAAGGTAAGAAAGATATCGGATCTTACCTTGAGCCAACTAGGGTGGAAAGCAAAGGCACTCACGTGTATGGTGCGACTGATCCCGCACTTGGAAGTAACGCCGAAGCAATGCGGTCTATGGCGTGCTGTGTGTTTTGCCGTCTGTATCGCAGAGTATACTGCGTCCCACGTGATCCGTGACGTCTCCGGTCTGGGACTTCTGGCAGAATATCGCGAGATCTGATGTGCGGCAATCAAAGTAGCAAGAGCTATGCTCGGCAGGTCCTGGGAGGAGTTATTTCACTGGAGCGCTCCAGTTATTGCAATAAGTTGTTCACAGATTCTTTTCTCATCTGTGTATCCGGAGAAGGCCTTAATTCCAATGGGAGTATATCAGCTGGTTACGCCAGACGCGTTTCGGGGACCTCTTCCCCTTCCTCAGTGGCAGCTGATCTCCCAAAGTTTGGAAACCTTCTTGCTGTTCTCCTTCGTTTGCACATGTCAAACGAAGGAGAACAGCAAGAAGGTTCCAAACTTTGGGAGATCAGCTGCCACTGAGGAAGGGGAAGAGCATACCTGCCGACCCATTTTTTGTGGGGGACAATAAATAAGAATAAATAAATATAGAAATGTATTTACATATAATGGGCACTGCTGTGTGTTTTGTGGGATATTTCTATCTAGAATGGGGGTGGGGCTTAAAATGTCCCGTGATTTGGGACTCAAATGTTGAGAGCTATATAAAAGTTTGTTTCATCAGCATTGTCCAACAGTATAGACTGATATATTTTACCTGCACTGATACATTGTAACAAACTATCAGCCAGGAGGATGATTTGGGCACGCACCACGTACACTTGTGAAGCAGACTTGCTGCAGCCCTCCTAGGACCACGGGACAGACGACTACATTCTAGACTGCCCTGCTGGATCTGGGATGGTTGGGAGGCATGGAATAACTATGGCATTTGGACACGTAGCAGTCGCCCTCAAGCAGGGGGGTTGCTAGGTCAAAACATTCGGGGCTGGGCCCCTGATGGTTTGTCCCAGGCCCCGAATGTCCTGCCTGCCTGCTATCTATAACAGGACAGCAATACAATTGAATCTAGTGCACTGCAAGAGCTGAAGGACCTGTGATGACATCACAGGTCATGTGATCAATTCTAAATGCAGTAGCTGAAAAGGACCTGCGATGATGTCACCATCATGTGACCAGTGCAGGAGAGGAGGGCTCAGCAGTGAAGAGGAGAAGTCCTGGGAAGAGGCTGAGAGGAGGTCAGTGCATGAGAGGTAAGTGAAGGGAGAGACGGTATGTTAGGGCTGAAGGGAGGGAAGTTATTTACATGGGACAGTGAGGTGGAGTGATGGTAATTACATGGGACTGAAATTTGGAAGTGGCTGGGGTAGGGTGATATTATTTACATGGGACTGTATGTTGAGGGGTAATGTTATTTATATGGGATTGCATGTTAAAGGCAGCTGTGGGAGGGAGTGATATTATTTACATAGGATTGAATGTTAAGGGGTAATGTTATTTACATGGGACTGTATGTTGAAGGCGGCTGGGGAGGGGGTGATGTTATTTACATGGGACTGTATATTGGAAGGGGCAGGTGTGATGGTGTGATGGTATTTATATGGGACTCTATGGCGGAGGGAGGGAAATAGTGTTATTTGCATGGGACTGTATGGTGGAGGTGCTGAGGAATTATAATTTCTGAGGACACTGAACGGAGGAATATCACTACAGGGGGCACTGCAGGCGGCATTATAAATACTTGGGGCGCTTCAGGGCGAGCATTATAACAGTAGGGGGGATATAAATACTGGGGGCACTGTGGGGGCATTTTAAATCCAGGGGACATTATAGGTGTTCTTATTACTACTAGGGGCTCTATAGGAGGGACTTATAGATCCGCCTTATTTCTACAAAGAGTACTGTGGGGGCCATATTACTACTGAGGGGTCTGTAGAGAGCTTTATTACCACTGGGGGGACAGTAGGGGACCTTATTTCTACTGGGGGCTCTATGAGGGTATTATTAATACTGGAGGGCTCTACTAATGGGGGCACTCTTGGGGAGCGTTATCATGGTTGGGGGCACTGTAGGGGGCAGTATTACTAATGAGGGCATTCTAGAAGGGAATTACTATTGGTGGTTACTATGGGGGCACTAGTTTTTCTTCAGGATAGTATTTGGGGGTACAGAAAAGTAAGGAAGCTTAGATGTCTGTGTGTCACACTCTGCTGAGACGAGGCGGCTGAGAGAAGTTGTCCGGACCGAATGGAGAAGATGATGACAGAGAAGATCTACATCAGATGAGACGGAGGCACAGGATGTGAGAGTTATGTGCTGCTGTATAGCTGTATAGCAAGTACAGCAAAATGTCTTCAGTGCTAGTGTTTGCTGGGGGAGGGGGGATGCGGTTGTTCAACTTAGAGAATTGAGCCATATGCATTGGTGCTTGGGCCCCGGATCTTTTCAGACCCTAGCAACGCCCCTGCCCTCAAGTCCTAATGCCTAAAGGAGACCAAAGGTATACCTCCCAACTTCTCAAAAGGCTGAGAAGGGACCACACTAGCGGTGCAAATTATTTTATTTTTTTTACACCAAGCCATACCTCTAACTCTGCCCAGTACCTGTCTATACACATCCAATCATGCCGAGTTCCCTTTGTACCGCCACACAGTAGTTATTCCCCTTTACTGCCCCCACACAGTCTAATGATCCCTTCGTGTCCCCTTTAACAGTAAGAATGCCCTTTAATTGCCTCCACAGTTATGCCCTGTCAGTGCCCCCACACAGTAATTATGCCCCATTTACATTAGAATGCCCCCATAGTGCCCCAACACAGTTGTCTGCCCCAGTGGCATAACTAGAGATGAATGCCCCCCCCCCCACCTCAGCAACTTCTTCACAACCCCCTAAAATCCCCACTCCTGTGGCTAGTCAAGATCGTTCTCTCAGACAAGGTCCGTTTCCTACAGTGTCACTGTATGTAATGTCATTGTATAATATTGTTGAGGGGGGCCTAACAATAACATCTTTTAGTCCTCCTCCTGGGTGGGCTCCTTCTGAGTTCGGGCCCCAAAGCAGCCGCTTCCCTGCTTCCCCTATAGCTACACCCCTGGTCTGCTCCCTTAGTGCCCCACTTACAATAATTTTCCTCTCTTAGGGTTAATAAAAAAAAAAAAAAAAAAGTAATACTCACCTAGCCCCGTTCACCCAGTGATAGCGGGCACCTAATGTTCTCCCCAGCAGCAGGTGTGATTCAGTGATAGCTGAACTGAGCAGGAGAGTGCACAGACCCGGGAGGATGATCTCCAGGCTGTGCTCCTTCCTAATCTGCCTAGCAGGTGGGGTGACGTCATCGCGTCAGCTGCTGGAGAGAGTACCGGTCGGTACTGAGCTGAGCGCTCCTGCTTCACTTTTGTACACAACTGTATCTTCATCCTCAGGATATAACTCAACTATCCTGGGACTGCGGGACAAAATCCAAAATCCAGGACTGTCCTGCTGGATCCTGGACGAATAGGAGGTATGCAAAGGCCCTTCAGTAATTATAAAAGACTCATGATGGGTAGGGGGTTGGTTATAGATTTTGACTTTGGACCCAGGAGCAAGTTAGGTTTTCTGTCAGGTAAGTAGAACATCTAGGAGTTTTTATTCAGTTTTTTGGTTAAAAAAAAGTGACGATTGAGACACGTGAACAACCCCCTTCAGACCCAGCCCTGCTCAGAAAGCTAAGGATTTGCTACAAATACATCCAGTCTAGTTTGATATTCACTACTTTACTGATACATTGTAGCAAACTACCAAGAGAGTAGCTCTATCTGCATACTTTTCCCAGGGAGACTCTACACCAGCTAGATCTCTACAAGCAGAACCAGTACCTTCCAAGATGTGTTTATCTCACAAGACTGAGACCAGCAGATGACCCGGACCTGGCTTATCTAGTAGTCCACATTGACGCGGTGCAGGCCATGTCTGCGCTCTGCTGAGGCTGATGTTCCTTGGGGTTTATTTTTTCCTATTTTCTGTGGTTTCTGTTAGCGCTTATTATAGTATGCTTCACAAATCGCTTCTATTGTATTACTGTAAAACCCACTTCTACCACTCAACCTCCCGGATATTATCCATCCACAGCTGTTCTACACCATTAGAGCGCTCTTGTGTCACTAAATACTTTATTCAATTGTGTTGCTTACATGGGCTTTTATATCGGGTCTCAATCGGTTCCCTTGTTTTTGTTGCGTACATGTCATATTATATCACTGATTCATTTGCTTAAATGGTTAGATTATATTTTTTAATTATCTCCTTGCATTGGTGCCCATATACCATATTGGTATATACACAGATCTTAGAGGGCCCCAATAGCTAGACTTATAATAGGGCCCCCTGCCCCACCCAGTTTCCTAGTAAAAACTCCCAGGTAGTGCGGAACAAACAGCGTGACTCCCCAGATTTCTGATGTATCTACAATTGGTGACTTTTTGTATTACAATTTTTTTCAATTAAAAATTTCTTCCACTTAAAGGGGTTATGTCATCTAAAGCATTGGTGATATATTGCTAGGATATGCCACTAATGTCTAATAGGTGCGGGTCCCAACACTGGGGCACAGACCTATCTCCAGAGAGAAGTGCAGGAGAGCGGACCGCACATGCGAGACCACCCTCCATTAATTTCTATTTGACTGCCGAAAATAGCGGAGAGCTGGCTTGGCAATTTCCGTAAGCCCCATAGAAGTGAATGGAGCATTGGCAGCACTTGTATGGATAGGTGGGAACCGCATCTATGAGACCTTGGTGGCAGGGGTGTGACTAAAGGCTCATGGGCCCTGGTGCAAGATTCAGCTTGGGCCCCCCTTCCCTCAGTGCTTTGTGTGTCTTCTTATGCGGCACAAGAGTCTTTGTGCCCCCTCAGGCTCCTTGGCCCGGTAGCGACTGCTACCTCTGCACCCCCTATAGCTACTCCCCTGCTTGGTGGCAAATCATTGCGATATACCTCCAATGCTTGAGATGACACAACCCCTTTAAGTGGCAGAAAAAAATTGTAAAACAAAACTCACCCTCCACCTATGTCGGATAAACACATAAATACAGTGATCCATCTCCTCCTTTCCTTGACACAGTATATTATGAAACTGTCTGCCAGAAGCCGCCACTAGGGGGAGCTCAAGGCAGGCACTTAGCTCTCTCTAGTAGTGCCTGATGGAAAATATTGTGAATCTGTGTCGGCAATAGGAGAAGCAATGAGTCTCAGGCCCCCCTTTTCCCCCGGACCCCAACAGTCTCATGGTCTGCCCCTATGGTAGGTATACAATTCCCTGTAATAGTCCTAATGGTCTAGAGTAGTTTTGGAGCTAAAACTAATCTCTTTTGGTTGACGAAGGGTTGAATGGTTATATCCATGGTGGTAATTTTAATTTCTAGAAGTCTATGATGAAAACAATAAGCCTAATATAGGCATATTTCTAGTTAGTAAATGACCCCCCCCCCCCCCCCCCCCCCATAGTTTTTCTGCTGTAGTAACAGGTGGTGACGTTTCTTTTTAACTAATCTAAGTAAGTCAAACTCTGACTAATTTTATAATATATCTATATAGGGGATGGAGCTCCCGTTATCTGATAATGAGCACTAAATCCTCGGCTTCCCGTCACACCGTCACACATTTTGGTTATTTACATCCACCACTAGGGGGAGCTCAGTGGAAATAGATTTATACAGCATTGATTGAACTCATCTGTGTCTGCCTAATGGCAGTTGTGGGCAGTGAGAAGATCATAATTTAACTCTATGGACAAGTATTAGGAAAACACCCCACTAAGCGTGCCGCTGTTGCAGGTCCCACTAAGCGTGCCGCTGTTGCAGGTCCCACTAAGCGTGCCGCTGTTGCAGGTCCCAGTAAGCGTGCTGCTGTTGCAGGTGTTAAATAATTTGTTGCTAGAGTTTTCACTTATCATCCACTCACAAAAGTATACTATGAATGAATCAAGAGTGTAAGAAGAGACCCTACTGTACCATGACCTCCTTTAGCAGCATGTTCAGAAAATGAAAAGGTTGTAATCATTTTGGTCTTAATTCGCAGGGATGATGCAGAAAGAGATGTAACAATAAAGGGATAATGCACAGAGTGATGTGAAGTCAGAGCACAATAATAGTAAACAAGTGATGTCACAGTACAGGGATAATAAACACAGTGATGTCACAGTACGGGGATAATAAACACAGTGATGTCACAGTACAGAGATAATAAACACAGTGATGTCACAGTACAGGGATAATAAACACAGTGATGTCACAGTACAGGGATAATAAACAGAGTGATGTCACAGTACAGAGATAATAGACACAGTGATGTCACAGTACAGAGTTAATAAACAGAGTAATGTCAAGGTACAGAAATAATAAACACAGTGATGTCACAGTACAGGGATAATAAACAGTGATGTCACAGTACGGGGATAATAAACACAGTGATGTCACAGTACAGGGATAATAAACAGTGATGTCACAGTACAGAGATAATAAACACAGTGATGTCACAGTACAGGGATAATAAACACAGTGATGTCACAGTACAGAGATAATGTAAACAGTGATGTCACAGTACAGGGATAATAAACACAGTGATGTCACAGTACAGAGATAATAAACACAGTGATGTCACAGTACGGGGATAATAAACACAGTGATGTCACAGTACAGAGATAATGTAAACAGTGATGTCACAGTACGGGGATAATAAACACAGTGATGTCACAGTACAGAGATAATAAACACAGTGATGTCACAGTACGGGGATAATAAACACAGTGATGTCACAGTACAGAGATAATAAACACAGTGATGTCACAGTACAGGGATAATAAACTCAGTGATGTCACAGTACAGAGATAATAAACAGTGATGTCACAGTACAGTGATAATAAACACAGTGATGTCACAGTACAGGGATAATACACACAGTGATGTCACAGTACAGGGATAATAAACGCAGTGATGTCACAGTACAGAGATAATAAACACAGTGATGTCACAGTACGGGGATAATAAACACAGTGATGTCACAGTACAGGGATAATAAACACAGTGATGTCACAGTACTGAGATAATAAACAGTGATGTCACAGTACGGGGATAATAAACAGTGATGTCACAGTACAGAGATAATAAACACAGTGATGTCACAGTACAGGGATAATAAACACAGTGATGTCACAGTACAGAGATAATAAACACAGTGATGTCACAGTACAAAGATAATAAACACAGTGATGTCACAGTACAGAGATAATAAACACAGTGATGTCACAGTACAGGCATAATAAACACAGTGATGTCACAGTACAGAGATAATGTAAACAGTGATGTCACAGTACAGGGATAATAAACACAGTGATGTCACAGTACAGAGATAATAAACACAGTGATGTCACAGTACGGGGATAATAAACACAGTGATGTCACAGTACAGGGATAATAAACACAGTGATGTCACAGTACAGAGATAATAAACACAGTGATGTCACAGTACAGGGATAATAAACTCAGTGATGTCACAGTACAGAGATAATAAACAGTGATGTCACAGTACAGTGATAATAAACACAGTGATGTCACAGTACGGGGATAATAAACACAGTGATGTCACAGTACAGAGATAATAAACACAGTGATGTCACAGTACAGGGATAATAAACACAGTGATGTCACAGTACAGGGATAATAAACAGAGTGATGTCACAGTACAGAGATAATAGACACAGTGATGTCACAGTACAGAGTTAATAAACAGAGTAATGTCAAGGTACAGAAATAATAAACACAGTGATGTCACAGTACAGGGATAATAAACTCAGTGATGTCACAGTACAGAGATAATAAACAGTGATGTCACAGTACAGTGATAATAAACACAGTGATGTCACAGTACAGGGATAATACACACAGTGATGTCACAGTACAGGGATAATAAACGCAGTGATGTCACAGTACAGAGATAATAAACACAGTGATGTCACAGTACGGGGATAATAAACACAGTGATGTCACAGTACAGGGATAATAAACACAGTGATGTCACAGTACAGAGATAATAAACACAGTGATGTCACAGTACAGAGATAATAAACACAGTGATGTCACAGTACTGAGATAATAAACAGTGATGTCACAGTACGGGGATAATAAACAGTGATGTCACAGTACAGAGATAATAAACACAGTGATGTCACAGTACAGGGATAATAAACACAGTGATGTCACAGTACAGGGATAATAAACACAGTGATGTCACAGTACAGGGATAATAAACACAGTGATGTCACAGTACAGAGATAATAAACACAGTGATGTCACAGTACAAAGATAATAAACAGAGTGATGTCACAGTACAGAGATAATAGACACAGTGATGTCACAGTACAGAGTTAATAAACAGAGTAATGTCAAGGTACAGAAATAATAAACACAGTGATGTCACAGTGCAGGGATAATAAACGCAGTGATGTCACAGTACAGGGATAATAAACACAGTGATGTCACAGTACAGGGATAATAAACACAGTGATGTCACAGTACAGAGATAATAAACACAGTGATGTCACAGTACGGGGATAATAAACACAGTGATGTCACAGTACAGGGATAATAAACACAGTGATGTCACAGTACTGAGATAATAAACAGTGATGTCACAGAACGGGGATAATAAACACAGTGATGTCACAGTACAGGGATAATAAACACAGTGATGTCACAGTACTGAGATAATAAACAGTGATGTCACAGAACGGGGATAATAAACACAGTGATGTCACAGTACAGGGATAATAAACAGTGATGTCACAGTACAGAGATAATAAACACAGTGATGTCACAGTACAGGGATAATAAACACAGTGATGTCACAGTACAGAGATAATGTAAACAGTGATGTCACAGTACAGGGATAATAAACACAGTGATGTCACAGTACAGAGATAATAAACACAGTGATGTCACAGTACTGAGATAATAAACAGTGATGTCACAGAACGGGGATAATAAACACAGTGATGTCACAGTACAGGGATAATAAACAGTGATGTCACAGTACAGAGATAATAAACACAGTGATGTCACAGTACAGGGATAATAAACACAGTGATGTCACAGTACAGAGATAATGTAAACAGTGATGTCACAGTACAGGGATAATAAACACAGTGATGTCACAGTACAGAGATAATAAACACAGTGATGTCACAGTACGGGGATAATAAACACAGTGATGTCACAGTACAGAGATAATGTAAACAGTGATGTCACAGTACAGGGATAATAAACACAGTGATGTCACAGTACAGAGATAATAAACACAGTGATGTCACAGTACGGGGATAATAAACACAGTGATGTCACAGTACAGAGATAATAAACACAGTGATGTCACAGTACAGGGATAATAAACACAGTGATGTCACAGTACAGAGATAATAAACTCAGTGATGTCACAGTACAGAGATAATAAACAGTGATGTCACAGTACAGTGATAATAAACAGAGTGATGTCACAGTACAGAGATAATAGACACAGTGATGTCACAGTACAGAGTTAATAAACAGAGTAATGTCAAGGTACAGAAATAATAAACACAGTGATGTCACAGTGCAGGGATAATAAACGCAGTGATGTCACAGTACAGGGATAATAAACACAGTGATGTCACAGTACAGGGATAATAAACACAGTGATGTCACAGTACAGAGATAATAAACACAGTGATGTCACAGTACGGGGATAATAAACACAGTGATGTCACAGTACAGGGATAATAAACACAGTGATGTCACAGTACAGAGATAATAAACACAGTGATGTCACAGTACTGAGATAATAAACAGTGATGTCACAGTACGGGGATAATAAACACAGTGATGTCACAGTACAGGGATAATAAACAGTGATGTCACAGTACAGAGATAATAAACACAGTGATGTCACAGTACAGGGATAATAAACACAGTGATGTCACAGTACAGAGATAATGTAAACAGTGATGTCACAGTACAGGGATAATAAACACAGTGATGTCACAGTACAGAGATAATAAACACAGTGATGTCACAGTACGGGGATAATAAACACAGTGATGTCACAGTACAGAGATAATGTAAACAGTGATGTCACAGTACAGGGATAATAAACACAGTGATGTCACAGTACAGAGATAATAAACACAGTGATGTCACAGTACGGGGATAATAAACACAGTGATGTCACAGTACAGAGATAATAAACACAGTGATGTCACAGTACAGGGATAATAAACTCAGTGATGTCACAGTACAGAGATAATAAACAGTGATGTCACAGTACAGTGATAATAAACACAGTGATGTCACAGTACAGGGATAATACACACAGTGATGTCACAGTACAGGGATAATAAACGCAGTGATGTCACAGTACAGAGATAATAAACACAGTGATGTCACAGTACGGGGATAATAAACACAGTGATGTCACAGTACAGGGATAATAAACACAGTGATGTCACAGTACTGAGATAATAAACAGTGATGTCACAGTACGGGGATAATAAACAGTGATGTCACAGTACAGAGATAATAAACACAGTGATGTCACAGTACAGGGATAATAAACACAGTGATGTCACAGTACAGAGATAATAAACACAGTGATGTCACAGTACAAAGATAATAAACACAGTGATGTCACAGTACAGAGATAATAAACACAGTGATGTCACAGTACAGGCATAATAAACACAGTGATGTCACAGTACAGAGATAATGTAAACAGTGATGTCACAGTACAGGGATAATAAACACAGTGATGTCACAGTACAGAGATAATAAACACAGTGATGTCACAGTACGGGGATAATAAACACAGTGATGTCACAGTACAGGGATAATAAACACAGTGATGTCACAGTACAGAGATAATAAACACAGTGATGTCACAGTACAGGGATAATAAACTCAGTGATGTCACAGTACAGAGATAATAAACAGTGATGTCACAGTACAGTGATAATAAACACAGTGATGTCACAGTACAGAGATAATAGACACAGTGATCACACAGTACAGGGATAATAAACACAGTGATGTCACAGTGCAGGGATAATAAACGCAGTGATGTCACAGTACAGGGATAATAAAACACAGTGATGTCACAGTACAGGGATAATAAACGCAGTGATGTCACAGTACAGAGATAATAAACACAGTGATGTCACAGTACGGGGATAATAAACACAGTGATGTCACAGTACAGAGATAATAAACACAGTGATGTCACAGTACTGAGATAATAAACAGTGATGTCACAGTACGGGGATAATAAACTCAGTGATGTCACAGTGCAGGGATAATAAACTCAGTGATGTCACAGTACAGGGATAATAAACACAGTGATGTCACAGTACAGGGATAATGTACACAGTGATGTCACAGTACAGGGATAATAAACAGTGATGTCACAGTACAGGGATAATAAACACAGTGATGTCACAGTACAGGTATAATAAACACAGTGATGTCACAGTACAGGGATAATAAACACAGTGTTGTCACAGTACAGGGATAATAAACACAGTGATGTCACAGTACAGGGATAATAAACAGTGATGTCACAGTGCAGAGATAATAAACACAGTGATGTCACAGTACAGGGATAATAAACACAGTGATGTCACAGTACAGGGATAATACACACAGTGATGTCACAGTACGGGGATAATAAACACAGTGATGTCACAGTACAGGGATAATAAACAGTGATGTCACAGTACAGAGATAATGTAAACAGTGATGTCACAGTACAGGGATAATAAACACAGGGATGTCACAGTACAGAGATAATAAACACAGTGATGTCACAGAACGGGGATAATAAACACAGTGATGTCACAGTACAGGGATAATAAACACAGTGATGTCACAGTACAGAGATAATAAACACAGTGATGTCACAGTACAGGTATAATAAACACAGTGATGTCAAGGTATAGAAATAATAAACACAGTGATGTCACAGTACAGACATAATAAACACAGTGATGTCACAGTACGAGGATAATAAACACAGTGATGTCACAGTACAGGGATAATAAACAGTGATGTCACAGTACAGGGATAATAAACAGTGATGTCACAGTACAGGGATAATAAACAGTGATGTCACAGTACAGAGATAATAAACACAGTGATGTCACAGTACAGGGATAATAAACACAGTGTTTTCACAGTACAGGGATAATAAACACAGTGATGTCACAGTACAGGGATAATAAACAGTGATGTCACAGTGCAGAGATAATAAACACAGTGATGTCACAGTACAGGGATAATAAACACAGTGATGTCACAGTACAGGGATAATAAGCACAGTGATGTCACAGTACAGGGATAATAAACACAGTGATGTCACAGTACAGGGATAATAAGCACAGTGATGTCACAGTACAGGGATAATAAACACAGTGATGTCACAGTACAGGGATAATAAACACAGTGATGTCACAGTACAGGGATAATAAGCACAGTGATGTCACAGTACAGGGATAATAAACAGTGATGTCAGAGTACAGAGATAATAAACACAGTGATGTCACAGTACAGGGATAATAAACACAGTGATGTCACAGTACAGGGATAATAAGCACAGTGATGTCACAGTACAGGGATAATAAACAGTGATGTCACAGTACAGCGATAATAAACAGAGTGATGTCAAGGTATAGAAATAATAAACACAGTGAAGTCACAGTACAGACATAATAAACACAGTGATGTCACAGTACGGGGATAATAAACACAGTGATGTCACAGTACAGGGATAATAAACAGTGATGTCACAGTGCAGAGATAATAAACACAGTGATGTCACAGTACAGGGATAATAAACACAGTGATGTCACAGTACAGGGATAATAAACACAGTGATGTCACAGTACAGAGATAATGTAAACAGTGATGTCACAGTACAGGGATAATAAACACAGTGATGTCACAGTACAAGAATAATAAGCACAGTGATGTCACAGTACAGGGATAATAAACAGTGATGTCACAGTACAGCGATAATAAACAGAGTGATGTCAAGGTATAGAAATAATAAACACAGTGATGTCACAGTACAGAGATAATGTAAACAGTGATGTCACAGTACAGGGATAATAAACACAGTGATGTCACAGTACAGGGATAATAAGCACAGTGATGTCACAGTACAGGGATAATAAACAGTGATGTCACAGTACAGAGATAATAAACACAGTGATGTCACAGTACAGGGATAATAAACAGTGATGTCACAGTACAGGGATAATAAGCACAGTGATGTCACAGTACAGGGATAATAAGCACAGTGATGTCACAGTACAGGGATAATAAGCACAGTGATGTCAAGGTATAGAAATAATAAACACAGTGATGTCACAGTACAGGGATAATAAACAGTGATGTCACAGTACAGACATAATAAACACAGTGATGTCACAGTACGGGGATAATAAACACAGTGATGTCACAGTACAGGGATAATAAACAGTGATGTCACAGTACAGGGATAATAAACAGTGATGTCACAGTACAGCGATAATAAACAGAGTGATGTCAAGGTATAGAAATAATAAACACAGTGATGTCACAGTACAGACATAATAAACACAGTGATGTCACAGTACAGGGATAATAAACACAGTGATGTCACAGTACAGAGATAATAAACACAGTGATGTCACAGTACAGAGATAATAAGCGCAGTGATGTCACAGTACAGAGATAATAAACACAGTGATGTCACAGTACAGAGATAATAAGCGCAGTGATGTCACAGTACAGAGATAATAAACACAGTGATGTCACAGTACAGAGATAATAAACACAGTGATGTCACAGTACAGGGATAATAAACACAGTGATGTCACAGTACAGGATAATAAACACAGTGATGTCACAGTACAGGATAATAAACACAGTGATGTCACAGTACAGGGATAATGTTGTTGATGCCAATGCAATGAATCCAGTCTAATATTTCCTGCACTTGGAAGTTTTTGTAGCTTTTACTCCAGTACAAGAACTGAGTACATCTAATGCTCCACCTTCCTAATGTATAGTGGGGTTCCTACATCTATAGTGTCATTTGGTGTAATTTTTGTTTTCTTCTATATGATATCATCTGAGGGAAGGGGGGATTCTGCACATCTAACCTCCTGTATACAAGCTTTTTCTGGTGCAAACAACAAGCATGCTGAGCTGATAATGAACATATACCGCCATACCACCACCACCATATAAATAATATGGTCAGCTGGGGTAGTGTTTCTTACATGTTATATGATATATACCGTACATAGTCTCCAAAAAGAAGACATATAGACAAGTACATAAACAATATGCCCCTGCTGCTACTGACCCCCAATCAGTGCCTGATGTTCTCATAGTATATACTGGGAGGTTAGACTCCAGTGCGGACACTTGTACTAAAGCACACAGGACTCCCCTACTGCTTCCTTTTAGGGGGCTGTCCTGCCAATATTTCCATTGCATACTCTTAAAGGGGTTGTCACAAATAACAAAACCATGGCTTCATCCCAAAACAGAGCCTCACCTGTCCACAGGTGGTGTGTGGTATTGCAGCCTGTCCCCATGGGCAGGTGTGGCGCTGTTTCGAATCCTGGACAAACCCTTTAAATTCTCTTAAAGGGACAACAAGTAGCTGTACTGTGATGCATTATAATCTGATGTATAAGGTAGAGATGGCCAAATTTTCAAAAAAAATTTTAGCCGAATTTTGGTTGTAAAGAATCGGTTCGCTCATCTCTAGTATAAGGTATATATTGTATGGCGTACACACGCATTGGCTTCTGCACAATCATCTCCACTCCCAGTCTCAGGGGAACAGACCCCCGGGAGCCTCTGTGTCAGAACATTCGTCTGAAGGTTTTATTGATACGCAACCTGTTATTGTCAATCAAGGGGTTAATGGGTTCCCGGTTAATACCCCCATATCTGCTCCCGGTTGTGCAGCCCTGGGCACGGTGCCTGGTATTTAAAGACGGGAGAGAGAGAGAGAGAGGAAAGAAAGGAGGACGGGGGGAGAGAGCCGTGTGAGGAGGGGGAGGGACGCGCTGTGTGAGAGACGGGAGGGAGGGGGGCACTGTCTGTATGCAGCAGAATGGCAGAGCGGGCGGGCAAGCAGCGGGCACGGCCTGTGAGTAAAAAGAGGGAGTGAGGGGGGTGGGATACGGGGAGAGTGGGTTGGCAAGGGGGGTAAATGGATTACAATTCTCTTTTTACTTTGGGGGAGTTTATTTTTGGCCATTCTCCTAGGCACCTGCTGTCCTGTGTCCAAGCAAAAGAGGGGCAGCGACTGTGCAGACTGTTTAATGACAACCCGCCAAACCATGTCCTCAATATGTGACTGCCCTGTGACCCACTCCCCGCCCAGTGACCCTGAATGGCCTAAATCCTAAGCCACAATACACTGGGCAAGGAGTACAATACTACCGTCACATCGTGCAGACCCGCACACAGTCTACCACTGAACCTGCCTATTCTGATCTGTGAACATAGGGGGCGGTATTCGTTATTTAAAGGGCTTGTCTAGGTTTGTAAATCCATTTTCTTATACCTTATGACTGGGAACTTGAGGGGGTTGTTCAGGAGGGTCTCCAATGCATTACACAGACAGCTCATTGATTTCAGTGGGAAATGTGCAATACTTCACTTCCCCTGAGGTGGCGCTGCAGGAGAATTGAACGCTTGAGGCTGATTTCTGAGGGTCCCCCGACAGCGGCTTTTTTTTGGACGAAATAGCAGATAGAAATCAGGATGTGACATTAAAATCAATGTAGAGAGCTAAGAAATATGTCAATGTTTTATAAGCAGCTAATCTTAAAGGGTTACTCCACGAGGATTGTAAAAAAAATTAAAATCAGACATCATATAGTACAGTATAGCAAAGCCGGAACCAGCCCTGTACCTCACATGGATCCAGAGATCTCCACATTCACTACTCCAATTTTTCTGCTGAATATTCTTCAGGTTGGGACCTTAGAGGGTGTCCTTTCTGCTGCTTATTTTGCTGCTGTAATATTTTGTATGACAATCATTATTATAATTATCTTTATTATTGTGATCTGGAAACGGACATTGCTGGGCTTGCGCATGCGCATATAACTATCTGATGCCGCCGGCACGATTCTCGCCATGCTATGGGTAATTGTCTTTTGTCCTGCACATTTTGACATTGATATTTATTGCACTTGCACTTTATTGGTCTCCCTTTTGTGGACACACATGAACTATTCCCACTTAGAGGGTGTCCTTTCTGCTGCTTTTCCCTCCCTATCACAGTTCAAGGGGTGTGTCCTTGCTCCTGCAGCTCTCTCACTCTATCACAACTCTGGGGGCATGCACTTTCTGCTGCAGCTTTCCTTATCACAGCTCAGGGGCATGTCCTTTCTGCTGCAGCTCTCTACCTATCACAGCTCAGGGGCATGTCCTTTCTGCTGCAGCTCTCTACCTATCACAGCTCAGGGGCATGTCCTTTCTGCTGCAGCTCTCTACCTATCACAGCTCAGGGGGCATGCACTTTCTGCTGCAGCTCTCTACCTATCACAGCTCAGGGGGCATGCCCTTTCTGCTGCAGCTCTCTACCTATCACAGCTCAGGGGGCATGTCCTTTCTGCTGCAGCTCTCTACCTATAACAGGTCAGGGGACATGGCCGATCTACTGCACCTCTCTATCTATCACAGCTCAGGGAAGTGTCCTTCCTGCTGCAGCTCTCTCCTCATCAGAGCTCTAAGGACATGATGTCCTTTCTAATGCACCCTTCTCACCATCACAGCTCGGGGGGGGGGGGGGGGGGGTCCTTTTTGCTGCAGCTCTCTCCCCGTTAATGTCACAACTTCTAAAATAAGTTGTGGCAGTTGAAGAATTGAACTGAGCATGTGCGACCTGCTCATTCAGCTCGCTAGCAGGGCATACACATTACTATACAGAATAAACACCAGGGGGCGCCATTATCGTGGAGTAAAGGGAATATCTCACAACTGGAGCTTTTTTGTAGCAGAAAGTAAATGCAATTAGTTTTTCATGCTGAATAATAACATTTAATGTTGGGAAACCCCTTTAAAGACTCTTTACCCCTGTCTGTGTGCCCTATCAGTGTACATGGATGTTGCTCTCTCACACCTCTATGCTGATGCAAACAACTACATGGATGACCATGTATTTGATGGTATAGGAGAATCGAATGGCCAGTGAGGGCTTCCCCCGGCAGCTGATCACCAGGGGTATATGAAGTGCAGTCAGCCCCTGAGGAGCCTGTGCAGAGGATGGGAGTGATAGTGGCCCTGATGAGATGTTGTGTTAACGTGTACTCCCTCAGACCTTTGCGCCTTGGGGATCGGCCCAGTGAAAAGGTGGTATAAAGAATCAGGCCAGAAGTAGAAGAATAAAAGTAGTTCATCCAGCAGTAGTTGTATATGGTGCAATTTCTCTCCCAAGATGATGAGGTATGGTGGCTGGCAATGTGGCAGTTAATGGCTCCTCTGATCTGCTATCTTGCTGATATCTCTCTCCTGGATAACAGCTGAAAGCTGGCACAGGTGGCTATGGGTGTCCACTGGGTGAAAATGCATGCTTTTATGAGTTGGTCTGCCCTGGATGTGATCTAGGTGATGGGTGTCTGAACCGTAGTCCCTCATCTGCAGCAGAGCCTGTATAGCTGTGATTGCTGGTCACTCTGCTGACTGTAACACTGTAGCTTTTCTGATATCTGATATCTTCATATTCTTGCACGCTCTCTGGCGTAGTGGTCTTACAGAAGAACTTGAACGAGAACTGGTCGCTAAGACCCTTGGAGTAGGAGCTCTAGCATGTGCTTCCTTACTCCTCACTGTCCTAACTAAGACTCCCCCTCCTGGCAGGAAGCAGGGCCAGCCCTCTCCTACCAATAGGTGGTTAGTCCCATCCTAATGCCAACCACTGCCAGCCATACCCCATCTGCTGGTGTACTGTGCATACAGAAACATTGCATAACAAACAAAACACTTTGTAGATATCCCCAGCTCTGGGGTCCTGTGGAAGCTGAACCCAAAAATTTCAATATAGGAAGGGGTCGTCATACAGAATAAGGCTAGATCTACAAGATAATGCTGCAGCGGTGGTGGACGTCCTAGCCGCCATTGCTTTGGGTAGCAGGTGCAGACACAAATGACTTAACTCCTCATCTCATAGTGTGCTCCAAATGTTATTTTTCTTGGTGGACATGTAGCATATGGAAATTAAAGTGGTCTTCCAGGGAATCCAAGAGGGTCTGGCTCCCGAAACCAGGCACTCTGGCTTACAGGCACAGCGCCATACATTTTGTAGTGGCTGTGCCTGGTATTGCATCTCTCAAGTGTATGGGACTGAGCTGTAAAACCAGACACAACCGCTACTAAAAGCATGGAACCATGCCTGATAAATAGCGATGAGGATGTGTTCTCGCTAGAGGGCAAATTGAACCCTGATCAAAATTCAACCCCATGTTCATTTCTCATCAATTTTCCATCAGAGACTTCCAGCGCCTATCATGTGCTTATCAGAAATGGGTCGACCCAGATTTCATTAAAGGCTGGACTGATCTCTTCTATCCCCAGCAATAACAGTATATTACTAGGATCGTGTGTGAAGCAAGGTTAGATGCAAGATAGAGGGAAAATACAGAACACCGTGATTAGATCTTATTATGAGGTTTCAATGATAAGAACCGATTCAAAAAGCCTTGAAGAAGTGAAGATGTCAGAATTTTTCCTGTTGGGTCAGATCGGAGACTAGATTGAGGAGGAAACAATTTAGTCTTGTACAAGTGAAGAAAACAGAAGACGAGATTACTGCAAGGCAGTCAATTTAGTAAGGATGGGATAGAGGTGAATGTATGTTATCCAAAAGGAGGAGACATCTAGGAGCAGAATATTGTAGGATAGCAGTAGACCATGCTGGAGATGATGGGAAATGTGTCAAAATTGTTGTGCAGAAGTAACCGAGAGTCTGGAGATAAAAGCTGTTGAGAAGAGAAGAAGTTGTGCGTCTATGGGCAGCTCCATTTGTGACCTGTTCTCAATGAAGGTCCTCTGGCTACTCAATACTTGGTTTGACAAGTCTAGAATGGGTTTGCTGAGATTACGATGGTTCCCCAAGCTCAGTGGGCGCTGGTGGTAGACCTGGTTGACCTGATCTCTTAAGGATAGCTAGCTGTGCAGGCACCCAGCTTTGGTGGCCCTGGTTAGGAATAGCTGTCTTAAAAGCAAGAACCAGCTTATTAAAAAAAAATGCAAAAACAGCATAAAAATTACAACGCTATAGGCCTGTAATGGCTAACCTCCAGCACTCCAGCTGTGGTAAAACTACGACTCGCAAGATGCACACTTGCATAGAAATGAATGGAGCATGCTGGGAGTTATAGTTTCACCACAGCTGGAGTGCCGGAGGTTAGCCATCACTGCTATAGACCATCAGCCTGATCAGTCTGAGTGAAATAGTATACATAGCAATCTGGTCAGTATTTTGTTTTGGTATTTCTACACCGAAACCAGGAGCGGGAGAGGTACCAATCCTTCCATTATACCGGGAGAGGTACCAATCCTTCCATTATACCGGAAGAGGTACCAATCCTTCCATTATACCGGGAGAGGTACCAATACTTCCACTATACCGGCAGAGGTACCAATACTTCCATTATACCGGGAGAGGTACCAATCCTTCCATTATACCGGGAGAGGTACCAATCCTTCCATTATACCGGGAGAGGTACCAATCCTTCCATTATACCGGGAGAGGTACCAATCCTTCCATTATACCGGGAGAGGTACCAATCCTTCCACTAAACCGGGAGAGGTACCAATCCTTCCACTATACCGGGAGAGGTACCAATCCTTCCATTATACCGGGAGAGGTACCAATCCTTCCATTATACCGGCAGAGGTACCAATCCTTCCATTATACCGGCAGAGGTACCAATCCTTCCATTATACCGGGAGAGGTACCAATCCTTCCATTATACCGGGAGAGGTACCAATCCTTCCATTATACCGGGAGAGGTACCAATCCTTCCACTAAACCGGGAGAGGTACCAATCCTTCCACTATACCGGGAGAGGTACCAATCCTTCCATTATACCGGGAGAGGTACCAATCCTTCCATTATACCGGCAGAGGTACCAATCCTTCCATTATACCGGCAGAGGTACCAATCCTTCCATTATACCGGGAGAGGTACCAATCCTTCCACTATACCGGGAGAGGTACCAATCCTTCCACTATACCGGGAGAGGTACCAATCCTTCCACTATACCGGGAGAGGTACCAATCCTTCCACTATACCGGGAGAGGTACCAATCCTTCCACTATACCGGGAGAGGTACCAATCCTTCCACTATACCGGGAGAGGTACCAATCCATCCATTATACCTTTTCCTCCTGGTGTTTTTTTGTATCCGTTACCCGTGTCTGGCTATAAGCTGTCTGTTTTTCAGCTGTATTTGTTCTGTTTTATCATTGATTTTTTGCTATTTTTGTAATACTGACAATATATGCATGTAAAAAGACAGAAAAAAATAGACACATGGGAATTAGGGAAATACGGAACATGCGCTTTTAAATTCATCCCATTCTCTTCTATGAGCAGTACCAATCTGGATTCTTTGGAACTTGCTGCGTATTAAAAAAAATTGCCTTATTACAAAACTTCAATGAATGAGATAAAAAGCCATGCACAGACAGCGCAACTCAGCACCCCCCCCTGCACATATTAACAACTTTAATGTTTTTTAAAACCATTTAAAGGGGTTCTCCAAGATTTTTTAACTGATGACCAATCCTCTGGATAGGTCATCAGTATCTGATTGGTGGGGAACCCCCATCCATCAGCTGTGTGAGAAGGCACTGGCACTCTCGCAGCTCACCAAGAACAGCGCCGTACATTGTATAGCGGTTGTGCTCGGTATCGCGGTCAGCCCCATTCACTGTGGGGCACAATGGGGCTGAGCTGCTCCTAGGCCACATGACCGATACACGTGTCATCACTGGCCCAGGGAAAAATGAAGACGGCCATGGCGCTACTGTGAGCGCAGGTGCCTTTTTAAAATAGCTGATTGTCCAGGGTATCGGGCCCCCACAGATCAGATACTGCTGACCGATCAAGAGGATAGGTCATCAGTATAAAAGTCCTAGAAAACCCCTTTAAGTGTACTAGCACAGTTTTTTAATTTTTTTTTATTGTGAGCCCTGAGGATCAGCAGGGGTGCACCACCAATGAAGCCAGGTTAGGCGATCGCCTCAGGCAGCACCAGGTAGGGGGAAGAGGAGGGTAGCCGAAAGACCAGGTGCACCCCTAAGTATCAGTATGCAGAACAGAATACCACTGTCGATCACTTGCCCTTTGGGTGCCCCCCAACATGGCAGAGGTGCTGATGGCTACACAGGGGGCTGTTATTCCTCATAATTGGAAATCCTACATAATTAAAAATAAATGTAAATGTACCTACACATCGTTTATGTAAAAAAGGGAAAACTTTTTAACACTTTAGTTAAATTAATTTGTAAATTTCGAAAGCAATGAACTAGAAATAAAAAATACATTTTGTACAACTTTTCTTAATAAAACAAACAAAAAAGTCTACAAAATCACACATATGCATCATGAAGAAAACACGATCCAGACAGTTTTCCCCTTCGTCACCAGGTATTTTTGGAAATCTGACATGTACCTTTAGTTTTTACTTATCCAAGCCATTCTGATATTGTTTTCTCATTATACATTGTACCGTACTTTATGTTAGCGGTTAATTTGGGTTGATATGTTTCACCTTTATTTATTTTTTAAAAAATCCAAAATTAATTTTTATCTATATTTGAATTTGTCTACTTTTAAAACGGAGAGAGATACCGCATAAAATAGTTATTAATTAACATTCCCCATATGTCTACATTTTAGACATGTCCAAAAAATTTTTTTTCGGGATGTTAGAAAGCTTAGAATTTAGTAGCAATTTTTTAATTTTCAAGAAAATTTCTAAAAACCCCCCAACTTTTTTTAAGGACTAACTCAGTTATGAAGTCCCTATGTGGGACTTACATAATAGAAATCACCTATAAATGAACCCATTTTAAAAACTGACCTCAAATTATTCAAAACATATTTTAGAAATATTGTTGACCCTTTAGGTGTTCCACAGGAATTAAAGCAAAATGGAGGTGAAATTTAAAAATGTAATTTTTATTTTCTTTGCAGATTCTCAGTTTTAATCAATTTTTTCCTGTAATACAGCAAGGGTGAACAGCGAAACAAAGCTATGATACATGTACCGTGCTGGTCTAGAAAGGGTTAAAGAAGCGGTCTCATTTTGAAAACCCATTATCGTGAACCCTATTTGGTATTTTTATGTTAATAAGGGCAAGTCCTGTCTTCAGGATCCTCACTTCTTGGACAGAAGGGAGACCAGATCTAAAGAGAGTCTCTCATTCTGGAGGACCTGTCCTGTCCTGCATTACATGGACATCCCAATGATTTGAATGAACTCAGTGTAATACTTAATTGTCCCTGTGGTGGCGCTGCAGGAAAGTTGAACACTTATTTTCCCCACAGATTACAGCTGATGACTAGGGAATGCAGCAGCGGGCATTTTGTTAACTGCTTGTTGTCAGGGAAGCTTTGTCCAAAGCAGAATACCCCTTTTAGACCACAGTGTGCGTAAGTTCACCAAAAAGCGTCTGCTCACTTAGAATCAAGACAAGGGGTTATCCAATCCCTATAATGCCCACTAAAATGACCGGGCACCTCATACAGGTTATACTTACCCAGCTCCCCGGCACACGCGTCGCGGCCATGTAAGCAGAAATCATAGGGCCCCACTCCCTCCTGAGAGCTCCTCTAATTTATTAATTAAAGGGATATTCTATTAACAATGCTAGATAGGGTATCATAGGTAAACTGGTGGTGATCCAACTGCTGGGACCCCATTGATCACAAGAATGGGGGTGATATAAATGCAGTGTGCTCCACTCATCTCTTTGGGACTGCTGGAGATAGATGAAAATGTGATTGGTGGGGGTCCCAGTGGTCAGACCTCAATGAAGTAGCTAAGGAATAATTGGTTGACACCAGAATACCCCTTTAATCTACTATTCGATTTTTAGGTCCAAAATTCTATGTTCATTCATTTCATAATATATCTGTATAGTGGAGCAGTTTTTTTAGTTGATAAATTATAAAATTGTGCAGCCATCACTAGGGGGAGCTAACCGCTTATGGATCTCTACAGATAGTTAGTTATGGATCTCTAATCATTAGTTATTGGCTAAGGGTTGGAGTAATGTCCAGATGACCAGTAAACAACACAAGGCTGAGTTATGTTACTTGTTTTTTTTTTTCAAGAAACGGGGTCCAAGGATGTACTATCAGTCTTGATTTGAGGTCCTGTGGTTGTTGTGGTTGGCGAGAAACGTTTATAGAAACGTTATGCCATCTACTGTTCTGCTGCCTGATACAGTCTGCAGTAAAATGTCCAGGAAACAAAGAAGGACTCAAAGGGGTTGTCCCACGAAAAAAAAATTCTGTCTTTTTCAAACCAGCACCTGGATCTGAATACTTTTGTAAATGCATGTAATTAAAAATGTAGTACAGCCAGTGAGCTATTCAATAAAATGTATCTGTATAGCGCCACCTGCTGTTTGTTCTTATTTCTAATTTCTCTGTCCACATCACTGAGGTGGACGCCCATGCTCAGTTCCATCAATTTAACTGTAGAAGCTGTGACAGTTATAGAAAGAGAGCTACAGCAGAAAGGATGCGCCCCATGAGCTTTGATAGGGAGAGCGCTGTAGCAAAAAGGACTAGACCCCTGAGCTGTCATAGGGGGGCAGTGCCTCTTGAGGGCCCATAGATCACGAGCATCGAGTATTGACTTGTCTCCTGTGCACATGGATTTCTCCAGATTCTCTGAAGGGTGAAAGTTGATGCTAGTATATACTGTAGATGGTGGGATATTCAAAGTCTTTGCAATTTTTACATTGAGGAACAATTTTCTGAAATTGTTCGACAATTTTTGGATTTTTCGCAGATTTTTGAACCTCCGCCCATCTTTGCTTCTGAGAGACTCTGCCTCTTTAACATGCTCTTATACCCAGTCATGTGACTTAGTAGCAGATTGCTCCTCTAGTTGTTTTTTTATTAGTACCTATTACTTTTCCAGTCTTCCCAAACTTTTTTGAGATTTGTTGCTGCCATCAAGTTCTAAAGGAACTCACTTTTCTCATGAAATGGTAAAATGTCTCGCTTTTAGCATCTGATATGTGTTCTATGATCTACTGTGAATTAAATATGGGTCTATGAGATTTGTAAATCCTTGCATTCTGCAAAAATAGTTGGGGCGCTGTGTAAAATAAAACCAGAATGCAAAGATTCAAAGTCTTTGCAATTTTTGGAATTAAGGTTGTAAATCTAGCAAAGCAATGATTGGGGAGCTCTCTGGTTCCATGTGAGGTACAGGGCTGGTTTAATCATGGTGGTCACTAAGGGGCCTTAGGCTGAGGCTGAGCCATCGCCTTCTCGCGGCGGCCCAGTCTAAGCATTGCACAGGTCTCCCGTGCAGCAGAGAGCGGGGGCTCGGCTCTCAGATGAGAGCTGCGATCCTGCACTAACAGCCCCGACCAGCAGGAGTGCCGATCCGGGCTGTTTAACCTCTTACATGCTGTGGGCAATGGCACCCGCCGTATGTAAACAGTGACAGAGGGAGCAGACTCCCTCTGTCTCCCATTGGCAACCCGCAAATGAGATTGTGGGGTGCCTATATGTGTATAGACTGGCTGGGACCTGATGTAGGCCCCAAGCCTGACTTGAGTGTTCCCCAGCAGGCTGCACCTCTATGGCGCAGCCTGCTGGTCAATGTCAGTATAGCACTGACATTAAAATGCAATGCACTATAGGGATAGTGCATTGTATTTTAGAAGCGAAAGATTGCCTGTTATAGTCCTCTTGTGGGACTATTAAGTGGTTAAAAAAAAGTAAAACAAAAACAAAAGCATTTATTTAAAAAAATCCAGCAAAAAATGTTTTTCCACTGAAAATGCGCTTTTCAATGAAAAACAATTGCAAAAATAATATCTCCCTTTAAATAAATTTCAAAAATAAAATCTGCGTAAAACAACCCGCACTACACAAATATCATGTAAATTATCCCCTACGATGAACGCCATAAAAAAAAAAAATGCAAGAATTGCTAATTTATTCTAAGTCGCCACCGAAAAAACTTAATACCAAGCGATCAAAAAGTGTTATTTACCCCAAAAGGAAACCAATGAAAACTACAATTCATCCCGCAAAAATCAAGCCCTCACACAATTCCATAGAAAGAAAAATAAAAAAGTTATGGGTCTTGGGAAGCAGCAGTGCAAAAAGATTTTCTTCTTTTAAAAAAAAGGGGTTTATTGCACAAAAGTAGTAAAACATAAAAACCTATATGTATTTGGTATCGGTGTAATCGTACTGACCCAGAGAATAACGATATTATGTTATTTATGCTGAAAACTGAACGCCGTAAAATTTATAACATAAAAACTCAGTTGCAGTATTGCTGTTTTTTCCCATCTCCCTTTCATAAAGAGTTGATAAAAGTTAATTTGAAAGTTATGTGTACCCCAAAATGCCATTAAACTTACAACTTGTCCCACAAAAAATAAGCCCCCCATACAGCTACATAGAAGGAAAAATAAAAAAGTTATAGCTCTTGGAAGGCGACGATGAAAAAAGGAAGAAAAACCCTTCGTCAGTAAGGCCCCAAACAGTCTGGTCACTAGGGTTAAATAGGTTCTAGTACTAGCTGTAAAGATAGAAAAAAACAAATCACATAAGGAAAACGAAATTTTTTAGCACCTCCCAGTGTATGAAAAAAATGCTCAAATTCATACTTTTTTTGAAAAAAAAAAAGTCTGTACTGTCTGTACAAGGCAAGGAAGGATTCTAAAGGGGTTCATTCAGAAATTTTTAAAACCTTGTACTTCTTGTATTTTTATGATTCTGTTAGAGGAGCAGAACAACAAAAAATGGGACCCGTTCAGTTTCCATTTGGGTCCTGGAAAAATGACGGTAGTCTTTTTGGTGGAATCTGCAACAGAAGCCCCAAAATGCAGATGTGCACATGCCTTTAGTCTATCCCTTGAACTTTACAACTCAGCTCCATAAATTTTAGGCTCTGTTCACACTTCATCTTTTCTTTACCGTCAGTGTATGCACCGGGAAAGCTCCCTGCGATATCCATATGTCACCTTTCACCCCACTGAGGCCAGAAGAGGGACTTTTTTCTTTACACATTATAGAAAAAGCACAGTCGACTGCATTGTGTGAAAAAAATGTATAGGATGCGGTATAATTTTTTTATATGGATGCCTATGGGTGATATACAGTATGTACAAACGTTATGTTTGAGCCTTCTAGGGGGCTATGTTGGGAAATACTCCCATCTGGAAAAACTCTTTACATATACCTCTAACGGGAGGCTTGACTGCAATGTGAACAGAACCTAACTACGCTATACCCAGTTTCCTGTAATGCACTAAAAATCTTTATTTCATGGACACTTATTGCTCTTAAAGGGTTTGTCCAACCTCATGAAATGTTATGCTTACAATGGTCTAAAAATCAAAAGGAGTACTTCATCTTAGCAATTGCAGCCCCAATGCCGACACTGAATTGATCCCTAGACGGTCTCTGGCTGTAGAAGTGACGTCTCGACACCACTGAGGTCACAGTTACAACAAGTGATTGGCTTCAATGGTCATATGTTGCTTCAACGCGTCTACATATGTGAAGCGAGACTGGTGGGGGACAAGAGTCGGCATGGGAGGCAGCAGGGGATTGGTAAGCTGTGTATTACTCCTTTTGTTATTTATTTATTTTCTGCACTTATATAGCGCTACTATATTCCGAAGCCTTTGTTTTTGTCTTTGAAGTTATTGTAAGATTGTAAAAATTTTATGGGGTTGAACAACCCCTTGAACACTCTTAAAGGGGTTGTGCCACCTAGCCGTTTCCATGGGGTTTGCCCTTGGTTGCCAGGCTTACAGAATCAGCTGAGCAAGTTACGGAAGCAGGATAGCTTTTTCCGCTATTCTGTTTGCGTAGTTCCCATTCACTACAATGGGAGTTATGGAAAGAGTGGCTGGTTGTTTCCATTAGCCCGGCTACTTCTAAAGGGTATGCACACTTTTGCAACCAATGTTTTTTTTTAAATTGTGTTTACAGCTCCTATGCAGTCTGATGATGCAGTCATGTTTTACCTTTCTTGTTAACCTAGTAAAATTAGGCAGATGTCAAGGGAAAGTAAGATCAGACTACACGCAGGGTTTGTTTGTAGTCTGTTACCATGGAGATTTCTAGAGCTGTAAACATAAAATAGTAGGAGATTTTTAATCAAGACTATTTGCAAAGTTTTTTAATTTTAGAGGCATAGGGAGATATAAAATTAACCCTTTCCCGACTGCCCACTGGCTATATACGTCCTATCTGCACATGCCCCGTGCAGATAGCACATACAGTTAGGTCCATAAATATTGGGACATCGACACAATTCTAACATTTTTGGCTCTATACACCACCACAATGGATTTGAAATGAAACAAACAAGATGTGCTGCAGACTGTCAGCTTTAATTTGAGGGTATTTACATCCAAATCAGGTGAACGGTGGAGGATTTACAACAGTTTGCACATGTGCCTCCCACTTGTTAGGGACCTAAAGTAATGGGACAATTGGCTTCTCAGCTGTTCCATGGCCAGGTGTGTGTTATTCCCTCATTATCCCAATTACTATGAGCAGATAAAAGGTCCAGAGTTCATTTCAAGTGTGCTATTTGTATTTGGAATCTGTTGCTGTCAACTCTCAAGATGAGATCCAAAGAGCTGTCACTATCAGTGAAGCAAGCCACCATTAGGCTGAAAAAACAAAACAAACCCATCAGAGAGATAGCAAAAACATTAGGCATGGTCAAGACAACTGTTCGGAACATTCTTAAAAAGAAGGAACGCACCGGTGAGCTCAGCAACACCAAAAGACCCGGAAGACCATGGAAAACAACTGTGGTGGGTGACCGAAGAATTCTTTCCCTGGTGAAGAAAACACCCTTCACAACAGTTGGCCAGATCAAGAACACTCTCCAGGAGGTAGGTGTATGTGTGTCAAAGTCAACAATCAAGAGAAGACTTCACCAGAGTGAATACAGAGGGTTCACCACAAGATGTAAACCATTGGTGAGCCTCAAAAACAGAAAGGCCAGATTAGAGTTTGCCAAACGACATCTAAAAAAGCCTTCACAGTTCTGTAACAACATCCTATGGACAGATGAAACCAAGATCAACTTGTACCAGAGTGATGGGAAGAGAAGAGTATGGAGAAGGAAAGGAACTGCTCATGATCCTAAGCATACCTCCTCATCAGTGAAGCATGGTGGTGGTAGTGTCATGGCGTGGGCATGTATGGCTGCCAATGGAACTGGTTCTCTTGTATTTATTGATGATGTGACTGCTGACAAAAGCAGCAGGATGAATTCTGAAGTGTTTCGGGCAATATTATCTGCTCATATTCAGCCAAATGCTTCAGAACTCATTGGACGGCGCTTCACAGTGCAGATGGACAATGACCCAAAGCATACTGCAAAAGCAACCAAAGAGTTTGTTAAGGGAAAGAAGTGGAATGTTATGCAATGGCCAAGTCAATCACCTGCCCTGAATCCGATTGAGCATGAATTTCATTTGCTGAAAACAAAACTGAAGGGAAAATGCCCCAAGAACAAGCAGGAACTGAAGACTGTTGCAGTAGAGGCCTGGCAGAGCATCACCAGGGATGAAACCCAGCGTCTGGTGATGTCTATGCGTTCCAGACTTCAGGCTGTAATTGACTGCAAAGGATTTGCAACCAAGTATTAAAAAATGAAATTTTGATTTATGATTATTATTCTGTCCCATTACTTTCGGTCTCTTAACAAGTGGGAGGCACATATGCAAACTGTTGTAATTCCTACACCGTTCACCTGATTTGGATGTAAATATCCTCAAATTAAAGCTGACAGTCTGCAGGTAAAGCACGTCTTGTTCGTTTCATTTCAAATCCATTGTGGTGGTGAATAGAGCCAAAAATTTTAGAATTGTGTCGGTGTCCCAATATTTATGGACCTGACTGTATATAAATGGTCAGACAGTGCTGGGATTAAAGCTCCTACAATCTAGCAGGAATAGGTTGGGCCCTGGCTGTGAGACACAGCGGGGACCTTGAGGAGAATTTAAACCTAAATTAAACCTAAAAAAAGGAAAAAAATCTCAAAAAAACCCCATGCTAATAAAAATTCCTAAGTGTCAAGTAAGAAACATCACAAAAAATTATTTTGGTAGTCAAACAATAAAAAAGTTACGGTCACTAAACCACCATGTGCACAAAATCTCGAAAAATTGCCTGCACATTCAGGCCCTTTTTTAGGCCCGGTCATGAAAGGGTTAATATACATATCCTGTAAGCTTTATAAACCAGGGATTTTTGAGCTTTGTGCACATTTTATTGACTGGATGTAGTTCAGGCTCAGTTATTAATGCCTAGCAGACTTGTTGGCCTTAGCTGTCAGAGACTGTCAGGCACTGACGTGAGGGATCACCATCTACAGACAGCGCTGTGGAATATGTCGGTGCTATATAAGCAATAGCATTATAAATTATAGATGATGCTAACATAATTTCTCTACTCTCTTAGGCTGATGCAGCGACCAGCTTCCTGCGAGCGGCCAGGGCTGGAAACCTGGATAAAGCGCTGGAACATCTGAGAAATGGGGTGGATATAAATACATGTAACCAGGTACAGCACAACCCTTACCAGTATATACACTGTACACCTGCACAGTCAGCTGCAGCATGCCTTTATATTTTGACTGTCTCTAGAAATGGAGCAGAAACAAATGTTTTTCCCCATTTCCGTAGACAGAATTACATCTACATTGATATTTTTTTTTATGAATGGTCTCCAGAATGTTTACAGTGCCTGCTGCAACATAGGCACAAATGCAATGTAGGGACCGTCTACAATCAAGTTCTGGAATTATACAGTAGTTCTGCTCTTATTCTTGGCTAACGTACATTCAGTCCATTTTCATGATATCTCCAGCTAATGGATATGTGAAGCTTCCCTACGATCACAACTCCAAATGACTGTTCTGATCCAAAGCACAGACTTGTATGATGTGCCCCCTAAATCCAAAGTTTCAAGTAGAACCAAAAACACATCATGTTACATTATAAACTTTCTGACAGTCCATATTTACTAAGAGACCTGATCCAGGATTTATGGGAAGGTACTTTGATGCCAACATGACCAGAACACCCTATTAGTCTAATTTTCGAAGTCTATGGGTCCTCACTTTGAGACCTACTGGTAGATCACGAGTAGTAGCAGTATCTGTCACATATGGCAAGGTTCTCATTATTACAAATCTTGCATTCCTCCACTAGTCCCCACTTCAGTGACTCCACCATCATGGTTCAGCTGGCACCTTTAGGTCTTCTGGAGAATATCGGGCGTGTGGGAAAGGTCCAGCCTCATATGTCCTGTGATCTTGAGGGGGAGATATGTGGTCAGACCTGTCCCACAGGCCGTGTATTCTGCCCGACCTCACCGTGCCTTCTGACCTTCCTCCTCAACCAACATTGTGAAGTTGGATACGTCTTGTCTACGTTCCCAAACACCATCTCTAATCCACTTTTCACAGTACTTACTGTTCCAAACTTCTCTTGAATTTTCAAAAAGTTTTCTATTGTGTTCACCATTTTTTTTTTGCACGATTTCTGATCTTGTACAGGTAATCACTTGTCCTTTTCCTTTCTTGGGAAGTTCCCCTGCTTAAGACCCTCCTTCTATTAGGGCTTAGATCCACTACACAGAGTGGCACTGCCTCAGAGGACTTAGTACAGTATGTCTGTGCATTAAAAATACATA
This sequence comes from Bufo bufo, assembly GCF_905171765.1. Taxonomy (NCBI): domain Eukaryota; kingdom Metazoa; phylum Chordata; class Amphibia; order Anura; family Bufonidae; genus Bufo; species Bufo bufo. The sequence continues at coordinate 771,751,704 of NC_053389.1, read as the reverse complement.
GGTCTTACTGATTTCCATGGACATCATGCAATGCTTCATTTTTCTTGTATTTTTCTGTGTGCAGCAGGAGTACAGATTGCCTGTCTCTGGGGTTGAATGGGTCTCCAATGAGTTAGTTGCTCATCGACCTTAATGGGGCTATTCTCATCTTATACAGTGATGGCACACAGCAAGGATATGACATAACCTGAAGATCGGTGGCACCTCTGGAAAGCTGTGAAATTGGGAGCAACACTTGCAGTGACCCAGAAAGGAGGAGGGAATGGGAGAAGTGGTAGTGGGTTTGAGGGCGGTAGTAGTCCTCTACCTGGCTCTACCTGGGCCATGTACTGAATTCAGGGTGCACCCTTTCTTACCTCGTGGCACGACCCGGATCTTTCTGGTTCTCTTGCCTGGTGGTAGTTAGGATGTCCTTGATGGTGGATATCTGGCAAGGTGCAAGGCAGGAAGGTCAGGTAGAGTGAGAGCCTGAGAATGGTGGACAAAGACCAGGTCCAGTTTAGTAATAACAATAAGTCTCTTTATGAGGATGATGAGAGTTGCAGTGCAGATAACAACAATAGGCACAGTTCCCCAATGTCTGTGCATAGGCAACGGCTATGTTGGCAGTAGTAGTCCCTGTTTCTCAATCCAAACACACTTTGCAATCGTCCCAAATTGACCACAGGCGTACAAAACTCTCACAACCAGTGCTGCAGCACCCACAGCGGCGTGCAGAACTTCAAACGGACAGCCAATCCATTATAGAAGTGGGGTGGGTGCCGAAGCAATATACCCTCTCCATAAGCAGCAAAGTCCATAGTCATAAACGAGTGATACCTTTGCTATCAGGCACAGTCCCTTGTGATGCTAGACAGTTTGTGGAAATATTTCCTGTTTTCTCTCAGGTTTCTCAGGGGTGTTTTCAAAGTTAAGAATGAAGAAAGCCATTCGACTTGCTCTAGCTTTCTCTCCCACGAAATCAATTATTGTGGACAGTCAGGCGGCCAACATTCACATCTTGACCCTGCCAAAGTCTGTGGGTTTGGGCAGAGATATTCTGATGCATATGAGGGCCTTAAAGGGGTTGTCAGGTCCCATAATGAATTTTTATCTGGCCAGAATACCGCAAACACTGCACGTTTTTGCCCCTCTATACCGTTTTTGATGTCAGCACTTTTCTTCCCCTGTTTTCGGCATCACTACATCCTGGCAGGATATTTACATGCAGAACTTCCTGTTTTCATCTGCTTCCGTTTCTAACCAATCCCAGCATGCTTTGCTCTGTAATATTTCTGTTTACCTCCCCTCTCCATGTTAGCTTGGTAGAGCAATCCCTGTGAAATATTTCAGAGCATAGCATGGTGGGATTGGTAGGAAGACTAAACAGGCAGCTGATAAAACCAGGAAGCTCTGCATGTAACCATCCTGCCAGGGTGCAATGATGCTGAGAACAGGGGAAGGAAAGTGCTGACATGAAAAACAGGTATATGGGGCAAAAATATTCAGTATTTTGGGTACTCTGAGCAGATTAAAAAAATGTATCTTTTATGTTAGCTAACCAGAGCAAGCCCTGAGGTAAATAACAGAGCAAAACATGCTAGGCTTGCCATCTTTCCCAACAAAAAAATACCAGCCAAGATTACATGGATAAAAGGGGGCGTGGCTTAACACCGGGTGTTATTTGGCACCAATGGTTTGATCCTCTATATATTTTTTTTTTAAAGATGTAATTTTTTCCCCCCTGTTTGGGACACCACTGTGTATTTAACATTTATTAGGTCTCTGTCAGGTATCGAAACCATGACCTTGTGCATTGAAGGCAAAGACTCTAACCACTGAGCCATAGAGCCCAATGATAGCCAATAGAAGATTTTTTTTTTGCAGACCCATTGACTTCAATGGGTACATAGACTACATTTTACGGGCCAGAATAGGACATGCTCTATAACTTGCAGAACAGAAGTAAGGCTGTGCACACCACACGGATTTGCAGATATGCGGTTTATGGACTGCAAAACAGACACAGTTTTTTTTGCATGAGGCCTAATAGGAAGTGTGGTCCATCAGGTGATGTTCATTTGCATCATTTGATGGAGCCAGCACTTACATTATTTTTATTTTTCTCCTTCTAAAATTGAATTTTTTTATGAGTCTGAGCAGGAACTCCCAGAAGCACTGACTCCATATCTGGACACAGAGCAGGGACTCCTAAGCCATATATGGACACAGAGCAGGGACTCCTAAGCCATATATGGACACAGAGCAGGGAATCCTAAGCCATATATGGACACCGAGCAGGGACTCCTAAGCCATATATGGACACAGAGCAGGGACTCCTAAGCCATATATGGACACAGAGCAGGGACTTCTAAGCCATATATGGACACAGAGCAGGGACTCCTAAGCCATATATGGAGTCAGAACAGGGACTCCTAAGCCATATATTGACACAGAGCAGGAAATCCTAAGCCATATATGGACACCGAGCAGGGACTCCTAAGCCATATATGGACACAGAGCAGGGACTCCTAAGCCATATATGGACACAGAGCAGGGACTTCTAAGCCATATATGGACACAGAGCAGGGACTCCTAAGCCATATATGGAGTCAGAACAGGGATTCCTAAGCCATATATGGACACAGAGCATGGGCTCCTGAGCCATATATGGACACAGAGCAGGGACTCCTAAACCATATATGGACACAGAGCATGGGCTCCTAAGCCATATATGGACACAGAGCAGGGACTCCTAAGCCATATATGGACACAGAGCAGGGACTCCTAAGCCATATATGGACACAGAGCAGGGACTCCTAAGCCATATATGGACACAGAGCAGGGACTCCTAAGCCATATATGGACACGGAGCAGGGACTCCTAAGCCATAATGGACACAGAGCAGGGACTTCTAAGCCATATATGGACACAGAGCAGGGACTCCTAAGCCATATACGGACACAGAGCAGGGACTCCTAAGCCATATATGGACACATGGCAGGGACTCCTAAGCCATATATGGACACAGAGCAGGGACTCCTAAGCCATATATGGAGTCAGAACAGGGATTCCTAAGCCATATATGGACACAGAGCAGGGACTCCTAAGCCATATATGGACACAGAGCAGGGACTCCTAAGCCATATATGGACACAGAGCAGGGACTCCTAAGCCATATATGGACACAGAGCAGGGACTCCTAAGCCATATATGGACACAGAGCAGGGGCTCCTGAGCCATATATGGACACACAAGTCTTGCTAAATCCATGGACCTGCTGCCCCAGAAATCATAAGGCCCCAGAGCAGAACTCAGACTTGTAACATGTTTCATAGATTTGAATATAGTCATCCATTGTTATTACTGCAAAGAACTGTCTGGTATATACCGCAAGGCCGGTGAACTGCTTTCAGGCAGGTTAATGAACATAATGATATTTCCCATTTAAATGCTAATTCCACTTTATTCCACCTAAATCGATTTAATCTGAAGAGGTGTTAAGTGAGATACAATTAAATCTTTAATTTCATATAACTGCGCCATCACTGCCGGCCCCTGACATCTCCGGGAGCCATCACTAGCTGCTGCAGCCGCTCTTCTCTGATGATATTAGGTTCGTCTCTGTATCTGCCCCGAGAATGATAATGACTTTCCTGCAGGAGGGAGACCGGCCTGTAGGTTCTGCTTGATGAAGAGGAGGTAAGAGGACACATTGTACAGAAAATGCCTTGTACACAGGCGGTATAGGAGGCGGGCACTGCCACCAGTACAGACCTGTATTTAACCAGCTGGCACTAGTGGTGGGCTCAGTGGAAAGATTTCCTATGTGTACACACACAGTCACTGCACACATGGAGGGGTATATACACACACAGTCACTGCACACATGGAGGGGTATATACACACACAGTCACAGACACATGGAGGGGAATATACACACACAGTTACTGCACACATGGAAGATTATATACACACACAGTCACTGCATACATGGAGGGGTATATACACACACAGTCACCGCACACATGGAGGGGTATATACACACACAGTCACCTCACAGATGGAGGGGTATATACACACACAGTCACTGCACACATTGAGGGGTATATACACCAGGGACATTGCTAATGTCTCAAAAGATCTGGGGCCCAAGCCCCAATAAATATGGCCCGGTTCTCTAAGTCGCCTCCCCCCCCCCCGCACACTGCATATTACTGTACTTGCTATACAGCAGCACATACCTGTCACATCCAGTGCCTCCAGGTGACATCTCCTCGGATGTAGATCTTCTCTGTTATCACCTTCTCCATTCGGTCCGGACAACTTTTTTCAGCTGCGCCTCGTCTCTGCAGAGTTTGACACAGTAGTAATAAGGCCCCCCACAGTGCTCTTAGTAGAAATAAGGCGGATGTATAAGTCCCTCTCAAAAGATCCGGGGCCCAAGCCCCAATGCATATGGCCCAATTCTCTAAGTCGACTGACCGCCCCAAACACTAGCACTGAAGACATTTTACTGTATTTGCTATACAGCTATACAGCAGCACGTACATGTCACATCCAGTGCCTCCAGGTGACGTCTCCTCCGATGTACATCTTCTCTATCATCATCTTCTCCATTCGGTCCGGATAACTTCTCTCAGCCGCCTCGTCTCAGCAGAGTGTGACACACAGACAGCTTTCTCACTTTTCTGTACCCCCAAATACTATCCTGAAAAAAAAATGAGTGCCCCCATAGTAATAGTACTCCTCATAGTCCCACCAATAGTAATTCCCTTCTAGAATGCCCTCATTAGTAATACTGCCCCCTACAGTGCCCCAATAGTGATAATGCTCCCCAAGAGTGCCCCCATTAGTAGAAGAGCCCTCCAGTATTAATAATGCCCTTACAGAGCCCCCCAGTAGAAATAAGACCCCCCTATTGTTCCCCCAATGGTAATAAAGCTCTCTGCACACCCCTCAGTAGTAATAAGCCCCCCCCATAGTAGAAATAAGACCCCCCTATTGTTCCCCCAATGGTAATAAAGCTATCTACTGACCCCTCAGTAGTAATAAGGCCCCCATAGTGCTCTTGGTAGAAATAATGCAGATCTATAAATCCCACCTATAGAGCCCCCAGTAATAATAAGAATGCCTATTGTCCCCTGGATTTAAAATGCCCCCACATTGCCCCCAGTATTTATAATGCCCCATACTATTATAATGCTCACCGTGAAGTGCCCCCTGTATTTATAATGCCCCCTGTAGTTATATTCCCCCGTTTACTGTCCTCAAAAATTATAATTCCTCAGCCCCTCCAAAATACAGTCCCATGTAAATAACATCACACTATCTCTCTTGCCCCCTCCAATATACAGTCCCACGGAAATAACATCACCCACTCCCCAGCCGCCTTCAACATACCGTCCCATGTAAAGAACATCACCCCCTCAATATTCAGTCCACGTAAATAACCTCACTCCCTTGCCCAGACACCTTCTACATACAGTCCCATGTAAATAAAATCACCCCTCCCCAGCCACCTCCGACACGCAGTCCCATGTAAATAACTTTACCCCTCACATTCAGTCCCATGTAATATCACTCCCTCCCATAGCTGCCTTCAACATACTCCCATGTAAATAACATCACCCTGCTCCAGCCACCTCCAACATGCATTCCCATGTAAATAAAATCACCCCCTCGACTTTCAGTACCATGTAAATAACATCACTCCACCCCACTGTCCTATGCAAATAACTTCCTTCCCTTCAGCCCTAACATACAGTCCTACTTAAATAACTACAACTCCCAACATTTCTCTGCTTCTCACACTGAGTAATCTACTCCTTCACTTACCTCTCCTCATGTAGCAGACCTCACTACAGCTTCTTCCCAGGACTTTTCTTCTCCTGAGCCGTCCTCTCCTGCACTGGCAATACAGTGGGATCTGTCTGGCAGGCAGTACATTCAGGGCCTGGGACAAAACATCAGGAGCCCAGGCCCCGAATGTTTTAACCTAGCAATGCCCCTGGTTCCATGTAAATAACATCCCTCCCTTCAGCCCTATCATACAGTCCAGTTAAATAATGACAACTCCCAGCATTCCTCTGCCCCTCACACTAAGAACCTACCCCTTCACTTACCTCTCCTCATGTAGCAGACAGACCTCACCACAGCTTCTTCCCCAGGACTTCTCCTCTCCTGCACTGGTCACATGATGGTGACATCATCGCTGAATCTTCTCAACCAGTGCCTTCAGCGCTGATCACATGACTGTGATGTCATCACAGGCCCTTCAGCTCTTGCAGTGCCTTAGATTCAATTGTATTTTGGTCCTGAGGATGGCAGGACATTCGGGGCCTGGGACAAAACATCCGGGGCCCAGGCCCCCAATGTTTTACCCTAGCAACACCCCTGATATACGGTACACATACTGTCACCGCACACATGGAGGGGTATATACACATACAGTCACCGGGCACATGGAGGGGTATATACACACACAGTCACAGGACACATGGAGGGGTATATACACACAGTCACCGCACACATCGAGGGGTATATAGTTACACACAGTCACTGTACACACGGAGTGGTATATACACACACAGTCACCGCACACATGGAGGGGTATATACACATACAGTCACCGGCACATGGAGGGGTATATACACACACAGTCACTGTACACACGGAGTGGTATATACACACACAGTCACCGCACACATGGAGGGGTATATACACATACAGTCACCGGCACATGGAGGGGTATATACACACACAGTCACAGGACACATGGAGGGGTATATACACACACAGTCACCGCACACACAGAGTGGTATATACACACAGTCACCGCACACATCGAGGGGTATATAGTTACACACAGTCACTGTACACACAGAGGAGTATGTACATACACAGTCACCACACACATGGAGGGTATATACACATACTGTCTCTGCACACATGGAGGGTATATACACACACAGTCACCGCACACACGGAGAGGTATATACACACACAGTCACCGCACACATCGAGGGGTATATAGTTACACACAGTCACTGTACACACGGAGTGGTATATACACACACAGTCACTGTACACACGGAGTGGTATATACACACACAGCCACTGTACACACGGAGTGGTATATACACACACAGTCACCGCACACATGGAGGGGTATATACACATACAGTCACGGCACACGGAGTGGTATATACACACACAGTCACCGCACACATGGAGGGGTATATACACACACAGTCACAGACACATGGAGGGGAATATACACACACAGTCACTGTACACACGGAGTGGTATATACACACACAGTCACCGCACACATCGAGGGGTATATAGTTACACACAGTCACTGTACACACGGAGTGGTATATACACATACTGTCACTGCACACATGGAGGGATATATATACATACACTGCACACATGGAGGGGTATACATACATACACCGCACACATGGCGGCGTATATATACATACACTGCACACATGGAGCGGTATATACACATACACTGCACACATGGAGGGGTATATACACATACACTGCACACATGGAGGGGTATATACATACATACACTGCACACATGGAGCGGTATATACACATACACTGCACACATGGAGGGGTATATACACATACACTGCACACATGGAGGGGTATATACACATACACTGCACACATGGAGGGGTATATACATACATACACTGCACACATGGAGCGGTATTTACACATACACTGCACACATGGAGGGGTATATACACATACACTGCACACATGGAGGGGTATATACACATACACTGCACACATGGAGGGGTATATACACATACACTGCACACATGGAGGGGTATATACACATACACTGCACACATGGAGGGGTATATACATACACAATTATACATTAGAAGTGTGTGTACCTCTAGTAATGAGCCTGGGGGAAATGTCATGTCTAGCAGTACAGGGCCCAGGGCTGATAAAACTACTTAGGGGCCAGAGTCGATAACACTGATGGGGGCCCACGGTGACTGTTCCTATAGGGGATGCAGATTTAGAAGTCATTTCTGGGCCCTGATGCCTAAGGGGGTATATGGTAGGTGCAGACCCTGTTCCACTGGGCCCCGTGAGCTTACAGCTAGCCCATATCATTGGTGCTATAAGCTTATCATGTGACTGAGGGCACTGTTTTTTGGGCACCCATAGGAGACCTCAGGTTGGCTCAAGGAAACCCAATCCCACAGTGCATGTAATACCACATTTCACCAGTAGTGTCACTGTACAAAAACTAAGCAGGTGCCAGGAGACTCCTCCAGTGGTTAGCACTGATCAGACCCCGTGCAATCACCTCATCTTTGCAGGAACTGGCAAAAAAAGTTGTTCCTTGTGGGACAATATCTAAAAAATCCTGAAGTCATTAATCATGCTTCTGCCCAGGGGAGGCTAGCTATAAATAATGGGGCAAATTTAACAATCTGTGTCCAGGCCCTGATCACATCTGAGCCCGGCTTCCATCTCTGTAAGTATAAGGGTCCATTCACATGTCCGTATGTGTTTTGCGGATCCGCAAAACACAGACACCGGCAACGTGCGTTCCGCATTTTGCGTACCATACAATCGCCGGCACTCTCATAGAAAATGCCTTTTCCTGTCGGCAATTGCGGACAAGAATAGGACATGTTCTATTTTTTTGCGGAACAGAAGTGCGGATACGCAAATGCGGATGCGGACAGCACATTCCGGCCCCATTGAAAATGAATGGGTCCACACCTGTTCCGTAAAATTGAGGAACGGGTGAGGACCCATTTTGCGGATGTGTGAATGGACCTTAAAGGAGGTTTCTGACTTTAAGAGAGGAAACAAGACAATATCAGGTAAACAAAGATTTATATTTAACACAAATGTATTCAGTTGTGTTTAAGTCCTGCATCCTGAGCATCAGAGCTACATTTTTATACATAAAATTACAAGTAAAATCTAGGCTGCCTTCAGCCACCACTAGGGGGAGCACAGGAGTATACTGCATACTGTTTCTACATTGAACTCCATGATAAAACAGTAGACACGAAGCTCCTTCTACCGCAACCAGCCGAAATGTGTCCTTTAACTCCCTGATGACAATTATTTAAAACTTTTGGGTAATGGGCCATAAATGTATTAGATGGGCAACTTCTAATTAATGTTATATACAGAATACATGGAGTCCCAATTTGTAATGGGTGCATTGCACTATGGTATCCAGTATTCTACATGCTCAACATTGCCAATTCTATAGTCTCTCCATTTTTCTTTGCAAAAGTAACTCCATCTTTCCCGCAGAATGGGCTGAATGCTCTGCATCTATCCAGCAAGGAGGGGCACCTCAAAATGGTGAGCGAGCTGCTCCACAAGGAAATCGTCCTGGAGACCACTACCAAGGTGAGCATTAAAGGGATTGTGAAGGGTTTAGTAAAATATGGCTGCTTCCAAGGACAGTGCCACACCTGTCCACAGGCTGAGCGTGGTACTGCAGCTTATAGCCCTATATATTTCTATGGGATATTGTGAGTTGAAGGGATTGTCTCATCTCCCCATATCGAAGTGTCCTTTAATAGTCAACTGATAACTCTGAAGGGGTGCAATCTACCAACTGGTGAAAAAGTGTGAAATGGAGTATAACATGGCGAACAGATAATGTATGGTCTGCCAGAACAGGCGACACTCTTTCTACATTCAAAGATCCAGACCTCTTTCTGTGATGTCCATATGCAATAACAGGAAAGATTGCAAGGGGATATCCTTATGGAGCAATCTCTTAAGAGGGGTATCCCCATCCTAGACATTTATAGCATATCTACAGGATATATGCTATAGATGTCTGAAAGGTGCAGGTCCTACCCTGGGACCCACACCTATATACAGAATGGGACCCCTCCCCACCTAATGAAATGGCTGCTGGTCGCCACATCCATGCAGAATTCAAAGGAAGAGGTGGTGGCACATGAAGACAGCTCTCTCCATTCACTTCAATGAGAGTCACAGAAACAGTTTGCATGGCTATCTCCAATAGAAGTGAATGGAGGGAACGGCTCACATAACATCGGTGGGACCCTCATCTATCAGACATTTATAGCTATGCCACAAGCATCTAAGATGAGAACACCACTACAACATCGGTGGGACCCTCATCTATCAGACATTTATGGCTATGCCACAAGTGTCTAAGATGAGAACACCACTACAACATCGGTGGGATATGCATCTATCAGACATTTATGGCTATCCCACAAGTGTCTAAGATGAGAACACCACTATAATATAGGTGGGACCCTCATCTATCATCTATCAGACATTTATGGCTATGCCACAAGCGTCTAACATGAAAACACAACTATAATATACAGTACAGACCAAATGTTTGGACACACCTTCTCATTCAAAGAGTTTTCTTTATTTTCATGACTATGAAGGCATCAAAACTATGAATCAACACATGTGGAATTATATACATAACAAACAAGTGTGAAACAACTGAAAATATGTCATATTCTAGGTTCTTCAAAGTAGCCACCTTTTGCTTTGATTACTGCTTTGCACACTCTTGGCATTCTCTTGATGAGCTTCAAGAGGTAGTCCCCTGAAATGGTCTTCGAACAGTCTTGAAGGAATTCCCAGAGATGCTTAGCACTTGTTGGCCCTTTTGCCTTTACTCTGCGGTCCAGCTCACCCCAAACCATCTCGATTGGGTTCAGGTCCGGTGACTGTGGAGGCCAGGTCATCTGGCGCATCACCCCATCACTCTCCTTCATGGTCAAATAGCCCTTACTTTCAAAGTTTTCCCAATTTTTCGGCTGACTGACTGACCTTCATTTCTTAAAGTAATGATGGCCACTCGTTTTTCTTTACTTAGCTGCTTTTTTCTTGCCATAATACAAATGCTAACAGTCTATTCAGTAGGACTATCAGCTGTGTATCCACCTGACTTCTCCTCAACGCAACTGATGGTCCCAACCCCATTTATAAGGCAAGAAATCCCACTTATTAAACCTGACAGGGCACACCTATGAAGTGAAAACCATTTCAGGGGACGACCTCTTGAAGCTCATCAAGAGAATGCCAAGAGTGTGCAAAGCAGTAATCAAAGCAAAAGGTGGCTACTTTGAAGAACCTAGAATATGACATATTTTCAGTTGTTTCACACTTGTTTGCTATGTATATAATTCCACATGTGTTAATTCATAGTTTTGATGCCTTCAGTGTGAATCTACAATTTTCATAGTCATGAAAATAAAGAAAACTCTTTGAATGAGAAGGTGTGTCCAAACTTTTGGTCTGTACTGTAGGTGGGATCCTCATGTATCAGACATTTATGGCTAAGCCATACGGGTCTAAGATAAGAACACCCCTATAATATAGGTGGGATATGCATCTATCAGACATTTATGGCTATGCCATAAGGGTCTAAGATAAGAACACCCCTATAATATAGGTGGGATATGCATCTATCAGACATTTATGGCTATGCCACAAGCATCTAAGATGGGAACACCACTATCAGCTACCATAGAGAGCGTCTCTTGCCATGACCTTGCTGATTGTAAGGGTCCCTGCAACACGACCTACCCCCATTAACAGCATAGCAATATAATCGATGATAATCTTTATGGCATCCCCAGAATTATTGTATTTAGGCCTCATGCACACGACCGTGCCGTTTTTTGCGGTCTGATACCGCGGATCCGCAAAAAATGGCCCATTGTAGAAATGCTTATTGTTGTCCGCAAAGCGAGAAGAATAGGACATGCTATATTTTTTTTGCGGGGACTTGGAACGGAGCAACGGATGCAGACTTTTGCGGCCTCATTGAAGTGAATGGGTCCGCACCCGAGCCGAAGTTTTTGATGCGGACACGAAAAACGGTTGTGTGCATGAGGCCTTAAGGCATTGTGTCCATAGTCCATTACTTTAGTAGTTCTCTATGTCTCTGTATATACAACCATCTAAAATCTTGTCTCCCCCATTGCTGTTGGCTGTGTAGAAGGGTAACACGGCGCTGCACATTGCAGCACTGGCCGGACAAGAAGACGTGGTGCGGGAGCTCGTTAATTATGGAGCCAATGTCAACAGCCAGTCACAGGTAACGTCATCCAGTGCTGTGATACCATAAAATATTATCTCTCAAGTAATGTCGCAGGATGTGACCGTTGCTTCTGCTTTATGTGAAACACAGAAAGGCTTTACGCCCCTGTATATGGCAGCTCAGGAGAACCATCTTCCCGTGGTAAAGTTCCTTCTGGAGAATGGAGCCAACCAGAACCTTGCTACAGAGGTCAGTTATTTGGTGACATGTAAAATCAACACAGTTAAGGTCCGCTAGAATTTAATAGGGCTCAGAGCTCGGGTTTAGATCCTCTGCTTCTCTTCAGACAGTCATAGAATCAAATAATAATATATTGGTTGAATTCAGCCACCACTAGAGGGAGCTCACAGTAAATGGAATTTTACAGCTAGCATTGAAACAGTAAAAATCATATGTAATGAGCTCCCTCTAGTGGTGGCTGCAGACAAACGTCAGCTTTTCAGGCAGGAAGGTAGTTTTATTTGTTGAGACACAATGTCAGATTGTAAAGGCTGGAGCCTGAAATGCAGTTTGCTGAACTTTTTGAAACTCCATAAAAAACACATTGGGGGTGAAAAGTAGGGTAGTCACCATGGGATATGCCTCAATTTCTCCTATGCTTACACTTGCTATATCTTCCTCATTGAATGAATACCAATGCTAATACTGAACTCAAAAACTGAAATTCATTGACTGTGCCTTAAAGGAGTTTTGAGATTTTTGATATTAATGGCCTATCCTCAGGATAGGTTATCAGTATCTGATTGTTGATGTTCGACTCCCAGCACCCCCACCGATCCTCTGTATGAAGAGGCTGCAGCACTCGGTGAGCACTTAGGCCTCTATCTAGGCCACGTGACGTCACATTCATCGGTCACGTGGTCTAGTTGCAGCTCAGTCCCTTTCAAGTGAATGGGCCTGAGCTGCAATACCAAGCACGGCCACTATACAATGTATGGCACGGTGCAGTGAGGACGTCGCGGCACAATTCAAGCAGCTGACCGGCGGGGGTGCCAGGTGTCGGACTCCCGCCTTTCTGATATTGATGATCCTGAGGATAGGTCACCAATATTAAAATCCTGGAAAACCCCTTTAAGGTGCCCATACCCAAGATGCACTCCATCTATTGTGACACTACAACTCCCACCTGGAATAACGAAGGCTGCTGATCCTTGCCATACCCCATTGATAGCTGTCTCAACTTCGCCATACACGTGCATGCTCAGCTCGGACAAGTATTTATGGTTTTTGGCTGTTAGGGGAGAGTTAGGAGACTCCCATACATATTAAATACCCTGCAAAATTGGCAGGTTCAGCCAGCTAGCATGTAATGTGCACGGGCGCCTTTACTCTGGCAGTGGTTTTGTTATCTAATTGAATTCTCCTGTTCTTTTAACATCTGCCAGAAACTATAATCATCGGCATGAAAGCAGAAGGTGCACTGGGTAGCGGTTTTCCAGCATATCTCGGTTTTATTGCTTCCAGTCCTCTGGATATGATCCCATTTCTTGCCAGTGGCCTCCTTTGTCTTTTTGTTAGAAAAAAAAAAGCGATTTCAGCTCACAGCTGGGTCCTGTGTAAAGCATCGCTGACCTATATTTATGGAGTGTGGGATATAGCAAGGTTTCAGGCTGTCTCCAGAAAGACGGGTCATTGACCTATTAAAAAGCGCCTTTTTGCTGAATGGCTCAGTAATACTATAACTCTCTTCCAGTCTTCTTTGGTGCTCTGATGTCTTTTGATACAAGTTTCCATGGCTGTCACCTATGCGAGAACCTTACTATGTGCAATCACGTCTTCTCACACCCAGGATGGCTTCACCCCGTTGGCCGTAGCCCTGCAGCAGGGACATGAGAATGTGGTCGCTCATCTCATCAGCTATGGAATGAAAGGAAAAGTTCGACTCCCCGCCCTGCACATTGCAGCTCGAAATGATGACACCCGGACCGCCGCAGTTCTCCTACAGAATGACCCCAATGCAGACGTCTTGTCGAAGGTCAGACTGTGTGACGCTATCAGGCAGGGCTTCCATCCGTAGTATCTGAGCTCCTGTCTTCCATCTTGGCCTCTTTGTAGTTTTGGTGGCCTTTACTAGCATGAACATTATGTTTTCACCTTTCCCACACACAAAGAAGCCCATGGATTGGTAGAATTCATACCCCAAATTTTGTAGAATGGACAACCAGAAGATTAATGGGGGTTGTCTCATCTTAGACATTGGAAGCATATTTCTAGGATATGTCCCCAATGTCAGAAAGGTGCAGGTCTCACCTCGGGGACATGTAAGTATCTCCGAAAGGGCATCCACGAAGAGAGTGGAGAGCAGCCACGCATGCACGGCCACTCTCCATTATTTCCATAGCACTGTGCTGGCCTGGCTATCTCTGGTAGTCCCATAAAAGTGAATGGAGCGCTGGCCACACTTGTGCGGTGCACCCTCCATTCGTTTCTGTGGGAAATGCTGAAAATAGCTGAGCACGCTCGCTTGGCTATTTTCGGAACTCCTATAGAAATGAGTGGAGAGCACAACGTGCATGCAGGATGCACTCTTCTTCACTTTTAGGGGCCCTTTCTGGAGATAGGTGTTGGTCTCAGGGATGGGACCCGCACCTATCTGACTATGATGGCATATCCCAGTGATATTTTAATTACATAAAAAGTAGAAGCAGGCGGCACAGCCTACATTTCATAAATGATAACATTCGTCCATCATAAGGTGGTGCTCAAGCCATAACACACTGCATAGTTCATAAATCAATAGAATATAGTAGGAGGCACTCACCAGTATAGAAACTAAGCTTCTTTAATGTCCCTAACGACATCACAATAAAAGGCAGGGGCGGAACAGCTTTCATACAGCCAAACAAGCGGCGACGGCCGTTTCACCAGAAATGGCCGTCACCGCTTGTTTGGCTGTATGAAAGCTGTTCCGGCACTGCCTTTTATTGTGATGTCGTTAGGGACAAAAAATAAGTTTAGTTTCTATATTGGTGAGTGCCGCCTACTATATTCTATTGATTTATTCCACCAAAGTCTGAGATGACACCACCCCTTTAAGGGTACGGCCATGGTGATGGGGGACCCATTTATCTGGGCCCCAGTATGCAGCACCACCTTTGATGGTGCCCTGCTTCCTAACTTTATATAGGACAGTCATTGGCCATCGTATTAGATACACCTGTCTAGTACTAAGTGGGAGACCCTTCCTTTCACTCCTTCTGGTATGGAATTGACAAGGTAGTGGAGACATTTCTTAGAAGCGCAAGACCATGTTGAAGTGGTAGCTTCACATATTTTACTTTTTCCTAATTTGTCTGAATCTTACTTTCCACCAAAGCCATTGGCAACTGAATAGAGATCTGTGCTGTATAATCCTGTGTGGAGAACCATCTCCAGATACCAGATAGGTTGACATAAGTTGCCACCAGTTTATTGGTAGACTGGAGCCATAGAGGATGTCCCTGATGCGGCTTGGCCAATATAGAATATTTCACCAATGTGCAAAGAGGCGTTGTGTACCAAAAGAGAGATTCCTTACATCATACAACTCCACAAGCTTGAGCGCTGACCCAAGACAATCCAAAGATACACCAAAATCTGTAACGGTGCTGTAGAAATCCAGGTTTGGCCGACCAAGAGTGGAACTTGGTGAGATGAGATCTTCTGTTGTATTAGACCAGTTACCAGTGGTGTAGCTCTAAGGGTGGCTTCCAGGCCCTGGTACCTGAAGGGCCCCAAAGGCTGCTGTCTTAGATATGGCACATAACTTCTTCAGATTTTGTAATGGTGTCCAGGAGCTTCATGTTACACTTCTGTTGACTTCAGGATTCAACATTCAAAATTCAGTGGCCACTGAGTGTGAGTGAATTATGTCTTTGCCTTACAGACAGGATTTACACCACTGCACATTGCGGCTCACTATGAGAACCTTAACGTCGCTCAGCTCCTTCTGAACAGGGGTGCAAATGTTAATTTCACGCCTCAGGTGAGATTTATGTTTCCTGTCGAACTCTTCATGTCGGTGGAGTTAACCACTGATCTTTATTTTACATAATCCCTTAATTTTGTTGTTGTTAAGTTGTTGTTCTTTCCCTAAGAACGGGATCAGCGCTCTGCACATCGCCTCTCGGCGCGGGAACGTCATCATGGTGCGGCTGTTGTTGGACCGAGGAGCCCAGATAGATGCGCTAACCAAGGTAATGTGGTGCTCACAGTGGCATCTGGTGAGATGCCAGGATATACTATGCAGTATAATGTTACATGTTGTTATGCACCATATTTTTTGGGCTATAAAATGCACTGGATGATAACTACTGGATGATGCAACTACTAGACATAGGTAATAATGGAGTCTTATAGTCAGAAAAATACAATATATGTCCCTCCGACTCAAGGATATGTAAGTGAATTTGGATGGTGCATTTCCTTACTTTGATTTCTTTCTTCGCTTCAGCCTATCATAGCTGTCATTGTTATGTGGCATCGTGGCTGGCACTGTTACAGGGGTACTGTGCCTGGAACTGTTATATAGGAACTGCGTGTCTGATCCTGTTATAGGGTCATTGTGTCTGACACTGTTATATGGGCAGTGTGCCAGTCATTGTTATATGTACGCTGTGCCTGACACTGTTATAGGTGTACTATACCTGAGACTGTTAGGCTGGTTTCACACTAGCGTGTAATACCCGGCAGGCTGTTCCCTGCTGGATCTTTATGCATTCTGGCATTGCTGGAAGCTACCGCATTGCTGTCTGGCCCGATTAACTATAATGGGGACAGCATGCAGTGGTTTTTGGCTGGAGGATTCTCAGCATTTTTGCCTGGTGCTGCTGGTCCCCTTTATAGTCTAATGCTGGAGATGTCTAAGGCTAGTGTGAAGCTAGCCTTATAGGGACACTATGCCTAATAGTTTTCTAGGGACAGTATGCCTGACACTGTACTGTGCCAGAGATTGTTATAAGTACACTATGCCTGACACTGTTAGGGTGCATTCACACGACCGGATTTTTGGCTCCGCATCCGTTCCGCAATTCATTTCAATGGGGCCGCAAAAGATGCGGACAGAACACAATGTGCTGTCCGCATCCGTAGATCAGTTCCGCGGCCCCGCAAAAAAGATAGAGCATGTCCTATCCTTGTCCGCAATCGCGGACAAGAATAGGCATTTCTATCATAGGGCCGGCTACATTCACACGTCCGGCATCTGTGTTTTGCGGATCCGCAATTTGCGGACCGCAAAACACACACGGTCGTGTGAATGTAGCCTTATAGTAGCACCGTTATAAGTACACTATGCCTGACATTGTTATGAAGGAACTGTGTCCGGCACTGTTATACAGACACTGTGCATGGTGCTGCTATATAGACACTGTGCCTGATTCTGCTGTAATCAAACTATGCCTGACAGAACCAGACATTGATATAGGGGTCTATACCTGAGACTGTTATAGGGCCCTACGCCTGAAACTGTTATAGGGACACTACGCCTGACACTGTTATTGGGCACTGTGGCTGACATTGTTATAGGGGCACTATACCTGACACTGTTATAGGGGCACTATGCCTGATACTGTTATATGGTCATACACCTGACACTGTTATAGGGCACTATGCCTGACACTGTTATAGGGACACTATGGCTGACACTATTATAAGGGCACTGTGCCTGACACTATTATAAGGGCACTATGGCTGACACTGTTATAGGGCACTATGCCTGACACTGTTAAAGGGCACTGTGCCTGACACTATTATAAGGGCACTATGGCTGACACTGTTATAGGGACACTATGCCTGACACTGTTATAGGGCACTATGCCTGACACTGTTAAAGGGCACTATGCCTGACACTGTTAAAGGGCACTGTGCCTGACACTATTATAAGGGCACTATGCCTGACACTGTTATAGGGACACTCTGCCTGACACTGTTATAGGGAACTATGGCTGACACTGTTATAGGGACGCTAGGCCTGACACTGTTAAAGGGCACTGTGCCTGACACTATTATAAGGGCACTATGGCTGACACTGTTATAGGGACACTCTGCCTGACACTGTTATAGGGCACGATGCTTTCCTGTCCCACATTGTTAGTTATCTACACTGTATATGAATTTATGCACATATTCATAATGGAATGGAATATCTAGCTTCTCTAGACAGTGGGAATTGTTATGTACTTTGAATACATAAAACATGTCCTCTGTGTTCCTCCCTGCAGGATGAATTGACCCCTCTACACTGTGCTGTAAGAAATGGCCATGTCCGGATCTCAGAAATTCTTCTGGATCATGGAGCCCCCATACAAGCCAAGACAAAGGTACTGCTAATGAGAGCCCAGATGGCTCAGCTGGTAGAGCATCAGATTTTTAAAATGAAGACTGCAAAAGTGTAAAGGAAAAACTAGATAGGACTGAGCCACTAGAGATCAGCAACCTTCTGCGCTTCAGCTGCTGTGAAGCTATAACTCCCAGCGTGCACCTTACTCAGTCCCATAGAAGTGAAAGTAGGATTCTGGGAGTTGTAGTCTCAGAACAGCTGCTAGAGATTGCCGATCCCCGCACTAGAGTATCAGAGAAGACTCCAACATCCACAAAAGCCGACTTAGGAGGGAAACACTTCAAGGGGCACAATTAGTTGGGAGGGGAGAATAAGAATCAATGTGAGGAAATATTATTACACCGAAAGAGTAGTTGAGGCTTGGAACAAACTCCCATCATGCCTAGACATGGCAGGATGGACCATGTGGTCTTCTTCTGCAATTAGTCTTCTGTGTTTCTATGTAATGAATTGCTGAAATGATGACTATACATATTTATTACCATTACTGTGGCAGATAGTCATCTACCTAACCAGTTAGCTAACAAAGTAATCTACTGAAATGACCTAAATCACCAAAAATTGCATAAATGTGGTTTCCACTTACAGAACGGGCTGTCGCCCATTCACATGGCCTCCCAAGGAGATCATCTGGACTGTATACGGCTTCTGCTTCAGTATCAGGCCCACATTGACGATATCACGTTGGATCATCTCACCCCTCTGCATGTGGCAGCTCATTGTGGCCATCATCGTGTGGCAAAACTTCTCCTAGATAAGGGAGCAAAGCCAAATGCCCGGGCCCTGGTAAGTTATGTCCAACTATTTTATAGGGTGAAAAACAGAGCAAACTCCCAGGGTCCCCCTGTACCTGGCGATTCACAAGCACTGGAAACTCTAGGAGTGAAACACCATCGATTGTTAGTTATTTACGGTATATCATTTGTACGGTATATGGCAGTATTGTGTGAACTGTACATGGCAGTATATTGACACTATATGGATTTTCACCAGATTATCTTGCATGTCTCCTGGTCAGTATGTCTTCTAGCTGTTTGTATGGCGCATGTCTTTCATGTTTCTACCCATTTTTGTCCATTCCAGTCTCTGATCCTCCTCTTTTTCCCCCATGCAGAACGGGTTCACCCCTCTTCACATAGCCTGCAAGAAAAGTCATATTAGAGTCATGGAGCTTTTGTTGAAGTCTGGAGCCTCCATTGATGCTGTCACAGAGGTGAGGACAATCATACTGGTCATATTGGGTTACATCTGTGCAATTGCTCTTTTTACTCCATGCTGCTATATATAAGCGAGGGTTTAAAGCCATCTAGTAGGAGATCTAGTAGGAGACAGAGACAGGCAGGGACCTTAGTAGAAGACAGAAGTGCTTTATAACTGATTTTCTCTTTTCCAGCCTTTTCCTTCCTTCCCCTCGGGGCACACTCTGGATTTGGGGGTTCCTGACTGGTGGTGGCTGGGGTGCTCTTGGTGTTAGATGCGCTGCGGGGCGCATGGGAGGAGAGCAGGGGACCCGGTTGGATATGCAGTCAAATAACCAGGCCAGCTTGTTTAACGTAAAATGTAATCTCTCTTTTACTGAGTGGATGATGGGTGGCACAGTACAAGCAATGGGCATGGGCCTAGATATATCACAAGGTAGACTTTTCCCAAAGGCTGTGTATAGGTGGTGGATATGATGATGGTCCTTTGGGTCCCATTCTGTATATACATGCAATCATCCCAACTGACTGAAGGAGTGAAATTTCTTGCTCAATATCTCTGCAATGCCCAACTGAAGGGTGTAGTTCTTTAAAGGATGGTCAGTCCGTCTCAGTAGAGTGGCGGGCGCCTGAATGAATATAACCCTAACCACATGCAGTGAAGTCTAGATGCTTAAACATGCGTTACCTCGACTGGCTTTCTTGTCCACGCACTGTCCCTTTTAACGGTCCTCAACCTTCTACAGAACTCTTCTTACTCTCAGAGCTTGGCACAGTTGCTTTTCCGGCAGCTTATCACTCAGGGTTGGTATCTTCCTGGCTAAAGACACTTATTTTTTGCTTCAGCTACGGATTCTCTAGCACACACCAGGAGCTACTACATATGTGTTCTCTCTCAGCCTGCTTGCCAGCAACTCACTCACCAGGGATGCCAGCCTACTTCCCAGCAACTGGCTTTAAGAGCTGCCAGTTAACTACTTCCTTACCATATATAGTCTTTTGGAATACACACACATACTGTAATAAAGCCACAGAAAGTGCATAGTCAGCATACATTAACTCTTGTCTCAGAGTAAACATTTTGAAAACTTTAGCAGTGAACCACCGGGTCACTGCAGTGAGTAGCGGAACGGTGATGCTGCTGCCTTTATTAAACCCAGAAATCATGTGATCACTTGTATGGAGCTGTGTTGCAGTTCCCCTGCACAGCGGCACGGGCTGCCTGTTGCACCCCTGGGATTATTGTCATCACTCTTAACTCTATTTGTATTTACTGTGAATTCTCGTACCAACCTTCTCTGTGATTTGCTTTCCAGTCTGGTCTTACACCTCTCCATGTTGCTGCCTTCATGGGACATCTCACCATTGTCCGGACTCTACTCCAGAGGGGAGCATCACCCAATGTCTTCAGTGTGGTGAGCGCAAAATTATGCAAGGACAGTTTATCCATCCTTTCATGTGCATGATAACCTTCCTGCAAGAGTGTCATTGAGCCATCACTGAAAGTTGTGTGTCGTTTGTGTATCGCAGAAAGTCGAGACGCCGCTACACATGGCAGCGCGTGCGGCGCACTCGGATGTGGCTGAATTTTTACTGCAGAATAAAGCAAAAGTGAATGCTAGAGCTAAGGTGAGGAATACAGTCTGACATTGGGGGGATGTATGCCATGATGAGTGCGGATGGAGGGTCTGTCTAGTCATGCATGGGGTCTAAAGGGTTCAAGAGCACCCACCAGATGCCAGAGATGGATTTGTTTGGATTTTTTTTGTTTTGTTTTAAAGTAGGTAGGGGTTATGCAAAAGAACCCACTTTAAAACAAAAAAAATCCAAACATATCGATCTCTAGCATCTGGTGCGTGCTCTTCAACCGTTTAGACCCAATGCATGACTAGATTTTGTAGGCACTTCTGGGCAGATCGGTGAGGGTTTGATTTCCTCATTTATATGTGCTTTAGTATTAGATGTTGAATTCCCGAATGTATGATATTCCTTAATTTTTTTCAATTACTATTCGGCAGGATGATCAGACACCTCTTCACTGTGCAGCCCGCTCTGGGCATTTGGATATGGTACGTTTGCTCTTAACCCATGGAGCTCACCCAGATCCCCCCACTACTGCAGGCCATACACCATTACACTTGAGTGCACGAGGGGGGCACACCCAAACCGCTGAGGTTCTGCTGGACAACCAAGCTGCACATACTTCCATGACCAAGGTAAAAACCTGAAATTCTCTTTGTCGATTACTAGATGTATTCTCATTCCAGGAAGAGGGGAAGAAGATAAGACACATTTCATGCCCACCCTCATCATTGTGCTTGGTTTAGTTAAGTCTGATTTTGGAGGTACATCTCTCTATGGCATGCTCGCCACTGTGTTTGCCCTGTGCACAATGTCTGCCACAGAGTTCTCCCATATACAGTGTCTTAGCTAGAGAGTGCTTCCATACATATTTTCCCCAGTTAGAGATTAATCCAATAAATAGTACTTCAGCTAGAGAGTGTCCCCATATACAGTGCCCTAGCTAGACAGTGCTTCCATACATAGTACCCCAGCTACAGAGTGCTTCTATATAGAGTGCCCTGGCTACAGAATGCTTCCATATAGAGTGCCCCAGCTAAAGAGTGCTTCTATATAGAGTGATCCGGCTAAAGAGTGCCCCCACATATAGTGGCCCAGCTTGAGAATGCCCCCATATACAGTGCCCCAGCAAAAGAGTGCTTCCATATATAGTACCCCAGATAGTGTCTCTCTATACAGTGCCCCAGATAAGGCGTACCTCCATATTCAGTGCCCCAGCTAGAGAGTGCCTTAATATACAATGCTCCAGCTACATAGTGCCTTGATAAACAGGGCCTCAGTTAGAAAGTGCCTTCATATATAGCACCCCCACATACAGGGGCCCAACGAGAGAGTGCCTCCATATACAGTGCCCCAGTGAGAAAGTGTCTATATATATATATATATATATATATAGTGCCCCAGCCAGAGAGTGCCTCCATATACAGTTCCACAGCTAGCGAGTGCCTCTCTCTATGGTGCCCCAACTAAATAGTGCTTCCATATAGAGTGTCCCAGATAAAGAATGACTCCATATACAGTGCCCCCCTAGCAGAGAAGCTAGGCACAATACTATCCGAACTATTAACCTCATTTCCACAGCGCAGAAGCGTCAAGACCCTTTATGCTTATTGTCGGTGGATGCCGAAAAAGCATTTGACAGAATAAATTGAAGGTTTATGATAGCTGCATTATGACAAATAGGCCTAGGCCCCAAATTTGTAGATAAGAGTATGTGCTCTCTACACCAGTCCCACAGCTAGAGTCAAGACTAATGGCATAGTTGCTCCTTCCTTTAATATAAAAAATGGGACTCGCCAGGGATGTCCGCTTTCACACCTGCTCTATGTTCTAGTCATGGAACACTTAGCCAATGCACTAAGGAACAATCTGGATATTCCGGGAATAAGTATAGGAGACCATCAGCATAAACTCTCTCTTTACGCAGATGATCTTCTCATGTATGTCTTAAACCTCCTCATCACACTCCCATCTATTCTTAAAGAGTTTCAGAAGTTTGGACAACTCAGTAATTTCAAAATTAATCTTAACAAAAGTGAAATGCTAAATATTTCATTCCCAGCAACGGTAGTCCAACACGTGCAGAGCAACTTTCCTTTTAGGTGGCAGACCGCGAGCATAACTTACTTGGGGTTACAAATCCCTACCCCATCTACACCTCTTATTCCCGCTCAATTACTTGCCTTTACAGAAAAAAACTTTAGAGGATTTACAGAAATACTCACTGAAATCCCCATCATGGTTTGGTAGGATTAGTGTAGTCAAAATGGATATATTACTGAGATTCTTGTACCTCTTCCAAACAATACCCATTTGTGTGTCCGGAAGATTTTTCCTGGCCCTCCGCAGAGCCATAGCACACTTTGTATGGGGTTCTAGTAAATCCAGGATAAACTTCAAGACATTGACTAAACCTAGAGATAGAGGAGGGGTAGGGCTGCCAGACTTAAAATTGTATCATACGTCAGCAATACGTCGGTGGATCTTAAATTGGTCAACTGGGTCATCTGGAAAACTTTGGGTCCAGCTGGAACAGGACCTCTCTCCATTGGATTTACGGATAGCTCCATGGGTGACTCAAGAAAACAGCCCCCCAGTGGAGGATTGGCCTTTCCTAGTACCACACACCCTTAAACAATGGGACAGCTGGGTACAAAGATTCCAGTTATCACATAGACCGGGCCCCATGACCCCTCTCATGAGCAATCCAGCTTTTATACCGGGATTCCTAGTAAATAAGTTTCTGATTTGGCATAGATCCTCGTATCCTAGGTTCAGAGATCTATCGAAACGTACACGCGTAACAAGCTGTGAGTCTCTTATCCTGGAAACCGGACGTCAGGGCTCAATGTGGTTTGCTTATGCTCAGCTGAGAACCTTTGTAGGTAACCTTTTTGCTCAGCAGCAATGTCTCAATGTGACTGACTTTGACATCCTCTTCCTAAAACCTGACACACACTATAGACTGCTATCACAGCTGTATAAAATCATGTTAGATCGAAGAAATCCAGACATAGCTCCCTATTTCCAAAAATGGGAAACAGACCTACAACTTACCTTTTCAGCGAAAGATGTCCTCAAGATGTTTACGTTCTCTCATGGATTGTCCATAGCAGCACACGCAAAAGAAAAGAACTTTAAGATCCTATCTAGATGGTATTATTGTCCATCGACCCTCCATAGAATGTTCCCTAATGTTTCTAATCTGTGCTGGAGATGTGGTAGGGAGGAAGGAACTATGCTCCACATTTGGTGGTCCTGCCAAGCTATAAAGAGATTCTGGGAACAAGTACTCCAGGTCTATAGCAAATTTTCTGGGAAGACGATAGCCAATACACCCAAGGTGACACTACTTTCGCTTACTTCGGGAACTTTGGCTCAGATGAAGAAAAATGCTCGGAGGTTCTTCCTCATGGCAGCACGTATGGTGATACCGAGGCACTCGGAGTCGGAGGTGGGGGGGGGCACCCTCTCTCTGTGAGTGGGCATGTTAAATCAGACATTTGCTTAGAATGGAAGAATTGATTGCACATTCTCATCATCCGAGGGATAGGTTTTACACTAGGTGGAATTCTCTCGTTGAATTTCTTTATTCTACAGAGTTTCCTTTATTATTAACGGAGCTTTCTAGTCGATAAGCTTTAGCAAGGAGGTCTGACTCAACGGTACTTTGCGTACTTCATTTCCCCTTTCTTCTCCCTTTTTCCTGATTTTTCTTTTCCTTTCTTTCCTCTATCTTTCTGTTCATACAGTGAATAAGTATATGCTGATATTAGACAGCAATGTATAAGTAAACCGCAATAAGCGGTATATAAATGTAACTATTGCACTTATTATATATGTTAGACAATGTTGTCATAAAATGTGAACTGTAAGTATTTGTAAGATTGGAAATTAAGCTTTGTATCCAGATTACACTTCTGTTCAATAAAATGAGAGTAAACATATACATGATATCAATGCAAGAGTGTTCATGCATGTTTGGAGCCGCAGACTACATGAGACTCCATGTGCTAAAAGCAATTTATACTGGAGTCTAACTGGACTTTTTTTTTATATAAAAAAACAACTCCATGTTGGACAATTTCTTTTCAAATTTCTTTTCATCTCCAATTTGCCAAATGTTCCAAAAAATTTAATTAGGGTCTGAATTGATTCTATCCAAATCAAATATCCTTCAATTTCCCTGAAAAGTAGTATATAACACTCTAAGATCTCCTAGGACTCATATTTTTGTTCTCTCTCAAATACCAGAGAAAAATATAAGTCCTAGAGAGATCCATCTGTAATATTTCTCTGAAAGAGTTGTGAAAACCAGTTTCTCCTTCCAAAAGGACAAGAGTACTGAGTGTCTCAAGAGAAAATTGCCCTAGTTAGCTGAGTGGCCTTGGGGATGCTCTTTCTCATTATGGAGACCACTATTATTAGGCATCAGATAAGCTTAGAGTTCTTTTCTTTTTGGAAGGAAAACTCAATTGAATATCTTTTTTTCCAGAAACCCAAAAGTATGCAGATTAGCTTTTCTTCCATAATAGAAAAGAATACTAAGCCTGTCTGATGCCAGCATATATAAGACATACTAATTTGCATATATGTTTCCCAGAAACACAGAGCAATGTTGGCTGGACTACAGTATGCACCTCATGCATACTAGGTAGCACCCCCATGACCACTCAACTGACCATGGCAATTTTTTTCTTGAGACACTCAGTTCCCTGGCTTGCACATCTTACTCTCTCTCATTTGCTTGAAGCAAACCACAAGAAATCCAGGATGAATTCTGAATTGGTAGAATCGATTTGCTCATTTCTGTTCCATGTGATATCAGAGGCAAACAGAGAAAAAGCTCATGCACCTCTGTGGAAGTACTTCTAGGACTCCGTCTAAAGTAGAGCCATAATATGCCCGTATGCATGAGCAGTTTTCCCCATCTATAGCTCATATCCTGGACTCGGTATATAATAAGAGTTGTGTTCGTTTCAGTGCCTTCTTCCAGGGCTCCACTTTTTGTAAATTCCTCTTGCTGCCATGTCACCTTCCCCAACTGCTGGATACATCTCTGCTGAGTTGCTTCTTTTCTTTGCATAACTTGTCTTTATTGACCTCATTGTCATTTTGAAGCATTGCTGTATGCTTACCTTTTTCTTCTCTCACCTCAGAAAGGTTTCACGCCTCTCCATGTGGCTGCAAAATACGGAAAGATCCAGATTGCGGAGCTTCTGCTAGAGAGAGAAGCTCACTCTAACAGCGCTGGCAAGGTGACCCCCTTGACTTGTTATATTACTGTCCCCTTTATGACCAAGGCTGTACTAGAAAATAATTCCCTCTCAAGGAATTGTGCAGGATTTTGATACCAATGACGAATCTTCAGGGTAGGTCATCAGTATCTGATTGGTGGGGATCCGACTCCGTCACCCCCACCGGTCAGCTGTTTGAAGAAGATGCAGTGTTCAAAGCAGGCTGGGGCCTGTGACGTCTCGTTCATCGGTCACATGGCCTAGGCGTAGCTCAGTCCTATTCAAGTGAATGGGCCTGAGCTGCAATACCAAGCACGGCCACTATACACTTTATGGTCTGTGAGGAGACCGCTACGGTGAGTGCCAAGGCCTCTTCAAACAGCTCATCAGTGAGCGTGCTGGGAGTTGGACCCCCACCGATCAGATATTAATTATCTGTCCTGAGGATTGGCAATCAAGATATGAAATACCATCAAAATCAAATATCAAATTCAATCTCAAAATCCTGCACAACCCCTATAATAGTCTAAGCTGTGTCCCAAAAGTATATGGACTGCACTTTAGATACATGGTAGTCAAATACATATAAATGAAGGGGCAGTGCACATGTTCAACCTGCCGCACCATTCATACAGCGGCATTCTCCATTCTTGTGATCCATGGGGTCCCAGTGGTTGGACCCCACCTCTCTAACAGTCATACTTCATCCATTGGATAGGGGTATCTCGTTCTATTTGAAATACCCCTTTAAGTCTGCAGTTTTCACTGGTCCATCACTGTATACTATACAAACATAGAAGGGGCTATAGAACCTGTAGAAAGATAGGAGTCCAGACCAGGTTGAATGCACGTCTTATTTCATGGGTGGTGAGAACCACTGCAAGGATCCCCATCTACAATGTTAGCAAAACAAGGGTGTGAGGCTTTAACTCATTTACTATGTAAAAAAGATAGAGCAGACAATGCCAAGGCCACCTACACAAGGGGGTAAGAGATTTAGGGACACATTTATTAAGACCGGCGTTTTAGACACCGGTCATAATAATGCCCAGGGGCGGACTGCCTGGAATAAATACTAAAAGTGGCCCCAGTTTGTAGTTGAGTCTAAATTGATGGAAGGCAGGGCCAGCAATACCATACTGTGGCACATTATACCACCTCAACAGAGCCAAATACCACAGTCCATCACAAAATACTACCAGCAGCACAAAATGCATCCCCCAAAACTTCCACTTTCCAGCCGTGAGGAGGGCCCAAGCGGCCCCCTGGGCATCGGCCCACTGGAAAATTTCCCTGTAAGGTCTATGGTCAATACGCCCCTGATAATGCCCCGTGCTGGCGGTGGATCTGCTGAAGTTATGAAGAGGCGCCAGCGTCTACATACCTTCGGTGTATCCACCGCCGCTTCTAAATGTAAGCCAGCTTCCTTGCTGTCTTGCATTTAGACCATTTTCTACGCCTAAACCACTAGACCACTAGACCTGGTGTGAGAAGGAGAAGTTGCAGATTGCGGCGCAAAAGACCTTTGTCCCACAATCTGTGCCAAAAATACATGTACACCCCTGACCATCAAATATCTGTCTATTCAACTCTTTTCAGGGGAGTGCAGCCAAATTTCTATAGACTGATCAAGAACTCACAAACTAACTCCAAGGGTATTTGACCACAATTGTTTTCTTAATATATGCCTGTCGTGGTTGGAGTTTTGTTTGTTTAATAAAGAGCTACAAATTTTCTGCATAGACATAGATGTTAAAGGTAACATGCATGCTACCTGCAGCCACCACTAGAGGGAGCTATTTACTGTTATACTGTACATTGGATTTAATATAAGGCAGTATGCAGTAAGCTCCTTTAAAATGATATATTCTAAGTTAGCTATGTATTAATTGATAGTAGATGACCAATTTGTCAACCTCTCTCTCTGTTTGTCCATATTGCAGACTGGACTGACTCCTCTGCATGTAGCCGTGTATCACAATCACCTCAACATTGTCCGTCTTCTGTTGAATAAGGGAGCGTCTCCACACTGCACTGCACGGGTAAGGACAATCTGCATAGAAATAAGAGACAAAATAGTATATTTTTGTAAAGCGCATCAGATACATTTTGGCTGATCGGAAAATTAGTGAGACTGGGTAATATTTACTGAATCTATTAGGCAAATTTAGTGAGGTGTACTATCCTGAGAATCTCACTGCCTGCTGCTCGAGATGTTGGTGCCCACACACTGTTCTTGCTACTACCCAGTCAATGGGACCTTCTGTTTCCAGCTCTGTCCACTGTTTAGTCTCCATTGTCGGCAGTTGCCGAACATAGCCAATTGGTGGAGGTTTCAGATCCCCATCTATCTGATATTGATTATCTATCCTGAGGGAAAGCCATCAATATAAAAAAAAGCTGGAATTCCCCTTTAAGGGCGTCATCTGTATGGTCCACCTAGCACAGGAGCCACTTCGGCGTCACAGATGGTCTGGCACCTAGGGCATGTGACATTTTATTTAGGCATTGTGTAGCACTGTTATATTATTTTGTGGAGCTGTTATATGGTCAGTATATGGTGATATTTATTTAGTCCCTTTACAGCCTATTATCAGTGCACTGTATGGTGGTGGCAGAACGATATGGTATTTAGGCAACTGTATGGAAGTGGTATTAGGCCTATGCATTGCACTGTTATGTAGGCGCCATTCTACATGTATATAGCACTTATAATTAGGCATAATGGTGGGGCACCAACAGAAAGCACCCCACAGGGTATCATCCAATATATGGTTAGCCGTTTAAGAGGACCTGTTGCAACAAAATGCAGCATAATCTGCAGGCAGAATGTTATAGAGCAGGAAGAGCTGAACAGATTAATATGTAGTTTTGTGGGAAAATATTTAGTAAGACTTGTAATTTATACATTTAATTATCTGATCTTTCTGATTTCATTGTACACAGGGGACATATTATCAGTGACTGACAGCTATCTCTGTATACACTCTTACACAGAGAATGCTATTAATCACTGATAACACCTCCCCCGTGTACAGCTAGCAGTGACTGACAGCTATATCTGTATACACACTTACACAGAGAATGCTATCAATCACTGATAACACCTCCCTGTGTATAACTATCAGTGACTGACAGCTATCTCTGTATACATACTTACACAGGGAATGCTATTAATCACTGGTAACACCTCCCTGTGTATAACTATCAGTGACTGACAGCTATCTCTGTATACACACTTACACAGAGAATGCCATCAATCACTGATAACACCTCCCTGTGTATAACTATCAGTGACTGACAGCTATCTCTGTATACACACTTACACATAGAATACTATCAATCACTGGTAACACCTCCCTGTGTATAACTATCAGTGACTGACAGCTATCTCTGTATACACACTTACACAGGGAATGCTATCAATCACTGGTAACACCTCCCCTGTGTACAGCTAGCAGTGACTGACAGCTATATCTGTATACACACTTACACATAGAATACTATCAATCACTGGTAACACCTCCCTGTGTATAACTATCAGTGACTGACAGCTATCTCTGTATACACACTTACACATAGAATACTATCAATCACTGGTAACACCTCCCCTGTGTACAACTATCAGTGACTGACAGCTATCTCTGTATACACACTTACACATAGAATACTATCAATCACTGGTAACACCTCCCTGTGTATAACTATCAGTGACTGACAGCTATCTCTGTATACACACTTACACAGAGAATGCCATCAATCACTGATAACACCTCCCCTGTGTACAGCTATCAGTGACTGACAGCCATCTCTGTATACACACTTACACAGAGAATGCTATCAACCACGGATAACACCTCCTCCATGTACAGCTATCAGTGACTGACAGCTATCTATGTATACACACTTACACAGAGAATTATATCAGTCACTGGTAACACCTCCACCAGTGAAGTCAGAATGATTAGGGATATAAATGTATAAATTACAAGGTTTACTAAATATCTTCCCACAAAACTACACATCAGCTCAGCTGCTGCTCCTCCTCCTCCATAACATGCCACCTGCAGATTGCACTAGATTTTGTGGTGACAGGTCCTCTTAAATGGAAGTGCAGTGCACCAGCCCCAAAGGTGGCTGGCTGGAGCTGGAGAGGATGGGAGTGATGGCAGTGGCAATAAGGGTGATTGTAGTCTCCACTGTGGCTAATCCCTCTCCCTCTAGTGCTCCCTGGGCAACACGGGCAGTGGTTGGAGGGCACACCCTTTTTTTCCTTTGGGGCACACCCTGGATATTTGGGGCCTCCTGCCTGGTGGGAGTTGTGGTGTCCTTGATGTTGTGGTATTCAGAGGTGGAAGGCAGGGCTCCCTCGTGGTGCAATGGTGGCAGTACTGCAGGTGCTGGGTGCAAGGTAATAAGGCGGCCAGTGTAACAAGTCCAACAAGCTTTACTGACGTAATTGTGGCAAATCACACTTGAGAGGATATGATCAGTCTCCCCAGGGTACACACTGAATCTTTCCAAGGCTTTATATGGAAAACAGGCTGCATAGTAGTTATCCCTGAGCCTGTCTTTAAATCCAGTCAACTTACTAAATTGAACAAAAGGTGTGGAAGGCTCTCACAATATCCCACAGAAATTCACAGGCTCGGGGTGCAGAACTGAAATGGGTAGCCAGTCCGGCTCAGAAATGTGGCGGGCTCCGAAGCAATATACCCACTCCACATGCAGTAAGGTCTTTTGCCATAAACGAGCGATTACCTTACTAACTGTCCATGCTCTATCCTTATGGTTCTAAGAACAGTCAACAAAATGTTATACTTCTTTCTCTCAAAGGTTGGGCACTTGTCCTCAGCATGCATGGATGGAGAGCCTGTGTAGTAGGCCTCACACTACACAGACCCATGCAGCTCCTCACACCTCAGCTGCCATCTCTCAACTACTTTACATATCTCCTAACCCAGAGGGACAGCTCCAGCTTTCCTCCTACTAAGTAGGGCTAGAAAGCTTAACTGTTTTACCCATGTTCAGCTATTGCAATCACAGACACGAAAAAGAAAAATACATTAACCATTAATGGTAGATATTAACCCTTTCAGCAATAATCCAACATTTTACCCCTCTAGCAGTGATCCTCTGGGTCACTACAGAAGTTCCCCTGATCTCTCTTTAGTCAGGTAAAGCAGGCGCTGGTGGCCACATCTAGGCAGAGATTGAATAGAAAAAGCTTTGGTTCTTTCCATTACCACCTAGACTTGAATAGAGAGAGCTAAAGATAATGAGCAGCCACCTCTCCATTCAATCTCCACCTGGATCTGGCGGCTGGTGGCAGGTGAAATGGAGATCCCCACCTATTAAACATTTAGGTATATGCAATAACTTTCTATGCTGGCAAAACCGCTGGTTACACAGTAAATTGAGATGGCGGCACTAAATAGTACCGTGCCTGTATTGTGTTACAGAATGGATACACCCCCCTACACATGGCGGTGAAGCAGCGTTCTGTCGACACAGCCAGAGCTTTGCTGCAGTTTGGTGCCACTTGTAATGCACAGTCGCTGCAGGGTGTCACTCCCCTCCACCTTGCTGCCCAGGAGGGCCACGCGGATATGGTGACATTGCTACTAAGCAAGCAGGGAAATGTGCACTTAGGCAACAAGGTAAGGACATCATTAGTTAAATGTTATCTTATCTGTTGTACATGTCTTGGCTTTCTTGTTCTTCCCCTTAAAGGGAACCCATCTGTAGTTTTGACCACGGTGACAGCACTATAGAGTGGCTTGGGTATAGCAGTACAAAAATACCTTTTGTGGAGTTTTTTTTTTTATCAGGAGTGTTGAGAATATGAAGTTTTATTCTGCCAGGTGCAGCTCCAGCAAGCGCCAAGGAGGCGGAGCTTCACTGTGAAGTGCCCTCTGCATTGATCTGCTTCACAGCCCCCCCCTCTACTCCGAGTGACCATTTTACCGGTCTCCTGGTTGGATGCTACAGCTGTCGCTCAGAGCAGGGGGGAGGGGCTGTGAACTTCACAGTGAAGCTCCACCCTCTGGGCACTTGCAGAAACGGTACATATCAGAATAAAACTAGATATAATAATAGCTCCTCAAAAGGTATGTTTGTACTGCTCTTCCCGGCCCCTACCTACAGCTGTCAGCATTTTAGCATGGTCAGAACTGCTGACAGATTCCTAGATCTCTTAAAAGATGTTGTATTATTACAATGTATTATTCATGTTATATTATCCCATGTTTATTTAGAAACATAGAAACATTTTTATGGCTTTATGTGTACAATTTTATAAAAAATAGAGCCCTCTTAAAGGGGTTGTCAAAGTTATTCTTTCCTTTCTCTGAAGTTCGGTGCACAAGCCTTAGGGAGAAGGAGGGAGCAGGTCTGCCTCTTTGCACTGTTTGGAGTGATAAGCCACGCCCCCTGCACTGCCTGATCTGTGGGCCACGCCCCCTGTACTGCCTGATCTGTGGGCCACACCCCCTGTACTGCCTGATCTCTGGGCCACGCCCCCTGTACTGCCAGATCTGCTGTCTGAGCTGTCTGCACTGTGTCTCCCCTCCCACTGGATCCTTTAGCAAAGTTTAACCCCTTCTACCATCAGCAGCACAGACTTAGGCTCCATTCACACGTCTGTTGTGTGTTGCGGACCCGCAAATTGCGGATCCGCAACACACCCGTCCGGCACCCCTATAGAAATGCCTATTCTTGTCCGCAAGCTGCGGACAAGAATAGGACATGTTCTATCTTTTGCGGAGCTGCGGACCTGAAGATCGGGACCACGCTCCGCAAATGCGGACAACTCTTTTAAGGGGTCTGAAAGTTTCTAATAAAATTTTTGTTTCATTTCCTCACAATTTTCAAGATCTGCTTGCTGACAGTGAACAACTACCCGTACAGACTTAGTTCACAGCTGAGGATTCGTTACAGTTGTATCCATTCAAGGCAGTTCTCTATGAGCTTTACAAACTGGACTTCAGACTATAATATTTCACCTACGCTGATACATTGTAGCAAACAATCAGTACAATAGAGAAATGCGTGGCATAGCCTAGGTTCATTAAATTGAATGGAGATGACGTACAATACCACACACAATCTGTGGACAGGTATGGCACTATTTTTGGAAGAAATTAGCTGTGTTCTTCTAAATCTGACAGATTTCTATCTGCCTGCAGCTGCCACAGGAGGAAGCTCGGTGCATAGGGATTTACACAGCAGTGAGCGCCACCCCCTAGTTGTGAAATAAATATTTTTTCATTTAAAGGGGTTTTATAGAATATTGCGAATGGGTAGTGAGCTGCAGTAACACAGCATGTCCACTACATCTGGAACGGCGCTGTAATTCTAGCTCCATTCACAGTGGTAGTTCTGGTGCCGCCAACTGCAGGGAACAGCTGATCGGTGGGAGTGCGGGTTGTCGGAGACTCACCCATCGGATATTGATAACCTATCCTGAGCATAGGTCATCAGTATCAGATGCATAAAAAACTCCTTTAATGCTCCCCAAGTTTTCCCTTAGCATATAAACAAGAATGTTTTCTCCTGACAGCAAGCAGAGATCATGTAACTCACATGGATCCAGTGACCTCTCCATTCATTGCTCAGCTAGATTTATATCAAGCTGACTGCTCAAGGGGAGTGTCTTTTCTGCTGTAGCTCAGGGGGCGTGTCCATGCTCTGCCTATCACAGCTAAGGAGGCAATTGAAGGATGGAACTGAGCATGTGCGGCCATCTCAGTGAGCAGGTCAAATAAATAAGAAGAAAACAAACAGCAGGTGGCGCTATGCAGATACATTTCATTGAATAACTCAGTAGCTATACAAAATTTTCAATTACATGCAATTACAAAAGTATTCAGATCCCAGTGCTGGCTTGAAAACTGTAGAATATTTTTTGTGGGACAACCCCTTTAACAATGGGGAAGAGCTGTGAACGGAGCGCACGGTGCATGGGACTTCCAAAAATAGTTAAGCGAGTGTGTCTCATAGCAGTGACCGTTGAAAGCTGTGCAATGCACGGCGTGCTCTCAAAGCCAGTTCTTGAGATAGTAGTGGGTGCCAGAGGTAGGTTCTGCACCTGTCGGACATTTATGGCGTATCCTATCGACAGGCCATAAATGTTGGGTTGTCCCATGAAAAAAAATCTACACTTTTCATGTCAGCACCTGGGTCTGAATACATTTGTAATTGCATGTAATTAAAATATTTGTACAGTTATTCCGTGAAATCTATCTGTATAGCGCCACCTGCTGCTGGTTCTTTTTCAAATGTCTCTGTCCACCTCACTGAGGTGGGCACACACATGATCAGTTCCATCCATCAACTGCCACCAGCTGCAGCAGAAAGGACCCCCCCCCCCCCCCCCGAGCTGTGATAGAGAGAGATATGCAGCAGAAAGGCCACACCCATGAGGTGCCAGCTTCAAATCAATCTAGCAGAGCAATTGGAGCATTGAATGGGGGAGATCTCTGACTCCATGTGAGGTGCAGGGCTGGTTCTAGCTTTGTTAGAGATTGTCATGTATTATATGATATCTTATGTGAATCGTGGGATAAGCCCTTGACGCTTTATTTACATAAAATTGGAAAACTGAGAAGATATGTTACTGACGCGGTGCCATTTCTGTTGCCAGAGCTCCCTGACCCCCCTCCACTTGGCCTGTCAGGAAGGTCACCTTAATGTAGCAGAAATCCTGGTGTCCCACGATGCTGCCGTGAGCGCCGAGACACGGGTAAATTCCACCAGAGAAGAGACTGACGTGGACGTCCGGATGTCGTATGAGATCGAACCTCCAGTGCCTAAATACAAATATAATGATTTGCGGGGTCACTTGTGCTTACATGTGCCATATACAGTATACATCTTTAATGGGAACCTACCACTGACATGTCCGAAAATATGTCTGTAAACAAATGCAACCTGACGATTAGACAGGAGATAAGCGGTGCCCTGTAGATGCTGCTTATCTTCTCAGTAGATGTGCAGTTTCACATGTCACTTGCAGTTCTTTTCCCTATCTTAAAGGGGGCTGTGTCTCTTCAGAAAATGGCATTTATCATGTAGAGAAAGTTACTACAAGACACTTGCTGATGTATTGTTATTGTCCATATTGCTCCCTGGATTCATTTTTCCATCACATTATACACAGCTCGTTTCCATGGTTACGACCACCCTGCCATCCATCAGTGGTGGTCATGCTTGCACACACTATAGAAAAAAGCACCGGCCTATGTAAGCTCACACGGTCCTGGACACTCAAGAGGTCGGTGCTTTTTCCTATATTGTGCAAGCACGACCACCACTGATGGATTGCAGGGTGGTCATCATAACCATGGAAACAAGCAGCATATATTGCAATGAAAAAATGAATCCAGCCAGCAAAGGAAGCAACATGGAGAATCACAATACATTAGTAAGTGGCTTGTATTCACTTTCTCTACATGATAAATGTCACTTGCTGAAGTGAGACAAATGCACATAAAAGAGACACTACACTGTGCCCCAGCTGCTGCAGAACATCATACCACACGCCTCGCATCCTTCATATTTTTTAAAGGGTGCATAATTCTGTTAATGGTGAACAGAAAGCTCCACCTTTCTTTTTAAGAAGAGGTTCAGCAGCAGCTGGGGCGGGTATTGTAAGAAATGCTTGGGGGGATTTAAACAAAAAAAAAATGGAACAAACCGGATATGGCACTAATTACAATGTAAGTCATTGGTAACAGGTTCAGCTTTTTAGGATTCTAAAAAAAACGGATCCGTCAGCCATTGACTTACAAAGTAAGTTTGTTTTGTTTCGATTTAACACAATCGCGTCCTAACGGAACGGATGCATACTGATGTGTAAATTGAAATGGAACCGTTTTGGTCCGGTTTTGAGATCCTCTGCTGGATGTCAAAACCGGAAACAAAACCGTAGATGTGAAACTAGACTTAGTGGTCCATAGCATCCAATCAGATTGATCCTTTCATTTTGCAGAGGGGCTCTGAAAAATGAAAGGTGGAATCTGATTGGTTGCTATGCGCAACTAAGCCGGTTCTCCTTTGCACAGGCACATAGCCAGAAATTGCCGTAAAATGGTGCCCAAAAATAAGCCGTCTGTGCTTCCACTTACCAATGTCTTTTCTTAGATGGGGTTCACTCCACTCCACGTCGCCTGTCACTACGGGAACATCAAGATAGTAAAGTTTCTCCTACAGCATCAGGCCAATGTGAACGCGACCAACAAGGTGAGCAAGTGACCATGTCTTCTAATAGTTGGTATCTTAGAGCCTAGCTGAGATATTGGTGGTCTGTGTTTGACTGCTGCCCCCACCTCCGCAATTTATCATCTTCTTTGTATACATCCGCCATATGGACAGCTGTTACCGTTACACCTAGAGGCTCTGCTCTCTCTGAAACTGCTGCGCCCTCTCCACTTTGATTGACGGGGCCAGGCGGTGTACACGTCATCACACCTGGTCCTGCACCTGGCAGTTGCGGAGAGAGCAGAGCCTCTAGGTGTAATGGTAACGCCCCCGTTGCTCCTAGAGGCTCATTTACATGTATCAAAACATAATTTTTCTCAGCAATGCGGGCACATATGAAGATGGGACCAACACAAATACCAGTCCCCGTTGGATGTGCACTGTACAGGGGGTTAGCTGGTAACCATTTGCCCTCTTTGTTTTGGGTGTCTATTCTGGCATCTCCGAATCCCCTGAAGAGTCTTGACATTTGGGGACAGAAATGTGTCATGTCGGTTGTGGGATATTGTAGGGTGATTCTGGCCGTACTAGATAGATCCTCCTTTGAAGATTGCACTTATTATAGGAGGAAGTACCCCGACTCCGTCTTGGAACCAGTATTGTTAAGCAAGTGACTTAAAGGGGTTCTGCAGTTTGTTTAAACTGATTATCCATCCTCTGGATAGATCATCAGCATCTCACTGGTGGGTGTCCGACACCCGGGACCCCCGCCGATCAGCTGTTTGAGAAGGCATCGGCGCTTCTTAAGTGCCGCGGCCTTCTCACTGTTTACCGCTGGCCCAGTGACGTCACGACTAGTATCACAGGCCTGGGCGGGGCTAAGCTCTGTTCACTTGAATGGAGCTTAGCCCCGCCCAGGCCAGTGATACTAGTCGTGACGTCACTGGGCCAGCAGTATACAGTGAGAAGGAGCGCCGCTGCCTTCTCAAACAGCTGATCGGCGGGGGTCCCGGGTGTCGGACCCCCGCCGGTCAGATGCTGATGATCTATCCAGAGGATAGATAATCGGTTTAAACAAACTGAAGAACCCCTTTAACACCAGCATTTCATCAGTGAACCATTCAGCTTCTGTACAGACCATCTATGAACGGGGTGCTGTGTTGCTGGGGTTCAGTTTAATTCGGTATTAGCATAGTACATCCTTGGGAGACGCGGATTGTCCCACATTTTTAGGGAAGACCAGTTACATTTTAACTTTTTCATTACCCCTTTTTCTTTGTTGACTGAATGAAGAAGACCTAAAGGTCTGGGGAAACTATGCTGAGAACCCTCAAGAAGATCCCTCACAAAATCTACCAGTTCCTTCCACATGTGTTCAATTATGATGAGAAGGGTCATCTCAGAGAACTGTGCATGGAAGAACTGAAGAAGTAGAAACTAGATGGAGGGAAATGATCACAGAGATCATAACAGGGCCTCCGTCTGCTATTAATAGTATTGGAGTCTTCTTTTGCAGAGGCCTGGGGGCAACTGCTACTTCTCTAACCAAGTATCTACACTCGATGGGTAGTGGTTGTCCTGATGAGACTGCTCCTTTAATGGGATTTTCCAGGCTCCTGATACAAATAACCAATCCTCAGGATAGGTCATCAATATCTGATTGGTGGGAGTCTGACACCCTACACCTTTACTGGTCAGCTGTCTCCTGCAGTCTCTACCACCAGAGCCAACATTTTGAACAGAGCCGGAAACAGAGCTCCATTCCTAGTGGTCACGCTGGAGCTGAGCTGCAGTAGCACGGCATGGCCGCTACACTTTGAATGGAGGCTGCAGGTAACAGTTGATCATGGGGGTGTGGGATTTTGATCCTCCACCATTCTGATATTGATGACCTATGCTGAGTATAGGTGATCAAAATCAGGAGCCTGGAAAATGTCTTTAAGTGATGTCCTATCCTACTAAATCTACTCAGTAGGTCTGGCTTTTTTCAAAGGCTTGTCTGGCAATGGGCTTATACATCTGGTTTCTAGTTATTATCATGTAGATGATGAGGGTAACGATCCACAAAGCTTGCACAGGAAAAATGGGGAAATATATGGTCTTCGTATGTTTTTTTCTTCTTTTAGTTGGGGTTCACTCCACTCCACCAGGCCGCTCAGCAGGGGCAC
Organism: Bufo bufo; assembly: GCF_905171765.1. NCBI lineage: Eukaryota > Metazoa > Chordata > Amphibia > Anura > Bufonidae > Bufo > Bufo bufo. Next base: position 771,712,903 of record NC_053389.1, on the reverse strand, counting down.
ACAGACATTGTCACCCTCCTACTGAAGAACGGAGCCTGCCCCAATCAGGCTAGCTTGGTGAGAGCCTCCATTTGTTCCTTGACCTCTTCTTCCCTTGTGTCTTGTCCAATGTCTTAGAAAACGTCTTCTGGCTTTGTTGTCCTTACCTGTTGTCGGTTTTTGACTCTCATTGTATTTTATCCACCCTGTCCTGTTTTTTTTATTTTTATTCCGGTCACCTGTCTTGCCTCATCACCCATCAAATGCCTCTTCTTGGCCTCTCATGCCTCATTCTTTTCCTCATTGCCCTATTGCATCTTCCCGTGCCCTACGCCTCTGCAGAATGGGATCACGCCGCTGGCCATTGCAAAGCGTCTAGGATACATCTCTGTGACAGATGTTCTGAGTCTGGTGACAGATGGACCAACTGCCCAGGTGAGTAATAACAAGGGGGGATGACTTAGGAAAGAACTGGAAAATGACAGGCACACAAAGCTTGGCCAAGAGTGCATGTGTTCTCGATGGAAAGAGGGGAGTAAGGCGCGATCAGACTTTTCTGGTGGCGGCTTATGTCCTTTGAGAACAGAAAATGGACAGGGCATGTTGAAATTGAACTGCCCAATCTGTCTCTCCCTCAACACCTGTCTTCAGTAGGCAGCCAGGAGACCCCCATACACATTAGATAGCCAGCTGGTTCAAGTGGGTTTGGCCATCATCTATCGAATATGTAATGTCAATTCAAAAATTGAGCCTTGTAAACGAATATTTTGGGCACATCTTACAACCGAAAATGCAAGACGCCCAATCAGATTTTCCATCATGTTAAAGATTATGTCCACCTGTTTGTCATTGTCCCTATGCATCAAAACTGAAGTAATTTTGCAATAGGTTTTCATAAAAAATTCTCATTTTGGGTCTATAACTCTATGCGGACCTGTGCATCTCCATGGTAACAGACAACAAACAAATCCTATGTAGTCTGATATTGCAGTCATGCTTTTTTCATTCTGTTCCTAATGTTATGCTGACTTAGGCCTCATGCACACGACCGCTCCGTTTTTTGAGGTCCGCAAACCGCGGATCTGCAAAAAACGGAAGTCGCCTGTATGCCTTCCGCAATTTGCGGAACGGAACAGGCGGCCCATTGTAGAAATGCCTATTCTTGTCCGCAAAACGGACAAGGATAGGACAGGTTATATTTTTTATTGTGGGGCTAGGGAAATGGAGCAACGGATGCGGACAGCACACGGAGTGCTGTCCGCATCTTTTGCGGCCCCATTGAAGTGAATGGGTCCGCATCTGAGCCTCAAAAACTCCGGCTCGGATGCGGACCCGAACAACGGTCGTGTGCATATATTCAATAGGTTTCCAAGAAGTGAGGAATTGGTGGAAGCATGACTGCAGGATCAGACTACACAGGGTTTGTTTGTTGTCTGTTACCATGGAGACATGTAGGCTTGCATAGGAGCTGTAGGAAAAAAGAAGATATTACATTTTTAAACAAGACCAAAGGATGATGCAAAAAAATCCTCCTGTATATGGCTGGCCGTCCTGCATATGACCAATTTCTCAAAAGCATTGGATAGTAGTCATATTCTACATGGGGTCCACATTCTGCCCTCTGTCCACAAACCTTACCCGTGTGGGCATCCAGTGGTGTTGGTGTACCCAGCTGGCAAATTTGTACTGTGAATAGAGAATCAGGGTTGAACGAAGTACGGTAGCTAAAACAGTGGGGTTTTCTAAGGATTAGAAAACAGAATCTGCTTTTTCTTTTCCTCAACAAACAGCGCCACTCTTATCAATGGGCTGCTTCTGGTATTGCATCTGAATTGCATGGGGCTGAGGTAAAGCCTATGGACAACAGCAATGCTGTTTGTGGAAAAAAAGACCCTTGTTTCTAATCCTAAACAACCTGTTTAAGCATTTTGTAAGCCTACAGAACTGCTAGCTGTACAGAACGTCACAGCTCCCGGCTGAATGAGCCATAGGCAGCACGCTCACACTGATGGAAAACAGCATGAAGTCACTGCTGGGAATATCTCTACAGCGGATCATTGATTTCAATGCCTGGAGATATCTGCTGAGCATCGTCAGTATCAAATGATCCCCTTAGGCCACACATAGCTTTGGATGACATGTGGGGGTGGTAGTCAGGCAGGAAAAAACAGGGCGGCGTTAGGGCTCTTGCACACGAGCGTGTTTGCCCCGTGCCTGTGCTGCGGATCACAAATACACGGGCACCGTCCGTGTGCACGCTGGTTGAGGATGCGGACCTAATCACTTGAATGGGTCCGTGATCCGCAAGAGACGGTTAGCATTTTTTTGCAGTGCAGAGGCTCGGACCTAAATCCCACGAAAGCCTCCGTGATACGGGGTGCACTAGGGCCAGTGCCCGTATATTGCGGACCCGCAATACGGGCATGAGGCACACATGCTCGCGTGCATGAGCCCTTAATTAGTGCTCCGGTGCCAGGGTCAGTTGGTGACTTTGTCTCTCCCACAGCTAGCCAACGAAAGGCACAGGATGAGCTTCCCAGAAACTGTGGACGAGATGCTGGATGTGTCGGAGGACGAAGGTGAGCGGAGCCATTCTGTTACCCACAGGCCTTAAGATTCTCTATCCTGCTTTCCCGTGTCAGTGTATATATCCTCTACCCACCCCCAATAGTATTGTCCTCCAGAGCGTCCTCCTCACTTTACATTGGACTGGGCCCTGGATAAAACTATGGCTGTTCTTACTTTCTAGGAACTCCCCACTTGCCTCTACATGGTAGGAACTATGGTACTTTTTACCGACCACAAGACTCATAGCAGCCTGACCCATTCAGCTTCTTCCATTCCATCAGCCTTGTCTAAAGAGCATCTCACTAATACCTAATCCACATCTGAGCATCCACATGGCCTTAGCTCAGGCAACTAACCAGCATAAAGTAAAGGAACACTCCGGGCAAAACTGATACACAGTGTTACTGAAAGGTCTGATAGGGCGGAGCATCATATGTCATGCTCCGCCCTCTCAGACCCTACGCTAGTCATAACACAATGTATGAATTTTGTCTGGAGTGTTCCTTTAAATGTGATATCTTTGTTATTTCTACATTATTTTATTTGCAAAGAGATCAGATTTATTCCACAGTCTGCATTATCTGCCCCACTACTTCCAGCATCTGTCTATACTTCCATCCCGCTTTATACGTCAGGTAGGTCTAGGTGTTGCCTAGTTTTAGTACAATACTTTTATGTACTAGACAGTCATCAATTCACATAGGGGGCGCTCCAGACTACACAACCAGACTGCTGTTATAGGGGGCGTTCCAGACTACACAATTAGACTGCTGTTATAGGGGGTGCCCCAGACTACACAATTAGACTGCTGTTATAGGGGGCGCTCCAGACTACACAATTACACTGCTGTTATAGGGGGCGCTTCAGACTACACAACCAGACTGCTGTTATAGGGGGCGCTCCAGACTACACAATTAGACTGCTGTTATAGGGGGCGCTCCAGACTACACAGCCAGACTGCTGTTATAGGGGGTGCCCCAGACTACACAACCAGACTGCTGTTATAGGAGGCGCTCCAGACTACACAACCAGACTGCTGTTATAGGGGTGCTCCAGACTACACAATTAGACTGCTGTTATAGGGGGTGCCCCAGACTACACAATTACACTGCTGTTATAGGGGGCGCTCCAGACTACACAACCAGACTGCTGTTATAGGGGGCGTTCCAGACTACACAATTAGACTGCTGTTATAGGGGGTGCCCCAGACTACACAATTACACTGCTGTTATAGGGGGCGCTTCAGACTACACAACCAGACTGCTGTTATAGGGGGCGCTCCAGACTACACAATTAGACTGCTGTTATAGGGGGCGCTCCAGACTACACAGCCAGACTGCTGTTATAGGGGGTGCCCCAGACTACACAACCAGACTGCTGTTATAGGAGGCGCTCCAGACTACACAACCAGACTGCTGTTATAGGGGTGCTCCAGACTACACAATTAGACTGCTGTTATAGGGGGTGCCCCAGACTACACAATTACACTGCTGTTATAGGGGGTGCCCCAGACTACACAACCAGACTGCTGTTATAGGGGGTGCTCCAGACTACACAGACAGACTGCTGTTATAGGGGGCGTTCCAGACTACACAATTAGAATGCTGTTATAGGGGGTGCCCCAGACTACACAATTTGACTACTGTTATAGGGGGTGCCCCAGACTACACAACCAGACTGCTGTTATAGGGGGTGCTCCAGACTACACAACCAGACTGCTGTTATAGGGGGCGCTCCAGACTACACAACCAGACTGCTGTTATAGGGGGCGTTCCAGACTACACAGACAGACTGCTGTTATAGGGGGCGTTCCAGACTACACAATTAGACTGCTGTTATAGGGGGTGCCCCAGACTACACAATTTGACTACTGTTATAGGGGGTGCCCCAGACTACACAACCAGACTGCTGTTATAGGGGGTGCTCCAGACTACACAACCAGACTGCTGTTATAGGGGGCGCTCTGGACTACAAAACCAGACTGCTGTTATAGGGGGTGTCCCAGACTACACAATGAGACTGCTGTTATAGGGGGTGCTCCAGACTACACAGCCAGACTGCTGTTATAGGGGGCGCCTTGGACTACACAACCAGACTGCTGTTATAGGGGGTGCCCCAGACTACACAATGAGACTGCTGTTATAGGGGGTGCTCCAGACTACACAGCCAGACTGCTGTTATAGGGAGCATTCCAGACTATACAGCCAGACTGCTGTTATAGGGGTGCTCCAGACTACACAACCAGACTGCTGTTATAGGGGGCGCTCCGGACTACACAACCAGACTGCTGTTATAGGGGGCATTCCAGACTACACATCCAGACTGCTGTTATAGGGGTGCTCCAGACTACACAACCAGACTGCTGTTATAGGAGGCGCTCCGGACTACACAGCCAGACTGCTGTTATAGGGGGCGTTCCAGACTACACAGCCAGACTGCTGTTATAGGGGGCGCTCCAGACTACACAACCATACTGCTGTTATAGGGGGCGCTCCAGACTACACAACCAGACTGCTGTTATAGGGGGTGCCCAAGACTACACAATAAGACTGCTGTTATAGGGGGCGCTCCAGACTACACAACCAGACTGCTATTATAGGGGGCGTTCCAGACTACACAACCAGACTGCTGTTATAGGGGTGCTCCAGACTACACAACCAGACTGCTGTTATAGGAGGTGCTCCGGACTACGCAACCAGACTGCTGTTATAGGGGGCGTTCCAGACTACACAGCCAGACTGCTGTTATAGGGGGTGCCCCAGACTACACAATGAGACTGCTGTTATAGGGGGCGCTCCAGACTACACAACCAGACTGCTGTTATAGGGGGCGCTCCAGACTACACAGCCAGACTGCTGTTATAGGGGTGCTCCAGACTCCACAACCAGACTGCTGTTATAGGGGTGCTCCAGACTACACAACCAGACTGCTGTTATAGGGGGCGCTCCAGACTACACAACCAGACTGCTGTTATAGGGGGCGCTCCAGACTACACAACCAGACTGCTGTTATAGGGGGTGCTCCAGACTACACAGCCAGACTGCTGTTATAGGGGTGCTCCAGACTACACAACCAGACTGCTGTTATAGGGGGCGCTCCAGACTACACAACCAGACTGCTGTTATAGGGGGTGCTCCAGACTACACAGCCAGACTGCTGTTATAGGGGTGCTCCAGACTACACAACCAGACTGCTGTTATAGGGGGCGCTCCAGACTACACAGCCAGACTGCTGTTATAGGGGTGCTCCAGACTACACAACCAGACTGCTGTTATAGGGGTGCTCCAGACTACACAACCAGACTGCTGTTATAGGGGGTGCTCCAGACTACACAGCCAGACTGCTGTTATAGGGGTGCTCCAGACTACACAACCAGACTGCTGTTATAGGGGGCGCTCTAGACTACACAACCAGACTGTTGTTATAGGGGGTGCTCCAGACTACACAACCAGACTGCTGTTATAGGGGTGCTCCAGACTACACAGCCAGACTGCTGTTATAGGGGTGCTCCAGACTACACAACCAGACTGCTGTTATAGGGGGCGCTCCAGACTACACAGCCAGACTGCTGTTATAGGAGGCGCTCCAGACTACACAACCAGACTGCTGTTATAGGGGTGCTCCAGACTACACAATTAGACTGCTGTTATAGGGGGTGCCCCAGACTACACAATTACACTGCTGTTATAGGGGGCGCTCCAGACTACACAACCAGACTGCTGTTATAGGGGGCGTTACAGACTACACAGACAGACTGCTGTTATAGGGGGCGTTCCAGACAACACAATTAGACTGCTGTTATAGGGGGTGCCTCAGACTACACAATTTGACTACTGTTATAGGGGGTGCCCCAGACTACACAACCAGACTGCTGTTATAGGGGGTGCTCCAGACTACACAACCAGACTGCTGTTATAGGGGGCGCTCCAGACTACACAACCAGACTGCTGTTATAGGGGGCGTTCCAGACTACACAGACAGACTACTGTTATAGGGGGCGTTCCAGACTACACAATTAGACTGCTGTTATAGGGGGTGCTCCAGACTACACAATTTGACTACTGTTATAGGGGGTGCCACAGACTACACAACCAGACTGCTGTTATAGGGGGTGCTCCAGACTACACAACCAGACTGCTGTTATAGGGAGCGCTCCAGACTATACAACCAGACTGCTGCTATAAGGGGAGCTCTTGATTGCTGATACTCCACTTTAATGAGCAGAATTGGGAAAAAAATGCCAATTCTTGCTATTTAACCCCTTAAATACCATGATCAATGCAGTATTGACACTGATAAGCATAATACACTGCAACATAGGAGTATTTCAGTGTATTATATCAGCAATCAGGAGATTATAAATTCAAGTCTCTTAGTGGGACCAACATAAAAAGTGAAAAACAATGTATGGTTCTTGAATGCAGCAACATAGAAACAAATCATTTTGCAAAAAAAAAAGTTCTCAATGGTAGCAAAACATAAAAAATTTGTCAAAATTTGGGATCACTACAATTGTAACAACAAAAAAAGTTATTTAGTTATTTATACCTCACGGTAAACACCATAAAAACAAAACCCCAAAACAATGGCAAAATTGCTGATTTCCACTTCCTGAACCCCAAAAAAATAAAGTTAAACGATACATTAAACGATACATAAATGGTGACATAAAAAAATATAAATTGGAAACAAAGTGATATTGGGTTGCTCAACCAGGAGTAATGATGGATAGGTGCACTGCTAAAAGACTCACCCAATCTAGTAGTAAATAGTTAATAAATAGTAGCAGGCAACACTTACAAGTGGAGTACGTATTTATTTACTAAAATCAGGACAATGCCTAAAATAATCACCAGCAATAATAAAATAACAATAATAATAGCAATAAGTATAAAATAGTGATAAATCCAGGAGCATACACAAATAAATTATTATCTCATAGATATCGTAGTTGATATAACAGCAACTGAATTAATTAGTTTTCCAATTTACAGTAGGAGATAAGACAAGTTCAGTTCACTTCCATATTCTGATATAATTGTAGCAGCATTTTCCTAATCTATGCTGCTTCAATTATATCAGAATATGGAAGTGAACTGAACTTGTCTTATCTCCTACTGTGAATTGGAAAACTAATTAATTCAGTTGCTGTTATATCAACTACGATATCTATGAGATAATAATTTATTTGTGTATGCTCCTGGATTTATCACTATTTTATACTTATGGCTATTATTATTATTGCTATTTTATTATTTCTGGTGATTTTTATTATTGCTGGTGATTGTTTTAGGCATTGTCCTGATTTTAGTAAATAAATACGTACTCCACTTGTAAGTGTTGCCTGCTACTATTTATTAAAAAATATAAATTGTCTCCCAAAAATACAGACCTGAAAAAAAAAAAAAGTTAAATATCACTACATCATTAGACACCAAAGTAGGCCTCCTTTTTCAGGGGTTCATATATCTTTAAAGTGGTGGAAGCTGCTTTATTCTAATACAGAGCTCCAAATCCCATGCATAGTATTAAATGATAACTTTCTTAATAACTGCAGCCACCACTAGGGGGAGTTTTCCACAAAAAGTATACAAAAAGCTCCCCCGCTCCCCCTAATGGGGACTGCAGGCAGCCAGAAATGTATGATTTTATTCCATACCTACTGTATTTAGATTTGGACAAAAGTGTAGTCCACTATAATGATCTACCTATAAACAAGATGGTGTTAAAAGGTGGAGATTCACCATAAAGTACGTAGGGATTCCCCTTATTGAGTCTTCTAATTAATTGCGCTGTTAGTAAATAGTATGTTAACGATTTATTGTACATTAAGATGCAGTCATTTTCATTATTACACTTGGGTTTTAAAAACTTTCGCTCGGCTCTACAAAGCCTGTTAATTAGATGTTGGTTTTGCACAGCGTCGTATAAACAGGGGTAATTAGTATGTATCATTAGATTTCTGTTGACAGATAATATAATTAGTGATTATTTCCATCTCAAGTGCTTTTAGTCATAGTCTGTATTGTTACGTTATATTTATGTCCTGTCGTTCACTGAATTGGACTTGAAATCTCCTTAAACGAGATATTATCGATAAAAGCTCAAGAACGGATGGAATATTAGAATATTACTGTGGCGTGGAAAGAGCTGTGCTGATTAAGAACATGCTTTTCTTCTGTTGCTCCATTTAGGAGAAATAAACATTTAAAAAAAATATGCAAATTAGTGCTTAAGTGCACCAAGGGTGGGCCTTAGCCACTCGGTGCACATTAGCTCCTCCTCTCTGCTATCCTGGACACTACCCCCTCCACTTGATTGACACTTATTTCTCCTAAATACAGCTACAGGTCTGGGGAAATAATGTATGATTTTGATCAGCAAGGTGAGCCCCACCAAGTATTATGGCTGGTTTACTAGGGTTCATCCTGCTGACAGTATCTAGTCTGGTTCATTCATGTATATATAGACCTGGTCAAGTTTCTACACAACAGCAGCTCCACCACCAAAAATATCTGGGCACCATACAGATAAATAGTTCCCCTCCGCAACTGGAAGGAGCTTGTTGCATACATCCATAGAGTTTGCTTTGAACTCAATTATAAATCTAACTCCCTCTAGTGGTGGCTTCTGGCAGTCAAAATATTACCATTTAACCTATGGTGGAGGGTGGTTCTGCAAGTCCCTTACTTGAGTAGGCACCTAAGGATGGTGCTACCTGTATTGCCCTGTACAGCAGTATTCTGGGGGGTATCCCTCTTGTGGGCAATACCACAATAAATGTAGTTGAAAGAGTGATAGCATCACATGAAGTATAAGTGGCTAATATATGAAGAAGGGAGCTGGCTTCTTACTGGCGAGGTCCCCCTCAAGTGGCCAGACCCACTTTTTCTAGTAGGAAGTGACCTATCTCAGGTACATTTCTTCCAGGAACACATTGTCCTGTGTGGTTGCCACAGAAAGAGAAAGTGACTAGTAAACATCTTTCATGCACCAGAAGAGACATGATCATAAAGATGGTAACTTTGTGGGTCCTGTACACACATGGATGCTCATGGTGCGCCCAGATGTCCACATGGTTTGGTTGGGGAGGCAAGTAAACTAGAGAAGCCCTGATTTAAGGATAACCATACAAATTACATGAACGTCGGGCGAATTTGCCAATTTTGTTGGGACTAGCCGTCTGTCTAATGTACAGTATATGGTGGTGGCCTGACTCTCTCGAAATGTCTGGCATGTCGGATACTTCTCTTCTCACAGGAGATAGGTGTGAACCAGAGATACTTGGCAGTGCCTTATTCCACTCATAGTTGGGGGGTCAGGAGGAGTAGCTAGTGGCCTGAAGAGTGTAATAATTCGGTACATTGAGTGTTCCTCGCACTGCATCAGTTTTCATATTTCCTCACAGTCGCCCAATAAACAATTTCAGTAAATGAAAATATATGAAATCCTACACAACGATTAAACTCATTTTCCCTGCACTGTACCATTCGTGACCCAGTAAGGATTTTTGTGCTGTTCTAAGAAAAAATAATAATTATAAGAAAAGTAGTTGCACATCAGTTAGTACTGTTGTGTTGCTCCAGTCTTAGTTTAACTTGATTCAAATGGTTCTCCAGGAATGATTTAAAATGGCCATCAACAACTTGCCCTAGAACGTGAGGAGGACTGGTTACCTCCACTTGCAGAGCTGCTGGAGGAGTGAGGGATCAGTGCCTCACTACCCTGGTCTACAGTAGATGATAATGACATGATCCTGCCTATGATATGCAATCATGGCTGAGCAGCCTGACAGGAGCACTCACCAATATGTAGTATATACCAGTGCTGGAACGTAGTGAGGCAGCTCTGCAAGGACAAGTTCTAGGACAGGTTCCTGGCATCTATTTTAAATCATTCCTAGGGAACACCTTTAAGGAGAGCATCACCCCCGCTCCTTTCTGTAAGTCATTAACATAGCTATGCCTCTCATTAGCATAATGCATACTATTACAGGCTTCTCTCTGTGGGTCATTACTTCCGCGCATATCAGATTGCTGTGTCTGTGTGCTTGTTTTGCACGTTCTGCTCATCTACTTCTTTTCCAGCCTACTTTGGCGGTGTTATCTGTGTGTGTCATATTTCTATGTCCCTGTGTATAGTTGGAATCTCTCCGATGATGGTCACGCTTATATGTGACCCCTATTTGTATGAATGTCACCCTAGAAGATGTTGGCATTTGTCTGTATTTCCCCTTCACTGTCTTCAGGAGAGGAGCCTCCAGACTTCAGACCTCCTCCCACAGGACCGAGGGAGCCAGATGAAGACACGGATATGGAGTTCTTGCCGAAACTTGACCAGGTGTAAGTATTTTATGCTTGTATTTTGTGTTACAAGTCTTTTAGTTTTAGGCTGCTTTCACACTGCGTTTGCATATGTCAAAGTTATTCATAGGCCCCCATGGAGGCCAGAAGCATGTCCTTTTGGCCCCATAAGTCTAGTATACGTTGGTATACACAATTTTTTTTTTAATGGCATCCTGTAGGTGGTAGTTGCCACTGTTTGCCTATATAGCAGCATCTGTTGGAGGAATCCATCATGAATTCCTCCAAACGTGCACCTCCGATGGACACGTAGTACGAAAGCAGCCTTATTTTTGTATCCCACGTGTAATCCTGTTTGCTTTCCTTATACAGAGTTGGATCACCTGCAATACCCAGAATCCCCTGTGTCACTCCTGAAACAGTCATTCTTAAAAAGGATGAGGATGAACCGGTAAATCATGCACACATAAGCAGTGTAGTAACAGAACCATACCTCCCAACACTTCAGATGGCGGCAGAGGGAGACGTACACTTCACTTTTCCATGCTGGTCCATGTTCTTCAGTAGCTCTTCATTGGCCCAGTGGTACAAACAGTGGCTGAATCGAGACAAGTTGGAGTCTAATATGTAGGTGGACCCACACGTGGGGGTAAAGCAGTGAATTCATTGAGTCTTAATGAGCAAAATGGGACAGAGCGAATTGGATGAGTGGAGGGACACTTGGGAGCTTGTAGCGTTATCTCGCCATTAGCTTAGGGCAATATTTTAACAGTACATTTGCTAGACCATATTGGATACTTGCTACCAATATGCCACCCAGGGCCACCTGATCAATGCCAAAGCCCAAGGTGACCCCGTAAGCACCCAAAAACAGCTAGGTAATGGAAAGCCGATAAGTAGGATGCACTTATACATGTGAAATGCCCAGAGTGAGACATGGAGACATGGTCCAGAGCATTAAATTGTAACGTGGTAAGCACTGTAGAGTAGACTTGAGTGAGGACCTCCATGATTGGCATCAGCAGATTATGGAGAGGTCCCAAAGGGCATCATGGCTGTTTCAGTCAAAGAAGTAGGATTATTTTAGTAAGTCTTTTGAGTGGAAGTTGCAAGAAGGTGTTTGCTCAGTTATGGTTATACTTCACTGCTCCCCCTTGTCCTTGGGTTGCCCACTTCAATGTATTTACTCTATGTTTTCTCTACTATTTTACCTAATGCCTTCTATAAATTGAACCTTAAATTCAGTAAAGATTTAACATTGCATCTTTTTAGTCTAGAGAATTAGATGATGAATCTCTGATCCCCAGCAGTCCAGCCACCGAGACATCGGACAATATCAGTCCTGTGGCCAGTCCTGTCCATACAGGGTGAGTGACAACAAGGACATATTCAGAATCACCTTATCCTGTCATAGAAACTTGATGATAGGGACATTTTGGAGATCCTTTGGTGTCCTTTTACTAGGCCATAGCTGAAAGTTGAACTGGGCACATGGGCATGCATCATAATAGGGTTGTGCAGAGATATGAGTTATACTGTGCATGATACCTAAGACCGCTCTGCCACATAAAAATGGAGGTGGGGGCCTGCTACCGATTTTGCATTGTGCCCAGGAGCTTCAAGTTATGCCTCAGGCTGTACAGTGCATTTGGATTTCCATCTGTTAAGGTCCCTTTACACCGGACGATATAACAGCAGATAGTCGGGAAGGAAGCGTTCCTTCCCGACAATCTGCTATCACTGGTGGAGGAGACCGGTGTATTTATATGCAGCTATCTCCTCCTGAGTATGGGGAGGAGCGATCTCTAATGTCATCGCTCTTCTTCACAATGATTTGTTGTTTGCCAGCAGGAGATCGTCTTTATATGTCACGATCTGCTGCCAGTAAACAATAATTCTTTCATGCGCACAAACGATCGGATTACCCAGTGAACGAGCGTTTTGTTCATTCATCGGGCAATCTGCGATACATTTACACCGCGCGATCATCGCTAACGAGCATTACTATGAACGCTCGTTAGCGATAATCTGTGCGATTCTCGGGGCCATGTAAAGCCATTTAGACTTTACGTAGGTCATGGACATCAGATTGTCCAGGGCGGATCCCACCTGTTTCTCTGAGAGCTAATATTCATAAGAACAGTAGAGGGCTCCGTATTGACTTCCTTTATGGGCCACAAAGGCCAAGACAGGTGGGATATCAATCTGTCTGACCCTATTGTTTTCTTGAGATAAGTGGTGCCAGGCAAGTGGTTATCTGCTCTACGAACTAAGGCTACTTTGACACTAGCGTTTTGGTTTCCGTTTGTGAGATCCGTTCAGGGCTCTCACAAGCGGTCCAAAACGGATCAGTTTTGCCCTAATGCATTCTGAATGGAAAAGGATCGTCTCAGAATGCATCAGTTTGCCTCCGATCAGTCTCCATTCCGCTTTGGAGGCGGACACCAAAACGCTGCCTGCAAACTGATCCGTTCATTTTTTTTTATAATTGTATATTTATTATTAAATAAAACAGAAATGAAAATACCCTTTTACGAATAGAATAATGCACAAAAGTACAAAGTAAGGATGAAACATGAAATACATCACATACATATTGAATGAGCGTTTGTATTACTTGATAATAGTCAGTGATGGAAAATGAGAGACCGAGCAGAAATAAAGCAATAAAGTGAACTAATGGAGACTGTGTCTATCTGTAATCAGTCCGAGGAAGGACTACTAAGCAGTGTATCCTAAACAAAAAGACATCAGGTAATAGCGGGAGAGCCTTAAAGACCCAAAAGCCCGGAGCTTCTCAGCTAATAATGCTTAACCTAACAAATACCCAACAGACAAGGCAAATAACATAGACAAAGACATAAGGGCCCCCCCCCTTATGTCTTTGTCTATGTTATTTGTCTTGTCTGTTGAGGTCGTCAAGGTTGCCTAGTGGCCCAGTAATTATCCCATAGGTCCCATATGGCGTTGAAGAGTGCCATTTTGTCCTGAAACATAGCAGTGGAGTACTCCATTGTTCGGACCTCCATCACCCTAGCATACAAATCAGAGACCCGAGGTGGTTCGGAGCTTTTCCAAGCTCGGGAGATTAGACAACGAGCTGCTGTTAGTATCAATAGCAATAGCTTGAGTGCGTGTTTTTTAACTTGGATGGGGACCACATTGAGCAGGAAGGACATAGGATCAGGTCGGATTTCAATTCCAACTCCGTTACAGTAGGGACATATCTTGGGACAGTGCCAAAAAATATGAGGCAATGTACCCCTATGTAAGCCACATCTCCAGCAATCACCCAGGACTACTGGATTCATTCTATGGCGGAGGTCAGGAGTGTGATACCAGTACATTAAGATTTTATATTGGTTCTCCTGATGAAGTACCGACATAGAGGATTTCGCTGCCCTCCTCCATATAAGGTGCCAGAGTGAGTCCGGTAAGGCCCTCCCCAGATACTCCTCCCACCGCACCATGTAGGAATGCCTTTGAACCCGATCAGGGAAGGGAGTCAGCAATATGGAGTAAATCTCAGAAATCAAACCTTTCGCATGTATCCCTTCCCTACAAAGGCGTTCAAAGGGAGTCAGAAGGGAAACTGTGACCCCTGAAAAAATGGACTGAGCGAAGTGACTAATCTGGATATAAAAGAAGTTGGAGGAGGGGGGGGAGATCATATTTGGTCTGCAGGGTAGAAAACGGCAGAAGGTCCCTAGTGAAGGGGTCCACAATATAACCAAACCGAAACACCCCCCGCTGAAACCATGGTCTCGTTGTAGACGTAGTAAGACTAGCAGGAAGTGTGGGGTGAAATAAGAAGGAGGTCATGGCGGAGTGATTGGAAACCAGAGGAAATTTGCTACTGCACTGCTGCCAGATGCGTCTGGTACAAGCCATGGGCCCTAGGAGATCCTTGGCTGGCAGGGTCCTGTCAGGTCCGGACCATAACATGGAGTTAGGATGTACAGGAGCTAGCCAGAGTATTTCTACCTGCATCCAGACAGAGTATTGGTGCAAGGAAGCCCAGGCTGTGACAGAACGTAGCTGGGCCAGTAATATTTGGACAGATCCGGGACCCCTAGACCGCCCTGGTGCCTACTAGATAAAAGGACCAACCGCGGGATTCTATGCCGCCTTCCCGCCTATATGAATCTAAGGAGGGGAGATTGAGTGGATCTCAGATCTTTAAGGGGAACTTTAATTGGTAAGGTCTCAAAAAGATACAGAAGCTTGGGCAAGATCATCATTTTAGTCGCAGCAATACACCCCATGAGAGAGAGTGGGAGAGGATGCCACTTATCTAGACGACCCCTAATCTCAGCATATATATGTGGGAAGTTAGCTTTGTAAAGCTCCCCATATCGGGGAGTTAGGTCAACACCCAATGGAAAGGAAAGTTAACCCTGAGAGAGCCCAGGGCCGTCTGAGAAAGATTAAGAGGGAGGGCCTCAGTTTTATGGGTGTTGACCTTATACCCCGAGAGTCGACCAAACTCCTGTAGGATGGAGTGGAGGTTTGGTAGGGAAATGCGAAGCTTGGTAAGGGTAAGGAGGATATCGTCTGCATATAGCGATAGCTTAAACTCCCTGTCCTTGACCATAACACCTCTGATGTCTGGGCAAGCCCTGATCTTGGCCACCAGGGGTTCGCAACACATGGCAAAAAGTAAGGGAGATAGGGGGCAACCTTGTCTCGTTCCATTAGCAATGCGTATGGGTCGAGATTGAGCATGAGGTAGTCTGATAGAGTATAGCCTATGAATGGCCCTAACGAAGGGACCAGAAAGGCCATAAGCCTGCAGGGTAACAAAAAGGAAAGGCCTTTTCTGCATCTAAACTAAGAAGTAATGCCTGCTCACCCGAGCGAGATAAAGTTGCGTAGAGATCTCGCCTTAGCCATGATGGATTCTTTAAGGGCAAAGTCGTTGACACAACAAATTACATCCCTAGGACGTGCAGCAGAGCCCTTAGGCTTGAGTGCTCTATGAGCTCTGTCCAACTTGATCTTATGCGAGGGTGGTTGCCCCAGGATCATGTTAAAAATGGCTTCCAGCGTAGCAAAGAGATCTTTGTCTCCGGTAGCCTCCGGAAGACCCCGTACTCGGATATTATTCCGGCGCCCTCGGTTATCCAAGTCCTCTAAATGCCGTCCCATGGCCCTGAGCACAGCCGTTTGGGCAGAAATGGATTCATGAAGAGTGGATATACACTGCTCAAAAAAATAAAGGGAACACTTAAACAACACAATGTAACTCCAAGTCAATCACACTTCTGTGAAATCAAACTGTCCACTTAGGAAGCAACACTGAGTGACAATCAACTTCACATGCTGTTATGCAAATGGGATAGACAACAGGTGGAAATTATAGGCAATTAGCAAGACACCCCCAATAAAGGAGTGGTTCTGCAGGTGGTGACCACAGATCACTTCTCAGTTCCTATGCTTCCTGGCTGATGTTTTGGTCACTTTTGAATGCTGGCGGTGCTTTCACTCTAGTGGTAGCATGAGACGGAGTCTACAACCCACACAAGTGGCTCAGGTAGTGCAGCTTATCCAGGATGGCACATCAATGCGAGCTGTGGCAAGAAGGTTTGCTGTGTCTGTCAGCGTAGTGTCCAGAGCATGGAGGCGCTACCAGGAGACAGGCCAGTACATCAGGAGACGTGGAGGAGGCCGTAGGAGGGCAACAACCCAGCAGCAGGACCGCTACCTCCACCTTTGTGCAAGGAGGAACAGGAGGAGCCCTGCCAGAGCCCTGCAAAATGACCTCCAGCAGGCCACAGATGTGCATGTGTCTGCTCAAACGGTCAGAAACAGACTCCATGAGGGTGATATGAGGGCCCGACGTCCACAGGTGGGGGTTGTGCTTACAGCCCAACACCGTGCAGGACGTTTGGCATTTTCCAGAGAACACCAAGATTGGCAAATTCGCCACTGGCGCCCTGTGCTCTTCACAGATGAAAGCAGGTTCACACTGAGCACATGTGACAGACGTGACAGAGTCTTGAGACGCTGTGGAGAACGTTCTGCTGCCTGCAACATCCTCCAGCATGACCGGTTTGGCATTGGGTCAGTAATAGTGTGGGGTGGCATTTCTTTGGAGGGCCGCACAGCCCTCCATGTGCTCGCCAGAGGTAGCCTGACTGCCATTAGGTACCGAGATGAGATCCTCAGACCCCTTGTGAGACCATATGCTGGTGCAGTTGGCCCTGGGTTCCTCCTAATGCAAGACAATGCTAGACCTCATGTGGCTGGAGTGTGTCAGCAGTTCCTGCAAGACGAAGGCATTGATGCTATGGACTGGCCCGCCCGTTCCCCAGACCTGAATCCAATTGAGCACATCTGGGACATCATGTCTCTATCCACTAACGTCACGTTGCACCACAGACTGTCCAGGAGTTGGCAGATGCTTTAGTCCAGGTCTGGGAGGAGATCCCTCAGGAGACCGTCCGCCACCTCATCAGGAGCATGCACAGGCGTTGTAGGGAGGTCATACAGGCACGTGGAGGCCACACACACTACTGAGCCTCATTTTGACTTGTTTTAAGGACATTACATCAAAGTTGGATCAGCCTGTAGTGTGTTTTTCCACTTTAATTTTGAGGGTGACTCCAAATCCAGACCTCCATGGGTTGAAAAATTTGATTTCCATTTTTTAATTTTTGTGTGATTTTGTTGTCAGCACATTCAACTATGTAAAGAACAAAGTATTTCAGAAGAATATTTAATTAATTCAGATCTAGGATGTGTTATTTTTGTGTTCCCTTTATTTTTTTGAGCAGTATATATTGCCTGGTGTCGTCCTATGCATTTTCCAGGGAGTCAACCCGGTCCACCACATGTTTAATATCAGTGCGAACTGCCGCAATTTCAGCTCTGCAGGCTTCTGTAACTTCAGATATAAGAACCCGAAAGTCCTCCTTTGTAGGAAAACTGCTAAAATAGCTCGCCCAGGGCTGTGGAGGTTCAGGCAGGGGTGGGGGGTCCATAACAGCCAGTAATGGAGGGCTTGGGGATCCGGCCCAGATGTCAGAAGGGAAAGGAGAGCTGCTGTCCCCTTGGTCCAGCAATGGTGGGGCTTGGGTGCTGCTTAATTTGCCATGGCACATGTAGGGGGGTCCCAGGAAGGCTAGATGCAGGGTCCCCTGGGATTATATCCCGTCCCCTAAGAGCCACAGTACCTTTACTTGATGTCGCCCCCTGAGAAGTGGGTTCAGGAGCCATCATGGCGGGATCCCTCCTTCCAGCAGCAGCAGGCCGAAAGTCCGGGGCGGCCGGTGAGAGCCCCAGCCCAGGGGATCCGTGCGTGGACACCGCCAGCGGCAATCCGGTTCCCTGGAGAGATCCAGCAGGGGTATGTAGCGCTGTGTCCTTCTCCCTGCTCAGAGCGCGGGAATCAGGCGGGCGGAGGGATGAATGGCGGGAGGCCCTCTGTGCCTCCCACCGGACCCGGAGCGCAATCCCAGCACTGTTCAAAGGTCCTGGCAGGTGAGGGGGATCGGGGAGGGAGAGGGGTCTTCTTTGGAGCCACTTTTTTCCCCATATGATCCAGAACAGAGGAGTCGCTGGCCAGTAAGTTGCGGTGCAGGCAGGAGCAGCTCTTTCAGTCAGCGTCCGGACACGCCCCTCAACGGATCCGTTCTGACACACAATGTAAGTCAATGGGGACGGATCCGTTTTCTCTGACACAATCTGGCACAATAGAAAACGGATCTGTCTCCCTCTGACTTTCAATGGAGTTCAACTCCATGACGGATCCATCTTGGCTATGTTACAGATAATACAAACGGATCCGTTCATGACAGATGCGTGCGGTTGTATTATTGTAACGGATCCGTTTTTGCAGATCCATGACGGAACCGCCCAAAACGCGAGTGTGAAAGTAGCCTAAAATGTCCATGTTATAGCGCATTTACATTATCCAAGGAGCAGCCGATTGTTGAGAAGGAAGCATTCTTTTCCTGCAAGTGGGGGTGAAGTGCCGCATTTACTTTCAGCGATCACCTTCACAGTATGAGGACGAGCAATCACTACTGCGATCGCTCGCCCCCATACAAAATCATTGCTCCTGGGAACGATGATTGAGGTGTCCACACCTCCGATCATTTCACCCGATGAACGAGCATTTCGCTTGTTCATCGGGTGACCTTTAGACCGACAGATTATCAGTAACGAGCATGTGGAGGAATGTTAGTTCATGATAATCGGCCCAAATATTGTGCCGTGTAAATTCACCCTAAAATGCAACAAGTACTGTATCTAGATTGGGACTAAAGCTGGCTAAACACTCCAGATATCTTTCAACAGACAACCCCACCAATACACATGCATGCTCAGCTCAGCACATCTCCCCTCATTACAAAAGGATCCAACATCTGCCATCAGGGGAAGATCAGGACACCCCCATAAGCACCCATAATTATCAGATTCGGTGGACATTAATTCATGCGGCTAGCTTAACGGAGTGAAGTCAACACATGTACCAACACATGTATCATCACATGTCAACACACAACCAGTTAATACATGGCTGGACCAAATCCCCCAGAGCATGTACCACTTTTTATGTCCATATGCTTAAATAGAACAATGGGAAAATCACTACAAGAAAGAATATTAAAAGGGGTTTTGCCACCATTAAATATCATATTCATTGTATTAATTCCTTTACATTCCTTTAAAATGATCTATAGTGTAGCACCACCTGGTGTTCACAGTGTATAGCAATTTGCAAGTCCACCTATTGTGCTGAGTGCTGCTGGTCACACATGCTCAGTTACTCTCCCCACAGCCATTTCTCTTCACAATGGTCTTTTTTTTCATGGCATAGTAGCCACAGAAATAGCTTTCTGTCCTGCATGTCAGGAAGGGACAGTAGCTAAGAGACAGTAAAGCTGTGAGGACTTCTGCTAATGAGAAAGTAAGAGGGGACTATAGGTTATCTCAGAGGGGGAGGAAACTGATTCTGTCCGGAGCCACTAGAGAGAGATAGAAACTGATTCTGTCCAGAGCTACTAGTGGGGAAAAAAAGACTGATTCTGTCCAGAGCTGCCGGAGGGAAAAGGAAATTCATTCTGTCCAGAGCTGCCAGAGGGGGAAGGAGACTGATTATGTCCAGAGCTACCAGTGGGGAAAGAAGACTGATTCTGTCCAGAGCTGCCGGAGGGAAAAGGAAATTCATTCTGTCCAGAGCTGCCAGAGGGGGAAGGAGACTGATTATGTCCAGAGCTACCAGTGGGGAAAGAAGACTGATTCTGTCCAGAGCTGCCGGAGGGAGAAGGAAATAGATTTTGGGGAAAGGAGACTGATTCTATCCAGAGCTGCCAGAGGGAGAAGGAGACTGTTTCCGCCCAAAACCCGCCCCCAGCTGCACAATTTAGCAGCTGCCCCAAGGGGGCGCATAGAATATAATAATAACGAAAAGAGTATTTTTTTTCTGCTTGAAACATGGCAAACTACCTGAAAACAGCTATTAACAGCCAGTTTGTATATGAAAATCATTCATGGGACTATCCCCTTTAAAAAGGAATAGAATAGCATAACAATTTTCCCAGTTTGTGCAGTTCTGGAACATGACAAAAAATAGGACAAACTTGTCTGTAATGGGATCTGTAAATATAGACTTCTGCACATTATAACAGGTTTATAGTAGGTGAATGTTACAAAAAAACAGCCCCGCAATCTCGACAAGTATTGTGCCACAGATGGTGTTGTCATATGCGGGCATCGGTGCTGTCGTAAATCTGGTTTATAAATAATTTTTGGATGACTACTGGCTGGATTATGCAACAAATATTCATGAACTAGCATTAAAGACAAAAGAATCCTTATACTTATGGTGTGCGGTGCCCATGGGAATACTGCCACTCTCTCCTACATGCCAGCATTTATGTAGATTATCACTGATTGAGTATTATGAGCTCCAAATTACTTTTTATTGCAGGTTTTTAGTCAGTTTTATGGTAGACGCCCGAGGTGGATCAATGCGTGGAAGCCGTCACAATGGTCTGAGAGTCATCATTCCACCCAGGACCTGTGCTGCACCCACACGAATAACATGTCGCCTTGTCAAACCACAAAAGCTTAACTGCCCACCTCCGTTGGGTGAGGAAGAGGGGCTGACCAGCAGGATCATTGCTCTGGGTCCTACTGGGGCACAATTTCTTAGGTGGGTTCCATAAATTGCTAATGCCTCTCAGGTTGTATCACCACCATTGTTATACTTTTCCTAATCTTACTTAAAGTATATATCTAACTCCTATTCTTATAGCCCAGTGGTGGTGGAGATCCCTCACTTTTCTTCAGTGGGACGTGGTGATCGAGAACTGGTTATCCTGCGTAGTGATAACGGGTCCGTGTGGAAGGAGCATCACAACCGTTATGGAAAGGAGTACTTGGAAGAGGCACTGAGTGGTATGGATGAAGGTATGATGTCGACATTAATTGAAGGAAAGGTCTCTATATTCTCTTTTGATTTGACATTTTTTACAACTCAATAAGGGTTCTTATTCTACAGTGCTGTGTGTTATGGTGCTGTAGAATAGATGCTGCACACGTGTCCTGTGCCACTTTCAGCTGGCTAATGACAGCCTATTTTTTTCTCTAATGGCCAAGATTGGAGAAACATCCAATCCCAGTTCTTTAAACATTGATCGCCATAGTCAAGAGTTACCATGGCGTGATCACTGGTCAGTGATGTGATTGGGGACTGGGGAGCCCATGTGCAGTCAGTCCTAAGGAACTAGAAAGAACCCAGGGCCAGGCTCGGACTAGCCCACAGAAGAACCAGTCGATCCCCTGGTGGACCTCTGAGCAATGGTTAGTCCCAGTACTCCACCCATCACACAAGTGGCACATGGCACACTACATACAGTACAAATACATCACATGTAGGGTCTTTAAAGATGGCGCCCCTTCTGTAGTGGCGCGGGCACCATAGCAAATTGGTGCCTGCTGTTTCCCACAGCAGACACCCAGGTTAATGTCCGCGACTGGCAGTAATACCGATCGCTGACATTTAACCCCCTCAGTGATCAAATGCGACTATGACATCTAAGAGGCAGAAAACCCGGAAAGGTGTGCTACCCAGGCAAAAAAAACTTTAAAATATTATACACATTTTTTTTTTTAACATATAAAAATTCAAATCACCCCCTTTTCCCACAATCAAAATAAATGCGATAAAAAAATAAACATCATGGGCATCTCCACATGCGAAAATGTCCATACTATTAAAATATTTATCCCATACAGCAAACAGTGAAATGGAAAAAATTAAATGGCCGATTCGCCTATTCTCTGGTCATTTCAACTCCTACAACAAATTGAATAAAAAAATTATCAAAAAGTCAGACACACCTTAAAAAGTACAGCTTGATCCGAAAAAATAATGAGCGATCACACAGCTCTGTACACATAACTGTACACATAAATGTTTTTTTTTTGGTGATGGAAAAAAAACATTTTTTTTCAAGGTTTTATTTTTTTGTCAGTATTAAAACGCAAGAAAAACTATACAAATGTGCTATTGCCATACAACTTGTCCTCATAAGGCTATGTTTTTTTTTATTTTATTTTTTATAAATGTCTGCAATCAAGGGCGGACTGGGAACTTAAACTGGACCTGGAAAAAAAATAAAAAATAATTGGCTTAAAACTAGACTACCTCTTTAATTAATAAAAACAGGTATCTACACACCTGCATGAACCTGAAAGTAATTGAATAGGTTATTCAGTGTGAAGAATGAACAGCTTTGAAAAAATAAAAATATGATTAAATATGATTAAAATCTCTTTAAAAAAATTATGTAAATTGCAAAGAAATTTGCAATCTCTTCCACATTAACAAGGCCACATTGATAATAATAATAAAAAAAAGGTTATGACTCTTCAAATGAGATGAGGCAAAAACTAAACAAAAACATGTTGGGTATTAAGGCACAAGAAGGTCTAGTCATTAAAGGGTTAATGGCGTCCTTATATTATGGTTGGATGACACACACCAATCATGAGTATGTTGGATCACACAGGGTGTCTTAGTACATGGTTCCCCTAGTGATCAACTGTAATATGGAGAGGAGCCTGGCAACAAGAGTTCATTTTCCCTGCAGCGCCGCCACAGGAGAAGCAAAGTATTACACAGTTCCCATTGAGATAAGTAGGCTTTCTGTGTAATACATGGACGTGTTGAGTCCTCCAGAGGAGGAGACATTCTTTGTTGCTTCTCTTCAATCTGATTAAAGATGATGGTCATGAACAGGAGACAAAGTAACATAGTATTCCCTAAAAGGGTACTTGAATTCTTAACCAGAAAAACCCTTTTATGTGGCTATAGTGAAAGAGGTGATATTTTAAGGCAAGAGATACGAGTATTACTATTTGGACATGAAGATCAAAGTTGATCCTGTTGTATGCCAAGTGACTTTGACTATGGAATATATTACAACTGCCATGTATTTCTTGTGTCAGACTAAAAATGATGAAAAACACGTCTTTTGATGTAAGTACTGTACTAATTTTATCCCGGTCTGCGATCAGAGTTGGAGAGTGAAGAGGAGTTACACAAGAAGCGTCTTTGTCGTATCGTCACCACCGACTTTCCGCTCTACTTCGTGGTGATGTCGCGTGTATGTCAAGATTGTGAACTCATCGGGCCAGAAGGGGGAGTCCTTAAAAGCCGCCTCGTGCCCCAGGTTCAAGCCACCTTCCCGCCAACTGCTGTGACCAAGAAAGTGAAGTTGTCATTGCAAGTAAGTAGCACCCAAAAAACACAGCATTAAAGACTCTGTAATGTGACCTCTAAACAATCTTAAACATTGTGTCTGCATACAATGGAAGGCCCAGTAATATTTCACCTTTTGTGTCCTCTTAGGCTCAGTCTGTGCCGGATGATCTGGTTTCTAGGTTACTCGGCAATCAAGCAACATTTGGCCCCATTGTCACTGTGGAACCAAGACGCAGGAAATTTCACCGGCCGATAGGCCTGCGTATACCCTTACCACCATCCTGGAAAGATAACCCTCGAGACAGTGGAGAGGGAGACACCACCAGCCTGAGACTTCTATGCAGTGTAACAGGTGGGGGATCTGCTGTCAATAAGGCCCCTTTCACACGGGCGAGAAATCTGTGCGGGTGCAATGCGTGAGGTAAACGCATAGCACCCGCACTGAATCCGGACCCATTCACTTCAACGGGGCTGTGCAGATGAGCGGTGATTTTCATGCATCACATGTGCGTTGCGCGAAAATCGCAGCATGTTCTATATTCTTCGTTTTTCACACAACGCGTGCCCTATAGAAATGAATTGGGATGCGTGAAAATCGCATAGCATCTGCAAGCAAGTGCGGATGCAATGCAATTTTCACGCATGGTTGCTAGGAGATGATGTTAGTAAATTGATAAAAGTCAATTCACTGTATTATTTTCCCTTATAACATGGTTAAAAAGGAAAATAATAGCATTCTTAATACAGAATGCTTACTAAAATGTTGCTTGAGGGGTTAAAAAATAAAAAAAATTAACTCACCTCATCCTCTTGTTCGCGCAGCCGGCATCGTCTTCTTTCTTCATCTTTCAGGATTTGCAAAAGGACCTTTGATGACATAATCGTGCTCACCACGTGGTGGTGAGGTCCTTTTGCAGGTCCTGAAATATGAAGAAAGAAGACGCATTGCACTCGCGCGGAAAAAACTGAATATTGGAACGCAATCGAAGCCAAAACTGACTGCAATTGCGTGCCTACTCGCGCGGTTTTCCCGCAATGCACACGCTACACATCGGGAGCAAATCCGGGACGCCTGTGTGAAAGAGGCCTAAGACTACTTCTCTTGATTAACCTTGACTTTTTTATGTTGCATCTTCTACTTCTTCTCCTACTTGGAACAGGTGGAACAGCTCCTGCTCAGTGGGAAGACATTACCGGGACTACTAAATTAATATATGCCAATGAATGTGCCAATTTTACAACCAATGTCTCTGCCAGGTAAAGCAGTATTGTATGACCCTTTGAAATACTCATTCCTGGAGCCTGTGCCTATTATAGAACATCTTCTATCATCTTGGCAGGTTTTGGCTCTCGGACTGTCCCCGCACCGCTGAGGCAGTTTCCTTCTCCACTCAGCTCTACAAGGAGCTTAGTGCCGTTCCGTATACTGCACGATTTGTAGTCTTTGCCAAAATGTCAGACGGGCGGGAAGGACGTCTACGATGTTATTGTATGACAGGTGACAAGCTGGAGAAGACTCTGGAGCAGCATGAGAACTTTTCTGAGGTGGCACGTAGTCGGGACATTGAGGTACATTCTTAAATAAAGATGATTACCCTTGGATACCTTCTACCGATTTTACTCTGTTGGTCAGTCTCCCATAATCTAGGGTCTACTCTTTTACTAGACCATAATCTAGAATTATGCTTTTATCCAGGGTAACTGAATTTTATTATTTGTTGCTCTTTGACTGGATGGTGACAAATATCAATAGTGAACTATAATGCCTGATATAGACTTAGGGATCACAAGTAGCGCATTAAGTGCTACATGCTAATTTTATTAGATTTTTTACCTATACTCTCACACTTCAAAATGAATACAGACCCCATACTCAAAAGCTAATTGTAAATACAGACCCCAAACTTAATCTACTCCTCCTGACAACCCCATACACATGCATGCTCAACTGAGCTGAGCATGCATATGTTCTCAATAGGGACAATGGAGTAAACTGCTACCAGACACCTCTGGTGACAGCTTATCTCCCTTGAGTACAAAGTATTGGGCATGCTGAAATTCAACTGCCGATATCTGCCATTGTGGGGAGAGTCAGGAGACCACCATACACATTAGATGGTCTGCTGGTCTCATCAACATTAGCCTCATGTGCATGGCCAACTTTAAACCGTCAGGGGTATTCAGTCAGCAAAATAAATTCAGACCCCAGACTGGACCTCAAGCTAAATACAGACCCCAAAATAAAGACAGACTCTGGAATATGTACAGGCTAATATAAAATCAGCCCCCAGACCAGATGGCTAAACTAAATACTTACCTCAAAATAAAGACAGAATAGATGCAGACCTCAGAATAAATACATCCCTAAGACCAGACTCTGAAATAAATTCAGAGCCCAGACCAGACCCCAAACTACATACTGAGCCCAAAATAAAGACAGAATAAATACAGACCTCAGACCAGACTCTGATATCAATTCAGCCCCCAGACCAGACTCTAAACTACATACAGTACATACTGTAACTCAAAATAAGGACACAATAAATGCAGGCCTCTGAATAAATACACACCTCAGAACAGACCCTGCACTAAATACAGATCTCAGACCAGACTCGGAACTAAATACAGACCCTAGACCAGCCCCTTAAAGTGCATTCGCCAAAATGCATTCATAGCTCAGTGTACTTTGACCAGCCTTGACATCAGGGCATTGTGTATGTCCGTGCCTGTGACTGAAGAGGACTCTATCCTGTGGTAGCAAAATGAGGTAAGAAGCTGCAGAATCAGAATACGGCGCCAACTGGAAGACTTGCCTGCTCTTACAGGAAGCCTCCCCTTTTAGCATTCTCCTAGACATTTCAGAAATAGTTGCCTAAAACGGAGGAGAACAAATCTATGACATGTGTATTGGTCCATGAACAGGACTTCCCTTCTATCCACAGGTGATAGATGGCACTCAACTCTTTGTGGAGCTGTCAGGCAATCTAGTTCCTCTCAAGAAGGCAACACAGCAGAGAAGCTTCACTTTCCAGGCTTTTAAAGAGAACAGATTGGCACTGCCCATTAAGGTGAGAAAGCAACTTAGGAGATCATTATTTGGCTATAGCTGCTTATTTGGAGGTCACACACTATGTGAGATTTCTCAAAACTGGTGTCCATAGCAACCAAAGCTGGTGTCCAAAACTCTTAAAAATGAAAAGTGGAATCTGATTGGTTAGTACGGGCAACTAAACCAGTTTTCCTTTACCTCAGTTTAGCCTTTTCGGCCCAATTTGCTTACTACATCTCACTCAGAGTATTAGAAAGATGCCTCACATGATGCCTCTCATTGTGCTTGCCCTTGAAAATGTAGGAACATGTTTTTAAGTCATACAATGACCAAGATGTCGTATAAGCATCCTGTTAGGCTTGTTGAAATAATTTTAAAAATAATCCAAATTATCTGTCTGCACTATATGCAAGTGTAAGCATATTTTGTAACCCGTTTCCACCCTGCAACATAAATATTTGGCACTGAGAACTGATATTTAACCCCTTGAGGACCGGGCTCATTTTCACCTTAAGGACCAGGCCATTTTTTGCAAATCTGACCAGTGTCACTTTATGTGTAAATAACTTTAAAACGCTTTTACTTATACAGGCCATTCTGAGATAGTTTTTTCGTCACATATTGTTCATGACACTGGTAAAATGGAGTAAAAAAAATTCATTTTTATTTATAAAAAAAATACCAAATTTGCCATAAAATTTAAAAAATTTGCAAATTTCCAAGTTTCAATTTCTCTACTTTTATAATACATAGTAATACCTCCAAAAATAGTTATTCCTTTACATTCCCCATATGTCTACCTCTTGTTTGGATCATTTTGGAAATGCCATTTTATTTTTTGGGGATGTTACAAGGTTTAGAAGTTTAGAAGCAAATCTTGAAATTTTTCAGAAATTTTCCAAAACCCACTTTTTAAGGACCAGTTCAGGTCTGAAGTCACTTTGTCAGGCTTACATAATAGAAACCATCCAAAAATGACC
This sequence comes from Bufo bufo, assembly GCF_905171765.1. Classification (NCBI taxonomy): domain Eukaryota; kingdom Metazoa; phylum Chordata; class Amphibia; order Anura; family Bufonidae; genus Bufo; species Bufo bufo. Next base: position 771,685,306 of record NC_053389.1, on the reverse strand, counting down.
CAATTCTAGAAACTACACCCCTCGAGGTATTCAAAACTGATTTTACAAACTTTGTTAACACTTTAGGTGTTCCACAACAGTTATTGGCAAATGGAGATGAAATTTCCGAATTTCAATTTTTTGGCAAATTTTCCCTTTTAATCAATTTTTCAAGTAACAAAGCAAGGGTTAACAGCTAAACAAAACTCAATATTTATTGCCCTGATTCTGTAGTTTATAGAAACACCCCATATGTGGTCGTAAACTGCTGTACGACCAAACGGCAGGGCGCAGAAGGAAAGGAATGCCATATGTTTTTTGGAAGGCAGATTTTGCTGGACTGTTTTATTTACACCATGTCCCATTTGAAGCCCACCTGATGCACCCCTAGAGTAGAAACCCCATAAAAGTGACCCCATTTTAGAAACTACGGGATAAGGTGGCAGTTTTGTTGGCACTATTTTTCGGGTACATATGATTTTTGGTTGCTCTATATTACATTTTTGTGATGCAAGGTTACAAAAAATAGAAATTCTGAAATTTAATCTCCATTTGCCAATAACTCTTGTGGAACATCTAAAGGGTTAACAACATTTGTAAAATCAGTTTTGAGGGGTGTAGTTTCTTATATGGGGTCACTTTTATGGAGTTTCTACTCTAGGGGTGCATCAGGGGTGCTTCAAATGGGACATGGTGTAAATAAACCAGTCCAGCAAAATCTGCCTTCCAAAAACCATATGGCGTTCCTTTCCTCCTGCGCCCTGCCGTTTGGTCATACAGCAGTTTACGACCACATATGGGGTATTTCTGTAAACTGTAGAATCAGGGTAATAAATATAAAGTTTTGTTTGGCTGGATTTTTTTTACTGTGTTTATCTGAGGGGTTAGGTCATGGGGTATTTTTATAGAGCAGATTCTTATGGACACGGCAATACCTAATATGTCTACTTTTATTAGGTTCCGTTTTTGAAATTTTTTGGCCGATTGTCTTAGGTAGGGGCTCATTTTTTGCGGAATGAGAGGACGGTTTTATTGGCACCATTTTGAGGTGCATATGACTTTTTGATCGCTTGCTATTACACTTTTTGAGATGTAAGGTGACAAAAAAATTGCTTTTTATACACCGTTTTTATTTTATTTTTTTGACTGTGTTCATCTAAAGGGGTTAAGTCATGGGGTATTTTTATAGTTCAGGTTCTTACGGACGCGGCGATACCTAATATGTCTACTTTTTTTATTTATTTTAGTTTTACAAAATAATATCATTTAAAAAAAATATATACAGTACAGACCAAAAGTTTGGACACACCTTCTCATTCAAAGAGTTTTCCTTATTTTCATGACTATGAAGGCATCAAAACTATGAATTAACACATGTGGAATTATATACATAGCAAACAAGTGTGAAACAACTGAATATATGTCATATTCTAAGTTCTTCAAAGTAGCCACCTTTTGCTTTGATTACTGCTTTGCACACTCTTGGCATTCTCTTGATGAGCTTCAAGAGGTAGTCCCCTGAAATGGTTTTCACTTCACAGGTGTGCCCTGTCAGGTTTAATAAGTGGGATTTCTTGCCTTATAAATGGGGTTGGGACCATCAGTTGCATTGAGGAGAAGTCAGGTGGATACACAGCTAATAGTCCTACTGAATAGACTGTTAGAATTTGTATTATGGCAAGGAAAAAGCAGCTAAGTAAAGAAAAACGAGTGGCCATCATTACTTTAAGAAATTAAGGCCAGTCAGTCAGCGGAAAAATTGGGAAAACTTTGAAAGTAAGGGCTATTTGACCATGAAGGAGAGTGATGGGGTGCTGCGCCAGATGACCTGGCCTCCACAGTCACTGGACCTGAACCCAATCGAGATGGTTTGGGGTGAGCTGGACCGCAGAGTGAAGGCAAAAGGGCCAACAAGTGCTAAGCATCTCTGGGAACTTCTTCAAGACTGTTGGAAGACCATTTCAGGGGACTACCTCTTGAAGCTCATCAAGAGAATACCAAGAGTGTGCAAAGCAGTAATCAAAGCAAAAGGTGGCTACTTTGAAGAACCTAGAATATGACATATTTTCAGTTGTTTCACACTTGTTTGTTATGTATATAATTCCACATGTGTTAATTCATAGTTTTTATGCCTTCATAGTCATGAAAATAAAGAAAACTCTTAGAATGAGAAGGTGTGTCCAAACTTTTGGTCTGTACTGTATATATTTGTTTTAGTGTCTCCAAAGTCGGAGAGCTATAGTTTTTTTTGGGGGTTTTTAGCTATAGTTTTTTTTTTTTTTTTCCTCTGGGCGATTGTCTGTGGCTAAATAGAATTAAAATTGGGGAAGGGGATTAGTACTCCATGGAAGTGTGGTACTCCCTGAAGCAACCGTCAATGCAAAGGCCCGGATGATCGGGGCACGTGTCACACTGAGTGGTGGTATCCTTCCGCATCCCCCTCCTGTGACACACTCTGCACTTTTCTGGGACCGTCCCTTCTTTCCAGTATGGGGGACCACACCTGAAAAGTGTTGGCCAGGGACGATCCGTGCGCCTCCAGTTCCCGTGGTACTCCGGCCTGCTCTTTCCCAGTCAGAAAATATCAGGTCCTTGAGGACTGCCTAATAGAACTGCAGGAATCTCCCTGTGTTGCCAGCGCTCTGGGACAGCACAAAAGAGTTGTACAAGGCAACCCGTACCAAGTAAACTGCAACTTTTTTGTACCATGCCTGGGTTTTGCGTATGGCGTTATATGGCTTGAGGACTTGATCAGAGAGATCAACTCCTCCCATATACCGATTGTAGTCGACGATACAATTTTTCCGCACGATCCCACAAGTGGACGTGGATCTGGCGGCGAGGCACTGGAACAAGGGGATACTAGTATAAAAGTTATCCACGTACAGGTGGTAACCCTTATCTAGCAGTGGGTGCATAAGGTCCCACACAAGTTTCCCGCTAACACCCAGAGTGGGGGAACATTCTGGGGGTTCAATACGGGAATCTCACCCCTCGTACACACGAAACTTATAAGTGTACCCTGAGGTACTCTCACAATGTTTGTACAGCTTCACGCCATACCTCCCCCGCTTAGAGGGAACATACTGGCGGAAAATGAGTCTCCCCTTGAAAGCAATGAGAGACTCATCAACCACGACCTCCCTTCCAGGTACATAGGCCTCCAAAAATTTGGCCCCGAAGTGATCGATGACCGGCCTGATTTTGTACAGGCGGTCATAGGCAGGATCACCTTTCGGGGGACATGCTGCATTATCTGCATAATGCAGGCATTTCCGAATGGCCTCAAAACGGGAACGTGTCATGGCCATACAGTAGAGTGGGGTCTGGTAGAGGACGTCCCCACTCCAGTACTGCCTGACACTGGGTTTTTTGACTAGGCCCATGTGCAGCACGAGGCCCCAAAATGTCCTCATCTCGGCTGCACTGACCGGAGTCCAGCCACCGGACCTAGCCAAAATGGAGCCCGGGTGTTGAGCAATGAACTGTTGGGCGTACAGGTTCGTCTGCTCCACCATTAGATTTACCAGTTGGTCACTGAAAAAAAGACTAAAATAGTCATGTTCAGTGAAGCCCACTGTGGAAATCTGGATTCCTGGTTGGCCAACAAAATCAGGAATCACGGGCTCAAAATCCTCTGGGGTACACCATGCAAGTTCACCGGTAGGGGGCTCAGATGGACTTATCTGGTGGGCCGGAAATATAGTACGAGCCCCAGAGCTGCTCGTACTAGTGTGGGCCACAGGGTCCCTGGCATGGGGGTCCCCTTGCTCCGCCTGGCGGCGTCTCCGCCGCATTGAGGGCTCATCATCATCACTAGATGATGAGGAGGACGCGGATGACAGGAAAAGTGGGGTCATCCTCGTCCTCACTGGGGCTCTCGGAGTCGGAGGCAAGCAGGGTGTATGCCTCCTCGGCCGAGAACGTCTGGCGAGCCATAGCGGAGTGTGTGTCTGCGTGTGTGTGTGGAAAACTTTATTTAGTGTGGGGGCACGGGTGTTCGCGTACAATTTCCCCTAAACCTAACAGAAAAAAAACGAACTAATGAAAATGAAAGCCCAAAAAAAAAAAAAAAAAGATTCAAACTTGCTGATCAGCGGTCCGAAGCTGATCAGCGGTGGGGTGGGCGCCAATGCGCTAACAGTGGCTGGACGCTAAAAGTGCCGGCCACAGTCGGCGTACAAAGAAGAAAAAAAACTTGCGCCCCAAAAAATTTGTGTGGGGGGCAAGCTGCAGCACCCCTGGGGGGTCTAGGGTCACACAGCTGAGTGTGCTGTGGACCCCAGACACCTGATCAGGGTGATGCTAAAAAACACTTTTTTCCCCCCCTAAACTCTCCCTGCCTAATCTAAGCTGTCCCTAAACCTGTCCCTAGGTACCTTTTTAGTGCCAGATGGCACTGTGGTGGCTCATATGGGGGGTGCTGGGCAAAGATGGGGGGTGCTGGGCACAGATGAGGGGTGCTGGGCTCAAAGATCCACGGGGCTCCTCTCTCTACGGCTCCAGGACGCAGTGTGGAAGCGGAGAGCAGAGCTGGGGGAACTTAACTCCCGCCCGTGCAGTCAATAGGAAGCGATCCTGAGAGATGATGTCACCGCCACCTCCCAGGATCTAAGGATGGTGATTGGTGGTGTATTATCACACCACCGATCACCATCCAATTCCGGGTTATCGGGTCACCGGAGACCCGAATAACCTGGAAACGCAGCAAACCGTAGGTCTGAATTGACCTGCGGTTTGCTGCGATCGCCGATATGGGGGGGTCACAGGACCCCCCTCGACATTGTCACAGAGTGCCTGCTGAATGATTTCAGCAGGCACTCTGTTCCGATCACCTCCCGCCGCGCGGCGGTGATTGGAAATACACAGGGCGTACCTGGACGCCCTGTGTCCCCAAGAGGTTAAAGGGGATGTGTCACCAGAAAATTATCTGTCGTTTAAATCAAGTTTTTATGTTAAACATATTTTTAAGAATTTGATGATGTTATTTTTTATCTTTTATTTTACTATCTATAGTAAAAAATAAATAAATACTGAACTGCTGCTGTTTCCACTGTAGACAATAGGCTGACACTGTTCTGTAGAGATCATTTCTCAGCAGTCATCTCATTATCATCATATGCAGGATTATACTTCTGAATCCGCAATTCCGTTGCCGAAAAAAATAGAACATGTCCTATTCTTGTCCCCAAGAAAAGGTATTTTCTATTATAGTGCCGGCGATGTGCAGTCTGCGAAATGCGGAGCGCACATTGCCGTTGTCCGTGTTTTACGGATCCGCAATTTGCGGACCGCAAAACACCTACGGACGTCTGAATGGACCCTTAAAGTGGTTTTCCAAGATTTTCATATTGATGACCTATCCTCAGGCTAGGTCATAAAAATAAAAAAAACGCCCCCGCTAATCATCTGTTTAAAGAGACCGCAGAGCTCCTTATGTTCATCAATCAAATGCCCTAGGCGGAGTTCAATCCCACTCAAATGGGGCTGAGCTGTGATACCAAGCACGGCCACTATACAATGTACGGCGCTGTGCTTGGTGAGCTGCAAGGAGGCCACAGCGCTCATAGGACCTTCAGTAAGCACAGCGCCCTCCTCAAACAGCTGATCGGCGACTCTAGAGGTGGAGGTACTGGCGGCTTCACAGACAACACAGGAGCACAGCAGCTGGGAGGATGGAAAGATTAGTAAGTATTCTATCCTCCCCGCACCTCGCTTCCTCCCTTCTGCAGAGGGGGCAACAGGCAATATGTCTGGTTTATAGGGTTGATCATGCTGACAGAGACTCTTTAATGGGGTTCAATGCTTTGAACAATTACTTTTCCTTAGAAGGGACCCCCAACAATATTTTGATCACATGTTATCCTGCTAAGACCCCCAGTGAACAGCTGTAATCTGTGGAGGAACTCTACAGCACCACCAACGGAGAAATAAAGTTTATTATACAATTCCTATTGAGATGAATGGGCCGTCCTTCTGATACAGAGACATCGCACACAGAGAGTCAATCCATGTAGCCAGATAACCCTTTAAAGAGGACATATTTGGTATTGTCACGTTTGTAACAACCTGCTATATAAAAATAGCATGTGATCTAACCTGTCAGATGAACATTGTAAAAAAGAAAAAAGAAAAACGGTGCCAAAACAGCTATCTTTTGTTACCTTGCCTCACAAAAAGTGTAATGTAGAGCAACCAAAAATCATATGCACCCTAAAATAGTACCAACAAAACTGCCACCTTATCCCGTAGTTTCCAAAATTGGGTAATTTTTGGGGGAATTTCTACTCCAGGGGTGCATCAGGGGGTTTTCAAATGTGACATGGCAACTTAAAATTATCCCAGTCAAATCTGCTTTCCAAAAACCATATGGTGTTCCTTGGATTCTGTGCCCAAACAGCAGTTTACGACCACATATGAGTTTTGTTTGGCTGTTAACCCTTGCTTTGTTACTTGAAAAAATTGATTGAAATAGAAAATCTGCCAAAAAAGTGAAGTTCTGAAACTTCATATACATTTTCCTTTAATTCTTGTGGAACACCTAAAGGGTTAACAAAGTTTTTAAAATCGGGTTTGAATACCTTGAGGGGTGTAGCTTCTAAAATGGGGTCATTTAAAGGGAACCTGTCACCTGGATTTTGGGAATAGAGCTAAGGACATGGGTTGCTAGATCGCCGCTAGCACATCCACAATACCCAGTCCCCATAGCTCTGTGTGCTTTTATTGTGTAAAAAAAACTATTTGATACATATGCAAATTAACCTGAGATGAGTCCTGTCCCTGAGATGAGTCCAGCGTGAAGGAGCCCAGCACCGCCCCGCATCCTCAGAATCTCCTCCTTGCTCCCCGACGTCAGAAAGCTAGAGCGCCGTAATCTCGCAATGCGTGAGCTAGCGCATGCGCAGTTCCTTCCCTGAGGCTGATGTTAGCACAGGGAAGGAACACTATGAGGACACTGCTGGACTCATCTCAGGGACAGGACACATATCAGGTTAATTTGCATATGTATCAAATCGTTTTTTTTTACACAATAAAAGCACACAGAGCTATGGGGACTGGGTATTGCGGATGTGCTAGCGGCCATCTAGCAACCCGTGTCCTCAGCTCTATACACAAAATCCTGGTGGCAGGTTCCCTTTAAGGGTGGTTTCTATTATGCAAGCCCCACAGTAACTTCATAACTGAACTGGTCCTTAAAAAAGTGGGTTTTGGAAATTCTGAAAAATTTCAAGATTTGCTTCTAAACTTCTAAACCTTCTAACATCTCCAAAAAATAAAATGGCATTCACAAAATGATCCAAACATAAAGTAGACATATGGGAAATGTAAAGTAATAACTATTATATGAGGTATCACTATCCGTTTTAAAAGCAGACAAATAGAAATTTGGAAAGTTGTGAATTTTCCAAATTGTTTGGTAAATTTGGGATTTTTTTTCAAATAAAAATGAAAAATATTGACTGAAATTTGCCCTATCATGAAGTACAATGTGTCACGAGAAAACAATCTCAGAATGGCTTGGATAAGTAAAAGCGTTCCAAAGGTATTACCACATAAAGGAACACATGTCAAATTTCCAAATAACGGCCTGGTCCTTAAGGTGAAAAATAGCAGAGCCCTGAAGGCTAAAGTTGAGGCAAGTGTGTGTCCTGATACAACAACTATATACACTGCTCAAAAAAATAAAGGGAACACAAAAATAACACATCCTAGATCTGAGTTAATTAAATATTCTTCTGAAATACTTTGTTCTTTACATAGTTGAATGTGCTGACAACAAAATCACACAAAAATAAAAAAATGGAAATCAAATTTTTTAACCCGTGGAGGTCTGGATTTGGAGTCACACTCAATAATAAAGTGGAAAAACACACTACAGGCTGATCCAACTTTGATGTAATGTCCTTAAAACAAGTCAAAATGAGGCTCAGTAGTGTGTGGCCTCCACGTGCCTGTATGACCTCCCTACAACGCCTGGTCATGCTCCTGATGAGGTGGCGGACGGTCTCCTGAGGGATCTCCTCCCAGACCTGGACTAAAGTATCTGCCAACTCCTGGACAGTCTGTGGTGCAACGTGACGTTGGTGGATAGAGCGAGACATGATGTCCCAGATGTGCTCAATTGGATTCAGGTCTGGGGAACGGGCGGGCCAGTCCATAGCATCAATGCCTTCGTCTTGCAGGAACTGCTGACACACTCCAGCCACATGAGGTCTAGCATTGTCTTGCATTAGGAGGAACCCAGGGCCAACCGCAGCAGCATATGGTCTGATAAGGGGTCTGAGGATCTCATCTCGGTACCTAATGGCAGTCAGGCTACCTCTGGCGAGCACATGGAGGGCTGTGCGGCCCTCCAAAGAAATGCCACCCCACACCATTACTGACCCAATGCCAAACCGGTCATGCTGGAGGATGTTGCAGGCAGCAGAACGTTCTCCACGGCGTCTCCAGACTCTGTCACGTCTGTCACATGTGCTCAGTGTGAACCTGCTTTCATCTGTGAAGAGCACAGGGCGCCAGTGGCGAATTTGCCAATCTTGGTGTTCTCTGGCAAATGCCAAACGTCCTGCACGGTGTTGGGCTGTAAGCACAACCCCCACCTGTGGACGTCGGGCCCTCATATCACCCTCATGGAGTCTGTTTCTGACCGTTTGAGCAGACACATGCACATTTGTGGCCTTCTGGAGGTCATTTTGCAGGGCTCTGGCAGTGCTCCTCCTGTTCCTGCTTGCACAAAGGCGGAGGTAGCGGTCCTGCTGCTGGGTTGTTGCCCTCCTACGGCCTTCTCCACGTCTCCTGATGTACTGGCCTGTCTCCTGGTAGCGCCTCCATGCTCTGGACACTACGCTGACAGACACAGCAAACCTTCTTGCCACAGCTCGCATTGATGTGCCATCCTGGATAAGCTGCACTACCTGAGCCACTTGTGTGGGTTGTAGACTCCGTCTCATGCTACCACTAGAGTGAAAGCACCGCCAGCATTCAAAAGTGACCAAAATATCAGCCAGGAAGCATAGGAACTGAGAAGTGGTCTGTGGTCATCACCTGCAGAACCACTCCTTTATTGGTGGTGTCTTGCTAATTGCCTATAATTTCCACCTGTTGTCTATCCCATTTGCACAACAGCATGTGAAACTGATTGTCACTCAGTGTTGCTTCCTAAGTGGACAGTTTGAATTCACAGAAGTGTGATTGACTTGGAGTTACATTGTGTTGTTCAAGTGTTCCCTTTATTTTTTTGAGCAGTGTATATAATTCGTATATAAGCCTTCAAAATAACAATTTCATACTATGATCATGTATTAACATTAAAATGAAATTTTTCCTTATAGGTTTCCATGAAAAAAGATGGATACAAAGAGTGAGAGAAAATGCTTGTAATGTGGTAATGTAAATTAAATGTGATATTTGTTCTTGCTTAGGTGCGGGACAGCAGCCGGGAACCATGTGGATCTCTCTCCTTCCTGCGCAAATCTACGAAATATGAACCGTCCCCGCATGTCCTTTGCCATTTGAATGTCACAATGCCACAGTACACACAGGTAGGACGGGTTCATGAGAGTCCAGTATGCCTCAGCCAAGGTTAAATGGTTTCACACTGTCAGCTGGGTCATTATTACACAGAAATACATTCACATGAACCAGTTCTGCATCATTTGAACATCATTTTACAGTTCAATATAAAAAAGGCTATGTAAAGTGTTGGGAAGTTCTGTAAATACATAACATTAATGCTGAATTACAACCTGTAATATAATCCAGAGCTGCATTCCCAATTCTGCAGCTAATTCATTAAGCCATGATCACATGTTTAGGATTCTGTCCTGCAGATTTTGCACCTAATTCTGGACATACTTTACAGCGATTCCAAAGGGAAATCCATATTATTTACACCACGACAAATAGTTTACGATTAGCTCCACTGACCTTCAGGGAAATTTAATGGGTTCTCCGGGAATGTTTTAAAATGGCTGCCAGCAGCCTGTCCAAGAACGTGAGCAGTACTGGTTGCCACCAGGTGCAGAGCTGCCTAGTAGGGTGAGTTTTCAGGGCCTCAATACACACTACACTGCTCTACAGTAGATGATAATGACATGATCCTGCCTACGATATTCCATCATGGCTGAGCAGCCTGACAGGAACGCTCACCATTGTGTAGTATATGCAAATGTAAGATCATAGTGTGTGATGAGGCCCCGCTCCCTCACCCCCTTAGGCAGGTCTGCAAATGGGGGCAACCCGTCTTTCTCTCTCTCTAGGACAGATTGCTGGCGACCATTTTAGATCATTCCTGGACAATCCCTTTAATCCACTGAGATCCTAAAAATGATCTAAAAATCCACTGCTTAGTGCAAAACCTTTGTGAATACTGCCTAAGAGGGAAGTAGGAAAACCTTTTCCTGAGGCCTCATGCACACGACCGTTGTTTTGGTCCGCATCCGAGCCGCAGTTTTTGCGGCTTGGATGCGGACCCATTCACTTCAATGGGGCCGCAAAAGATGCGGACTGCACTACGTGTGCTGTCCGCATCCGTTGCTCCGTTCGGGGGTCTGCAAAAAAAATATAACCTGTACTATTCTTGTCCGTTTTGCGGACAAGAATAGGCAGTTATAACAATGGCTGTCCGTGCCGCTCCGCAAATTGCGGAACGCACATGGACGCCATCCGTCGTGTGCATGAGGCCTAATGGTAAGGCTTGCTTAAATTCTTGTAATGCTCTGCATATTACAGAAAGAAAATCTAGTTTAAAGCAGATTTGTCAGGTCTCGTGTCTGAGAGCAACATAGGCTAGAGGGAGAGATGCTAACCTCAGGGATATACAGTTTTCTATGGTTTTATGTAGTATTTTCATTTAAAAAGCTGTTTATCTGCTGCAGGTGTCATACAGAAAACCTGTGAGATATAATTTCTCCCTCAACACATAGAGAGCCTGTGAGTCCTGCTTCCCACACATACATATAATGAAAGCCTGTGAGTCCTGCTTCTCTCACCCACATATAGAGAAAGCCTGTGAGTCCTGCTTCCCTCACCCACATATAGTGAAAGCCTGTGAGTCCTGCTTTCCCTACCTACTCAAGCGATAGCCTGTGAGTCCTGCTTTCCCCACCTACACATAGAGAAAGCCTATGAGTCCTGTTTCCTTCACCCAAATATAGAGAAAGCTTTTGAGTTCTGATTACCCTACTCACATATAATGAAAGCCTGTGAGTCCTGCTTTCCACACCTACACATAGAGAAAGCCTATGAGTCCTTTTTCCCTTATCTACATATAGAGAAAGCTTGTGAGTCCTGATTCCCCTATACACATATAATGAAAGCCTGTGAGTCCTGTTTCCCTCACCGACGTATAGAGAATGCCTGTGCATCCTGCTTTCCCCTCCCACACATAGAGAAAGCCTGCTTCACTGCCCACACACTGTGATTGACAGCTTCTCCATAATAAGAGGGTCTTAATATCCCCTTTAGCTGATGGTAGATCCTCTGGAGTTATGTAGAGGCACCGGCCTTTATGTAACTTCGGCGGATCTACCTCCGCTTCTAAATGTAAGACAGCTTCCTAGCTATCATACATATAGACCATTTTCTACAGCTAAAACAGGCGTAGACAATGGTGAATGAGACGGGCCGCCATGCCCACTTTTGTAGACCTGGTGTGAGCAGGGAAAAGTCACAGATTGCGGTGCAAAGGACCTTTGTGCCTCAATTTGCACCAGAAATACGCCTAATATAGGCATATTTCTGGTTAGTAAATGACCCCCTAAGTTTGTAAACAGGAATAACTATTCTATGTGTACCAGGACTCACAGGCTTTCTTTACATGTGAGCATAGAGAGCAGGGCTTGTAGGCATATTTTATGTGTAGGCAATGTAAGCAGGACTCACAGGCTTTCTCTATGTGTAGGCACAGGAAAGGGGACTCACAGGCTTCATCTTTGTGTAGGCACAGGAAAGAGGACTCACAGGCTTTCTCTATGTGTGGGCACAGGAAAGAGGACTCACAGGCTTCATCTTTGTGTAGGCACAGGAAAGAGGACTCACAGGCTTTCTCTATGTGTAGGCACAGGAAAGAGGACTCACAGGCTTCATCTATGTGTGGGCACAGGAAAGAGGACTCACAGGCTTCATCTTTGTGTAGGCACAGGAAAGAGGACTCACAGGCTTTCTCTATGTGTGGGCACAGGGAAGAGGACTCACAGGCTTCATCTTTGTGTAGGCACAGGAAAGAGGACTCACAGGCTTTCTCTATGTGTGGGCACAGGAAAGAGGACTCACAGGCTTTCTCCATGTGTGGGCACAGGAAAGAGGACTCACAGGTTTTCTCTATGTGTGGGCACAGGAAAGAGGACTCACAGGCTTCATCTTTGTGTAGGCACAGGAAAGAGGACTCACAGGCTTTCTCTATGTGTGGGCACAGGAAAGAGGACTCACAGGCTTCATCTTTGTGTAGGCACAGGAAAGAGGACTCACAGGCTTTCTCTATGTGTAGGCACAGGAAAGAGGACTCACAGGCTTCATCTATGTGTGGGCACAGGAAAGAGGACTCACAGGCTTCATCTTTGTGTAGGCACAGGAAAGAGGACTCACAGGCTTTCTCTATGTGTGGGCACAGGAAAGAGGACTCACAGGCTTCATCTTTGTGTAGGCACAGGAAAGAGGACTCACAGGCTTTCTCTATGTGTGGGCACAGGAAAGAGGACTCACAGGCTTTCTCTATGTGTGGGCACAGGAAAGAGGACTCACAGGTTTTCTCTATGTGTGGGCACAGGAAAGAGGACTCACAGGCTTCATCTTTGTGTAGGCACAGGAAAGAGGACTCACAGGCTTTCTCTATGTGTGGGCACAGGAAAGAGGACTCACAGGCTTCATCTATGTGTGGGCACAGGAAAGAGGACTCACAGGCTTCATCTTTGTGTAGGCACAGGAAAGAGGACTCACAGGCTTTCTCTATGTGTGGGCACAGGAAAGAGGACTCACAGGCTTTCTCTATGTGTGGGCACAGGAAAGAGGACTCACAGGCTTCATCTTTGTGTAGGCAGGGGAAGCAGGGCTCTCAGGCTTTCTCTATGTGTGGACGGTGAAAGTAGGACTCACGTGGCTTCTTCTCTGTATGTGGCAGGGAAAGCAGGACTCACAGACTCTCTATTTGAGGATGGGTGAAGAAGGACTCACAGGCTTTCTCTATGTGTAGGTGGAGAAAGCAGGACTCACAGTTACACAGCGTTTTACATTAAAAGACTGAATAAAATCATAGAAAACTTTATATCACCAAGTTCAGCGTCACTTGCTCTTTTTATGCTGCCCTCAGATAGGAGACCTGGCAGAGCTGCAGAGTAAGATTATTTGGGTGTAACTGTATATAATTTGACTAAGTGGGGATTGTCAGTAAAATGACCCATCATGTCACAGTTTTCCTATATATACAGTAGTCTAGTGCCTTTTCACCATGTAAGTTTCTTTCTGTTGGGTCATTTAGCTTTGGCTTCGCTTTTCTCACTTGTCTTACATTATGTGTTTTGGTTTTGCAGCTATTTTTTGTGCTACTGTGTTGTTCTTGCTATTGTCGTTTGTCTTGTGTTGTATGCAACTTGTTGCCTTTTTATTGTGCTTTTTATTTTATTTTTTACTTTTATTCACGTCCATGTCCTGTCTGCTTTACATTGAGTGTTACTATATTGTACCATTATGTAGTTGTGTAAAACTGAGTTGTGTTATCACAGGGACCAGGCAGCCTGGACAGGAGGAGGACGCTGACCCCACTTGCTCTGAGAGAGAGATACAGCCTTCTGAATGACAGCACAAGGGGTGAGACAGAGGGGCAGACCGAGTACATGGTTGGTAGAGATATATGTGGCGGATCACAGAAGAGGGAGAGAATAGATTAGAAAGATTATTTAGAACTGAGTAGATGTGGCAAAATCTCTGAGAAACACACTACGGAACTCAACCGCCTATCACTTTGTTCCACAAGGCATGGGTGAAATTTATCAAGTGCTGTGCAAGCGGAAATTAAAGTGGTTACTTATTACCAGTCAGGTCACAGGCTTTTGGAAAATTAAAAGAAAAACTGATTGGTTGCCATTAGCAACTGCACCAATTTTCCTTTTCAAAAATTCTCGTCCATTGTGTCCACATCAAGATTACCAATAATAAAGGGAGATCTAGCTTTTTTTCTTGTCTTTAAAGCATCTATGACTAAAACTAATGGCGGATTTACACGGTTTGATTATTAGGAACAAACATTCGCACAAATGCTAATTGGCCCATTTACAAGTGCTGCAGAAAACGCTCATTCATCGGGTGAAATGGTTTTTGGTCTGGACACCATAATCATTGTTTCTGGGCAGCTGTGTGAACAGGGATCTGCTGCCCAGAAACAATGAACGAGAGGTCGCAGTAGCCATGGCGGAGATGGTTGATGCATGTAAATGGAGCTCTTCTTCTCACTGACGAGCGGGCAGTTACCTGGAAGAAAGGCTTCCTTCTCGATAATTGTCTGCTTGTCGTTAGGATATGCCCCCATTGTCTGATAGGTGCGGGTCCCACCTCTACGACCTGCGCCGAGAACGGAGCGGGGAGAGTGCTGGCTGGAGGACGCCGGGTTTCCCGGGATCCGAACACCGCCAAGCGCTATGGGATTGGCTATTTTCGGCGGCCCCATAGAAATTAATTGAGGGCGGCTGCGCATGCGCAGTGTGCCCTCCACCACTTTCCCCGCTCCGTTCTCGGTGTAGGTGCGGGTCCCAGAGGTGGGACCCGCACCTATCAGACAATGGAGGCATATCCTAGCAATTTGCCCCCATTGTCTGTGATGGGAATACCCCTTTAAGATCTCATGCATGCATTAGTATAACTGATCTGTACAGGTATGTTCTATACGGCACCCCTAGAAAACTGTGGTTCCGTATATCACTATACAGTAGCTTACAAAGAATAGACTTATCTGTAGGTACAGCAGAATTCTTAAAAGATAAGAAACTGGAAATGAATGAAAATTATTACTGGGTGATTATGAGAAGGCAGAGAAGATTGTAGATGTATGTGGGCAAGGAATGATAAACCATAGATGAGCAAATAAGATCAGGGAGATAGCTGAGGGACCTTTAACATCACATTTTCGTTCCCCATCGAGCATTCCTCTGGGTCTGGTTGAATACATGTTAATACCCAAAAACGACATTCAAATGTATTCCTCAGCAGATCCACTCATATGAGGCAGGTGGAGTCCAAATGATTAGGCTTTAACCTGCTTTCTGTCTGTGAACGTCTTATTTGATGGACAGAATAATGAGGTATACTACGGTATTGTGTCCCCCCAAATGCAAGCAGGCGGAAAGAAGTTGAAGCAGGGCTGTTCAATTTAAGTGAATGGACCCACTGAGGAATATATCTGAATATCATTTTACTGGAATGCTCAGCGGAGATTAAAAACATGATGCGCACGGCCCCTAAGAAATAAGCTAGGACAGGTTGGGGACAGTATGTTTCATATATGGTCATATACTGGGTAGGTCTTAGGATTTCACTGCCTTTTTCTTTTGTCCCAACCCTCCACCTACATATCTTTCTTCTCTAATACCTACTACAGTCATAGCCTTTAATCAATATTGTCCTGTTATTGCTATCCTTTTACTGTCCTCTCTCAGTCCACAGTCCCTTCATACTGCCCATTCACAGTCCTATTACTGTCTTTTGCATAGTCCCCTCTTACAGTCTTTGACTGTCCTCTCTTACTATCTTCACAGTTTCTTTTTACTGTCCTCTTACAGCTCTCTCTCAGTCTATTGTCCCATCTTGCTCCTCTTCTTTCCCAGTCCCTTCTCATAGTCTTCTCATACTGTCCTCTCATGGTCCCCTCTTACTTTCTTCTCACGCTCCTCTCTTATGTTCTTTCATAGTCCCCTTATACTGTCCTCTCGCAGTCCCTTTTTGCTGTTCTTTCATAGCCCACTGTTACTGTCTTCTCATACTCTTGTCTTGTTCTTTCATAGTCAACTCATACTGTCCTCTCACAGTCCTCTTTTACAGTCCTCTCACAGTCCTCTTTTACTGTCCTCTCACAGTCCTCTTTTACTGTCCTCTCACAGTCCTCTTTTACTGTCCTCTCACAGTCCTCTTTTACTGTCCTCTCACAGTCCTCTTTTACTGTCCTCTCACAGCCCTCTTTTACTGTCCTCTCACAGTCCTCTTTTACTGTCCTCTCACAGTCCTCTTTTACTGTCCTCTCACAGCCCTCTTTTACAGTCCTCTCACAGCCCTCTTTTACTGTCCTCTCACAGCCCTCTTTTACTGTCCTCTCACAGCCCTCTTTTACAGTCCTCTCACAGCCCTCTTTTACTGTCCTCTTACAGTCCTCTTTTACTGTCCTCTCACAGCCCTCTTTTACAGTCCTCTCACAGCCCTCTTTTACTGTCCTCTCACAGCCCTCTTTTACAGTCCTCTCACAGCCCTCTTTTACAGTCCTCTCACAGCCCTCTTTTACTGTCCTCTCACAGCCCTCTTTTACAGTCCTCTCACAGCCCTCTCTTAGTTTCTTCTCGCAGTAACCTCATACTGCCTTCTCACACTTCCATCTTCCGTTCTTTCATAGTCCCCTCATACTGTTCTCTCAAAGTTCTCAGTCTCACAGTCCCCTCTTATTTTCTTCTCATAGTCACAACTCCTGTTCTTTCATTATCCTCTCATACTGTCCTCTCACGATCCCCTTTTACAATCTTCTCCCACTCCTATCTTCTGTTC
This sequence comes from Bufo bufo, assembly GCF_905171765.1. NCBI lineage: Eukaryota > Metazoa > Chordata > Amphibia > Anura > Bufonidae > Bufo > Bufo bufo. The sequence continues at coordinate 771,668,590 of NC_053389.1, read as the reverse complement.
TTTCATAGTCCCCTCATATTGTCCTCTCATAGTTCTCTCTTACTGTCTTCTGACAGTCCTCTCTTAGCCTTTTCTCACAGTCTCTTATTTCTATTCTTTTTACAGTCCCCTCTTACTGTCTTCTCATACTCTTGTCTTCTGTTCTTTCATAGTCCACTCATTCTGTCCTTTCACAGTCCTCTCTTGGTCTATTCTCACAGTCTCTTCTTGCTGATATTTCACAGTCCCTTCTTACTGTCTTCTTATAGTCTTGTCTTCTATTCTTTTATATTCTTTTCACAGTTCCCTTTTACTGTCCTCTCACAGTACTGTCAGCCTATTTTTGCAGTCCGTTCTTGCTGTTCTATCACAGTCCCCTCTTACTTTCTTTTTACAGTTGTATCTAAGATACTGTCCTCACATTTTCCTCTTACTTTTTCTTACACTGCCATATTCTGTTCTTTCATAGTCCCCTCATACTGTTCTCTCACAGTCCTCTTAGTTTAGTCTTACAGTCCCATTTTACAATTTTTTCACAGTCACCTCTTACTGTCCTCTCACAATCCCCTCTTGCTTTCTTCTCAAAATCGCATCTCTTATTCTTTCATAGTCCCCTCATACTGTCCTCCCACGGTCCCCTCTTACTCTCTTTATATAGTTTCCTCTTACAGTCCTCTTTCAGTTCCATCTTTTAAGGTGTCCATGCGTGTCATGTCAATCCCTACTTTTCCCCCACAGTCCCTTCTTGCTGTCCTCTGTCAGTCCCATCATACTGTCCTTATCATATGCATGTGGGGGCCTTTACTGTTCTCACCGTTCCCTCATACTTTCCTCTCACAGTCCTCTCACGGTCCCATCTCACAGTCCTCTCACGGTCCCATCTCACAGTCCTCTCACGGTCCCATTTCACAGTCCTCTCACAGTACCTTTTCACTCTCCTCTTACAGTACCCTGTGACTCTTTTGTACAGTCCAGTATTACACATTTACTACATTAGTTACAGCCCCTTTTATCTCCTATGTCTTTTATGATATCCAATCTTCTCCCCCAAAGTTTATTTTCCTATTTTTTACACGTTATATTTTCTGCCTCTTTAATTTGTCCTACATTTTTACTGCTCCAAAGTCACCCCCTTTTCCTTGTCTCCCCAGGCTCTCTCAGTGGCACAGAGCACTTTGACATGAAGATGGCCGTTATATCAGAGCACCTGGGTCTAAGCTGGGCCGGTGAGCTTACACTCCAACACTGGAAGACTCATGCCCTTCATACTAATTATAACTAACCCTGTAAAATATCATTGTAGGGGCATCATCTGTTCTGGACACAAACAATCAATCAAGGGACTGAGCATATTGTCACAGTGTCCTTGTCCTTGAACAGAGAACACCATTATCCACGTCACTTACCATGTGTTACTGTGCATTAGCGCTGTGCTCAAGGTTTCGTTTTTTGGTTAATATATTTATTGTTTGTCTTTTCATGGAATTTTTTAGACCTGACATTATTAACCGCCCCCAGAAATGCAGTTTTAGCCTGTGGGGATGGCTTTGCGTCAGCGTCATTTGGTGTAATCACAGCACCATCTACAGGCTGTATGAGAGCACTACAAGTAGCATTACCTTTTGCTAATGGAGGAAAGTGGTCATCCTAATGCTCTAGATCTTATCACTTACGAGTTCCTAAAATGTCCTCACCACAATGCCTCTAGAGCAGGGCTCCGACAAGCTCTCTGGGTGCCCTAGGCTCACCCCAGCCCTTCGTCTGTGTAAAGGGTGTCATTCTAATGCCCGCTTCTGTAGGGATTCACCCACAGGATCCACCACCTACATTGTAGATGCAGCATCTTATTGGTCGTACAAGAAAATTTCATGGCAGAACTTGTTTTTTAACCCAATGGCACCCTATGTGACTTCCTACTCTGCCTACCCGTGCCTACCTACACAAGTCAACCATAGTGCCCTGGTAAGGCTAGAGCCAACAACAGTGCCCTCATAAGGCTACTTTCGCATTGTATATGACAGTGGTATATTACTCTCGTTGTATACCTCCATCAGTTGGCGCCATATTGACACACAGTGCCATTTGATGCACATTATACATTCTTCTGGTTACTGTCCATTCGCCTAGGACGTTTTGGAAACATAGTACCCTAGGTACCAGTGATAAGTCCTGGCATATGATTGCGGTGTGTGCGGTGTCTGTCCATGGATTGTACAGTATGTGAAGTGGATGGCCCGGTATATACGACCTCTGTTCTTAGGGTACGTGTGCATGGTAATTTTGGCTGCGACAGATGTCGCGCGACCTAAGATCACAGTGTAGTAGGCCTGCCATTGGAATGAAGGAGGTCGCAGCGTGACTCTCACATTTACTACGACCAGGACACACCCGTTGCAAAGGATCTAGCAGTGTGTTTCAGATTCACGTGCCGCAGTTGCACCAAATGTGTGCTCCTAATGTGCACTGCGACCCCATTCATTCCTATGACAGCCCTGCTATACTGCGATCTTTGGTCATGCAACAGCTGTCACGGACAGAATTTCCATGTAGACGTGCCCTTACATGTCATATTCCTGTCTCGTCACCTGGTTATTGTTGCTCTTGTTGTATGTTATGCCATATATTATATGATTTTTTTCATTTTAATACCCGTCTCCTGGACGGCACATTGCCGTCTGTAGTCATTATTTTTATTTATTTTTTTCAAATTAGGATTATTAAATGATATTACCCAGGCTGGGGCAGACCAAACCAGAGCTGTAGAACAACAAGTTCCAGAATGCCTGCCTCCATTGTCAGTTACATAGCTGTGTGTTGAGTTGTCAGCAGATATAAATAGGCCTCCATAATCTTGCTTGTATATCCATTAGGGCGCTTCGGATAGCTTCAGGATTAGCATTATCAGTTTTACAATATACCGGTACTTTCATTTACATTTTTTATTTTATTTTTTTATAATAATAATATGCACATTTTGATCAAATTGTGTGAGCCCATCAACCACATCATGGTGACCCATTCATGGTTGGTCCCTATGCTAAAGTTTAAGGGGTTTATATAAAAACAACAGCCGTCCATAAGCTCTAATGGATGACATAGAGATACCATAGAGAATGAACCCCCGTTATTAGTCAGAGCGGAGAGCAGCTACCAACTCTGGAGGACTCGGCATGACCTGTTTGCCCTTTTAAAAAAAAGCATCTTGCAATACCACATTTCTCCTGCAGTGGCCACTGCAGCAAAACAGTGCAGCTACCAACAGCTTTCCTCGATCCTAACAGCTGATCAAAAGAGGAACACCCACCTCTTTCTAGCTAGAGTAATACTCTGCTCGCCCCTTCTACATCCGCAGCACATCCAGGGCATCTGAATGTACCTTGAAAATGATGGCTCTTCAAACTTCCAACATGCACACTGATAATTATCTATGGTGATGCACGAGTCTCCATGATACCCAATGTTCAAATGTAGCCACACCACCTATGTATGAAAAGTTACTGCTACAACCAGCTTAAAGGGGGCTTCCCACCGCAGTAACTGATGGTGTACGGCTGGGATATATCACTGGAGGGTTCGACTGCTAGAACTCCGATCCATAATAGAGGGAATTACCAGCAGTGCTTTTTATCACAGCAAATCCAAATCCTAAAATTGTACCAAATGACGTATAAACATTTATCAATATTTCATAATCATATCAAACATTTATATCTATATGTCCAATATACGCAGGTAAAGAGGAGCTGTCACTTCTCCCACTTGTATTCCCCATAATATAACAATTCTGGAGCATATTCTCATAGAATTCTGCATTGTGCCATTCCTCTATTATGCCTTCTAGAAATTTATGAAAAGAAAATTCACAAGTGGGTGTTACCCAGCCAATAAATTGTCAATTTATTCATCATTTCTGGGAGAAACAACAGAGGAACACAGGCTTCACGCGTGCTTCTACAAGGATTTACTAAAATGGAGATGCCAGGAAATGGGACAGGTGCTCTTGAAGTACACCATAGATTGTGCTAACCCTCAACCATCTCAGATGTCCCCTAAATAGCTTCGCTCCTAGGCACATTATCATCTCATTAGGTTTTTGCTGATGCTGTCCTCTTTAGAAATTAGATTACACTTGTGGTGATGGCTGATCTGTCCTCTTCACAGAACTGGCGCGGGAGCTGCAGTTTGAGATGGACGACATCAATAGGATCAGAGTGGAGAATCCCAATTCACTGCTGGAGCAGAGTGCGGCGCTACTTCACCTCTGGGCGTCGCGGCAAGGCTCCAACGCAAAGCGTACGTATACTCTGATCAGGGGGAAAAGGTATATAATGTCGAGCTCTGGTTCCTTATCCCATAAAATACACCCCAGGGGTAAGCGATTGCCCCTCCTGTTGACTCTTTTTGGCCCTGTTGTATCAAAGGTCCGTTATTTTGCCAGAACCTGAACCATTGGAGGATCCTGTGACCCTAGTGACAGACCTAACCTGCGCCATAAACCAACCCATCCATCTCTGCCAATTCTACATGCACACGACCGTTGTGTGTTTTGCGGTCCGCAAATCACGGATCCGCAAAACATGGATGGCGTCCGTGTGCGTTCTGCAATTTCTGCCGGACAGCCTTTAATATAACTGCCTATTCTTGTCCGCAAAGCGCGGACAAGAATTGGACATGTTATATTTTTTTTTTGTGGGGCCACGCAACGGAGCACGGAGTGCTGTCCGCATCTTTTGCGGCCCCATTGAAGTGAATGGGTCTGCATCCGAGCTGCCAAAACTGTGGCTCGGATGCGGACCAAAACAACGGCCGTGTGCATGAGGCCTAATAGCAAGAAGGGGATCCTTGGCACCGCTTATCTCAAGGATAACAATGGAACTGGACGGGTTAAAATCCAAACTGTTAGGGCTCGTGCACATGAACGTATTTTCTTTCCGTGTTCGTTCCGTTTTTTTTGCAGACCGTATGCAGAACCATTCATTTCAATGGGTCTGCAAAAAAAATGGAAGTTACTCCGTGTGCATTCCGTTTCAATATGTTCGTATTTCTGTTCCGCAAAGAAATAGAACATGTCCTATTATTGTCCGCATTACGGACAAGGATAGGACCGTTCTATTAGGGGCCGGCTGTTCTGTTTCCCAAAATACAGAATGCACAGGGGCGTCATCCGTAATTTTTTCAAAATAAAAATGAATATGAATGAAATGTTAATGTACTAAAAATTGTCACCTACACAAAGTACAACTCGCCCCACAAAAAACAAAGCCTCGTACAGCTGGATTCCGTCAGTCCAAAAATAAGTTCTGACTGACGGACTACAATTAAGGCCGGGTTCACGTCACCGTTAAGTTTTCCATTCTTCTGATCCGTCAGAAGGACAGAAAAATATGAAAAAGGGATCCTTTATTTTTGTGCATCTGCTGTGCTAATTTTGCATCCGTTTTTGTCCGTTCCGTCAGAGATGCGCTATTTTTGACGGAAGAAAAATTCTTCCTCACAGGACTTTTTTTTTCCTTCAAAACTAAATGGTGATGTGAACCCGACCTAAGGGGGAAAAGGACTATGAAAAGTATCCCCTCTCCCCCCCTACACCGAGCTTTCCCATCCTCCAAGCTGAAGACTGTCCATTGCTTCACCGATTCCTTATCATTTCTGGCCATTACTTGCAGTGGAAGACCTCTACACAGCTCTGCGAAACATCGACCGAAATGAGATCGTCACCATGTTGGAGGGATCTGGGCGTCAGAGCAGAAGCCTGAAGGGGGACCACCGGTATACGAACAGTGATGGATCTATTTCCCCCTCTCAGAGGAACGGGTCAGTGGCATGGGCGTCCTCACCAAGTAAGTGACACCAGGCTTACTGCATGTAGGCCCTTCCTCTATGAACCCTATATTTGAGACTAGACAGCGAGCCCAGAGGCCACGTGCATCTCTCGGGTGTTCTCCCACTGGCACCTGGCTCCCCTCTTCCTTCTTTTGTCTACCGTCTGTGTACTATTGTATCTCCTCTTCTGGCTCCTCACATGTGTTTTAATGTGAACATCACTTTTGTTTTACTAAATACACATTCTCCATAAGATAACAATTCTGGAACATCTTTTCTTAGAATTCTGTTACTCTATTATTCCTCCAGTAAATATATGAATATATTGACAAGTGGGGGTTACCATTCCCCTTACCAATAGGGTGTGTCCCACACAGTCTGATATTGTCGGCACTGGTTGGACAGTGTCAGGTTGTGAAGGGGAATGGTAACACCCACTTGTCAATTGACTCATGTGTTCAGGAGGAATTACAGAGCAATGTCCTACTGGAGCCTAGTTATTTTAAGGTCAACATAAGGATATGCAAACATTAAAGGGGAAAAAACTGATCTTTAAAGGGGTTTTCCTATAATAAAATATTGATGACTTATCATCAGATTGGTTATACTGTAGGTCTGACTTCCAACAACCCCTGAAAATCAGCATCTTGATGAGCCTGAGGTGAGCAGTGCGCTCTCTTCTTAGGCCTGTAACGTAACGTCCCATACATCGATCACATGGCCTGTGTGCAGCTAAGGCCGATTTCGCATTAGCGTTAGGAATTTCGTTATAGAGTTCCAATATAACGGAATATAATGCAAAATGGAGGCCTTTAAGAGGCATTCTGTTTGGCTCCGTCCTAATATATGTCTATGGGCACAAATAACGGTTCTGTTTTTTTTTCATTATGCATGACGGAAAAAATAGTTCTTGTCGACAGGACTACTATTTCCATCATGTGTAACGGAAAAAATGTAACCATTATTTGTGCCCCTAGACATATATTAGGACGGAGAAAAACTGAATGCCTCTTAAAGGCCTCCATTTTGCATTCTGTCCTGGGATTCCGTTATTCCGTTATAACTCTGTTATAACGGAACTCTATAATGGTATTCCTAACGCTAATGGGAACCCGACCTAAGTCCCATTCAAGTTATTGGGCCTGGGCTGCAGTACCAAACACAACCACTATACAATGTACAGCGCTGTGCTTGCTAAGCTGATGGGCGGGAAGGGGGGGCGGGTGTCGGACACCCACAGATCTTATATCGATGACCTATCCTGAGGATAGGTCATCGATATTATAATCTCAGAAAACCCCTTCAATATTGATGACCTATCCAGTGTAACGGTCGTGTTTCAGTGCCATTCAAGTGAATGAGAGAACTGTAATAAAAATCAGGCACAGCAGAGTTGTGCCTAGTTTCGGGGCATCATGGCTCCAGCCAACAGCTGATCGGTGGGGGTCCTAGGGATAGGTGATCAATATTGAAGTCCTAGAGTTACAGTTTTTTCAAGGGCAAGATTCACTAGAAACCATCAGTTATTAAAATATATTATAGAATATTAAAGTGACCCTCCGGACATTCCCCTCGGTATATGTATGGTATCTCATTCCGCTCGTACTGTACTAGAAATCAGCTCTCAATGCACTGACGTCCTGAGGAGCCTGTGATGGGCTTGTCTTTATACATAGCAGCCAATCAGAGAAGAGCAGAGCTGCAGGGGGAGGGAGTCAGCAGCAGCCTGAACCAATGATGAGACAGGAGGCGTGTCCCAGACTACCTTACACCCCCCCGTAGGCACTAAGGCTTAGCTGTAGTCACATATCACAGCTCTGCTCTGATACAGCTGAGCAAAGAGCAACCAAGGAGCGAGATCTGAGGAAATAAATTAGCAGCTAATAATCCACTGTAGATAATGACCTGCATATCACATTTGAGCCCTTGACTGGACAGTCCCATTAAGAAAACCTCTTCATCTAACAAACTGGCCATCTGCACAGATTGCATGCCATCAGCACTAACCTCAGAGGGGTCAATCACCCAAAATTCTCCATTTTCAGTGCTGGTCATGTGAAACTAACCATAGGATTATACTGACTATATGAGCTATGTGGAGCTTGGCTTCACCTCTACTTGCTTCCGTGTATAAGCCGTACTTGGTATGATCCACGTCTGTCCCATCTTCTCACCCATCCCTGTGCCCATGCAGAATTATTGTGGGCTAGAGTCAATGTGTGTATGTCTCACCCTTTCTCTCTCTCCTTTCTCTCACTTCTTTTCTGAGCCTCTTCGTTCACCTCTGACCTCCTCATGCTTCTGCTCTTCCTCTTTCAGTCAGGACCAGGTGCCCCTCCATCCTCAATCCCACCCTAAACCTGAGGGATGTATGCATTTTTGTGGCCTTTAATCAGTCACAAACTCTAGTTCATATACTGTAGATCAATGTATTAAGCGTGTTCCATGTACATATTTAAAGGGGTTGTCCGGTATTAGAAAAACATGACTGCTTTCTCCCCAAAACAGCGCCACAGCTGTGCACAGGTTAATTGTGGTATTGCAGCTCAGCCCCATCCATGTCAATGGAGCCATGGGCAGGTGTGGAGCTGTTTCTGGAAAGAGAGAAGCCACGTTTTTCTAATCCCTTTAAATATAAATTATATTGTATTAGACTATTGGATGATTCAAGTGTGCACACCTCAAGCTGCTTCTTTTTAGATTTCTATTTATACTTTAAGTAATATTTGTTGGAGCTCCATTTTGGTGTCCTATTCACCTCCATACAAAAGTATTGGATTTCCCTAGGGGACTGACCCATATTCAAGCCCCATAGACATCACCAGGAGCTTCATATCAGCCTTTGATTGATCTATCTGGGGGTCTGAATACAGAACAGCCCTCTAGTGGCAGCCACTAGAAAATTTATTAGCAAAGTAAAACATTTTATTTGTTGCCTTAGGGTACGACCACATGACGTGGCCAATAATAAGGAAGACGGACTAAACAATGCAGTGCTGTTTAGGCTCGTGTGACCATGCAAGACGCTGCTGCAACATGGTCACAGCAGGGACGGACTGGCCAGGACCCTACAGGGAAATTTCCCAGTGGACGGATGCCCAGGGTTTCGCCCAAGCCCTCCTCATGGCCACCAGCTGGATACCTAATGATCTCATGGTCTCAGTAGTATTTAAAGGGGTTGTCCGGGCTTTCTCTATTGATGACCTATCCCCACGGCATACCTAGAAACAAAAGGAAAGAAAATTGTGTTGTCACCCAGTTATAGGGGGCTGCAGAGGTACTAGTCACACCCAGACCCTGGTACCTAAGGGACCATCCCAATGGCGCCAGTATTATAAAAGGCACATGGTAGGTGGGGCACAGGGGCGGATTAAGTTCACACGGGCGTTGCACGAAAATGTGCGGGTGCGTTGTGGGAACACCCGCGATTTTTCCGTGCGAGTGCAAAACATTGTAATGCGTTTTGCACTCGCGTGAGAAAAATCGCGCATGTTTGGTACCCAAACCCGAACTTCTTCACAGAAGTTCGGGCTTGGGATCGGTGTTCTGTATTATTTTCCCTTATAACATGGTTATAAGGGAAAATAATAGCATTCTGAATACAGAATGCATAGTAAAACAGCGCTGGAGGGGTTAAAAAAATAATAATTTAACTCACCTTAGTCCACTTGATCGCGTAGCCGGCATCTCCTTCTGTCTCCTTTGTTGAACAGGACCTGTGGTGAGCATTAATTACAGGAACAGGACCTTTGATGACGTCACTCCGGTCATCACATGATCCATCACCATGGTAAAAGATCATGTGACGTACCATGTGATGACCGGAGTGACGTCACCAAAGGTCCTTTACCTGTAATTAATGCTCACCACAGGTCCTATTCAACAAAGGAGACAGAAGGAGATGCCGGGCCGCGATCAAGTGGACTAAGGTGAGTTAAATTTTTTTTTATTTTTTTTTAACCCCTCCAGCGCTGTTTTACTATGCATTCTGTATTCAGAATGCTATTATTTTCCCTTATAACCATGTTATAAGGGAAAATAATAATGATCGGGTCTCCATCCCGATCGTCTCCTAGCAACCGTGCGTGAAAATCGCACCGCATCCGCACTTGCTTGCGGATGCTTGCGATTTTCACGCAACCCCATTCACTTCTATGGGGCCTGCGTTGCGTGAAAAACACAGAATATAGAGCATGCTGCGATTTTCACGCAACGCACAAGTGATGCGTGAAAATCACCGCTCATGTGCACAGCCCCATAGAAATGAATGGGTTGGTATTCAGTGCGGGTGCAATGCGTTCACCTCAAGCATCGCATCCGCGCGGAATACTCGCCCGTGTGAAAGGGGCCTAAGTGATTGGGTCTGAGCTGTAATACCAAGTGCAGTGCTATCAAATGGACAGAGCTGTGCTTGGTAACGAGCAAAGAGGCTGCGGCGCTCACTTTAACATCGCGGTCTCCTCAAACAGCTGATTGGTGGGGGTGCCAGGAGTCTGACCCCCACCATCTAATAACTCTCTGTGTACAGATGTCACCTGCAGTCCTATGTAACACCCCACATAACACAGTGAACTATTGTGTTATGTGGGGTGTTAGGCCCCTTTCACACGGGCGAGATTTCCGCACGGGTGCAATGCGTGAGGTGAACGCATTGCACCCGCACTGAATCCAGACCCATTCATTTTTATGGGGCTGTGCAGATGAGCGGTGATTTTTTACGCATCACTTGTGCGTTGCATGAAAATCGCAGCAAGGTGCTCTTTGTGGGTTTTCCACGCAACGCAGGCCCCATAGAAGTGTTCGGGGCTGCGTGAAAATCGCAAGCATCCGCGGTGCGATTTTCACGCTCGGTTGCTAGGAGACGATCGGGATGGGGACCCGATCATTATTATTTTCCCTTATAACATGGTTATAAGGGAAAATAATAGCATTCTGAATACAGAATGCATAGTACAATAGGACTGGAGGGGTTAAAAAAAAAACAACATAATTTAACTCACCTTAATCCACTTGTTCGCGCAGCCGGCATCTCTTCTGTCTTCTTCTTTGCTGTGCACAGGAAAAGGACCTGTGGTGACGTCACTACGCTTATCACATGATCCGTCACATGATCCATCACCATGGTAAATGATCATGTGATGGACCATGTGATGAGCGCAGTGACGTCATCAAAGGTCCTATTCCTCAAAGAAGAAGACAGAAGAGATGCCGGCTGCGCGAACAAGTAGATTAAGGTGAGTTAAATATTTTTTTATTTTTTTTTAACCCCTCCAGCCCTATTGTACTATGCATTCTGTATTAAGAATGCTATTATTTTCCCTTTTAACCATGTTATAAGGGAAAATAATAACATCTACACAACACCTACTCCAAACCCGAACTTCTGTGAAGAAGTCCGGCTTCGGGTTTGGGTACCAAACATGCCGATTTTTTTCACGCGCGTGCAAAACGCATTACAATGTTTTGCACTCTCGCGGAAAAATCGCGCATTTTCCCGCGACGCACCCGCATCTTATCCGGGCCAAAAACATGACGCCCCTGTGAAAGAGGCCTTACATAGGACTGCATGGAACATCTACTATTTTTTGCACACAGAAAGTTATCACTGTTATCTGGGCTGTTACATAGGACTGCAGGTGACAAATTAAAATTTTAGTTGCCAAATTTTAAATACATATGATTATGATAAAAAAAAGACTTGGAGGAGAAGATGAGACACAGGTCACAGTAGTGAACCAGCTCTACATATAGGGGAATACAACATCACATACCTGTTACATCCAGTGACATCTCCTGTCATGTAGACCTTCTCTTTCCTCTTCTCCTCCGTTTGACCCAGACCACCATGACAAATTCTTTCAGCCGCATCTCGTCTCTACAGAGTTTGTTACACAGACACGTTAGATTTCTCATAATTGGGGTCCTTTATCAAACTGGTGTAAAGTAGAACTGGCTTAGGTGTCCATAGCAGCCAATCAGATTCCACCTTTAATTTTCCAAAGGAGCTGTGAAAAATGAAAGGTGAAATCTGTTGCTATGGGTAACTAACCCAGTTCTATTTTACACCAGTTTGATAAATTACCCCAAAGGTACCTATAGTGTCTACAGCAATTATAATGTCCCATAGAGTGACCCCAGTAATAAATAATGTCCCCTAATAGAAACGCCCCCACACTACCCCCATATAGTAATTTCCCCCACACTACCCCCATATAGTAATTTCCCCCACACTGCCCCCATATAGTAATTTCCCCCACACTGTCCCATATAGTAATTTCTTCCACACTGCCCCATATAGTAATTTCCCCCACACTGCCCCATATAGTAATTTCCCCCACACTACCCCCATATAATAATTTCCCCCACACTGTCCCATATAGTAATTTCCCCCACACTGTCCCATATAGTAATTTCTTCCACACTGCCCCATATAGTAATTTCCCCCACACTGCCCCATATAGTAATTTCCCCCACACTACCCTCATATAGTAATTTCCCCCACACTACCCCCATATAGTAATTTCCCCCACACTGCCCCCATATAGTAATTTCCCCCACACTGCCCCCATATAGTAATTTCCCCCACACTGCCCCATATAGTAATTCCCCCCACATTGCCCCATGAAGTAATTTGCCCCCACACTGCACCCCATGAAGTAATTTGCCCCCACACTGCACCCCTGAAGTAATTTGCCCTCACACTGCCCCCCATAAAGTAATTTGCCCCCACACTGCACCCCATGAAGTATTTTGCCCCCACACTGCACCCCCATGAAATAATTTGCCCCCACACTGCACCCCCATGAAGTAATTTGCACCCACGCTGCACCCCCTGAAGTAATTTGCCCCCTCACTTTCCCCATGAAGTATTTTTCCCCCACACTGCAACCCCTGAAGTATTTTGCCCCCACACTGCACCCCCTGAAGTAATTTGGCCCCACACTGCCCACCATGAAGAATTTGCCCCCACACTGCCCCCATGAAGTAATTTGCCCCCAAGTAATAATCTGCCCCACATTAAGTGATTTGCCCCCATTTAATAATCTGCCCCCCCAAACTGATTTGCTACCACACTGCCCCATGTCCTACTCTGCCCCCCCCAAAGTTGGCACACACAGAAACCAAAAAAATATTAAAAGCTAATACTTACCTGTGTCCGGCATGGTGAGGCAGGCGCGCATTCTTCATTGTCCTGCGTCCCTCCCGGCACAGGCGCACGATGACGGACAAGAATAGGACAGGGAGCAACGGATGTGGACAGCACATTGAAGTGAATGGGTCCGCATCCGAGCCGCAAAAACTGCGGCTCGGATGCGGACAAAACAACGGCCGTGTGCATGAGGCCTTACAGGGAGATTTCCCGGTGGGGTGATGCCCAGGGGGCCACCTGAGCCCTCCTCACGGCTGGACAGTGAAAGTTTTTGGGGATGTATTTTGTGCTGCTGGGGGCAGTATTGTGTGATGGACTGTGGTATTTGGCTCTGTTTGGGTGGTATAATGTGCCGCAATATGATATTGCTGGCACTGCCTACTTGTGTGTGCCCTGCCTTCCACCAATTTGGACCTGACTACAAACTGGAACGACTTTTAATTTATTTTTCCAGGGCCACTTTAAGTTCCCAGTCCACCCCTGCATGGGTGCGTGTCAGTGCGTGTTATGGTGTACTTGTGGCAGTGTGAGCCGGTACTTATATGTTGTAATTTGTAATGCTTTGGCACGATGACGGGGATGCCCGGGTGTTGTGCCAGCTAGTTATATAGCGGTTGTATGTCTTGGGTTATTGCTGTTATATTGATGTCTACATAATGTGCGTCAGAAAAGGCAGCAGATGGTGGGATTCTTCCTCCCAGTTCTGGGGAAGGGGAAGGGGAGGGGGGGTCTCGTCTTTCTAAAAAAAGGCAGACAGGGTGTGACACGTGGCTGGGTGGCTGTCATGGTTGATGGCTCAGACAGCTGAGTAACCGTGTGGTGACAAGGCCTGCACATTCAGTATCATCCACTCTATATTGGGAACTGACCCTAATATATCTCACTGTAAGCAGTTACCCCTACCATAGGGATAATGCACATTAACTGTACCCCTGACCTTTTGCCTGCATGTTGTCCTCATGACCATAAAGCTACCAAATTCATTAAAGCGTGTAAAAAAAAGTCTTATACATAAAAGTTTATTCTTGTTAATACAAACCTTATTTCTATTTCTCATTGAATACAGTCAGCAATGTAATGCAATTGATACTTCCAGTCTGGTTGCCATGGCTAGGTACAAGGACATGTACATGTATAAAGTCGAGCACCAAACACATCCACATCCACTCTGATTACAGTGAGAACTGTGTAATACTTCATTCCTCCTGCGGAGGCACTGCAGGGAAATACAGCACTTCATTGATCCACAGATCACAACCGATCGCTGAGGGTCCCAGCAGCAAGGCAAGCTGTGATCAACTTACAGATATAGGACCCTTCTAAGGTTATTGTCAACACGTTAACAAACAGTATATACATAGACAAGGCAACCAGAACTGTTTGCATTCAAACAATTGTAAAGCAATGAAATATGGAAATAAGATTTAAATTACATTTAAAGGGGAGTTCCAGTTTTACTAAAACTTCTGGGCATTACTCTCATTGGTTTATCATACATGTGACCCTGTTCATCTTACATATTTACTAAATTAAAGGGGTATTCTAATTATTAGATATTAATGACTACCTCTGGATAGGTCATCAATATCAGATCAGTGGAGGTCCGACACCCAGCACCCTGACCGATCAGCTGAATGGGAGCTGAGCTGCAGTACCCCGACACAGCTACTACACAATGGACTAAGCCTTTTGCTTCCAGCTCTGTCCACTGTTTTGTTTCCAGTATCGGACAGTTAAGTACCATTTGTCGGACGCCCACTGATCTGATATTGATGACCTATCTGGATGATAGGTCATCAGTTTCTAAAAGGTGGAATCACAAAAAATGTCCACAAAAACACCAAAGGTCTCATTCTCCTAGTCACCTTGCTATGTCCTGCATACCTGCACAGTTAGGTTGATCAGCCTTTTAGTGCTATGGAAAAGATGGTTAAAAGTAAGTGTAGCGGTGGACCATATGTGCTGTCATCCACCATCCCAAATTTAATGAAAATGGCCAAAAAGACAGAAGACAACTGGTCCCAATTTACTGCTGATTATTTTTATTTCTAGGGACCAATGCTCCTTAAGACATTGATAGGATAGCCATTGGACTGCAAAAATTATATAGATGTGGGAGGCAGATGGTATATAGCTGTATCTTCTTGTATTCCGAGTGAGTGAGTGTGACATCCCCTTCCCCATCCTACCCTCCCATAGGTAACCCCTTGACGCAGGATGAGCTGCTTTCCCCGGCCTCTCTCAACTACTCCCTACCCTCCCCATTGAGACTGGAGCCGTACTGGAGTGAAGCTTCCATTTTGGATGGAGTACCTATGGCAACAGCCGAGCCAGACGGGGTGCTTGACTTGCCTGATCTTCCTCTCTGGGCCTCTGGCTTGTCCCCATCCCTCGTGGCTCCTGAAGACTCATCCCTGGATTGCAGCAAAACCGAGGATGAGTGGGATGCCCTGCCACGTCCGTCTTCGGGCTCCCCTGATCTGGATGAGGAGGAAACTGAAGCTGGAGGTCAGAGGTTAAAGATTGTGGTGGGAGAAAACCAAAGAGAGTGAGGGGATGGATAATGATACCTAAACAATCTGTACATGTGTCTCATTGCAGGACCAGAGCGGGTCCAAGCCCGGATCACTGAGACCCCCACAGCATGCAGAGTGACAGGTGGTAAAGTAGAGAGGTAAGTCTACTTAGTATGACATCTGCAACATAGGGATCTCCACAGTGTGACCACTGCTCTCTATTTGGTGTACCCAAATATCATGCCATTGAGTCTCTTGGTGTTCTCCTGTTTTTTCCATCTCCCTTACCATACTTAATTGTATGCATACCATATAACCTAACCATGCACTTGTATGGAGAGAGGGAGGCCATCCTTCACTTCTAAGAGATGGGAACCTGGGCTGTTCTCCTCTTTCCAGACAAACAGCATAAGGGTTATCCGGTTTTAAAATTTCCATAGCTTAGGTCATCAATATTAGATTGCTGAGAGGTTGATTCTTGGCACCAAATCAGCTGTTTGATCCAGACCCTTCTATCAGTGTGGCAAAACCCTAATGTAGGGCCCATTTAGATCTTTGCTATGGTGCTTCTTCTCTTCTTCGTACCCTATCACCTTTTACCAACACAGCCAAACTTTTGTTCTCCCTCCTTTATGTCCTTGCAGTCTTCTGTGGCCTCTTCATCTACAGGGCTGCACATTATTTAGGGGTATGACTTCCCCTGGTAGTTGTTCTCCTGGATCCCCAAGGTGCCCATACCCTGTTTGACAGAAATCTGCTTCCTTAAGCAATCCATCCATACAATATCCATAATATTAAGAAAAACGCTGATTATAGATTGCACTGTGGTCTGCAAGGATGGTCGAATGGGTTCTTTCAAGTCTAGACACCATTTACAACTATACATTTGCCAGCAAAATATGGAATATATGTGTCTTTCCATTTTGTAGGGTACTAGACTGGAGCACAGATGCCCCCTCGCCCTCTTCTCCTCGACGATCTCCTCACCAGGATAATGGTGCTCCCTTGCCATATGAAGAGCTTCACCCAACATTTAAGGGCAGTGCAAGGATACGAGTAACGCAAAAGAGCACCGTGTACAGCTCAAGCCGGCGGGTAGAGGTACGTACCCTGGGGACAGGGTGACGGACAAAATAACTAAAAGATATATCTTATGGAAATAAAAAATTTCACACATACAGGAGACACCTGTGAAAATGTCAGACTTGTGGTGACTTTCAGGACAGCTCTGAGGTTATAGAGTTTGTCCCTCTCCCACCTCCTCTTGTCTTTCCTGTCTCCTTTTCCATTTTGAGGCTATTAAGTGTCCCTCCGCCTTACTTCTCACCCGGTCCAATTTCAGACCCTCCCATGAAACAGCTGAGACATTCACATACACACAGACTGACATCTACCTTGGAGCTTTCATATGGGGCTTCCCCCCAGCCCCTAGAACTGAATGGGGGAAAACATCTGCAGATTTCAGGGTCGACATTTGGATTCCATCTGAAAGAAGTGCTGATCAGGGAACTTTATGAAAGCTGGAAATCTTCCTGACGCCCATAGACTCAGGGAAGAGGATTGAGTTATTTTTAAACCTCACGGACTGTAGAGAGTCAAGTGGCATTTGGCTTCACCCTGTTATTTTGTAGGACTTCATCTATATTGCTAGGATAGTTAGGGCATGCTATGCATATGTATAAGTATGAAGACATCTTGTTATAGCTGGGGGTGAGACCAAGATAGCGATTTTTAAAGATTTTTCCACAAGGATATCTTATTCCATTGCTAGGTTGAAGTATTAGCTGAGCAGAATGTGGGGTTTCCTGACACAGTTGGGGGTCTGTGTAGTCCTGATTGGCTTTTTTGTAGTCAGCTGCCAAAATGTGGTGCATATTGTACGTGGAGCGGCAAAGTTTGTATTGCGTCGTCTCCATACTGAGCTAGACCGGGAACTGGGAGAAGGAGGTGTGGACGATGACGAGGAGACTCTGACCACCAAGGTGGTACGACGGAGAGTAATCGTCAAGGTAAAAGGATGCGGTATGTTCTTAAAAATGGCTGAATTACAGATTACTATACATCAGAACAGTATTATATTTTAAGAAAAATTCTATTTTTTAAGAGCCAAAATCTTTAAAATATATATTGGTCTATATTGAAATGTATAGAAGGCAGTCTCCAGTGTATATACAGTATCTCATTTATATAATAGTTCTCCGGTCTGTATATCAGTGTATAGGACGTATTTTCCAGTGTGTGTGTGTATATATATATATATATATATATATATATATATAATATTTATATAATAGGACTGTTCTCCGGTCTGTATATCAATGTATAGGACACAGTCTCCTGTGTATATATCTAATTTATAAAATAGGACTGTTCTCTGGTCTGTATATCAGTGTATAGGACGCAGTCTTCGATGTACAGTATATATATATATATATCATTTATATAATAGGACTGTTCTCCGGTCTGTATATCAATGTATAGGATGGAGTCTCCTGTGTATATATATCATTTATAGAATAGGACTGTTCTCTGGTCTGTATATCAGTGTATAGGACGCAGTCTCCGGTATATATATATTATTTATATAATAGGACTGTTCTCCAGTCTATATATCAGTGTATAGGACACAGTCTCCTGTGTATATATATCATTTATATAATAGGACTGTTCTCCGGTCTGTATATCAGTGTATAGGACGCAGTCTCAGGTGTATATATATCATTTATAGAATAGGACTGTTCTCTGGTCTGTAGATCAGTGTATAGGACGCAGTCTTCGATGTACAGTATATATATATATATATATATATATATATAAAAAAAGAAAAAAGATGGCAGCACCGTCACAGAAAAAAGGGAATGGAGGGTGCAAAAAGCCCAATGTGGATAAAAGCCAATCCAATGATGCAGACGTAGAAAAAGGGCAGCACTCCAATAGACAAAAAATATCAAAAAACTTTATTTACCCATAAGGCTGTAGCGACGTTTCGGCTCTAACACAGGAGCCTTCCTCAAGCCTCAAGGCTTGAGGAAGGCTCCTGTGTTAGAGCCGAAACGTCGCTACAGCCTTATGGGTAAATAAAGTTTTTTGATATTTTATCTATTGGAGTGCTGCCCTTTTTCTACGTCTATATATATATATATATATATATCATTTATATAATAGGACTGTTCTCCTGTCTGTATATCAGTGTATAGGACGCAATCTCCGATGTATATATATCATTTATATAATAGGACTGTTCTCCTGTCTGTATATCAGTGTATAGGACGCAATCTCCGATGTATATATATCATTTATATAATAGGACTGTTCTCTTGTATGTATATCAGTGAATAGGACGCAGTCTCCAGTATATATACTGTATATCATTTATATAATAGGACTGTTCTCCTGTCTGTATATCAGTATATAGGACACAGTCTCCGCTGTATATATATTATTTATATAATATTACTGTTCTCCGGTCTGTATATCAGTGTATAGGACGCAGTCTCCGGTGTATATATATTATTTATATAATAGGACTGTTCTCCGGTCTGTTTATCAGTGTATAGGACGCAGTCTCCAGTGTATATACATCATTTATATAATAGGACTGTTCTCTGGTCTGTATATCAGTGTATAGGACGCAGTCTCCAGTGTATATACATCATTTATATAATAGGACTGTTCTCCAGTCTGTATATCAGTGTATAGGACGCAGTATCCAGTGTATATATATATCATTTATGTACTAGAACTGTCCACCTGTCTGTATATCAGTGTATAGGACGCAGTCTCTGGAGTATATATATATCTTTTATGTAATAGAACTTTTTACTGGTCTGTATAACAATGTGTAGGACGCACTCTCCAGTGTATATATATAATTTATATAATAGGACTGCGTATTTCTAAGCATAAGACTTTCTTTGATCCGGAGTTCACACAGCCTGTCAAGTCTTTTCAGTCCCTGCTGCTCACACAATAAATCCTCAACAGGCATCATACACTGCGCTGGTGCAGCAATCTGAATAACCATGGGAGCCCAGCTTCAGTCAGTGCTGTAATGGCCATCATTGGAGATAACTCTCATGCTGGACGCTAATCTCCCGATTTGTCCTGGTCAATAGTGACCTAGCATCTAGGAAGTCACGGGGACAAGGCGCCCTGTTACCATCATCTCTCCACGAACACATCACAGGGTGCTGATGTGGTGTCATGGCAGCTGGGAGCCCAACATGGCTGTATGACTGTTAGACTGTGCCACAAACACAGTCTAATAGACAGCCTGTCACTGGTACGGCGAAACGCTACAATGCATTGGTGTACAAGGTATACCACTGCATTATAAAAGCCATATCGCCTAGCGGGATTTAAAAAAAAAGAATAAAGTTAATAGAATTTTTTTTTTTTTTAAAACAGTGAAAGTGGTAAAAAAAACACACACACACTCATAAATAATATCACACCCTGCTTGCCACAACCTATATGCTAAAGATAACAGTATTTATACCGCCGAATGATCAACGTAAAAAATGCAAAGTAATACAGAATTGTTTTTTTCCTATTCATCGCTGCCCTGAAAAATAAATGTTAAGTCCCATATACCCCTAAAAATGGTACCAATGAAAACTGCATCTCACCCCGCATTTGCCAATCCATATACAGCTACAACAGCATAATGAGACGTGCTATTATTCTGCAACAATAGTAAAAAACACATAAAATTACATTAGTATTTCCATAATCGTACTGACCCACAGAATAACAGTAATACGCTAGGTATGCCGCACGGTGAATGTTGTAAATCTAAAGTGCAAAAAGCAATAGTGGAACTGCTCTTTTCCCATTATCACCCCAAAATAGGTAATAACAGTTAATAAATTTTATCTTCCCCAAAATTGTGTAATAAAAAAATACAAATCCACCTTGGCTTGAAACACTCCTCAAAAACTACTATGAGGAATATTTTTGGTCTTCTGGAAACAATGTAGTGTAGCCTCTGAAAAGGGCAATATTCTGTGGTCCGGGAAGTCGATGTGAATTTTTGTGAATGGGGCAGCCTGCAAAATGACGGCCCTCTCTGATGAAATCCGCTATAGCACTTGAGTCCACTCACTGACCGGTAAAATAACTCTCGTGATCTCCTTAGTTATTTAAAGCTCAGTCTGGTCAAGCTCCGTCAGTCTGAAGGTTCACATAATGGGACTCGGCCCATATGGCTTTGTAATCATGAATGTCTGCAAATGCAATATGTAATAAGAATTGCTGAAAATAGTGATGAAAATAATCGAAGTTATGTAACGTTTCCACTTCCAGGGGAACGAAGTGTCTGACCTTCCCGGGGAGCAAGTGACAGAGGAAGAATTTACAGATGAGCAAGGGAACATAGTAACAAAGAAGGTGAGTGCGCTGGCTGAGTGCCTTCATTGTGGTGTCTGTAGAACTCTGATTTTATATCGCTGGGATTGCTATATTCTATATTTTTCCACTTATCGGAGCCCATGAGAGGTATGGTGGATCCTATTTCACATGCATCCCAACGAATCCTGATGGATCCTGCTGACATATAATGTGGACCTTCACTTTTCTGCTGAGTTTTAATTTTTTCCCCTGCAAGGACAGCTCTGTTGGCTTCGCAGAAGACCATACTTATCGAAAGAGTAGCATCTTATTGCATACGACCAACACTTTGGTCCCCCAGCCACTGACTTGGTATTGTTATGCATTGTGGAGCTGCAGCGAACTCAGGAGAGGGAGAGAACAGGAGTGTTAGTGGCAATGATGGTGGCAGTAGTACGGTGGCAGTCCTCACTCACTCTTGCATTCCCTAGACCTGTGATGGCTAACCTCCGGCACTCCAGCTGTGGTAAAACGATGACTCCCAAAATGCACACTAGCTTGGCTGTTCTCAGAAATGAATGGAGCACGCTGAGAGTTGTAGTTTCTCCACATATGGAGTGCCGGAGGTTAGCCATCACTGCCCTAGGCCGGGCAGTGATGGGAAGGGTGCACCTTTTCCTCCCTTTGGGGCACTCCCTAGCTTTTGGACTCCTGGCTGGTGCTAGGTGGGGTGCCCTTGTCGTACATGAGTTGCAAGGCAGGGTTCTCTCCCAGTGAGATTACTGGGCAATACAGTAGCTGTGCAGGTGCTGGAGAACACAATGATGAGGCCGATGTAACAGATGAACCATTTTACTGGCAACTCCAGAGGTACCCTGTATACGTGTTGGCAGAGATAGGCACATTTCTTATTATACGTGTTGCATAGGTAGTTTTCCCAAGGCTGTGTATAGGGAGTTCAAACAGCATAAAGTTTCCCTCTGAGTCCCCTTTACAGATACAGTTTTCCCAACTCAGCCAAGGGGTGCAAATACTCTCTTTCTATTTCTATATTTCCACAGTACCCTCGGATGGCCAGTCTATCTTTTTAATATCATGAGGGACTTGAGGTTGATTGCCCCAACCAAAATGCAGGAAAGTCTATAGCCAAAGCACAGGCGTTAGCTTTTCTGACATATATTCAGTACTCTCCTTTGTATGGTCGCTATTCTTTCTGGCATTTTCTTCCCTCAGGGGCCAGTGCATAAACTGTTATTTCACTGGCTGCTTCTAGTTCACAGTACAAAAATTTCCCTGTAAGTGCTGCTCCTGGCTGCTTACACATAACCACACTCCTTGCTTCTGGAAAAGGTGGTGCCAGCCTACACCCGGCAACTGTTACTAAGAGGATGGCTGGCCATTTAACAGTCTATTCACCATACACTGCCTTTGAGATACAAAGTGCACAACCAACGTCACAATAACCCCTTATCCAATGGGCTTCTGGGACACTGCAGAGTTCATTGGCGGCGGGCGTCTGAAAAATGCACATACATATCACTAAATGATATTTATCGGACAATCACTTTAGTGTTAAGACACATTTTACATCAACCACCGGTTGAGAAGTACAATGTCCCCTAAAATCTTATCTACATGGCTAGGTATACCTTTGCAACCAGTTTATTGTTCTAATGAATCCATAATAAAAACTGAAGCAATGTATTGTTATACAGCTCTCTGTGTCACACAGCCCTCTGTGTCTCCATGGTAACAGACTACAAAGAAACTTTGTGTAGTCTGATCCTGCCGTCATATGTTCCTCCAACTCATAGGGTGTTAACTGTTGGTCTGAAATCTAATCAGTGCTGACAATCAGACTGTAAAGGAGCACACCCCTTTGACAATGGAAACGCTAAATGGACCACTGCAGCCTCTTCTAACAGCTGAATGTTGGTGCTGCTAGGTGTCGGACCCCCACTGGGAAAAACCCTTTAACGGGTAAAACTATAGCCTCTCATCTGTCATTCATTTTCTTTTAGATGGACCATCACCTGTATACCTTTCCGTTAACATGACCTTGATTTCTGATATCCCCTACAGACAGTTCGGAAGGTCCTGCGCAGGGTGGGGCCACCAGGGTCCACAGATCTGGGGGACAATGAAGACTTTATCATTGAAGGAACATTGCAAGAGCCTGAAGAGCTTGAGAGTGAGACTCCCAATTACCTGAAGTACGCAGTACTGCATCGAGAGGTATGGGGTCCTTATATTATTCTTCTTTCTTCTATATTTCTCCCTTTACCTTCTTTTCTTCACCAACTTTACTTTTATCAGATGTGACCGATGTACAGACATTTTATTCACAGTCATTTTATGTCACAGATTTAAGCTAAATGGGAGCTGAGCTGCAGAACCCTTGCATAGCCATGCCACAGAGGATGGAGCCTTCTGCTTCCGATTCTCTCCATTATTTTGCTTCCAGCCAGGGTGTTGGGTGTCAGCCCTCCACTGATCTGATATTCATCCAAAAGATAGTTCATCGATATCTAACTAGTGGAAAACCCCTTTAAGAGCCATAGTTGGCCAACTTTGCTAAAATAATCATTTGGATAACAAACAGGAGAGTAACATGATATGAATTATACTCTATTGTGGTCTCCAAAAATGTGACATAGGATAGGGCTTGTCCTGGATTCAAAATATATTTTTTTAAATAAGATGGGACTAAATGTCCTGCTGGTTTAAGATTGGAGGTTAGACTTTTACGGACCATACATAATAGGCATCCATGAGTTTTCCCAGAAAGCCAATTTAGAGAACATTTTCTCTTTTTTTGTGTAAATACAGAGGCAGGCTTCTCAGCTTACCTCTTCTCTCCCTACCCCAGCCCCTGCCTGTCTACATATGTGTGACTTGTTCCTGCCGGTCTGATTTGCTGCCGGCTCCGATAGCTGGCAGCTCTGCTAATTACTATCCCTTCTCTTCCATCCTATATCTGAAGTGTCCCCGACTAACTGACTTGTTCCCGCACTGATTGCTAGCAGCTCTGTGCATTTCTCTGTTCGCTGCACTTCGGTGATAGTGAGCTAAAGGAAGAGGAAGGAGAACGGGACTGATGTGTACTATGTTCCTGTATACTCACCATCAGCGTTGATGACATTACATTACCTATCTTCTACCCATCCTGTTGTACAGATGTATTACATTTCAAAGCTGCTTGCTGAATTCTGCAGACTTCAGAGCTGAAATATCCCAGCATCCCTTGCTGGATCGGTGTTTTCACTGGTGTTTTTTATTCTCGATAGTGTAGGCTTTATAGCAGGATCTATAGTGCAATCTGGAAAATAACTGCCCCATTATCCAAGCTCAGCTAAATTGTAAGAGGCTGTGACAAATTTATTGACTGTTTCCAATGACAACCAGTAGAATTATGAATGCCGCTCTGGAGCAAAATAGAGGTTGTAACTCAGGATCAGTACAAGATATGCAATACAATTCTGCTCTGTTAGCAACACACAGATTCTCTCTGTCTCTTGTTTCTGTTTTTCTGTCTTCGAAATGCTTATGTCCCTAAGAATTTTCATTTGTTCTATTTTTCTCCATCCCATTTCATCGTTGCTTTACCCTTCTGTGTCCTTGGTCCCTTGTTTACCTCTGTCGTCCCCGTGTGTCATTTAATGCCTATGTCCACCCCTGACCTCATGTGCCCATCCCCGGGCTGCCCCTGGCAGGCAGAGGACGAATTTGACTCTTTGAGATCAGAGGTCGGAGACGGGAGGAAAGGGGCACAGATTGTGAAAAGAGCCGGCACAAAACGGGTGCAGCAGTGAGACCACAAATCTGGGACGCCCAAAATAATGGGAAACACCCAGGTAATAAATGTCAATAAGGGCAATCCCAGGTATCATCATAACAAAAAGCAACACTAACCAGGACCTCCATAATTCATCCCTAAGAATAGCCTAACCTGGATCCATCATCTAAATGACAAGATTATCAAACAATTCACCCCCATCTTAGGTCTCAATAATGTGATAACCTACATCAGCACCCAAAACATGAATGTTGTCATAGACTGTGTCTCCCATATGTTCCTCTTCTATAAAGGACATTTTAATGACTTCATTAATAAGTTATTAACACCAGCTAACAGCAAGAGCACCATGAAGAGTTTGGATAAAGCCCAGGGGTACCAACATGAGCATAGCTATAGGAGGTGCTGAGGCAGCAGTTGCAGCCAAGACCTGGTTCCTTGGGTTGGCCGAAAGACCACACCAGTATTATATAAAACATATGGTAGATAGGGGCCCTGTTACAGATTTTGCATTAGGGTCAAAGAGCGATTTGATGTAAAACTGTGGGTAAGAACAATTTATTGGGTAATCTTATTATTTAAGCTTACGGGTTTAGTTCCTTCTTGATGTAAATGGGTTGTCCAGTTTAGAAAACCCATTGTCATATACCCTATGAGTGAATTCTGAGATAATAGGGGTAGGCCTCTGTTCCTCATCTCA
The DNA here is from genome assembly GCF_905171765.1 of Bufo bufo. Taxonomy (NCBI): domain Eukaryota; kingdom Metazoa; phylum Chordata; class Amphibia; order Anura; family Bufonidae; genus Bufo; species Bufo bufo. The sequence continues at coordinate 771,643,298 of NC_053389.1, read as the reverse complement.
TCACTCAAGTGGAGAGAGGTTACAAAGAGTGTCTCTCACTCTGGAGGACCTGTCCTGTCTTGCATTACACAGATAACCCATTAATATGAATGGGCACTGTGTAATCCTTCATGATGGCGCTGCAGAGAAGTTGAACATTTACCAGAGATTACAGTTGATCACTGATCAGTTTAGCAGGCCACCCCTTTAATAGTAGTGTTGACAATTCCCATGTACTTAGGATATTATTGCATTCTACTTTCATGGATCTTCCATGCATTCGTCATCTTAACTTTTAATAAAGCGGGCACTCTATCCTAACAAGATCTTCTCTTTCCTTCTCATATTTTCTCTTGGTCTGTCATCTCCACTCATCCTGCTTGTCTTGCCTAAATCCTGCACCCCTGATAGTCCTTCCTTGCATAATCCTTTCATCCATTCTGTCCCATCTTCTCTGTGCTACATGTATCTTCTAACGTCTGACACTTTCTTGCATGGGATCCATGTAAAGACTGTTATTTGACTCTTTCAGTGTCCGAGCAGCCACCAACTTTGGTGATGTCTCTTACAATCCACCTATTCAACAGTGTCCGAGCAGCCTCATATAACCATCTTCTGCTTGATCTATATGCAAATTAGTCTATTTTCACACTAGCGTTTTGGCTTTCCGTTTGTGAGATCCGTTCAGGGATCTCACCAGCGGTCCAAAACGGATCAGTTTTGCCCTAATGCATTCTGAATGGAAAAGGATCCGCTCAGAATGCATCAGTTTGCCTCCGTTCAGACTCCATTCCGCTTTGCAAGCAGCGTTTTGGTGTCTGTCTGATTAAACTCAGCCAAAACGGATCCGTCCTGGCACACAATGTAAGTCAATGGGGACGGATCCGTTTTCACTGACACAATATGGTGCAATAGAAAACGGATCCGTCCTCCATTGACTTTCAATGGTGTTCAAGACGGATCCGTCTTGGCTATGTTAAAGATAATACAAATGGATCCGTTCTGAACGGATGCAGATGGTTGCATTATCTGAACGGATCCGTCCATGGCGGATCCGCACAAAACGCGAGTGTGAAAGTAGCCTTAGCAGTTTAAGGGGTTTCTCGCCTCAGACATTGGAGGCATATCGCTAGGATATGCCCCTAATGTCTATCTTTAGAACGTAGCCTGGAAAGTCTCGGAGGGCGCACTGTGCATATGAAGCAGCCCCCCATTCATACCTATGGGAGCGCCGAAAATAGCCGAGCAGTACACTCAGCTATTTTCGGAAATCTCATTGAAATTAATGGGAAGCACACCTCGCAATTGCGGTCACCGCTCCATTCACTTCTATGGGGCTGACAGAAATAGCCAAGCCTGCGCTCCCATAGAAATAAATAGAGGGCGGCCGTGCATGCGCTTTGCGCCCCCTTTAAGTGCAAGCCCAAGCCACTCAGTGCACCCTTGCTCCTCCTGATTCCTCTGCCAGCCCCTCCCTCTACTTGACTGACAGGGCTAGGTTCCTACATTACAAACAGCTGATCAGTGGGGGTGCCGGGTGTTGGACACCCACTAATTAGATGGTTAGGTCATCAATACTAAACACACAGAAAAACCCTTTAAGGGGTTAAAGAGGACCAGTCTTTTTTCCTGACATGTCTTAGTTTATGAGGAATACATGTGCTTACTAACAGTTTTGGAGCATCTTTTCAGAGAACCTGTTTTCGCGCCACTCCTCTGTTATTCCTGCTGGAAATTTATGAATAGTTTGAGAAGTGGGTGTTACCAGTTTGGGCGTGTCCCTGTATTCTGACATTATCCAATCAATGTTGACTGTGCCAGACTGTGTAGGGACACGCCCCTTTGATAAGAACACCACGTTGTCAATATATCTAAATCTGTAGGGTACTGTCATTTATTTAGGTTTGCGGTGCAAATCCACAGCAAGTACACTGTATCTGAATTTCCGCTAGAGCTTCGCGGGAGAGGATATTCTGTAAAAGCTTCAGTGCCCAACACAAAGCACCATCCAATTATAGAGCTGGCAGCTGCCCTTGCGCTCACGGTTTATGGCTGGTTCAGCTATGCAGGACAATTTGCAGCTGAATTCTTGGAATACCGGTTTGGTCCTTCTGCCTGGTGCCATATTGCTTTACACCAGCATGAAGGCAGCAGAACGTGCACAATGAGAGCAGCCATTGCAATGTTCGGTCATGTGCATGTGATGACTTGAGGCTATAGGGGATTTATGTTCAGAGGAGAAGAGAAATGTGAGAGGTAGGAATATCCAGACAGACCAATAGCTCTAACAGATCTGTTATAATAATAGGACAAAACTGGCAGCTGCCCAGGGGCTCACTGCTCAAGGGCACCTCTGACAGGACATATGTCTAGAGAGCTGACTTTACAGGGCAATTATCACCTCATTAAAGATTCATTGAATGCATAGTTTTATATGTATAGACCCATACAATGGGCCAGTCTGATCTCCCCATCGACCCGCATCAGCTCAGTGTCTCTACTCAACCTTGGGCTACATTCACACAACTACTTAAAAACGGACACACTGAGGGACATACCTGCGCCACACTTTGCAACTTTGTAACCTTCTTGCCACTTTTCCGAAATGACGAGAAAAGAAGAGGGCTTAGTGGGAGGGCTGGATTTACTGGCATAAAAGTTATAGCTTAAGCCTGCGCCAGCCCCTAGCTGGCATAGACCAGTTTCTGGCACACGGACTTCCAGTGCATAATTTAATACGCGGTATCTGTCCCTTACTGTCTGTTTTTCATGGCCATTTTGCATCAGTGTGTGCATCCATTTCCTGGCCAACTATCAGGACCTTTCATCTGTTTTACTTATAGGAATAAATACCTGTACTTGCGGGGTACCCCCCACTGATGCTGCCATCCGTTTTATTTTATTTTTAAACATCGCTCCTACGCCCCGCTGCGCCCTCCTGAAGTTTAATACTGAGCATCAGTGCAGGGAGGAGGAGACACCAGGGTTTCTCAATGGGCGTCTCCTCCCTGGCTGTGACGCTCTCCGATGTGATTGGATCGCAGCAAAGCCAGGGAGAAGGAGACGCCCATTGAGAAACCCCGGCGTCTCCTCCTCCCTGCACTGATGCTCAGTATTAAACTTCAGGAGGGCGAAGCGGGCGTGGAAACGATGTTTACAAAAAAAATTAAAACGGATGGCAGCATCAGCGAGGGGTACCCCGCAAGTACAGGTATTTAGCTCCTATAATTAAAGCAGATGAAAGGTCCTCTTTAATGGCCGCTTTGCATCCTTTTTTACTGGCCGTTAAAAACAGATGGATTTTATAGGCTTTTTTTTTTTTTATTCTAACCCCTGCAGTGCCCTGAGTATACATAATGCCCCCCAGAGTGGCCCCTGTTCATCAAATGGCCCCCAGTATGAATAATGCCCCCTCTCAGTGCACCCAGAGTATATAAGGCACCTCTTAATGCCCGCCAGTATATGTAAGGCCCCTGTTGATGCCCCCCAGTATATATAAGGCCGTTCTTAGTATACCCATTTTAGTGCCACCCTGTATAGTGCTGGGACACTCTCTCCTCACTGAATGCTACAGGACTTGCACCCCCAGCATGATCAAGGTACATCATCACGCTGGGAGCTCCAGGTCCTGCAAGTATCCCCGAATGTTCAAGTGGATGAGGGTTTTTTCTTAATCCCTTAAATGCCCTTCTAGCCATTTTTAACAGTTTAACAGCCGTTAGACTGGTGCACCCCTGTCTGAGCAGCCGTTAAAAACTGGCCTATTGATTTTAATGGAAGTCTTTCTGGCTGTGTTTTTTGATGACCGCTGTTCACTGGCTGCTAAAAAATAAAGCCATGTGAATAGCCCCATAGAATTTTATTGGTTCTGAAAATGCCCGTCTGAAATTTTTCATGTGAATGAGACCTCAGTGCTATCTTGCAAAATTCCACAATTTATAATATCGAATCTACTTAAAATGAAACGGTTTCTTATTCATTCATGTCTAAACCAAAATCCCGAATTCAGTGCATTGTGGGAGGTCATGTCTGACAGCATTGGGAAGATAAAATGCTGTCTGTTTCCAAGAGCAACCAGCAGAAGTTTGATGGTGTATAGAAATTTAGAAAACTTCATAAAATACCTTAGGGTCTATCCAAGTATTATGAAGACTACCAGCTGTACGTTTGGTGGCCTACTGTGAGAGAGAGGTTGCTGGATACTCAGTGTGTGCACATACACACACATATATAGAAGAGGTAATTGGGTATTAAAGGCCGGCCATACAAATTCAATAGCTGACAGCTAATTCTCCATACCTATGCATGCTGCGTTGACCTGGGATGTGAATGGAGAGAATAGACACCCCTGGTGGCTGCTTATCTCCATTGAGAAGAGAAGGATCGGGCATGTTAAAATCCAATATGCTGATCATTGTTTCCAAAATTAGATGGCCAGGTGTTCTCGTCGAAAGCTGGGTGCCGAATTTGGTGATCATTTGACTGTAGAGATGGCTGCCATGTAACTCCACTGCCAGGTGTTACTTGACCCAGCATAGCCCCAGTTCTGATAACTGAGCGTAAAAACCAGGGGTGCACCACCAATGAGGCCAGGTGAAGCAATTGCCTCAGGCAGCACCAGGTAGGGGCAAGAGGGGGGCAAAGGGGTTAGGTGTCACGATCAGTGTGGGGGAAAAACTCCACACTAAACACAGGAGGGAAGGGGAACAGTAACTGGGCCTGGAAACTAGGGAAGGAACAGGTGACCTCCGACACAACCCTAATCCGGGCCCTAACCACCTATCAATATGAATAGAACTTGAAGGTAGGAATATTCATATGCTGTATACCTAGGCCCTTATATCCCTATAAGGCCCTGGAATGAGGTTAGGACCAGAGACAACCCATTCCTCCCCAGATGGATGAATGGAAGTCTCTGTCTCAGGCCCAGATACAAACAACAGGGAATATAACAAACACAAAACAATAAGAAAAGACAAGACTTATCTGAAAGTAGAAAACTGGCAACTCCAGAAGCACCACAGAGCACAACCGACCAGCTAGTAAGAAGGCAGGAAGAAAATCTATAAACCGCACCTCCAAGAGTGAGAAGCGGCTACTTATGGGAAAGGTAAATTACCAACAAGCAACACTTGAAGCAAGGGGTGTGGCATTCACCAAAACACAGACACAATAAAATCCAAAGTGAATTTGTCAATTTAACCTACGAGTTGCCAGTCTCTCCGATCTCCTGGTACCGGCCACGGGAACGTCCGTGACATTAGGTTAACAAATTGACATGGGGGGGTCGCCATTTCAGTTTTCACCTCAGGCAGCAGAAAGGCTAGGTGCACCTCTGGTAAAAACTAGTCATAAAATTATAATGTTGTGTTCTGTAATAATGAAAGAAGAACTATCTGAAAACCTAGTACTGATCCTGTTTTGGTAGGGTGGGCTTGGTGCCATCGAGGGTACAATTGTATCTGCCTTGGCCAGGGTATTCAGTTGCAGGGCTTAAGCAATGAAATATATACAGTAGTAGAAGTGAAGAACATGGGGGTTACTGTTTCTCATTGAGTACATCGAGATATATAAGAAAATATGCAAATTCTCAAACCCGCCAGCATAGAGGCACCCAGCTAGACATGCTGTTTTTAGGGTTATTGCCCCTTATCAGTACAGAACAGGATACTAGTTGGCTGGAGGTTGACACTTCTCACCATGATTGCAGGAAACGCCCTAAAAATGTGCAGCTTTCAAGCCAATCACATGAGGTGCAGTTTATTACTTGTTATGTGATTAGTCCTAGTGCCGCCTATCTACATAGCCATTATGTGCACTTTTAAAGAGCATCTGTCAGCAGGATCAGTCTGATTAAACCAGGCATAGTGCATGATGCAGGGTTGTTCCTGCTGATTAAAGCAATACCTGGATGGCGAAAATCCTTTGCAGGGTTCTAGAAAAAACAGAGCTTAATTATATAAGAAAATTAGGGCCTCAGTGCCCGAGGGAAGGGGAGAAGGGCGTGGCAAAATCAGGAAAGCAAAGCAGCAGAGGTGCCCGCCCCTCGGTTGACTCAATCCAAATTTGTATATGGCATTAAACTCAATTTTCACTAAAATGGGGCAACAGATTTTTGCCATCCAGGTATTATTTTATTCAGCAGGATCCACCCTACCAGGCCTCATGCCTGGTTTAATAGGGTTGCCCCTGCTGACAGGTCCTCTTTAGAGGGGTCTTTGTAAGAAGCATGCCACTTTAATGGTCATGCTGCTGGGCTGTTCATAAATTCCAGTAGAATTGAATATGAATGTTCCAGTGCTCATGTTCCCCTTTCTGATTTCACGTAGGATCGTGGTCTAAATATACACAGATATGTGTGCTCTGATATACTTGGGCCTCTCGATTGGCAGCCTTGTTGCTGTCACTTTTCCCCCTGTAGTCGTGATTTATCCTCTGATAATCTGTGTGTGCCCTTTACTCTCCGTCGTGTCCAATCAGGAGACTAGACCTGGCCTGCCCCCCCACCACAGATCACACGGGAGCCATGTTATGTGACACCTTCAGGGCCGAGCAGATAAATATAGACCTATGATTAGTGTCCGTGTCCGCATCCTCTTTTAGTGTTGCATAGTTGTGCACCTGAGGACATAGACGGTAACAACTGGTGAATACTGCTGTACAGTCACACCATATAGCCACATAGAACTACCCTGAGGAGTTAAATGGTGATGAATACCAGTGCGGGCCTTAAGGGTCTACAACCTGTGTGGTCGCACAGGTCACATCAATTGGGGAGGGAGGGGGGATGCCAAAATAGCTTGGTACCTGAGGCTTTTGACCACCATGATTGTTAATATTAATTATATAGCAGTATTATTTGGACAGTGCACAGTGATTACATCATATACATTTACATATCATTAAATTTACTGGAGAAATTCAGGTGCAAAACAATACAGGGGAGGCATTGGGCTGGATTCCCCAGTCTCCTCTCTGGCAGAAGAAGAGTTTGATGCTGAGGAAAGGCCTGAGCTAGCTGTCCCTCTCTCTCGCAGAAGGCTGGTACCCTGGTCAAAGGCTGGAGGCCCACGGTCTGTGGCTCAGTAGTCCGGCTGGCTCCTTGGTCACAGGGCTGGTGACCCATGGTCTATGGCTCAGCACCAACATCTCAGCATCTTCTTTTGGTCACTCATGCAGTCTGGCACAAGTCTATTCTTCTAAGCACTGATCCCTAGCTACAAACATTAGAGGCTCTGACTGTTCTCCTTACATACAGTTTCTAATTGAACTAGAAACTTCTAGTGGGAGGGGGGGAGAGGAGAAACTCAGAACAAGCAAATACAATGTTACAATTCCTGTCTCTCATATTCTCGACTTACATTAGAGCTTCAATGATACTCATTGGCAATGACAAAGCAGTTTTTCCAGACAAAAACAGGGTTTCAGACATAATAACAGGGCTAAACCAGACATCCAAAAGGTCAGTCTGTCTGGTTTTGGTGGTAAACAAGTCTAGGGTTTTCCCTCCAAAACATGCTCTTCTTTAAACCTTATGGTAAGATATGACCCTTTCACAGTGGCTATGCCCAGATATGCCCCCTTCACGGTAGTTATGGCCAGATATATGCCCACAGTGGTTACGCCGGATATGCCTTCTCACAGTGGTTAATCCAGATATGTGCCCCCTCACAGTGGTTACACCATATATGTTCCCCCTTCAGGGAAGTGTAAAAAAAACCTGTAAATACTCACCTAGTTCCACCGATGATCACAGCTCAGATGCCGGTGCTCCCCAGCAGGATACTGTCACACATCGCGCTACTGGTCTGTGAAGGAGGAGCACAGAGGCCGATTCCCCGCTCCTCCTACACAGACCAGCAGTGTGATGTGTGTGGGCATCGTGCTGCTACTGTGGAGTGCCGATGGCTGGGCTGCATGGTGAAGAGGGGAACGGACGGCTGCCTGCTTCACCATTACGATCAGCTGTCTCTGCATCCTATGGACACAGAGACAGCTGAGAGCAGGACATACCTCAGCCGTTCCAGGACCGCGGGACAGCCACTGAAATCCAGGACTGTCACGCCAGATCTGGGATGATTGGGAGGTATGGTATAAGTCAGTGCACGTTAACCCTTTAAAGTAAAATAAAGAGTTGATGGCTATGAATAGGGAAAACAAGCAAATGTCCACAAATGTCCAAACTTCAAAGTACCCCTGCTCCAGGGCACTACAGCAGAACAGTTCTTTACTGAAGAATTCAAATGCAAACACATCGGGACCGTTCTTAGCATGCACGGACTGGCAGTTGGTACACAGATGCACTTTCACAGATGTTACAGGTTTCACGGTTGCACAGGTAGTTGATAGGCTAAAGTGTCGGATTGGAGCAATCTTCCTAATACTGCACTTCTCTATCTGACTTGTACTTAACCATTCAGGCATGGAGTGTAATACACCTTGCAAAGCAATGCAACCAAGAGGGCAGACCCATCAGATTAAGCTCTGCACCTTTTTGAACAGGTTGCAAGTCCACACTGCCACTGTGAGATGTGGGCAATGTACTCACACAGGTGAACAAACTGCGGTGTGTATCCAGGCACCAGAGGCAAACTCCTGACGATATGGAGATGGAGACTTAGTGGTCTCGGGACAACAGAAATTCTCCAATGACTTTAACTCTACGCTACCTTCTTCCGTCTGGCCTGCTTCTCCGATGGATACTTGTTCTTTTTCTGGCTCGGCTCTGGCTGGTTCCTTTTTCAGGCTAGCTTCATGTCAGCTGCTTGTGCACTCTTCTATACTTTGCACTAGACTGCACTGAACTAGAATGTTTTGAATGACCCCTCCTCTCCATACAGAGTAGAGGTGTCTGTGTACATGGCCCATCAATGTCTTGTGTATACAGATATAAAAGTGCAATTTTTACATAAATGTACATTTTTAACTCTTTGCAGTGTTGCAGTGCACTGCTGTTCTGCAACATCACATTCATCAATCATATGGCTGATGCACAGCTCAGTCCCATTCAAGTGAATGGGCCTGGGCTGCAATACCAAGCACAGCCACTATACAATGTACGGCGCTGTGCTTGGCTAGCTGTGAGAAGGCCACAGCTAGCCATGCATAGCGTCATATTAACATCTTGCAGGTCTGATAGATGCGACCTACACCAACCTCCAGAACAGGGGCCGTTTTCATGGCTAACATGAAAGTGAATGGAGAGAGGCACCTCTCATTTCATCCTCACAGAAGGAAGTATATGCAATGCTGGTGCCAGATTTATACTGGACATGCCATAGAGGCCGCTAGTTGGTCCTGTGCCTTTTGCTGGACTACCCAAGGGTCATGGAAAAGGGAAAACAAACACCAGGCCCTTCTGTTCTGTTTGTCACTATAATGGACACCCAATGAACACAGCCTTACAATATGCACACTAGAGGAAGCAATAGGAGTTGCATAGGTCAAAGTAGTACCCAAATTCTTGGTAGAGGTTTTCTTTTGGGTGGCACAAAGAAGAGAACGGCATATTTCCATGGAGATATCACTGGTATATAATACAGCTGGACAATCACAATAGGCCTGGAGGGGGTTAATTTTCAGCAACAAGCTCTGGCATTGTACTAGAGAGAGGGTAATGAAGGACGCGTCTGGGACCAGAGTTTGGACAGAATAAGGACATAAGAGGCAGAACAGGATTAATTAGTGTAAAGAGAACAAAATGCCATCTCTGCTGCATGTCACTGCTGCCATTACACCCAGACAATACCCGCTCTAATTCTAGCCCATCCAGCTAAATATATGCACCAGGCTCTGCCACCCGAGGGATCACGTCTTGCTAATCGCTGCTCGCAGGCACAGATTTCTCCGTAGCTAACACACAGAAACAGCATAAAACCCTAGTAAATGCTAATCCTTGAGTCGTCTTCTTCTGTCCAATTGTTAAGTGTTCCGTTCAGCTTTTTCTTACTTATTATTCGCAGCTGGAAAAGCTGAGTGACAAACAATGGCTGCCAACGAAGGACACAAGGTGGTGGTCACCCAGCTTTCCCAGCAGGGGTAGACGGAGGTTGGTCTGGGCTAGTAGGCATTAAATATCATGGGCCCATTACCAGCCACTAGAGTGTTTATATGCTTGGATTTAAAGGGGCTTTCCAACAGTACGTTATTAATGACCTATCCTCAGGACAGGTCATCAATATCTGATTGGTATCTGATTCCTACTCCCGGAACCTCTGCCAATTAGCTGTTTAAAGACGCATACCAAGCACAGCGCCGTTCATCGGATACTGGCTGTGCTTGGTACTGCAGTCCAGACCCTTTCCCTTGAACGAGACTGAATTGCGCCTAGGCCATGTGCCCAGTGAAGGTGACGTCATAGGCCAAGGAAGAGGCCACAGCGCTCACTGGAGCACCACGGCCTCTTCAAACAGCTGATTGGTGGGGATGCTGGGAGTTGGACCCCCACCAATCAGCTATTGATGACCTATCCTAAGGATCGGTCATCAATGTTGTATTCCTGGAAATGTTAAAGTACTCCTTAAAGGAACCATGGGCCATCACTGGCCAGCAGCTCTCAGGTACGGCCCTAATAGTCAGTCCGCCCCTATTTCTCCAGAATCATCCTGTTCTTTCAGGTTGTTCTATTGAACTTATTCTTAGGTATATCTATTGCTGGATGACAACCAATATGTCCATTACAGGATCCAAAGGAGTTGTCACTCAGACTCCTCAATGGCAAATTGGCCCAATAAAATAAGTCACCGATAATCACCAAAAAAATGAATAAAACTAACTTACATATGTATGAAGATCCAAAAAACTTTATTGTAAGTATATATAAACATATAAACAATACATACATATATAATAAAACAGGCAGCACAAGGCGGGACACACAGATGAGTAGCAGGACCCAAGGAGAGGCCGGGAGATCAGTGCACGAAATAACAGGGAAAAAAGAATGCTAGCTGAAAGAGCATATCTCAAAACCTCATAGCAGCAACGCCCCAAACAAAGTGCAAAGGAGGCAATTGTGGAGATTGAGGTTGGAATAAAAAAGGACAAAGTATAAACATACCCTGAATGGTGCAAAGATCTCTCGGCCGACTCCTGACCCAACGCCGTTTCGCCAGTAGATCTGGCTTCTTCCTGGTCCACCCCCAAACTCCACTTCCTGTTCCATCCAGGTATTATTTTATTCACTTCCTGTTCCCTCTCGACCCAGGAAATCACCACTCAACCAATCACAGGCTGCAGCAATGTCCTGCCCTAGGCCAGTGACTGACTGATTACCTGTGTGTTGAGAGGGACCAAGGAGTAAAGTCAAGAAAGCATTGGAACGGGAGCGGAAAGGATCGCGAAGATGACTTATTTTATTATTTTACACCATTGTGAGCTTTGTCAGACAACCCCTGGATGAGAATCCCAGCAGCAGCCATATTGCCCAACACCCGGTTTTTCCAGGTTTCTGAGGTATCCGGGTGATTACCCTTGATATTAACAGAAGAATTTGTTTTGCTTTTTCTCTCTTTGCCCAGAACTACACCTCAAGTACAAGCTATTGAAGCCAACCCGACTGCCATTTACTGCACCCCCACAGAAGAAGAAAAACGAATCAGAACCGAATTTCTCCTCGCTCATCTATTAGCAGGCATCTCCCCTCCAGGAAGAATAAATCACAGAGGGGTCCCTCCCCCTCCAAAGTCCGAAGCAAGACGCTCACCCCCCTGTATGCTCACGGCATGAAGATTTGCACCCTGCATGTTACAGAGTAATATGCATGAGATGACATTGGGGAAGAGGACAGAGTTGCCCCCCCTCCCTTCTTCCCATTATTCAAATTCACCTGCTCCCCTCCCCCCTTTACCCAATGGAACCCCAGTGGGGGGGGGGGGACCTTTTTGCTAAATCAGACTGGAAAAAAAAATGGGTGACACTTAACCTTTTCCTTCTTTCCCAGCTGCAAAATGCTTTGCGTCTCAGATGTATATCAGTACTGAGTATGTCTATACACTCTACCGCAACATTAAGGGAGCCCCCACCCCCCTTCCTCCCCCAACTTTATATTTCTCTGTCCGTCGACAAACAGCAATAGGAGTCACCCTCCACCTGGGTAAGGATCGTCTTCCAGGCCACAGGGCACAGCACAACGTTGACCGGGCAGACCAGGCAAGGGTTCCCCACGTTGCAATTCATTTGCGCTCCAAATTTTTTTCTTTCTTCGAAAGCGAAAAGGGCTACATGTTAGGGATACTCAGTATTGTTACGCGGGGGCGTGACCAGACCCAAGGAGTTGTATGTAGATACTCAGTACCATTATACAGCGCGGCATGTTCTTCTTTTCAGGTGGCTATGGCATTTTTAGGTGGCACTCGGCGCCGTTATACAGCGCAGCATGCTTATTCTCAAGCTAGTGCATAAAGGTAGCCTGCATTATTGTACAGTGCAGTCCGTTTAGAATGGGGGGGGGGGGGAGACGGTGGTGTGTAGATATAAGCAGACCCATCACATCGCAGGGCAGCATGTTTTACTACCAGGGGCTAGGAGTGTATAGAGATACTCATTCTCACCATACAGCGCGGCATGTTCATCTATCAGGGGCTGAAAGTGCGTAGAGATGCTGAGTGTCTTTATACAATGCATTAAGGGTAGAGGGGTTTGCGGGGATTAAACTGCCCCCCTGACTCAGGAATGTGGTTCCAGCTTTAGGGGGGGAGGGGAGAATTCTATATATTAAAGGATTTAAGCAACTCCCCCTCCCCACTCCAGTTATCCCAAGTCCAGACCCTCCAGCCCTGCTCCGGAGAGACAAAGCACTCACCTTCACAACCTCTCCAGCGCTCTTTTTAGATGCAATTTCTGATATGCATAAAAAGCTGATTGTACAATATCTGCTCATATGGGAATAAATACTATGCAATATAATCTTATCTTGTGTCATTTCATCTGTGCACAGCATGTCATATTTACAATGACCACAAGGTGGCAGCGCTGAGCTAGACTTCTGTTGCAGTAGGGAGGGGGAAGTTATTGTACCCATTGGTTCTACAGATGTCGGAGAACTGCATGACGCAGCATGCCCTGACACAAAAGATGCTATATGTTTCCGTTAATGGATTTTAAGTGAAAATACAGCTATCCCTCAAGATCCCTCAATATTCTCACCATACAATGGTCTTTTCTGACCCATCGTAAACCAGACTCAGCATACAATGTCTCAGACTCCGATCCAACCAATCAAGGCCTCTTCTCTGGTAAAACAGCTGTATAGATGTATAGAATGACTGTTATATGTAGGGATTAGTTTTACCTGTCTTAGTTATCTGCTTATTTTTCTTAACTCTTCATTTTCTCTTATCTTGGATAACATTTTGGGGCTTTGGAGCCGATTACTCAACTTACAATGGTTTCAACATACAATGGTCGTCCTGGAACCAAATAATATTGTAACTTGAGGGACCGCTGTATATAAAATGTATCCCACACGCTACACAGTAGGAATCCCAGTTGTCAAGCCCCCCTCCATTACATTAGAATACTATGTTTATTGTAGTATGAAATGGATGCAATTTGCTAAAATACTTAAATGCTCACATTTTCAATATCTCTGTTTGCTGTCAGTGAGTAGAAGAAACGTTACAGTGAATACAAATCTGTCCTGGATACAAAAAAAAAAAAGTGTTACTCAAAATTGTTTTTTGTGTCCATCAGTGTCACGTGCAGCCATTGGCCACCATGGCTTGGTGGGGTTTTGGCGACATGCGGTATAAACCTAGCGTTAGTGTAACGAGCCAAAAACCTCGACCAGGACAGATTATTTAATTGCACAGGGGGACAATGCGAAGCTGGAGGAAGAAGATAGAAAAATATATATATATATATATATATATATATATATATAACATCAAAGGATCAGGCAGCACTCCAAATACAGTGAAAGAAATGGTGGATCTTTATTCCCCTTGCAACGTTTCAACCGCGGTCTTTCTCGAGCGGTTGAAACGTTGCAAGGGGAATAAAGATCCACCATTTCTTTCACTGTATTTGGAGTGCTGCCTCATCCTTTGATGTTATACTTACGATAGCCGTGTGAGCCTGTGGCTGTGAGGATATCTGCACCCACTTGCACTGGTCTTGTGCTGCTGTGGCCCTTTTTTTGAATTATATATATATATATATATATATATATACAGTTGTGTTCAAAATAATAGCAGTCAGACATCACTAACCTGATCACTGTTTTTGGTATAAATTATATTTCTACATGGTAAATAATTTACTAGCAGGTGTAGTAGAATAATATAAATCCAACAGACCCAGCAGTCATTACATGCATGCAGCTGATTCTGTGTAATTGAATCACTTATTGAAAGGGGATCTGTTCAAAATAATAGCAGTGTGGAGTTCAATGAGTGAGGTCATTCATTCTTTGAAAAACAGGTGGCATTTACTGTCCTTATTTAAGAAAGGAAGGCAGCAAATGTTGTACATGCTGGTTACAGTGCATTTCTCTCTGAAATTCTGAGGAAAATGGGTCGTTCCAGTCATTGTACAGAAGAACAGCGTACCCTGATTAAAAAGTTGATTGGAGAGGGGAAAACATATAAAGAAGTGCAGAAAATGATAGGCTGCTCAGCTAAAATGATCGCAAATGCTTTAAAATGGCAACCAAAACCTGAAAGACGTGGAAGAAAGCGAAAAACTCCCATCGAATGGATAGAAGAATAGACAAAATGGCAAGGACTCGGCCAACAATCAGCTCCAGGAAGATCAAAGGAGGTCTAAAGTTACCTGTGAGTACTGTTACAATTAGAAGACGGCTATGTGAAGCCAAGCTATCTGCAAGAAGCCCCCGCAAAGTCCCACTGTTGAAAAAAAGACGTGCTGATTTGCCAAAGAGCACATTGACGGCCTAAAGAGAAATGGCGCAACATTTTGTGGACTGATGAAAGTAAGATTGTTCTTTTTGGGCCTAGTAGACGGAGACAGTTTGTCAGACGACCCCCGAACACTGAATTCAAGCCACAGTACACTGTGAAGCATGGTGGCGCAAGCATCATGATATGGGGATTTTTCTCATACTACGGTGTTGGGCCTATTTATCACATACCAGGGATCATGGATCAGTTTGAATACATCAGAATACTAGAAGAGATCATGCTGCCTTATGCTGAAGAGGAAATGCCCTTGAAATGGGTGTTCCAACAAGACAACGACCCCAAACACACCAGTAAACGTCCAACATCTTGGTTCCAGACCAACAAGATTGACGTTATGGAGTGGCCAGCCCAATCCCTGGATCTTCATCCAATAGAAAACTTGTGGGGTGACAACAAAAATGCAGAACTGTGGAATGTAATCCAATCATCCTGGGCTGGAATACCTGTTCACAGGGGCCAGAAGTTGGTTGACTCCATGTAACACAGATGTCCAGCAGTTCTCAGAAACAGCGGTTATACAACTAAATATTAGTTCAGCGATTCAAAGGAAAGCAAAATCTTCAAACATTTTTCAGTTTATATAGTGAATGTTTGAGTTTGTAAAGAAGAATACAAACACTGCTATTTTTGTGAACAGTCTAATGTTCACTTTTCTTAAGAAAAATTTAGAGGAACAACACAACTTTGATATATTTTTCATCATGTTTTGATTTGGAATAGAATGTGTAGTGTTCCCAATGCATTTGTGTGTATGGAAATAAAAGCTATTACAAGGATTTTGAGCTTTATTCACTTTTTTTAAACACACTGCTATTATTTTGAACACAACTGTGTATATATATATATATATATATATATATATATATATATATACACAGTGAGGAACAGAAGTATTTGAACACCCTGCGATTTTGCAAGTTCTCCCACTTACAAATCATGGAGGGGTCTCAAATCCACATTGTAGGTGCATTCCCACTCTGAAAGACAGAATAAAATTAAAAAAAACAGGAAATCACATTGTATGATTTTAAAAGAATTTATTTGTCTTGCACTGTTGAACATAAGTATTTGAACACCTGAGAACCAGCAAGAATTCTGGCTCTCAAAGACCTGTTACTGTGGCTTTAAAAAGTCCACCTCTACTCCACTCATTAATCTAACTTAGTAGCTCCTGTCTGAGCTCTTTATAGACCCCTGTCCACCCCACAGTCAGTCAGACTCAAACTACTACCATGGGCAAGACCAAAGAGCTGTCAAAAAACACCAGAGACAAAATTGCGGACCTCCACAAGGCTGGAAAGAGCTAAGGGGCAATTGCCAAGCAGCTTGGTGAAAATAGATCAACTATTGGAGCAATTGTTAGAAAATGGAAAAGGCTAAAGACGACTGTCAGTCTGGGGCTCCATGCAAGATCTCACCTCGTGGGGTATCACTGATGATAAGAAAGGTGAGGAATCAGCCCAGAACTACAAGGGAGGAGCTGGTCAATGACATGAAGAGAGCTGGGACCACAGTTTCAAAGGTCACTGTCGGTAGAACACTACACCGTCATGGTTTCAAATCATGCATTGCACGGAAGGTTCCCCTGCTCAAGTCATCACATGTCCAGACCCGTCTGAAGTTTGCCAATGACCATCTGGATGATCCAGAGGAGGCATGGGAGAAAGTCATGTGGTCACTGAGACCAAAGTAGAACTTTTTAGTCTAAACTTCACTCGTCGTGATTGGAGGAAAAAGAAGGATGAGTTGCATCCCAAGAACACCATCCCTACTGTGAAGCATGGAGGTGGTAACATCATGCTTTGAGGGTGCTTTTCTGCGAAGGGGACAGGACGACTGCACTGTATTAAGGAGAGGATTAATGGGGCCAATTATTGTGAGATTTTGAGCAATAACCTCCTTCCCTCAGTCAGAGCATTGAATATGGGCCGTGACTGGGTCTTCTAACATGACAACGGCCTGAAGCACACAGCCAGAATAACCAAGGAGTGGCTCCGTAAGAAGCATATCAAGGATCTGGAGTGGCCTAGCCAGTCTCCAGACCTAAATCAAATAGAACATTTTTGGAGGGAGCTGAAACTCTGTGTTGCTCAGCGACAGCCCCGAAACTTGACAGATCTAGAGGAGATCTGCATGGAGGAGTGGGCCAAAATCCCTGTTGCTGTGTGTGCAAACCTGGTCAAGAACTACAGGAAACGTTTGACCTCTGTAATTGCAAACAAAGGCTTCTGTACCAAATATTAACAACTGATTTTCTCAGGTGTTCAAATACTTATGTTCAGCAGTGCAAGACAAATACATTCTTTAAAAATCATACAATGTGATTTGCTGAATTTTTTATTTTTTTCATTCTGTCTCTCAGAGTGGGAATGCACCTACAATGTGAATTTCAGACTCCTCCATGAAGTGGGAGAACTTGCAAAATCGCAGGGTGTTCAAATACTTCTGTTCCTCACTGTATATATATATATATATATATATATATACACTCACCTAAAGAATTATTAGGAACACCTGTTCTATTTCTCATTAATGCAATTATCTAGTCAACCAATCACATGGCAGTTGCTTCAATGCATTTAGGGGGGTGGTCCTGGTCAAGACAATCTCCTGAACTCCAAACTGAATGTCAGAATGGGAAAGAAAGGTGATTTAAGCAATTTTGAGCGTGGCATGGTTGTTGGTGCCAGACGGGCCGGTCTGAGTATTTCACAATCTGCTCAGTTACTGGGATTTTCACGCACAACCATTTCTGGGTTTACAAAGAATGGTGTGAAAAGGGAAAAACATCCAGTATGCGGCAGTCCTGTGGGCAAAAATGCCTTGTGGATGCTAGAGGTCAGAGGAGAATGGGCCGACTGATTCAAGCTGATAGAAGAGCAACGTTGACTGAAATAACCACTCGTTACAACCGAGGTATGCAGCAAAGCATTTGTGAAGCCACAACACGCACAACCTTGAGGCGGATGGGCTACAACAGCAGAAGACCCACCGGGTACCACTCATCTTCACTACAAATAGGAAAAAGAGGCTACAATTTGCACGAGCTCACCAAAATTGGACTGTTGAAGACTGGAAAAATGTTGCCTGGTCTGATGAGTCTCGCTTTATGTTGAGACATTCAAATGGTAGAGTCCGAACTTGGCGTAAACAGAATGAGAACATGTATCCATCCTCTGATGGCTACTTCCAGCAGGATAATGCACCATGTCACAAAGCTCGAATCATTTCAAATTGGTTTCTTGAACATGACAATGAGTTCACTGTACTAAAATGGCCCCCACAGTCACCAGATCTCAACCCAATAGAGCATCTTTGGGATGTGGTGGAACGGGAGCTTCGTGCCCTGGATGTGCATCCCTCAAATCTCCATCAACTGCAAGATGCTATCCTATCAATATGGGCCAACATTTCTAAAGAATGCTATCAGCACCTTGTTGAATCAATGCCACGTAGAATTAAGGCAGTTCTGAAGGCAAAAGGGGGTCCAACACCGTATTAGTATGGTGTTCCTAATAATTCTTTAGGTGAGTGTGTATATATATATATATATATATATAATCGAATAGAAAGCAGGACTGCACTCCAATATGTGATGAAAAAATCAAGGCAGTTTATTCACCCATGTTAGGCAAACTTTGCCTAACATGGGTGAATAAACTGCCTTGATTTTTTCATCACATATTGGAGTGCAGTCCTGCTTTCTATTCGATTATACTATTGGGGATTGCCGTTGCCCCCTTTTTGGACATTGCACCCACTTGTCAGGTTGGTGCTCCCGTTGGACTTTCCTTTTTTTATATATATATATATATATATATATATATATATACAGTCAGGTCCATAAATATTGGGACATCAACACAATTCTAACATTTTTGGCTCTATACACCACCACAATGGATTTGAAATGAAACAACCAAGATGTGCTTTAACTGCAGACTGTCAGCTTTAATTTAAGGGCATTTATATCCAAATCAGGTGAACGGTGGAGAAATTACAACAGTTTGCATATGTGCCTCCCACTTGTTAAGGAACCAAAAGTAATGGGACAATTGGCTTCCCAGCTGTTCCATGGCCAGGTGTGTGTTATTCTGTCATTATCCCAATTACAATGAGCAGATAAAAGGTCCAGAGTTAATTTCAAGTCTCCTATTTGCATTTGGAATCTGTTGCTGTCAACTCTCAAGATGAGATCCAAAGAGCTGTCACTATCAGTGAAGCAAGCCATCATTAGGCTGAAAAAACACAACAAGCCCATCAGAGAGATAGCAAAAACATTAGGCATGGCCAAAACAACTGCTTGGAACATTCTTAAAAAGAAGGAACGCACCGGTGAGCTCAGCAACACCAAAAGACCCGGAAGACCACAGAAAACAACTGTGGTGGATGACCGAAGAATTCTTTCCCTGGTGAAGAAAACACCCTTCACAACAGTTGGCCAGATCAAGAACACTCTCCAGGAGGTAGGTGTATGTGTGTCAAAGTCAACAATCAAGAGAAGACTTCACCAGAGTGAATACAGAGGGTTCACCACAAGATGTAAACCATTGGTGAGCCTCAAAAACAGGAAGGCCAGATTAGAGTTTGCCAAACGACATCTAAAAAAGTCTTCACAGTTCTGGAACAACATCATATGGACAGATGAGACCAAGATCAACTTGTACCAGAGTGATGGGAAGAGAAGAGTATGGAGAAGGAAAGGAACTGCTCATGATCCTAAGCATACCACCTCATCAGTGAAGTATGGTGGTGGTAGTGTCATGGCGTGGGCATGTATGGCTGCCAATGGAACTGTTTCTCTTGTATTTATTGATGATGTGACTGCTGACAAAAGCAGCAGGATGAATTCTGAAGTGTTTCGGGCAATATTATCTGCTCATATTCAGCCAAATGCTTCAGAACTCATTGGACGGCGCTTCACAGTGCAGATGGACAATGACCCAAAGCATACTGCAAAAGCAAGCAAAGAGGTTTTTAAGGGAAAGAAGTGGAATGTTATGTAATGACCAAGTCAATCACCTGACCTGAATCCGATTGAGCATGCATTTCACTGGCTGAAGACAAAACTGCAGGGAAAATGCCCCAAAAACAAGCAGGAACTGAAGACAGTTGCAGTAGAGGCCTGGCAGAGCATCACCAGGGATGAAACCCAGCGTCTGGTGATGTCTATGCGTTCCAGACTTCAGGCTGTAATTGACTGCAAAGGATTTGCAACCAAGTATTAAAAAGTGAAAGTTTGATTTATGATTATTATTCTGTCCCATTACTTTTGGTTCCTTAACAAGTGGGAGGCACATATGCACAATGTTGCCATTCCTACACCGTTCACCTGATCTGGATGTAAATACCCTCAGATTAAAGCTGACAGTCTGCAGGTAAAGCACTTCTTGTTTGTTTCATTTCAAATCCATTATGGTGGTGTATAGAGCCAAAAATGTTAGAATTGTGTCGATGTCCCAATATTTATGGACCTGACTGTATATATATATCTTTTTTCTTCTTCTTCTTCTTTTATCTAGGTATTGTAAGGCGTTACACTCTCAGGCTGGGCGGCGATGACAGATTCTCTTGCAGACCACAGGGTTAAAGTCCAAATGCTGCTTTATTTATCACACTCCGGCAATACAGGCAACCCCAGTTATAATTCACTGGGTAGGGTGAAGGACCAGCACCACAAAACATAAACCAAACTGAAATAAACACCTGCCCGTCTGGGCCCTGGCTAATACAGAAAGGATCCTAGCTCACCTATTGAACACAGGTCACACAGAGAACTCGGCTTCTCTAGCCAGCAGCGCAGCCATCTTCCCAGGCTTTCTCCAGGCATTCCTCTCCTCAGACTGACAGCCTGGACTGTGCTTTATTTCCCCTTGATGATCCCAGCTGGCTTCAGCTGGGATCCCTCAGGCTAGGGGAAAACCTGTCCTGGATTTTATTCACCTCACCCAGTTGAGGAAGCTGGGTGGGATATACACCCCTTCCAGGACTTTACCATACACTTTTCTGTTCACCTTACCACAGTATATTCTATATATATACATAGACGACATCTTCCTCATTTGGCGAGGGGACATTGAGTCCTTGGAGCAGTTTCACTGCTATCTGAATGATATGGACAGTGAGATTGTTTTCACTTTAACACACTCCAATAAACAGGTCCAGTTCCTTGACACGATGGTGTCCATCATTGGTGATAGATTGTCTACAGACATCTTCACCAAATCTACTGACTGCAATACATTATTGCGATACGAGAGCTGCCATCCTAGACCCTGTATTGACTCTCTACCGCGCAGTCAATTACTGCGTGTAAAGAGAATTGTACAGGATCCAAAAAACTTACCTGTCAGATATGAACAAATGGTCAATAAGTTCAGACAGAGGGGGTACCCGCAAAAAAATCTAGCAAGACACCTGAAGAGAATTCAGTATCCACAGGGGGAGGAGGAAAAGTAACCTAAATCCAAACAGATCCCTTTTGTAACAACTTACTCTGAACAAAGTAGGGATATAGCCGGTATACTGAAAAAACACTGGCCTATTTTACAGAGTAATTTCCCCAAGATTGAGGTACTCACTAGACCTCCTCTCCTGTCATATAGACGGCCCACCAACCTGAGAGACAGGCTGGTGAGGGCCGATGTTCCTATCAAAAAGAAGGTACAAACATTTCTTGGTGCAAGGAGGACGGGATGTTTCCCGTGCCTTACGTGTGTAAACTGCACTTACATGATTAGAGGGAATGTGTTTAAACATCCGGAAACCGGAGCACAATATGACATCCGTCATTATTTGACGTGTGATAGCACGTTCGTTATTTACGTGTTGAAATGTCCATGTGGTCTCCTCTATGTGGGGGAGACCACATGTGACATGAAAACGCGTTTAAATAACCACCGGTTTTCGATAAGACGTAAAAGATTGGACCTACCGGTCCCTAAACATTTTGTGGAGCTTGGCCATACTGAGAAAGACCTCAAATGTATGATTATAGATCAGGTTCAAAGGGGTAGATGAGGAGGCGACCGTACAGTGACCCTTAAACAGCGGGAACTGCGGTGGATACATTGCCTACAGTCACTCAAACCTAAGGGTCTGAATGTGGATTTCAAGTGGAACATTATATAGAATGCTGGGCTCTCTGATGCCTTTGTGGGGTTCTGTCTTTGCCAAATTGGTTATGTGACCACCTTTTGGTGTCTAATTCTAATTTTATTTCATTCATTATACTTAATATTTTTTCTCCTTTTAGGATCAATGGGATCCAAAAGGGATTAATCTATTCCTCAAGTTATTTTCATGGTGGAGGAGGATGGCGGCGGTCACCTTGGCGGTATAGGTCCAGAACAGGAGAATGGGATCCACATTCAAAATCTTGGCTTCACATTGAAAGAAAAATGGATAGATCGTGAATGGAGGAAACTATGGCTATAGGAGATGTATAGGGGGTAGGAGAAGAATGTGGGGATGCGGAGTGTGGACAACACTCTATACCCCATGATCCTTTGGGTGTATGGGGATGATCACCTGACAGGTGCGTCCCTATAGACCATACAACCTTTTCTCCATAAAATATATATGTTACGTCCCCTTTAAGGACCACAACCCTCCGAGATGCACGATTTGATATCCTTATGTATCTATAATTTTATATTCTAATCATCTGTAATAACCATGTAAATGGGTTTTTGATCCGATCATTCTCCTGTTGTGCTGGTCTGTTCCCAATAAAGGTCTCATTGCCGTGCTCTGACTGAACCTGGGGATGACGTGGTGTTGAGGGTAAGCGCTTCCTGGTTGTCAGGCAACGATCCATGTGACAGAGTCACATGATCGGGAGGCCGAACGGGGAGGAGCTGCCCTCCATTTTCGTCATGCCTTGGGGGAGGCGCCAGGTTGCTGGTGTGCACATCGGGATGGACGTCACTTTCGGTTGCGTCTTTTCTTTGTGTACGCCGGTATCCTGGATACCGGGCATGCGGTGTGGGACCCCAGGGACGCCGAGACGCTCGCCATCCTGACACTCCACGATGTAAGTTTTTTAACCATGCGGCTATTGACCGCGCAATTAGCACGTACAGGTGTTCACTATAAGTATACACAAAGCACGAGGCACTTTATATATTGGGCAGTGTTGGTCTATTTGTGAATTTTGAAAACTGCCTATGAGATGTCACTATGTATGAGAAGACAGTGATGTTATATGAAATGAATGCACATATGATTATGAAAAACTTTCTAATGTAAACTCACTATTTGTATATTGTTAATTATGCTATTACCAATTAGTTTGTTAATTGACCCACTAAGCATCATGGGTATAAATGTAGATGCTGATACACCAATTGTTATGCTTGAGAAAGACTGCAATGAGCAGTTGAAACGTTGCACAGGGGAATAAAGCGGGTCGTTTTTCATCTTATCCTGGAGTGCTGCCTCTTCTTTGAAAAATCTGAAAAATCTATATGTATATATATATAAAAAGAAGGACGTATATATGTATGTATGTATTGTGACACAGTAAGAGGTTTGTTCTGGGAAAACAGGTATTTTCTTCCCAGCATGTGCTGCTGGGCTGATTTACAGCCAGGTGATGTCAAATACCAGACCAGATTTTAAATGCCGGTCCGGGTTTTGGCAGCACCTGGCTGTCCTTAAATAGGCAGCTGGGCTCAGAAGCCAGGTCTCTGTGTTGGGATCTGGGAGCCTTGTGTCTGGATGAAGGCTTTCTACCTGTTTGGCGTGAAAACAGGTTGGTGCTGCTATGAGCAAGGACTCTTTGAGGCAGAATTGCCGCATGGTGTGAATTACCACCAACACCGCAAGGTGACTTTTTGTTTGAATATGACTGCTTGTTTTGTCACTTGCCTAAAGTGTGAATAAAACACTGAACTGTTTGATCCAAAGAACTTGTTGATGCCTCTATACTGCGTCTGCTAATCCTGTCTACCAGAGCGAGTCCCCACAATTGGTGGAGGATGCGGGAAAGAGCAGTGAGGCTGGCGTGAACGCCGATATTTTTGGTTTCTGCATTTTTCAAGCACGGTTGTAAGTCGTACATTAAACCAGCTGTATTACAACCAGTGCCCCACGACAAAATGGAGATTGTTGTGAAGGCCCTCATGGAGGCTAATCTGCAGCAGCGAGAGACAAACTTGCAGCAACGCGAGGCTAATAAGCAGCAGCAGGAGACTAACCAGTTGCTGCTACAACACGTGATGGCTTTGCAGACAGGAGCAACCCCAAGCGTCCACGATGCCCAGAAAGCAGTACGTTCCGCAATTCCTAAGATGACCCCCGCAGACGACATCGAAACCTACCTGATGTACGAGAAAGTGGCCATCAGGGAAAAGCTACCCGTGACCAGTGGGCTGAGGTCGTCGCTCCATTCCTGGCATCCGATTCCCAGCGGGTGTATTTCGACTTGCCGGACGATCAAGCGGCAGACTACCAAAAAGTAAAGGGTGAGATTTTGGCAAGACTGGGGATTAATGTGTTGGTCCGGACCCAGCGGGTACATCAGTGGGGGTTTAAGCCGGCCGAGCCTGCGAGGACCCAGTATTATGACTTACACCGGCTCTTTCAAAAGTGGCTACAGCCTGATGTGCTGAGTCCCACGGCTATGCTGGATAGACTATTAGCCGATATGTTCTGGAGGGCTTTGCCATACCCTCTCCAGCACTGGATCGGTCAGGTGTCTCCTGGCAATGCCCTTGAGATAGTGGACCTGGTGGAACGCTATGAAGCTACCAGGAATCTAAAGGAGGGTTCTGTCGGGAGGGGGATCGGCAAACCCTGGAAATCTCCACCCCAGGCCCGGAGATTTGAGAGGATAAAACCCGCCCAGGATGTACCCATGGCGGACATGGCTCCGATAGTCTGATGGCGGTGTCAGGAGACTGGCCATGTAAGGGCTGACTGTCCACATCGGGTTGAGCCCATAGACACTAATTATGGCTTTCGTAAATCACTATATGCCAGTAGGCTGTGTGCAACAGGTACCCCAGAGTCTCTAGATCACTTGTGCCAGGTGGAAGTGGGAGACACTCCGGCTGAGGCTCTGCTGGACTCAGGGAGTTTGGTGACCCTAGTAAGGGCTACCCTGGTGCGGTCCACTGAGTATACTGGCCGGAAAGTCGGGGTGATGTGCATCCACAGAGACTTAAAAGACTACCCCATCGTTGCCCGGCTCAGGGGGGAGACCAGAACCCTTGGAACCTGGGACCGAAGGGCCAGCGGTAGGTTTGACTGCCACTTCGGTGGAAGAGGGGGAGACAACCCCGCTAAGTGTTATGGTGGGAGACGTGGAAGACTTGCCGCTGGGTCCTGAATTGGCAGACCTCAATGTCTCCGGGGATAATTTTGGTACCACCCAATGTCAGGACCCAACCCTATCCTGCGCCTGGGAAAATGCATTATTAATAGATGGTGAACCACAACACCCTGGGGCAGAGTCAGTGTTTCAACATTTTGTGGTTCATCAAGATATGTTGTATCGGGTAAGCCAACTACGGGGTGAGCCTATTGAACAGTTGGTGGTCCCCAAGGCTTATCGCAAGCTTGTGTTAGATCTAGCCCACCAACACATTCTCGAGGGTCACCTGGGGCTGCAGAAAACTCAGGATCGTATTCTACAGCGGTTTTACTGGCCTAGCATATTCAAAGAAGTCGAAGAGTTTTGTAAGTCTTGCCCGACCTGCCAGATAACTAGCCCCCAGCCACATTTCTGTAGTCCCCTAGTACCTTTCTCGATTATCGAAGTACCATTTGACCGAATAGCTATGGACCTCATAGGCTCATTACCGAAGTCCACCAGAGGTCATCAACACATGTTAGTCATTCTAGACTACGCCACTCAGTACCCGGAGGCGGTGCCACTGTGACCTACCTCGGCCAAACACAAGGCTAAGAAGTTAATGTAGATGTTTTCCCGAGTAGGACTACCTAAAGAGGTTCTCACCAACCATGGGACCCCTTTTATGTCCAAGGTGATAAGGGAACTCTGTAAGTTGCTGCACATAAAACAACTACGGACGTCCGTTTACCATCCGCAAATGGACAGTCTGGTAGAAAGATTTAACCAAACATAAAAATATGTTGAAAAAGGTATTGTCTAAAGATGGGAAGAACTGGGACCTCCTTCTGCCCTATCTCATGTTCGCAGTGCGAGAGGTACCCCAGGCCTCTACTGGGTTCTCGCCCTTCGAACTGCTAAAGATGCCATAGAGGCGTGGGAACAACAACCCACTCCTCATAAAAGTATCATTGAGTACGTTACCCAGATGCAAGATCGGATAGAGACAGTGTTGCCTCTTGTTAGGGAGCATATGGAGGCAGCTCAGCGAGCCCACAGTCGGGTCTATAATCGGCAGGCTCGGGTCCGGATCTTTAACCCCTTAAGGACTCAGCCCTATTTCACCTTAAGGACTTGGCCATTTTTTGCAAATCTGACCAGTGTCACTTTAAGTGCTCATAACTTTAAAACGCTTTGACTTACCCAAGCCGTTCTGAGATTGTTTTTTCGTCACATATTGTACTTTATGACACTGCTAAAATTGGGTCAAAAAAGTTAATTTTTTTGCATAAAAAAATACAATTTTTACCAAAAATTTTGAAAAATTAGCAAATTTCAAAGTTTCAGTTTCTCTACCTCTGTAATACATAGTAATACCCCCAAAAATTGTGATGACTTTACATTCCCCATATGTCTACTTCATGTTTGTAGCATTTTGGGAATGATATTTTATTTTTTGGGGATGTTACAAGGCTTAGAAGTTTAGAAGCAAATTTTGAAATTTTTCAGAAATCTTTAAAATCCCACTTTTTATGGACCAGTTCAGGTTTGAAGTCATATTGTGAGGCTTAGATAATAGAAACCTCCCAAAAATGACCCCATTCTAGAAACTACACCCCTCAAGGTATTCAAAACTGTTTTTTCAAACTGTATTAACCCTTTAGGTCTTCCACAAGAGTTAATGGCAGATTGAGAAACAATTTAGAAATTTCTATTTTTTGGAAAATTTTCCAATATAATACATTTTTTCCAGAAGTAAAACAAGGGTTAACTGCCAAACAAAACTCAAAATGGGTTACCCTGATTCTGTAGTTTGCAGAAACACCCCATATGTGGTCGTAAACTACTGTTTGGCCAAACGGGAGCACATAGAAGGAGGGGAACACCATATGGGTTTTGGAAGGCAGATTTTGCAGGACTGGTTTTGTTTATACCATGTCCCATTTGAAGCCCCCTGTTGCACCCCTAGAATAGAAATTTCAAAAAAGTGACTCCATCTAAGAAAGTACACCCCTCAAGGTATTCAAAACTGGGTTTACAAACTTTGTTAACCCTTTAGGTGCTCCACAAGAGTTAATGGCAGATGGAGAAACAATTTAGAAATTTCAATTTTTTGGAAAATTTTCCAATATAATCAATTTTTTCCAGGAGTAAAACAGGGGTTAACTGCCAAACAAAACTCAAAATGGGTTGCCCTGATTCTGTAGTTTGCAAAAACACCCCATATGTGGTCGTAAACTACTGTTTGGCCAAACGGGAGCACATAGAAGGAGGGGAACACCATATGGGTTTTGGAAGGCAGATTTTGCAGGACTGGTTTTGTTTATACCATGTCCCATTTGAAGCCCCCTGTTGCACCCCTAGAATAGAAATTTCAAAAAAGTGACTCCATCTAAGAAAGTACACCCCTCAAGGTATTCAAAACTGGGTTTACAAACTTTGTTAACCCTTTAGGTGCTCCACAAGAGTTAATGGCAGATGGAGAAACAATTTAGAAATTTCAATTTTTTGGAAAATTTTCCAATATAATAATTTTTTTTCAGGAGTAAAACAGGGGTTAACTGCCAAACAAAACTCAAAATGGGTTGCCCTGATTCTGTAGTTTGCAAAAACACCCCATATGTGGTCGTAAACTACTGTTTGGCCAAACGGGAGCACATAGAAGGAGGGGAACACCATATGGGTTTTGGAAGGCAGATTTTGCAGGACTGGTTTTGTTTATACCATGTCCCATTTGAAGCCCCCTGTTGCACCCCTAGAATAGAAATTTCAAAAAAGTGACTCCATCTAAGAAAGTACACCCCTCAAGGTATTCGAAACTGGGTTTACAAACTTTGTTAACCCTTTAGGTGCTCCACAAGAGTTATTGGCAGATGGAGAAACAATTTAGAAATTTAAATTTTTTGGAAAATTTTCCAATATAATCAATTTTTTCCAGGAGTAAAATAGGGGTTAACTGCCAAACAAAACTCAAAATGGGTTGCCCTGATTCTGTAGTTTGCAAAAACACCCCATATGTGGTCGTAAACTACTGTTTGGCCAAACGGGAGCACATAGAAGGAGGGGAACACCATATGGGTTTTGGAAGGCAGATTTTGCAGGACTGGTTTTGTTTATACCATGTCCCATTTGAAGCCCCCTGTTGCACCCCTAGAATAGAAATTTCAAAAAAGTGACTCCATCTAAGAAAGTACACCCCTCAAGGTATTCAAAACTGGGTTTACAAACTTTGTTAACCCTTTAGGTGTTCCACAAGAGTTAGTGACAGATGGAGAAACAATTTAGAAATTTCAATTTTTTGGAAAATTTTCCAATATAATCAATTTATTCCAGGAGTAAAACAAGGGTTAACTGCCAAACAAAACTCAAAATGGGTTGCCCTGATTCTGTAGTTTGCAGAAACACCCCATATGTGGTCGTAAACTACTATTTGGCTAAACGGCAGGACATAGAAGAAGGGGAACGTCATATGGTTTTTGGAAGGCAGATTTTGCTGGACTGGTTTATTTACACCATGTACCCTTTCAAGCCCCCTGATGCACCCCTAGAGTAGAAACTCCATAAAAGTGACCCCATCTAGGAAACTACGGGATAAGGTGGTTGTTGTTTTCGGACTATTTTAGGGGTAAATATGATTTTTGGTTGCTCTATATTACTCTTTTTTGAGGCAATGTAACAAAAAAAATAATTCTAAAATTGTTTCTACATTTGCTATTTAGTTTTGTGGAACACCTAAAGGGTTAACATAGTTTGTAAAGTAACTTTTGAATACCTTGAGGGGTGTAGTTTCTTAGATGGGGTCACTTTTTTGGAGTTTCTAGTCTAGGCTACATCAGGGGGGGCTTCTAATGGGACATGGTGTAAAAAAAAAAACTGTCCATCAAAATCTGCCTTCCAGAAACCGTATGGAGTTCCCTTCATTCTATGCCCTGCCGTGCGGCTATATAGCCATTTACGACCACATATGGGGTGTTTCTGCAAACTACAGAATCAGGGCCATAAATATTGAGTTTTGTTTG
The DNA here is from genome assembly GCF_905171765.1 of Bufo bufo. Lineage (NCBI taxonomy): Eukaryota > Metazoa > Chordata > Amphibia > Anura > Bufonidae > Bufo > Bufo bufo. Next base: position 771,614,082 of record NC_053389.1, on the reverse strand, counting down.
GCTGTTAACCCTTGCTTTATTACCGGCAAAAAGGATTCAAATGGAAATTTTGCCCAAAAATGGGTGTTTTGGCACCGTTTTTATTTTATATTTTTAACACCGTTCATCCGAGGCGTTTGGTCAAAAGTTATTTTTCTAGCGACGACTTTTACGCACGCGACGATGCCCAATATGTATGGCTCTCAGACTTTGGAGACACTAAGCAGGCATCCTAAAAACTGCGGCCCTCCAGATGTTGTAAAACTACAATTCCCACCATGCCCTGCTGATGGCTGTAGGTTGTCTGGGCATGCTGGGAGTTATAGTTTTACAACATCTGGAGGGCCGCAGTTTGAGGATGCCTGCTCTAAAACTAATATTTTTTTGGGGAAAAAAAATTGTTTCCGTGTCTCCAAAGTCTGAGAGGCATAGTTTTTTATGTTCTCTAGTGGACTGTTGGGGATTATAAAAATTTAGTACTCCATGGAAGTGTGATACTCCCTGAAGCAATTGATAATGCAGAGGCCCGGATGATCGGGGCACGTGTCACATTGAGTAGTGGTGTCCTTCCGTATCCCCCTCTTGTGACACACTCTGCATCTTTTTTGTGTTCGTCCCTTCTTTCCAGTATGGGGGACCACACCTGGAAAGTGTTGGCCAGGAACGATCCGGGCGCCTCCAATTCCCGAGGTACTCCGGCCTGCTCTTTCCCGGTCCGAAAAGATCAGGTCTTTGAGGACTGCCTCATAGAATTGGAGGAATGTCCCTGTGCTGCCAGCGCTTCGGGATAGTACAAAAGAGTTGTACATGGCAACCTGTACCAAGTAGACCGCAACTTTTTTGTACCATGCCCGGGTTTTGCGCATGGCATTATATGGCTTGAGGACTTGATCAGAGAGATCAACTCCTCCCATATACCGATTGTAGTCGACGATACAATCGGGCTTGAGGACCGTTGCCGCGGTACCTCGCACAGGGACTGGGGTGGTGCTGTTACCGTGGATTGTGGACAGCATAAGGACATCCCTCTTGTCCTTATATCTGACCAGCAACAGGTTTCCACTGGTAAGTGCACGGGTCTCACCCCTGGGGATAGGTACCTGGAGGGGGTGGGCAGGGAGGCCGCGTTGATTTTTCCGCACGGTCCCACAAGCGAACGTGGATCTGGCGGCAAGGGACCTGAACAAGGGAATGCTGGTATAAAAGTTGTCCACGTACAAGTGGTAACCGTTATCCAGCAGTGGGTACATAAGGTCCCACACGAGTTTCCCGGTAACACCCAGAGTGGGGGGACATTCTGGGGGTTGAATCCGGGAATCTCGCCCCTCGTACACACGAAATTTGTAAGTGTACCCTGAGGTACTCTCACAAATTTTGTATAGCTTCACGCCATACCTCGCCCGCTTTGTGGGAATATATTGGCGGAAACTGAGTCTCCCCTTGAACGCAACGAGAGACTCATCAACCGCGACCTCCCTTCCAGGTACGTAGGCCTGCTGAAATGTGGCCTCAAAGTGATCGATGACCGGCCGTATCTTATACAGCCGGTCATAGGCAGGATCACCTCGGGGTGGACATGCTGCATTATCGGAATAATGCAGACATTTCCGGATGGCCTCAAACCGGGGACGTGTCATGACCATACTGTACAGTGGGGTCTGGTATAAGACGTCCCCACTCCAGTATTGCCTGACACTGGGTTTTTGGACTAGACCCATATGCAGCACGAGGCCCCAAAATGTCCTCATCTCGGCTGCACTGACCGGCGTCCAGCCACCGGGTCTAGCCAAAAATGAGCCTGGGTTTTGAGCGACGAACTGTTGGGCGTACAGATTCGTCTGCTCCACCATCAGATTCACCAGTGGGTTACTGAAAAAAAACCTAAAATAGTCAATTTCAGTAAACCCCACTGTGGGAATCTGGATTCCAGGATTGCCAGCAAAATCCGGAATCTCAGGCTCAAAGTCCACTGGGGGACACCAGCTAAGTTCATCGGCAGGGGGCTCCGGTGGACTTATTTGGTGGGCCGGGAAACCAGTACGAACCCCAGGGCGGCTCGTACTAGGGTGGGCCACAGGATCCCTAGCATGTGGTGCCCCTGGCTCCGCCTGGCGGCGTCTCCGCCGCCTTGGTGGCTCATCGTCATCCGATGATGATGAGGAGGATGCGGATGATAAAAGGAACGTGGGGTCATCCTCATCCTCACTGGGGCTCTCGGAGTCGGAGGCAATCTGGGCGTATGCCTCCTCGGCCGAGAACATCCGGCGGGGCATGGGTGTGTGTGCGTGTATGTGTGCGTGTGTGGCAAACTTTATTATATGTGCGTGTGTGTGGGGGCAACGGGTGTTCGCGTACTAAAAAAGGAAAAAAAAGGGGCAAGTGTTAGAAAAAAAAAAAAAAGTTCAAAGTTGCTGATCAGCGGTACAACGCTGATCAGCGGTGGGGCGGGCGATGCGCTAACAGTGGCCGGACAAAAAAGTGCCGGACAGTCAGCGCACTGTCCGGCAGGGGGGGTCTGGGGTCTGATAGATGGATCAGACCCCCCCTGCAAGTGGCAGGGGGCGTCTGGGGTCTGATAGATGGATCAGAAAGAAAGAAAAGAAAGTTTAGTGTAAAAGTTTTTGTTTTTTTTCCCTAACATTTCCCTTCTTTCCCTTCCTAACGGTGCCTCTCCCTCACTGACCCTAACCTACCTGGGTGGCGATGGGTGCAGGAGGGTGATGGATTACGATTAGGGGGACTCAGGAGCTGGACGCTGGACGGTGCTGCACGGTCAGGGTGCTGGACAGGAAGAGGAGGGGAGAGAGGAGCGCAGGAAGTTTGAATCTCGCGCCTCTCTCCCCTGCACCAATCAGCACCCTGGACAGCGGCGTTCAGCACCAGGGCCAGCACCGCCTCTCCAAATCCTCGGACTGCGATAGGTGGTGTATAATTACGCCACCGATCGCAGTCTTTTTCCGGTTCATCGGGTCACAGGACAACCGAATGGACCGGAAACGCAGAAAACCGCAGGTCTGAATTGACCTGCGGTTTTCTGCGATCGTCGATACGGGGGGGGGGGGGGGGGGTCAAATGACCCCCCCCTGCATTGTTACGGGATGCCGGCTGAATGATTTCAGCCGAAATCCCGTTCCGATTAACCCCCGCGGCGCCGGAATAGCAAATTAAAGCCATGACGTACCGGTACGTCATGGGTCCTTAAGGATTCGGGACCCATGCCGTACCAGTGCGTCCTAAGTCCTTAAGGGGTTAACCCGGGTGATCGGGTTTTGGTTCTGGTTCCGACCGTGGACAGTAAGTTCCTGGCTAGGTGGCAGGGGCCCTACGAGGTACTAGAGAAAGTTGGAGATGTAAACTACAAGGTACACCAGCCAGGGTGGCGAAAGCCGGAGCAAGTTTACCATGTGAATTTACTCAAACCGTGGAAAAATAGGGAAACCATTACAGAAGACGGGTTTTCTAGGAGAAGAGCTACCGGCCCCTCCGCAAAGGCGGCTGCCACAGTAAAAAATGCTGACAGCCTCCAGACTCAGGAGGCCAGGGAGTTTGTTAGTCGGAACACGGATGTGTTCTTGGACCTCCTTGGACGCACTTCCATAATCCAGCATGACATTGTCACTGAGCCTCAGGCAAAAGTCAGATTAAAAGCATACCGGGTACCCGAGGCTCAGCGACAAGCCACATCAGAGGAGGTGCAGCTAGACGTCATTGACCAGTCAAAAAGTGAGTGGGCCAGTCCTATAGTATTAATTCCCAAGCCAGATGGGACGTTGCAGTTTTGTAACGACTTTCTAAAACTTAACGAGGTTTCCAAATTCGATGCGTATCCCATGCCTCGGGTGGAGGAGCTCATCGAGAGGTTAGGACGAAATCAGTATTTTTCTGTTTTGGACTTCACGAAAGGGTACTGACAGGTGCCCTTAACAGAGGCTGCCAAAGAGAAAACTGCCTTCATCACGCCTGAGGGGCTTTATCAATATAAGGTCTTACCCTTTGGTCTGCATGGCGCCCCCGCCACTTTTCAGCGACTAATGGACATTGTGCTTCGTCCACATCGTCGGTACGCTTCAGCTTGCCTGGACGATATTGTCATCCACAGTACCGACTGGGAAAGTCACCTGCCCAAAGTGCAGGCTGTAGTGGACTCCCTTCGGAAATCTGGCCTAACGCTAACCCAAAAAAATGTGCGATAGGGTTAGAAGAGACTATGTACCTGGGGTATGTCATTGGGCGCGGAGTCATCAAACCCCAAGTGAACAAAATAGAGGCGATACGGAATTGGCCCCGACCTGTCACCACTAGGCAAATAAAGTCAGTCCTGGAAATAGTGGGCTATTACATGAGGTTTGTTCCCCACTTTGCTACTCTAGCCGCGCCCTTGACAGGACACTTGAAGGGACACAAGTCAATAATAGTTTGCTGGGATGATCAGGCGGAAGAGGCATTCTCCGCATTGAAGTAGGTCCTGTGTGGGTCTCAGGTTTTGGTGACGCCCGACTCCAAAAGGGAGTTTATAGTAAAGACCGATGCCTCCAAAGTAGGCCTCGGTGCTGTACTGTCTCAGGAAGTCAACAGGGAGGATCATCCCATTGTCTTCTCAGCCGTAAGCTCACCCCAGCCGAGACCCGGTATAGTATAGTGGAGAGAGAGTGCCTGGCTATCAAGTGGGCACTAGAGTCTCTCCGCTATTATTTATTGGGGAGAAAATTCCGCCTGGTGACTGACCACTCTCCTCTCAAGTGGATGAGCCAGGCCAAGGACAGAAATGCCCCAGTCACCTGATGGTTTCTCTCCCTACAAAACTTTAAGTTTTTGGTCAAACACAGGGCAGGCCGGTTTGGCTTGAAAACAGGTTGGTGCTGCTATGAGCAAGGACTCTTTGAGGCAGAATTGCTGCATGGTGTAAATTACCACCAACACCGCAAGGTGACTTTTTGTTTGATTATGACTGCTTGTTTTGTCACTTGCCTAAATTGTGAATAAAACACTGAACTGTTTGATCTAAAGAACTTGTTGTTGCCTCTATACTGCGTCCGCTAATCCTGTCTACCAGAGCGAGTCCCCACAGTATGTATGTATGTATGTTCCGAGATCACTCAAAAATGCAACCATCGATTTCAACGAAACTCGTTATACGCATCCCTTGCTACCTGGAAAGAAGTCTTGTGGGCCCCTACACAGCAGCTGCATGGAGTTTGTATGCTCCAACAGTTTTTGCTACACACATATAGCTTTGTAACTAAAAACTCATCGATCAATTTCTACTAAACTTGGTACGCATATCACTTACTATCTGGGAAAGAATACTGTGGAGGTAACATGCCGGTACACAATGGGTTTCTGTCTGTTCTTTATGTGTGACCAAACGACTGGACTGATCTTCACCAAATTTAGAAGACAGGTACATCAGGTGTCAGGAAGGTTTTAGACCGGGTCTCAGCTCTCTAGGATGTACTGTTCCTGATATATTCCCAAAAAATTACCTGCATTAGCCAATACAAGCCTGCAAGTCTTTCTCTTCATATCCCAACTGCCATACACACGGTCACATGTCACTTATCAGCCAATAGAAGCTTGCAAGCCCTTAGTCTCCACATACACACAGTTTTACTCCCGGTTTACATAACAACCCAGCCATTTGTCTTCACTGTCGCACGACACATAAGGCACAACTACACTGCTACATGTGTACCGCGACATTGATGTTGCACGACAGTTTTTATAATGATGGTCAATGGTGTTGCACTGCGACGTGTGACATGCTGCGACAGTCGCAGAAAAATCCATCTTGGATGGATTTTTTGCAACAGTCATGTTGCAGTCGCAGCATGTCACATGTCGCAGTGCAACACCATAGCCTATCATTATAAAAATTGTTGAGACAAAATGTTGCGCGACACATGTCGTTGTGTAGCCCGAGCATTAAAGGGGCAGGGCACTGTGGAGGTCACTGTTAAAGGGGCGGGCACTGTGGAGGTCTCTGTTAAAGAGATGTTTACTGTGGATGTTACTGTTAAGGGGGCAGGCCGCTGTGAAGGTCACTGTTATAGGGGCGGACACTGTGGAGGCCACTGTTAAGGCAGCAGGGTACTATAGAGGTCACTGTTAAGGGGGCGGGCCCCTGAGGAGGTCACTGTCAAGGGAGTGGGGTGCTGTGAAACTCACTGTTAAAGGGGCGGGCTGCTGCGAAGGTCAAAGTTAAGGGGATGGGCTGCTGTGGAGGTTCCATTTTAAAGTGGCGGGGCACTGTGGGGGGGTCAGTGTTAAGGGGTGGGGTGCTGTAGAGGTCACTGTTATGGGGGATACTGTCGATATCTTAACAACACACACAAACATTAAATAAAATAGATGAAATATACCCGTGTGTGTGTATATATATATGTATACAGCACAGACCAAAAGTTTGGACACCTTCTCATTCAAAGAGTTTTTTTTATTTTCATTACTATGAAGGCATCAAAACTATGAATTAACATATGTTGAATTATATACATAACAAACAAGTGTGAAACAAGTGAAAATATGTCATATTCTAGGTTCTTCAAAGTAGCCACCTTTTTCTTTGATTACTGCTTTGCACACTCTTGGCATTCTCTTGATGAGCTTCAAGAGGTAGTCCCCTGAAATGGTCTTCCCACAGTCTTGAAGGAGTTCCCAGAGATGCTTAGCACTTGTTGGCCCTTTTGCCTTCACTCTGCGGTCCAGCTCACCCCAAACCATCTCGATTGGGTTCAGGTCCGGTGACTGTGGAGGCCAGGCCATCTGGCGCAGCACCCCATCACTCTCCTTCATGGTCAAATAGCCCTTACTTTCAAAGTTTTCACAATTTTTCGGCTGACTGACTGACCTTCATTTCTTAAAGTAATGATGGCCACTCGTTTTTTTCTTTACTTAGCTGCTTTTTTCTTGCCATAATACCAATTCTAACAGTCTATTCAGTAGGACTATCAGCTGTGTATCCACCTGACTTCTCCTCAACACAAATGATAGTCCCAACCCCATTTATAAGGCAAGAAACCCCACTTATTAAACCTGACAGGGCACACCTGTGAAGTGAAAACCATTTCAGGGGACTACCTCTTGAAGGTCATCAAGAGAATGCCAAGAGTGTGCAAAGCAGTAATCAAAGCAAAAAGTGGCTACTTTGAAGAACCTAGAATATGACATATTTTCAGTTGTTTCACACTTGTTTGTTTTGTATATAATTCCACATGTGTTAATTCATAGTTTTGATGCCTTCAGTGTGAATCTACAATTTTCATAGTCTTGAAAATAAAGAAAACTCTTTGAATGAGAAGTTGTGTCCAAACTTTTGGTCTGTACTGTATATACACACATACATATACATATGTATATGCATTATTTTTTTTTTTAAATTGTACACTTTACTCCTAAATAAAGCTAAAAATAAATAAATATATAAATATATATATATATATATATATATATATATATATATATATATTACTGCGTAAAAAAAAACGGGGAAAAATAAGACACAAAATGAAAAACGCATGAAAAAAAAAGAAGAATAAAAATCCACATTTCCTGGCAGTGAAAAACCCGTTGCACCCGGATGCAATGTGTTTTTCACGTCATTTACTTCCAATGGGACCAGAGCTGTGTGAAAAACGCAGAATATAGAACATGCTGCGAATTTCACGTAACGCAGAGATGATGCGTGAAAAACAACGCTCATGTAAACAGATTCAGTGCGGGTGCTGTGCACTCAGTTCACGCATTGTACTCGTATGGAAAACTTGCTTTTGTGAAAGAGGCCTTAATGATATTACAAAAACTAGGAGAAAATATGAAAAAAAGAGCATTTTTGACAAAAACATTAGTAAAAAAAAAATAATAAATGACAGGTTCTCAAATTGGCAGGACAAATGGAAGGACTTCCTAATTCTCCATTATTTCACATGCAATATACAGGCTCCTGGGGTTGATTGAGATACCTGCCGGCTAGTGTACCTTTAACTTTGTGTTTACTGTAGTTTTGCTAGAAGGCCTTACGTTTTATATGATTGTGATAGAAAAATGTGCAGTTAGTTGCTGTATTATGAGGATATTCCCCCTTAAAGGGGTTATCGGGTAAATAATATTGATGACTTATCCTCAGGATAGATCATCAATATCAGATCAGTGGGGTTCTGACACCCGGGAAAATCCCCAAAAACTTGGCGGAATTGTTTTTTTTTTTTCAATTTAACCCCACAGAGAATTTTTTTTCCCATTTTCCAATAACAGACATGGTAACTTTTAAAAAAATAAGCCCTCATATAGCTATATGAACGGAAAATTTAAAAAGTTATGGCCATTGGAACGTGGGGAGGAAAAAATGTACATGCAAAACCAAAAACTGGCCCGGTACTTAACCACCTCCGGACTGCCGAACGCAGCGACGCGTCCTGGAGGTGGTTGATTCATTCCGCCTGGACGCGCCGGCGCGTCCTCTTGCGAGACGCGAGATTTCCTGTGAACGCGCGCACACAGGCGCGCGCGTTCACAGGATCGGAAGGTAAGCGAGTGGATCTCCAGCCTGCCAGCGGCGATCGTTCGCTGGCAGGCTGGAGATGTGATTTTTTTTAACCCCTAACAGGTATATTAGACGCTGTTTTGATAACAGCGTCTAATATACCTGCTACCTGGTCCTCTGGTGGTCCCCTTTGTTTGGATCGACCACCAGAGGACACAGGTAGCTCAGTAATATGTTGCACCAAGCACCACTACACTACACCCCCCCCCCCCCCCGTCACTTATTAACCCCTTATTAGCCCCTGATCACCCCATATAGACTCCCTGATCACCCCCCTGTCATTGATTACCCCCCTGTTATTGATCACCCCCCTGTAAAGCTCCATTCAGACATCCGCATGATTTTTATGGATCCACTGATAGATGGATCGGATCCGCAAAACCCATACGGATGTTTGAATGGAGCCTTACAGGGGCGTGATCAATGACTGTGGTGATCACCCCATATAGACTCCCTGATCACCCCCCTGTCATTGATCACCCCCCTGTCATTGATCACCCCCCCCTGTAAAGCTCCATTCAGACGTCCGCATGATTTTTACGGATCCACTGATAGATGGATCGGATCCGCAAAACACATACAGGCGTCTGAATGGAGCCTTACAGGGGGGGTGATCACCCCATATAGACTCCCTGATCACCCCCCTATCATTGATCACCCCCCTGTCATTGATCACCCCCCTGTAAGGCTGCATTCAGATGTCCGTATGATTTTTACGGATCCACGGATACATAGATCGGATCCGCAAAACACATACGGACATCTGAATGGAGCCTTATAGGGGGGTGATCAATGACAGGGGGGTGATCACCCCATATAGACTCCCTGATCACCCCCTGTCATTGATCACCCCCCTGTCATTGATCACCCCCCTGTCATTGATAACCCCCCTGTCATTGATCACCCCCCTGTCATTGATCACCCCCCTGTCATTGATCACCCCTCTGTAAGGCTCCATTCAGACATTTTTTTGGCCCAAGTTAGTGGAAATTATTATTTTTTTTCTTACAAAGTCTCATATTCCACTAACTTGTGTCAAAAAATAAAATCTCACATGAACTCCCCATACCCCTCACGGAATCCAAATGCGTAAAAATTTTTAGACATTTAAATTCCAGACTTCTTCTCACGCTTTAGGGCCCCTAGAATGCCAGGGCAGTATAAATACCCCACATGTGACCCCATTTCGGAAAGAAGACACCCCAAGGTATTCCGTGAGGGGCATATTGAGTCCATGAAAGATTGAAATTTTTGTCCCAAGTTAGCGGAAAGGGAGACTTTGTGAGAAAAAAATAAATAAAATCAATTTCCGCTAACTTGTGCCAAAAAATAAAAAATTCTATGAACTCGCCATGCCCCTCATTGAATACCTTGGGGTGTCTTCTTTCCAAAATGGGGTCACATGTGGGGTATTTATACTGCCCTGGCATTCTAGGGGCCCTAAAGCGTAAGAAGAAGTCTGGGATCCAAATGTCTAAAAATGCCCTCATAAAAGGAATGTGGGCCCCTTTGCGCATCTAGGCTGCAAAAAAGTGTCACACATCTGGTATCGCCGTACTCAGGAGAAGTTGGGCAATGTGTTTTGGGGTGTCATTTTACATATACCCATGCTGGGTGAGATAAATATCTTGGTCAAATGCCAACTTTGTATAAAAAAAATGGGAAAAGTTGTCTTTTGCCGAGATATTTCTCTCACCCAGCATGAGTATATGTAAAAAGACACCCCAAAACACATTGCCCAACTTCTCCTGAATACAGCGATACCACATGTGTGACACTTTTTTGCAGCCTAGGTGGGCAAAGGGGCCCACATTCCAAAGAGCACCTTTAGGATTTCACAGGTCATTTACCTACTTACCACACATTAGGGCCCCTGGAAAATGCCAGGGCAGTATAACTACCCCACAAGTGACCCCATTTTGGAAAGAAGACACCCCAAGGTATTCCGTGAGGGGCATGAAGAGTTCCTAGAATTTTATATTTTTTGTCACAAGTTAGTGGAAAATGATGATTTTTTTTTTTCCTTACAAAGTCCCATATTCCACTAACCTGTGACAAAAAATAAAAACTTCCATGAACTCACTATGCCCATCAGCGATCACCTTAGGGTGTCTTCTTTCCAAAATGGGGTCACTTGTGGGGTAGTTATACTGCCCTGGCATTCTAGGGGCCCAAATGTGTGGTAAGGAGTTTGAAATCAAATTCTGTAAAAAATGACCGGTGAAATCCGAAAGGTGCTCTTTGGAATGTGGGCACCTTTGCCCACCTAGGCTGCAAAAAAGTGTCACACATGTGGTATCTCCGTATGCAGGAGAAGTTGGGGAATGTGTATTGGGGTGTCATTTTACATATACCCATGCTGGGTGAGAGAAATATCTTGGCAAAAGACAACTTTTCCCATTATTTTATACAAAGTTGGCATTTGACCAAGATATTTATCTCACCCAGCATGGGTATATGTGAAATGACACCCCAAAACACATTCTCCAACTTCTCCTGAGTACGGAGATACCACATGTGTGACAATTTTTTACAGCCTAGGTGGGCAAAGGGGCCCACATTCCAAAGAGCACCTTTCGGATTTCACCGGCCATTTTTTACAGAATTTGATTTCAAACTCCTTACCACACATTTGGGCCCCTAGAATGCCAGGGCAGTATAACTACCCCTCAAGTGACCCCATTTTGGAAAGAAGACACCCAAAGGTATTCGCTGATGGGCATAGTGAGTTCATAGAACTTTTTATTTTTTGTCACAAGTTAGTGGAATATGAGACTTTGTAAGAAAAAAAAAAAATCATCATTTTCCGCTAACTTGTGACAAAAAATAAAAAGTTCTATGAACTCACTATGCCCATCAGCGAATACCTTAGGGTGTCTACTTTCCAAAATGGGGTCATTTGTGGGGTGTTTGTACTGTCTGGCCATTGTAGAACCTCAGGAAACATGACAGGTGCTCAGAAAGTCAGAGCTGCTTCAAAAAGCGGAAATTCACATTTTTGTACCATAGTTTGTAAACGCTATAACTTTTACACAAACCATTTTTATTTACCCAAACATTTTTTTTTTATCAAAGACATGTATAACAATAAATTTAGAGCAAAATTTATATATGGATGTCGTTTTTTTTGCAAAATTTTACAACTGAAAGTGAAAAATGTCATTTTTTTGCAAAAAAATCGTTAAATTTCGATTAATAACAAAAAAAGTAAAAATGTCAGCAGCAATGAAATACCACCAAATGAAATCTCTATTAGTGAGAAGAAAAGGAGGTAAAATTCATTTGGGTGGTAAGTTGCATGACCGAGCAATAAATGGTGAAAGTAGTGTAGGTCAGAAGTGTAAAAAGTGGCCTGGTCTTTAAGGGTGTTTAAGCCATAGGGGCTGAGGTGGTTAAAGGGGCTTTCAATGGAATGGCTCTGTAGGGGGTTATCCCAGAAAAAAAAAAATTGTCACCTATCCATAGAGCACTTGCTAGAGACCACCATGATCATTAGAAAAGGGGTTCAAAAACCCCTCGTTCGGGAGGATTCTGACTAAAGCAGTGTTGTGCCCTGCAGCTTCAATGACTATAGGACAGACAGACAGCTATCTCCATCAGCCCCATAGACTGAATGCAGCATTGCGGTCCCCAATGCACAGAACGGCTGTATGCATGAGGCCTAACTCCCTTGGTCCCTGCGCACACAATTTTCTTTGTATTTTTTTAAGCACTCACAGGTTTTTTTGGTACATAATGTTTTTGGAGGTTTTAGTGTTATTTCCATAGTGTATTCCAATACAGAGAAGATGATGTTAAAACACCTGAGGCACTAATAGCTCAAGTAGAAGGACAAAAATTGCACCTCATGAATAAAAACGGCAGTAGCAAAAAAAAAATTAAATAAAACATTCTTTGTCCTGCATTTCATATTTCCTATCAACCTTCAGCTAACATCTGGAGCTGGCATTTTTACCACAAACAGCGCTGCAAAGAACACTGCTGGCAAAAACCTGCAAAAAACCCCCCACAAAAATGCTGAAAAATTGCACTAAAAACTACGTGAGAATGCCAAAAGAGCACCAGACGGTGGAACACAGATTGCCCCCAGCTCCACAGTACAGCGCTGTAGGGATTATGTATACAGCCTCCGGAACACCGATCAGCCATGTGCATGAGAACATAGTTACAAGGAGGTCGATGTCACGTTCCTTTCATAGCAGGGCAGGCTTGCTTTGTTTTGACTGTGGTTAATCTATAGCCCCGGTCATATCTGCAGGACGGGCCGAGGCTAATGTTACTGGGATCATCTGCGGTTCTCCAACAGTATTACATATACTTGAGCAATCAGGAAAAAAAAAGTTTGTCAACCTGGGAGAGCCCCTCACGGGTGATACTCAGAGCTAAAATGAGGAGCTGCCCTTTTGAGGGGCGTGCCATATAAAATAGGGCATGGTTATTATACTATTTGATACAGTAGTAGCATAGATATGGTGCCATACCAAGCTCATTACATAAATACAGTACTAGAGCCAAGCATGATATAAATATATATATATATATATATATATATATATATTATAGCACCAGAACCAAGCTCTTTACATATATTCCACACCAGAACCAATCCGATAACATAAATACAGCACCAGAACCAAGCATGGTACATATACTGTATATAGCAGTGTAATTACACATTACACTGATCATTGCAATACTCCTCCTGTGGGCATCTTTATATAGGCCTATCAAGAGAACAACAGAGCTGTCAGACCGTTATCCCAATTCTACACCTACTATTATCATGAGGATTACACTTCAGATAGCATCTTCCCCTCACTGCAGCAGTAAACTGACAATGGGTTACCTATTTATATAGGAGTTTTATCCCTCTGCGCTGACTGCTACAGATGGATAATATGTTGTATTTAATTTTTTGTGGCATAGCACTGCCAAAATGAATAGAAAAGCTGCCAAAACTTCTAAAAAAAAAAGTAATTTCCTACTATATTAAATATTCATTAGCACCTTTAGGCAAATCCTAGTTTTACCTTTTCCATCCAAAACAATTCATTACTGTATGTAATGTTATAACAATGGGCAGCACAACAAAGGTGGACATGAGTTAGGATCCATTCAAGTGAATGGGGTTGAGCTGCAATACCAGACATAGCCAAACTCATATGTACGGCGCTGTATATACAATGACAAGTAGCTGAGACGCCGTTCTCCCTTCATATGCTGATACGTGAGGATCTCAGGGGGTGCAACTCCAACATAGAAAATGAGGCAACGGAAGTGTGAATTTTAATCATGGCCTCCTTGTACAAAACAAGATAAACATCAGCAAAGACACATAAGCTAATGAACCTGGGCATTCTTGTTGCTATAAAAATGCTAAAAATGCAGCTAAATCTGGATTTTACCACCACAATGAAGTAAACCAAAGAGAATACATACCGTATCCCATGCATTACAGAGTACATACAGTACAGACCAAAAGTTTGGACACACCTTATCATTCAAAGAGTTTTCTTTATTTTCATGACTATGAAAATTGTAGATTCACACTGAAGGCATCAAAACTATGAATTAACACATGTGAAATTATATACATAACAAACAAGTGTGAAACAACTGAAAATATGTCATATTCTAGGTTCTTCAAAGTAGCCACCTTTTGCTTTGATTACTGCTTTGCACACTCTTGGCATTCTCTTGATGAGCTTCAAGAGGTAGTCCCCTGAAATGGTTTTCACTTCACAGGTGTGCCCTGTTCAGGTCTAATAAGTGGAAGAAACGAGACGCTGAATTTTACGTCCAACGTGTGGACTTTGGGAGGCGCACTGACACAACCGGTCATAGACAGTATTTAGGTTTCAGCTATTTTCATTTTATTCATAGACAACGCGTTTCGGGGTACTGGGGACCCCTTTATCAAGTCTGGATCGGATCAGCAGAGCAGCAGCAACCGCTCTGCTGATCCGATCCAGACTTGATAAAGGGGTCCCCAGTACCCCGAAACGCGTTGTCTATGAATAAAATGAAAATAGCTGAAACCTAAATACTGTCTATGACCGGTTGTGTCAGTGCGCCTCCCAAAGTCCACACGTTGGACGTAAAATTCAGCGTCTCGTTTCTTCTACCGTTACCCGAGTGGCAGGGTGGCTCCTGCCCAAGGCGACCGGACGAATCCAGGCTGCACCAACCGTTGCAACTCTCTGTTTTCTGCCTTGATTGTGGTTGCGCCCAAATTGGTGCAACCCCAATAGGTGAGCAAACTACCTCCTATAATAGATTTTATCTTTTATTGAACATACTCACCCTATGAGCGCCTTTCTCAAATTTTATCACCACAACTTGCTTTGAGGTCTAATAAGTGGGATTTTTTGCCTTATAAATGGGGTTGGGACCATCAGTTGCGTTGAGGAGAAGTCAGGTGGATACACAGCTGATAGTCCTACTGAATAGACTGTTAGAATTTGTATTATGGCAAGAAAAAAGCAGCTAAGTAAAAAAAAACAAGTGGCCATCATTACTTTAAGAAATGAAGGTCAGTCAGTCAGCCGAAAAATTGTGAAAACTTTGAAAGTAAGGGCTATTTGACCATGAAGGAGAGTGATGGGGTGCTGCGCCAGACGACCTGGCCTCCACAGTCACCGGACCTGAACCCAATCGAGATGGTTTGGGGTGAGCTGGACCGCAGAGTGAAGGCAAAAGGGCCAGCAAGTGCTAAGCATCTCTGGGAACTCCTTCAAGACTGTTGGAAGACCATTTCAGGTGACTACCTCTTGAAGCTCATCAAGAGAATGCCAAGAGTGTGCAAAGCAGTAATCAAAGCAAAAGGTGGCTACTTTGAAGAACCTAGAATATGACATATTTTCAGTTGTTTCACACTTGTTTGTTATGTATATAATTCCACATGTGTTAATTCATAGTTTTGATGCCTTCATAGTCATGAAAATAAAGAAAACTCTTTGAATGAGAAGGTGTGTCCAAACTTTTGGTCTGTACTGTATATGTGTTTTCTAATGACGCCCTCATTCATTTTATGGCTCCATACAGCCTCCAAGATGTATGGCATCCATAGACTTCCATAGGACCCTGCGCTTCTCTCTTGTCTCTCGGCTTCTCCTCTGAAAGCCTGACTCGATGGCCCCTCTTCAGCTATGGACATTGCTGCACGTGACATCCTAATGCTGGGCAACATCAGTAGGTTGCAATCAGTGGCACACACCATTTCTTGGGCTGGCCACCATCTGGACCATATTTTTGACAGTGCCATTGAGCCAGGAGGTGCCAGTAGCCAGCAGAGGTAACTCAGTAAGGGATGGAACATTGGGATGATTCTGGTTCTGCCCTATGCATGAGGCTTTCAGCCTACAAAGATGCCCCCCTCACCTTCCTCTCAAATCAAGCATTCACCTACATTAATTAAATATTAGAGCCAAAACCTCCACACGAGTTCCCTCATCTCGTCTAGCTTCCATAGCCGACATAATTTCTCTGTCCTTTATGCAAAGTATTACATCTTATCAGCAATGGTCATATCTTAATTGAGAGAGATATGGGTACTAGTCTGGGAGATAATGTTTAGAAGTGGAAACTCAAATTATTCTACGTGAGACATATAAACCAAGTGAAAACAGAACCCGGTATAGCACATTATACCACACCACATACCACTATTCCACGTTTAATAATATAGAATTATAGGCTTCAAAAAATATAAAGATTATAAGGAAGGATTGACCGAGATCCAGCATTGTATTCTGTAACCTATTTACTAAGCATAAATCCCATCGTGCAGGAGAGGGGATAGGCAGTGTCAGATTGTGGACAAACATCTCAGTGGAAAAATCAAACTCATTAATTCCCCATCTTAAAGTTCAATTTATCTAGGGACGTCCGGCAGGGTGCGAAGGCTGTGGGGAGCGGCCAATCATTGGCCATCACCCATCACCTCGGCCAATAACTACGTGGAGTGACTAAGGGGGGGAGGTGAGCCAATGCGAAATACAGCTCACCTGAATAGTATTCTTATCTATTTGTGAGCAGGGCTATAAGAAGACAGAAAGTTCTTGGGACCAAAGAGCAGGGAATAAGATACAGATACAGGGTGAGAAGACAACTAGCAGGGAAGAAAAGTACAGAGAGTGCTAAAGGAGTAGATCTAGAGACGGGTGAACTTAGAGAAGCAGTGGTATCATAGGGGAAGTTCTTTAAGATGTGAGACAGCCATATCTTGCAGAGACAAAAGGAAAGCTTGGGGGAATCTAGGTGGAAAAATTGAAAAAAGGAAAGTGAACAAAGGAAACGATGATTGCAAAAGGAATGAGATAGAGTGAAAGGCAATAGGGGAAGAGAATAAGACCGAGGGGGGAAGAAAAAGAGAGCGTACTGAAGGAGCGAGAAAGTGAGAAATGAGAGTTTGAAAGAGACAGTGACGGAGTGAAAGATAGTGAGGAACACACAGCTGAGAGAACAAGGTGAGACGGAGAAACAGGGGGATTACAGAGAGGAAGCTTGAAGAAGAAAGAGCAAGAAGAAGGAGTGCAACTAAGAGCCAAGAAGACATTTCAATATAGTAGTAAGATCAACAGAGGTAAGAAACCAGGAAGGGAAAATGAGGCAGTAAATTAGATATCTGGAGATTAGACCTTCTGAAAGGTTTAGGCATCTGACTTATCTCCAACTACATTTTATACGCTCAACGGACAACCTGAAAATTTTAGAAGAAAGTTTGACCACATTTTCATGGGTTTGACCCATGGTGAAAATTCTTCCAGCAGTTTCGCTGGTACCACATAAGAAGAGCAGCTGAGCTAAAATAATTGAGGATCATGGAGACCCATCATCCTGGAGCCTTCATGTTGCCTCCTTATTCTGAAATTAAAGCTCCTGCTGGTTGCCAGTTTTCTGCCCACACAACTTTTCACAAGCTGAGTAGCACTGTCCTGGGATGCCACCTCCCTTCCGGCACCCCACATGGCATCTCAGACATTCTCAGCCGGCCACTGCCAACTCCACTAGGCAGCATGTTGCAAACCTATCCTACAGTGCCAGAATATGGAAGAGCATCAGCTACCGGTGGCTGTTTTGCCGAGCAAGGGAGCATTATGACCAAAAGTGGAAGCCCCTATAGCAATCAGAACCAAGGCAACTGGACGGACATTGGGCAGGAATGGAGAACAAGCAACAGGACACTCAGCAATGGTAAGTAACCAAGAAAGCAAATGGACAACACAAGGGGATAAACTTACAGCCAAAATTGCTAGTCAAAACTAGAAATAATGCCTGACTCCACTGAAAATCCAAAAATTGACTTGTGACTGTAGTTACCCCAAAAATGAACTCTAGGGTGCCCAGGAGTCTGAAATATCGGGAGTTTCTTGGAAAGGTCTTTACAAAAAAAAATTTTTTTAACTGTTTAATTCTAAGAATTGAAATCTCTACAGTTCTAAGACCATTCCAAGAAAACCTCTGTCCTGACCACAGATTTTGACATTGGGAGAACATTTGGCTTTTTTGTGGAGTCAAAATGCACAGAAACATGGAGATATCCAGTGAGAACCAAACAATATGATAGCAAAGTTAACAAAATGTTGTTTTATCAAATTAATTTACATAAATATTGAGTGGTCTCAACGTTTTTGTTGGGATCTGCTGAAGATGTAATTGGTCTAATTGGCAATTTTGGATTTATTTGTCAATTTCTATGTTAATAGAGGTCTGTAAAGACTTTAGATTGTCTTATATACTCATGTTATTGGGTTAACTGAAACCATCAACATTATTGAAGGTTTCAACTAAAATGTTGACAATTTCAAATTGACCTTTCCAACACTGGATACAGGAAGCTTACCATCTGGCTTCAGATAAGGAGTGGCCCCAAGGTATAGACTAGTGTCCTCATTCAAAGCCAGGATAATCTCTTATGCAATTTTTACATACAAGTCTTAGAGAAGAGCTAATTTGAATCTTTTTATTTTCTCGGATGGAGCACTGCCTGTAAGTAAGTCTCCATACACTTAACTAGGTCTCTTTAATGAGAACCAGTCTTCTCCAGAGATACTGTACACATTTGACGTTAGCATATTGCACAATTTCGTGAGATTTTGAACTGTTTGAGCTTACAAGTCTCCATAACTGATCACGACATACCACAAAGGGTTCTTGTGACATTACAAATTGATGTGACAACATGACACTAGGATAGCTGTCAGTATTTAGGTACTAAAGGTGACGTCTGTCTAAAGTGTAGACTTGGGTCCTCCTCATACTGCCTGAATTTGAGCTCACTTAATTTAGACTTGTTCTACAATTTGCTGACATATAAAAGTAAGTGCTTTATTACCCATCTTCAGGACCCACAGGAAGCATGGATATGTCCACAAGGAAAAAACACACCCGTCCTACTTTCACAGGCCACCAGATCTTTGCTTTGGAGAAGACCTTTGAGCAAACAAAGTATCTTGCAGGGCCAGAAAGGGCAAGACTGGCCTTTAGCCTTGGCATGAGTGAGTCCCAAGTCAAGGTTAGTTCATCTTCTTAGTGCTTCTTCATGATATTTGTTACTCATTATCACCATGAGACACAATCGTAGTAACTACTATCTGTGATGTATTTCCTTCACCATCATCATAACTATTATTATCATTATAAATGTTTTGTTTGTAATGTCCACCAAGAGTAGAAAAGACTCCTGGTGGTCAAAGTATTACAAAATATTAGAATGTTCCATAAAAAAGAGAGAGAGGGATAGCTAGAGAGTGAGATAGTTATAGAAAGGGATAGGCAGATAAAGATAGATAAGAGAGATGTTCACAGAGATTGCTAAGAAAAAGCAATAGATAAGAAAGAAAGAAGGACAGATAGATAAATAAGAAAGATAGACACAGACAAACAGACATATAGATAGATAGATAGATAGATAGATAGATAGATAGATAGATAGATAGATAGATAGATAGATAAGAAAGAAGGAGATAGATTAGAAAGACGGAGAGACATATAGATATATATCAGAGACAGTATAGATAAATAGGAGAAAGATGATAGATAGATAGATAGATAGATAGATAGATAGATAGATAGATAGATATAACATCAATAACATATTTATTACTGTTCTCCAGGTCTGGTTTCAAAACCGCCGCACTAAGTGGCGTAAGAAAAGCACTGTTGACCCCTCATGCCCACCTTCCCTTGGTTCTCGGGCCCACGGGGACCTAACACCTTCTGAGAATGAGGATGATGAGTATACCAAACCCTTAGACCCTGACTCCGATGATGAGAAGATCCGTCTGCTACTGAGGAAACACCGGGCAGCATTCTCAGTCCTTAGTCTGGCCCCTCACAACCTGTGACAGGACAAAGGCATCCCGGGGGCTTCGAAGAACTTTACAACTCAAAAGATATCTGTATCAACCATGTTCTAGAAAATATACTGGGGCACGCATGTTCTGGAGCAACCTGGAAATTCAATTACTATGTTCCAATGTCAAAGACTATGCCATTTATTCTACATGGGTATATGGAAAAATTTAATTGAAACCGGTGTTTACACCATGGTGACTGGTGACCCGCTTGCCAAAGATTCAGTGAAACTCCAGATTTCCAAAAAGCCCTACAGCTTCCTGAGAGCCTCAAAATCTCTGCCACCTGGACTTACTGCATTGCGGCCAATGAGTCCTCATGATAGACTGACCATGAATGCAGACTTTGAATATGCTGCACTCCGAAACTGGTATTTATCTGTTCACATAAAGAATATATAGCTTGCTTGAAGACTGGTTCACCCGAGGAGCCCATTACAAGGCAAGACATTCTGAAGGAACACTTCATATGGTGGCCAGTTCAAAAAGTGACTTGATGTTTAAAGGGGTAATATAGGGTTTAGATAAACATGGCTTCCTTATTTCAAAAACAGCGCCACAACTGTCCACAGGTTGTGAGTGGTAATGCAGTTTAGCCTCAATCGCTTCAGTGGAGCTAGTAGACACTGCGCTAGTAGACACAACTTATGGACAGGTGTAGCACTATTTTTGGAAGTCTGTTTTTCTACCCCTTTAATATTAAAGACTGAGCCCCCTTCAGAGACTTCTCTATAGTTATGAATAGTAATATCCATCCCTCTAGTCAGGGAATCTACATATATTCGTCTGCTAAAGAAAAATTTGCCGTTGTCATACCTCCGATGGTGTATGGAGCAAATACGATTGCTGTTAACAACACGTGTATCCACAATGTTCATTAAAAGTCTACAAGATGTGTCAATGTACTGTCTGTAAATCTAAGGGGTTAAAGGGGTTGTGCAGAATTAGAAAAAATAGTGACTGATTTTTTTCCAGAAACAGTGCCACACCTGTCCACAGGTTTTGTCTGGTACTGCTGCTTAGCTCCTTTAAAGTGAATGGGGCAGAACTGCAATACCGCTGTTTTTAGAAGAAAGTAGGCATATTTTTTAAATCCTGTACTATCTCTTTAAGTAATGGGGGCAGTGAGGCGCACCTCTTCAGGGTGTGCTTGGGAGTGGAGGGAGTGAGTAAGAGGAGAGAGGTCATTTATCTAAATGAGGTTGGCATTGATAAAGGTGTGGAGACACAAGGATATCTACGCACTCTCCTGGCGACAGGTAACGTTTCCTACAGGTTTCAGGATCTATCCATCAGTCTAGACCAGGGGTAGGCACTCCAGCTGTTCTGAAACTACAACTCCCAGCATGCATACTTGCTCTGCTGAGATACGAGGAGCTGTTTGCAAGGTCCATTAACTCTAGAACTACTTTTCCTTTGCCTACATGGAGAACACTATATTCCCTGGTTCCTTTTTTCCCTGGCTACAGAGCCATCATTCTCTAAGGTACAGACCCTTCAAAAAGCGGAACGGAGTTGCTGGCCCCTAATAGAACAGTGCTACCCTTTTCCGTAATGTGGACAAGAATAGGACATACACTATAATTTTACAGACGGCACGGAATGGACTCCATGTGCTGTCCGCATCTTTTCTGGCCTCATTGAAGTAAATGGGTCCGCATCATACCCACAAAAAATGCGGACCAAAAATACATTCATGTGCATGAGCCCTAAAGGAGTTGTCCACTTTTGACACTCTGAAAAGATCTCTTGATGATGATCTGATCATCAGCAATCAGCTGTAATCTGTGGGGAACCCTGCAGCAAGTGTTTCATTTCCCTGCAGCACCACCACAGGAGAAATGAAGCATTACACATTTTGGGTCCTCCAGAGTGAGAGACAGTCTTCATATTCAATTTCTACTTGAGCTACTAGAGGAAGATCCTGAACTGGGGACTCATGTAAGGTGCCAAGACTGATCAAAGCCGCAAACCATGAGGGAGATTTATATTTATTCTGCTAAAGTTACGTTCTGAGAGTTAGGGCTCATTCAGACAGCTGTATGTTTTTTTGCGATTCGTAAAAATGTGGATCCGTTTTTTTTTGCGGACAGTTCAGTCTGTCCGCCAAAAAACGGAATGCATACGGAATGTGTTCCGTATGCATTCCGTTTTTTGCGGATCCATAGACTTGAATGGGGCCACGGAGCCGAGTTTTACTGACAAACATAGGGCTTTAGCTTTTTTGCGGCGTAGCCGGACAGAACAACGGATGTGGACAGCATGCATTGTGCTGTCCGCATCTTTTGGGGTCCCATTGAAATGAATACGGCCGTCTAAATGAGCCCTTAACAGAATCTTCCAGGCTGTGTATCCTCGTCTATCTCCATCGATATTCATAGAGCAGCCCGGTATGCTGGACGTAGAAGAGCAGCAGTCAACTGCACAATGGCACAGGGCCAGACGCAGTGTGATCAATGCCCTCAGACTGTCCTCAACCAAGCACTGAAATGTAAGATGGTCTAAATGAATACTGTCAACCGTCCAGAAGTTTCTAGAGAGTCTGTAAAAATAGGTAAGTTTTTTCCTGTGATTTTTTTGAGGGTGGTGCTATTTGACTAGATCATTTTGGTGGCAATTATCATCACTTTACAGCTCACAGTAAATGCTGGTGATGTGATCTTATCTGTTTATTGAGCTATAGACATGTATTACTTATAATCTCTATCATTCATTATGGTTTTCCAATTTGTCCGTAAAAAATATTAACTGTCCCCGATTTGGGGATAAGTTGTCCAGAAAAAAGAAAAAAATCTAGTCGGCACCCGTGAGGCCCAGTAGACCACAAGATACTTCTAAGGAAAGTATTTTGCTGGGGACAGTGATGGAGAAGAACACGGGAAAGTAGCGGGACCATTCCGTTTTCAATGTCACTGTATGAATTATGCCCTTTGCAACACTTCTGCACCCTCAGATAGACGTTCTTCTTGTTTTACTGCACTGACATGACATATGCCGCATATAATAAGTAAATACTGAGGAATAGTTTCCAAGTGAGGAGGTCCTGCCATGCTTTGCTCACCACCCAGGACCTCAAGTACATAACACCCCTGTATAATTAGTGTATTAGGCAGCAATTAAAAAAAAAAAACATCATATGCATTTTTTACAGTCATGAAGTATTTAACCATGATGCTTTGCAGCTTCAGGTTGAGGCATCTCCTACCCAGGTCTGAATTTGTACTGGGGTACAAGCGCACTATTCCCCTATTACATCCGTGTGAAGTGACAACCACTATGGACATCCAACAAGTGACACCAAACATGCAATGGAGTAAATAAAAAAGTTGAATGTTCCCAGAAATGGGAGGTACTGGCTCTCCTTAAATTAAAGAGACCAGTGGTGTATGAAGACTTAGTGACATTGACCCATGGGAAAATAATATGCAAAGAAGTCTCAAATATGCAAATATCTCCCAGAACAAGAGAACTGTCTCACTAGTGTCTGGAAGTGGCCCCCTATCAGGTCCATTGGCTTGGCTGTTTCCCCTTGTCATGTTGCAAGGCTTGTTATAAATAGACCACTGCAGGTAAGTATAGTTAAAGGGGTTGTCCAGCCTACAGATATTGATGACCTATCCTTAGGATGTCATCGTATCAGACCGGTGGTGGGCTCACACCCATCAGCTCTTTAAAGGGAATCTATCACCATGATCTTGGACTATTACCTGGAGTAATAACCAATCAGATTCCACCTTTCATTTTTCAGAGGTCCTTTTTTCAGAGGTCCTTTGGGAAATGAAAGGATCAATCTGATTGGTTGCTATGGACGACTAAGCCAGTTTTCCTTTACACCAGTTTTGATAAATCAGTTTCATTTTCTGATGGTAGTTTTTATTGTCCAGAACAAATAACAGCATGGCACTCCCCAAAAAAATGTTCTTTTACTTAATCCAGCATGCACATACAGCAAGGGTGCGAGGGAAATACAGGAGAGCAGTCGGCCTACCGCCGTTTAACGTCACAGACGCTTTCTCAATGCAGTTTTTATTGTATTTCCTGTACTTGATTATGAGGGTAGCCATCTTGCCTGATCTGCTGTTAATAGGGTTGACACCTTTACCAACAAAAAATACCGGGCAACTTAAGCCACACCCCAAAGAGGGTGTGATTGTGCGGGTGTGGCTTAACACTGGGTGTTAAGTCGTTATGTCATAATGTGGCTCCCAGTATTAATAATGCCCCCATTAGTGCCCCCCAGTCATATTAATGCCTCCATTAGTGCCCCCAGAATTGATAATGCCCTCCATTAGTGCCCCCAGTAATAGTAATGCCCCCATTAGTGCCTGCCAGAATTACTAATGCCCCCATTAGTGCCCCCCCTAATTAATACTCCCCCCATTAGTGCCCCTCAGTAATATTAATGCCCCAATTAGTGCCTCCCCGAATTAATAATGCCCCCTTTAGTGAACCTCAGTAATATTAATCCCCCAATTAGTGCCCCCAAAATTAATAATGCCCCCATTAGCACCCACAGAATTAATAGTGCCCCCCAGTAATATTATTGACCCAATTAGTGTCCCCCAGAATTAATAATGTCTCCATTAGTGCCCCCAGTTATAGTAATGCCTCCATTAGTACCCTGATTAGTGCCCCCAATAATATTAATGCCCCAATTAGTGTCCAGGGAAATAATAATGCACCCATCAGTGGCCCCTAAAATTAATAATGCCCCCTTCGCTGCTTGTGCAAAAAAAAACTAAAAACTTACCTCACTGATTAGATTGTGCTGCGGTGAACACTCGCTGCTGACTGGAAGCTCAGGACAGGACCTGCTTTCCAGCGTGATGACATCTCACAGGTCCTGAGCTTCCAGTCAGCAGCGAGTGTTCACCGGTGAGGCGAGTTCCTTGCTTTATAGCAGCCACATGGACCAGAGGAACCTGTTAGACAGGAGGTATCTGATTGACTTCCATGGAAAAGCATTGTGGGCATGCTCTGTGATCTGTGCAGGGATGGGGGCATATAATCTTGTAGACTGTAAGCCCTCATGGGCGGGGCCCTCTCTCCTTCTGTACCAGTCTGGAACTCGTCTTGTTCATGCTTAGTGCACTTGTCTGTATTATGTATGTGCACCGCATATCATATGTACAGCGCCATGGAATGTAGGGCACTTTAAAGGAGTTATCCGATTTCTGAAACATCCCCCCCATGTGCCGGGCCCCTCACAGGTAATATACTTACCCCGCTCCCGGCACCGCTCCTGGTCCCCGCACCGCAGGTGGGGACAGGGACGAGCCTCCTTAGCATGCGCAGTTCGCCCTCCAGGAGTTTGGGGCCTCTATTTTAAGTATAGGTGCGGGACCCACACCTAACATTTTTGGGGGCTTTTCCTAGCGATATGCCAAAGATGAGAAAACCCCTTTAACATACTGTAAAAACTTGATCTAAACAATAGATCATTTTCTGATAATACATTCCCTTTAAGGATAAAAGATAAAATGTATCTATATGCTGACTTTTCTTTTTTAAGCGCTTCCCTACCCACTGTTAGTCTTCGCAGTATTTCATTTAAAGAAACAGCAGTTGGTGCTCCAGAGCTGCAGTTCTTACTGTGTTCTTATGATCTCCCTAGTGTGTAGTGCTGTCTATATGGTGTATAGGAATAAATCACACATTGTGGTTACAGTGACAGAGGATTAAGAGGTTTTATTTAAAATAAAATAATATTAAATATGGTAAGTGACATCATATCTACAGACGAGGATCTGTCGGAGACCTCCTGGAATTGTTCTGGCTGTGGTCGACCTGTAAAGGGAAAGGCATGGCAGTGTGATGGGGGTGCATACATGGTAAACTACATCAAAATGGAGTCAGACTGGGCGTATAGTAGTTCAGTAGGGATGGAAATTATGTTTTAATCCTTTTAAAAGGCAAAAGTAAAGCTAGCAAGCATTGTAACATAGTAACATAGCATCTACTAAGTAACATAGTTTATAAGGCTGAATAAAAACATTTGTCCATCCAGTTCGGCCTGTTATCCTGCAAATTGATCCTACTTTAGGGGACATACATGTACGGAGCCGCCAACTCTTCTCCAAGGGCATATGTCTGGGGATAGTAGGTTTGGGTTGACTTCAACATGCCCAATCCTCTTGTTCTCAGGGAGATAAGCTGCCACCAGAGGTGTCTGGCAGCGGTTTAATCCCCTTTCCCCATTCAGAAGACATGCATGCTCAGTCAAGCCAAGTGTACATGTATATATCAGGGGCGTTGCTAACGGCTCATGGACCCTGGTGCAAGAGTTCAGCTTGGGCCCCCTTCCCTCAGTGCTTTGTGGCCAGGGGCAGGGGAGCACATTGCCTTCGTGCTGCCTGAGGCAAAAATTGAAATGGCACCCCCCTTCCCCCTTGCCAAGTTCTTGACCTAATGCCTTCCCTTCATAGGTGTAACTTGACCAGCATGCACTTTCTATAATACCAGTGTCTTCTTACATGGCAGAAGGGTCTTTGGGCCCCCTTAGGCTCCTGGGCCCGGTAGTGGCTGCTACCTCTGCACCCCCTATAGCTACGCCCCGGAAGGTGGTCAAGAGATATTGCTGATCATGGTCAGGGAATATTTAGGGCTCAGTTTTTGCTCTGCTCATAGTATTATACAGATACTAGGGTCAGGCTGACAAGTCCCTTAACACTTGGTACTATATAGAAGAAATTGCTCTCATTTAAGGGAGCCATACACATTAAATACATAAGGGGGCCATACATTCGCTCAGCCATCAGCTTTTTTCCAGTCTCCCCCATTTACGTGCACAATCGGCAGATCATGCATGTTTATTTCAGTGGGGAGAGGGGTATAAGAGCTTATCTCCCATGGGAACAAATCAATCCTTCTTTTCCGGGTTGCCACCATACACATTAGATCACGTTTGGCCGGGTTTCCTCTAAAGTGTATGGATACCTTTAGATTTCCTACTATTACTTAAAGGGTATCTATCACCAGCAACCTCTCTATCCAGCTGTTTGCATAGACACATAGCTGTGCTTCACCTGGTTAAAATGCAGTTTTTCTTTTGTTGATCTGAGGCTCTGTTCCCCAGTTATGACACTTTTTCTTAATATGCAAATTAGGGCTTTGGTGCAATAAGTGCATCACTGTTGCTCGTGTTGCGCCCAAGCTCCCACCCTTTCTGTGACCAGCCCTTCCTTGGCTGCTTTGATTGACACGTCCAGACACTGGAAAAGAATGAGGGAGGAGGTTACCACAGAAAGGAGTAAAGCTTGGGTGCAACAAGTGCAATGGTGACGCCCTCATTGCACCAAAGGCCTAATTTACATATTAAGAAAATGTATCATATCTCAGGAATGGAGCCTCGGATCAAGAAAAGAAAAACAGCGTTTAATCAAGTGAACCACAGCTACGGGTCTATGGACACAGTTAGATAGGGAGGTCGCTGGTGACAGATTCCCTTTAAAGGGGTCATATGTAAGACGATCATGGTGAGTCCCAGTGCTGGATGCCCCCATGATCAGCTACTTCTGGTTACTTTCTCTAGGTTATTTTTTGTCCTTTTAGTAGTCTACATGGTGTTCTAGACCAGGCAACCTTTTAAAAGAGAGCTTAGTCTACTATTCCTATCTAGGTTACATTAGAAATAAAGGTTGACCCTAAAAAGTAGGCACAATCCATACAATGTTTAGGACTATTGGGAACTATGTGAAGAACTCCAGGAGAAACAAGCTCTTTACCTGTCAATTCTTCGCCTGGTCGATTTTAGTCTCCATCTCAAAGTAGAGGAACACGGGCTAGATATAAGAAGAAGGACCTATCAGAGGGTGAAACTGTCAATATAGATTTGGAAGTAAGAATATTTCCTCCATCTTACCTTGTGATCCCCCATACAGACGTCTCCCCCAATACTCCCATACCGTACACAGGTGTCTCCGTCTGTTCTCTGCGAAAGACAAGTTGAATGAGAGGAAGAGATGATGGGAAGTGACATATACAAGGGGTGACCTGGACTCACCTTCTGTAGTAGGGCTCTGGCTGTGTGAGACATGAAGACCCGGTCACACCAAGCCGGACATCGCGTACCCATAAACTCTGAAGGTTTGGTCACATTTTCACTAAAAGGGTACCTAGGAATAAAAGCAGTAAAAACAAATATAAAAATTTTCATTTACAATCAAAAAAAAACTGTTCAATTTCAAAATTAGCCATTTTCAAGATAATTTTCTCACGTGGGTGGAAAGGAGATCTGGACCTCGGTCAGTTCAGTCAAGAAAGGGATAGGTTCATGGTCAAATCTGAGCAGCTGGAAACAATAGAAACCAGATGAAGCTAATCTTATGTAAAAGCCAATTGAGTGATATGGTCATATCTATAAGCAGGGTTCTGGAAATACTGAACATATCCATACGAAAATTTTACAATTATCTTTAGTCTCTCCAAGAAGAAAGAATACACAATGGCTTAGCTTAAAAAATGCTTAAATTAGTTGTAAATGGTGGGCTCACTAATGTACAGGGTAAGACTAGCCCAACTAGAGGTTCCTCCAGTGGAACTAGGCCTTGGGCCTAAGGGTCCAACAGAAGACAACCCCATATGGAGTTGTCTTTGGAGATGACCACTTGTCACTGGGAAGTAGATCTTATGATATCATTCACAAAATGACCTATTAGATTATATAGAAGATACGGCATGGCCGGTGTGTAAAATAATAACAGCCTCTGGAGAATATGGAGCCTATCCTATGATTCGAGCTTTATGATATCAGAGTACGGGAGACTACTCACCATGTGCACATTTTCATCCTGAAATACCTTTGTGTTTTGATGTTCAAACCATTTACATTTTATTATAAGCTGAACCTGGGGAGAAAAATCATGTACGTGTGTAAAGAAGAGGGGATAGATAGATAGATAGATAGATAGATAGATAGATAGATATGAGATAGATAGATAGATAGATAGATAGATAGATATTAGATAGATAGATATTAGATAGATAGATAGATAGATAGATAGATATAGATAGATAGATAGATAGATATAAGATAGATAGATAGATATGAGATAGATAGATAGATAGATAGATAGATATGAGATAGATAGATAGATAGATAGATAGATATTAGATAGATATTAGATAGATAGATATTAGATAGATAGATAGATATGAGATAGATAGATAGATAGATAGATAGATAGATAGATAGATAGATAGATATTAGATAGATAGATATTAGATAAATAGATATAAGATAGATAGATAGATAATAAAAATAAACTCCACGGCACTTCCAAAAGAAAAAAGTATTTGTTTAATCACCAGATAGCGACGTTTCAGTTCTCTCAAGGGGACCTTTCTCAAGCAGTGACAAAAATACAAGTGCAAATATAAATACAACTTTATGATAATTGATCATCAAATACAATTAATGAATATGTGAAAATACATACATGATTTAGACACAAAAAATGACCTGGTAACACTAAGTGCCATAATGAATAAATATATCAAAAGAGAAAGAAGATCATAATAGTATATGTATATCCATAACACATACATAATTGATCATAATTAAAAACATGACACAGTTGTGGTTACCCAGGTGTAGAATTAAAAACATAAATGAATAAGGAGGAGCACTGACCAGCATGGATCCGGTCCACATGTGTTTAGAGTCTCAAGTTACAGACTGCGCATGTCTAAGGGGTGTTTGTAAAAGAGGCGCGCATTCCGCAACCAAAACTTTGCAGCGGCAGGTCACATGACCACACCGTAGTTGGAACGCGCAATGACCCGCTAGCATTGTGATCGCATGATCACTGAAAAACACAGTGAACCGCAAGCTTGCAGCGATACGACCAACTAGCTGAAAATGATTGTACATTGGAATGATATGTATATCTTGCCATCTCAAGAAGAAAATGATAGAGATGATAATAGTATAAAATATAGAGGCAACAGGGGTGAGATGCTACATCAATATTATGACCCTGGATTTCCACAAGGTCCGGTGCAGCTTCCACCGCATCCAAACCATGTTGGAGGGTCGACACAGCCACTCGGTATCTGTATAACAGACATCAAACACCGCTGTGTCAAACCACAGATCCAATACTAAAATAAGAAGAGTAATAAAAGAATCATTGTATACAAAATGGCATATCAATCCGTCTCAACATACAACAATTGTGTTGCATGGGGCAGACAGACAACGGAGCTCCATACCAGACCCACACCGAAAATTCAGCATGTGGACATTATATCGAACATCCATAACCATTTAATGATGAAATAAAATATATATATATATTCTCACTTATCCATTAATTGTATTTGATTATCAATTATCATAAAGTTGTATTTATATTTGCACTTGTATCTTTGTCACTGCTTGAGAAAGGTCCCATTGAGAGAACTGAAACGTCGCTATCTGGTGATTAAACAAATACTTTTTTCTTTTGGAAGTGCCGTGGAGTTTATTTTATTATAATTTTTTTGTTTGGTGGATCGCCTCTTCAGCCGCTGGCACTCCGCATTTACTAACATATTGCTGTGCTGCCCATAACATTTTCTTTTTTCTCTAGATAGATAGATATGAGATAGATAGATAGATAGATAGATAGATAGATAGATGTGAGATAGATAGATAGATAGATAATAGATAGATAGATAGATAATAGATAGATAGATAGATTATAGATAGATATAAGATAGATAGATAGATAGATAGATAGATAGATAGATAGATGATAGATAGATAGATAGATAGATAGATAGATAGATAATAGATAGATTAGATAGATAGATAGATAGATAGATAATAGATAGATAGATATGAGATAGATAGATAGATAGATAGATAGATAGATATGAGATAGATAGAGAGATAGGGCATTTAGATGAGCAGAAGAAGTGAATGGAGGAACATAAGTTGAGGGAAATCTCTATAAGATAATTCTACCTCCCCGTCCTGCTCATACACGGCAGTCTGTCCATCTGTGCCTCCTGCGTCACTCGAGGACCAGCCTTGAGCCTGTGGATAGAGGACTGATCTCAATCACTCAGTACATAATATACAATAATCCCATAAAAACTGTATACATTTTGATTTATGATCTCCAGACCTGAATGAAACTTTTCAAGTCCAAACGGAAGTTAAAATCTCCAAATAGGAAAAATGGGGCATTACAGTCATCTCTTAACCTGGGAACACAAACAAGAACCTAGGATATATGGCAGTGGTTTGTAACGTGTGACTTTAATAACTGAGGACTGGTGGGATGGATTGGTACCTTGTCAGCACATGGAATAGGCCTCGTCTACGGTTGGCGCTGTACACAGACGGGGAGCAGTCACTTGACACTAGGTTTGAGGCATCATGAAAGAGGTGAAGGTTCACCAGATCAAACATCCTTAAATACAGAAGGCGGATCCATGTTAAGAGTCCAAACAGTGATAAATACTGAGATTTAAAAAAAATCTGGAAAAAAAAATTCTAGGTATAAAAGACTAAAAGAAAATGGACAATGCATCGGTTGGAAGTGAGATCTCGGTATCAAAGAAATTCATGGAGAGTTGGGCAAGGCAGGTTGACCTATAGGTCCTCTAGTGTGTTTTTACAAAACTGACACTTGTGGCATGCCATTCAGTGTCAAGTGTCAGATTACGAGATTATCAATTAGGACTTCTACTATTTTTTATAATGGTGAGGTCCCTGTGCAGTGACCCGGTGGTTCACTGCAAAATGAGTTTCTGTGACTTTACTGTGCATTTTGTGACCTACAGGTTGTACCATTCTTGGATTCAGCTACTAGGTGTAGGCTGGCCCGGCCCCTCTGATCTGAGAGCTGTAGTGAGCGTAGAGTGTAGTAAAGTACAGTTACCCTATTTCACCATATCGATTGTCACCTGCATTGCTGAGGCATTCTTTTCTGCCAAACCCGAGGGATCCCTGCCTTGCACCCCAAAAAAAACACAGACACCAAGAGCACTCCACCTACCACCAGACAGAAGACCCCAAAATCAGGGTGTGTCCCAAGGGGAAGAAAGGGTGCACCCTTCCATATACTGCAAAGCCCAGGGAGCACTAGAATGAGGACCGCCTCTGTGAGTCCTATTGCTCCTACCCTTGCCATCACCACCACTCTCATCCTCTTACTCTCCTCTCCTAGGCTCGATGCACCAGGCCCAGTTCTTACATAAAAGATGGGATCCCATGGGAGGTCCCTCTCCACTAAAACCAACTGGAGATTTTGAACTTTTCAAGAAATGTTGGCTGGAAAGTCCAATACTTAAAAGGTTTGTCTTGTTTAGGAAACAAATTTTCACATACTTTGTAAAAGAGGTTCACTGATCAGGACCCTTAACTATGAGCTCTGGAGGGCCCTGCATTACAAAGATTCATTGATTTAATGGAGAATTGTGTAATGCTTGATTTTCCCTGCGGAGGCGCTGCAGATAGATTAAACACTTGCTGTTGGATTCCCCCAGAAATTACAGCTGATTGTTGGGGGTTCTAAAAGCATGATACCAGATGATTAGTGTATGGCATGGGCGGATTGGCCATAGACCTTACAGGGAAATCTCCCGGTGGGACCGATGCCCAAGGGGCCGCCTACGACCTCTTCTTTGCAGCTGGTCAGGTAGATAATGAGCTCTCAGTGGTAATTAACGGTGTAAGAATCAGAAACTCATGTACCCCACCAGCGACCATTTATGCCCTCTGAATTCATCTGCTGTGGCCTGTATCTCATCTCCTAAGCCCCCTGCTCCATATCTTGATCAGAGACAACTGGAGGAGGACAGAAAATGGCAGCTATTGATGGCCACAACAGAAGGACAGCTTTTGGGGAAATATATTATGCTGCACTATAGTATTTGGTTCTGCTGGGACTGTATTTTGCACTAGCGTGTTGCCCCGTCTTCTGTCAATTTTCACCCCCCTACAACATGCTAAATACTTTTAGTATTTTTTTTCTAGGGCCACTTTAAGTTCCCAGTCCGCTCCTGGTGTATGGTCAGGGGTCAGGTCCCTTCTAGCGGGAAGGGATTATACAAAGTGGACAAGCCTGTTATATATATATATACACACACAGGTTATACTGAAGATTAAAAGGAGGAAGCACAGGCGCGTACATTGCAGCAAGCAACAGGTCTGCAGTAGATCACCCGAGTATTGGGATCAAAGGTTGCTCATTATTGGAGATATGAGTCAAATACAAACAAATTTATCATCGTGATTGTCAAACTCCAGAACAATCACACTGCGCTTTCGACCGAGGAAGACTTGGCTACTATTACCCGCACGTGTTACACCAGCATGTGTCCTAGTCATCAGCACAAAGTCAGGAGTTTCACTAACCGGTCATTTACTAGCCATCTCGTCTTCATGAATCCCTTGCGAGTCCATGCAAACTGTGAACAAAACAGGAGATCATAAAAGAGGTGGTCTGCTTTAGAAAACCCATGTACCCTAGTAAAGAATTATATGAGTTAAAGGGGTTGTGCCACCATTAAGGATCAGTGAATCGATTCATACGAATTAAATTAGTTCAAAAATCTGCCTCCTTGAGCGGTGAGGAGCTGGCCCCTGCTGCTCAAGAGACAGCCCCTTCCCCTTGATTGAAAGGGCCAGACATCTTTCTTGGCCCTGTCAATCTTGGGCCTGCACCATTGCTCCAAGTAGCGGCACAAGCATAGAGTCTCTGCTGGAACAGAGCAGACGTTGACTGTGCATGCGCCGGTCACGTCTAGGTACACCAGCAAGTGTAGCGGCATATGCATAGTCAGCATCTTTGCTGCTTAGATGGCAGACCTGAAATTGATAGGGCCAGGGGAGATGTCTGGCCCTGGCAAAGTGGAGGCTCTTGAGCAGTGGGGCTTGAGATTTTTGAATAAATTTGAAGTTATTTCGCTCATATCTATTCAGCATGAATAACTAGCTACTTTTGTCATTTATTTTCTGTTACAAAAACTCCCCAGTTGTGAGATATTTTCTTTACTTCATTCCAAGGGTGCCCCCTGGTGTTTAATATGTTTAATATGTATAGTAATATGCATGTCCACCCACTGAGGTGGTCGCACATGCTCAGTTTCATCTTTCAACTGCCACCAGCTGTATCTACTTTTAGAAGCTGTGACAGTCACAGGGCGAGAGCTGAAGCAGAAAGAACAGACACCCTGAGCCATGATAGGAAGAGAGCTGTAGCAGAAAGGACATACCCTCTGAAAAAGTATACGCCCCTGAGCATCCAACCTAAAGAGAATATAGCAGAACAATTGGGGCAATTAATGGGGTGGTCCATGTGAGGTACAGGGCTCGTTCTAGCTTTGTAGAAAGAGACTGTCTTGTACTATATTATGTCTGATTCTCATTTTTACATCAGTCATGGCATAACTTCTGGTGTCCATCTACAAAGGGCATCTTTTGGAGGACACTGCACATTGATATCTATGAACAATATGCATTGCTTCATTTCTCCTCTGGTGGTGCTCCAGGGGAATTCAATACTTGCGTTCAGGTTACAGTTGATCAAAGGGGGTCCTAGCAGCGGGACAACAGTCTATCATTGGGAACCCTTCTAAGGAAAAATTGCTGAGGCATCTGCCCTGGGTGCTTCGGAATGTCAACAAAGCCACTTTGACTTAGCTAGAGTATTTTGAGGCAGAGCTTGGGCAATAAACTGAATCTCTGCCCCTTGTCAATACTAAAGTACTTCAAAATGTTCTTGTTCTGATCGTATACAATATCACAAATATCAAATTGTTTCTCGTGGTTAAACCAATGATGTCGACAGTGGTCTGGTTGTACCTAAGCTAACTTTGACCATATCAATAACTAGGGTCTTTGGCAGCAGGTTCTGATATTTTAGGACATAGAATAACCACACACTGGTTACTCTGCTGCCATTCTCCTATGGCACTTTGGTTTTGTTCCCATAGAGGTTATGGAGTTCTCCTAAAGTTTCCACCCAAAATGTAAAAATTGGCTAATTAACTTTAAGTTCAACTAAGAGTTCAACTCTATGCATGTAAAGCTGAGTCATCCTTGTCTTTTAGCAGTTGTGCAATCCCATTATAAGTGCTTACTAATAGAGCAAAGTCACATAGACCAAGCTTCATCCTCCATTGGGCTGGCCCAGCATCCTTGGGAAAGCCTGCCGCCCCATAAAAAACTGTTTATCAATTAACTTAGATTAAATTGGCACAGAACTGGGAACCAAATGCGATAGCAATATAAAGGGTGTGTCCAGGATGAGAAAAACATGGCAGCTTTCTTCCAAAACTGCACTACTCCTGACCACAGGTTGTGTGTGATATCGCAGCTAAATTTATGAGACTAAACTAAAGTACTGCACCCAACCTGTTGTTCTACATTGGACAACCACTGGAGGTCACAAAACTCGAATAATAGAAGTTGAAAGCCAAACACCCTAGCACTTAATTGGTGGCTGGACACCAGGGATTGCACTGCTCCATTACTTCCTATGAAGTGTTCCAATTGCAGTGATATATATACCTTCAGCCAGAAGTCTTGGGGGAATCTTTCCTTGTGAACAGTGGGACAATCCTCAAGTGATCCCATCCACATTGTATGGCCCGAGATGGACACAAAGTTCTTTTCTGAGGGATAAGAGGTATTTGGAGAAGATATTACTAACACAACAAAAAGCTAATGGTATCGTTTTCAACCCTCCTGGAATGTCTGGGAGGCTCCCAGAACAAAGGGGGCAATCTCCTGAAAGAGCAGGCAAGTCTCCCACAGGTGCACCACATTCTCATCTCTCAACGTTCTTCACAACCAGGTTGCATCACATACAATGTCCTGACACCACATGGTGTCTGTGCATTGTCTGAGGTGGCACCAGGTAGTGGAGGGTAGTGCAGGAATCTCAAGTACCTTATTGTCTGGTCTGAGGTCCATATTGGTGTAGTTTGACACCTTATATAGAAACCCAAGACCAGACCTTCTATTGTCTGTAAACAGGGAGGTCTGGGGTTTGTAAACAATGAGTTCTTGTCTAGAGTCTGTAAACAGGGAGGTCTGGTATGAGGTCTGTAAACAAAGGGGGGCCTGGTCTGGGGTCTGAATACAGGGAATTCTGGTCTGGAGTCTGTAAATTTGGAGGTCTGGGGTCTGTTACCGGGACAGTCTCTTATTAAGGTTTGTAAACAGAGGAGGGTCTAGTCTGGTGTTTGTATACAGAGAGATCTGGGAACTGTATACATGGAGGTCACGCCTGGGGTCTGTATACAGGGAGGTCAAGTCTGGGGTCTGTATATAGAGAATTCTGGCCTGTGGGCTGTATATAGGAAGGTCAGGTCTGGGGTCTGTAAACTGAGGAGACGTATGGTCTAGGGCAGTGGTGGCGAACCTATGGCACGGGTGCCAGAGGTGGCACTCAGAGCCCTCCCTGTGGGCACCCACGCCCTGGAAAAAGTCTAATATGCCTTAGACTTTTCCTGCCATTCATCAGCGCAGGGCGCACTATGAACAGCGCAGGCAGCGCACTGAATGTAGCTATTATAGCTAAGTGATAAAGTACATGGAAGATACACTATATTGGACTGTAGTATTCAGGGTAAATTGCCGTGTTGGCACCTTGTGATAAATAAGTGGGTTTTGGGTTGCAGTTTGGGCACTCGGTCTCTAAACGGTTCGCCATCACTGGTCTAGGGTCTATATCTGTGAAGAGGATCTGTTTAATTGAGGTTATATGTACTATTTGTGATTAATATGTCATATGTTGTGAGCGTGTTCTACATAAATAGGCAGGGCATGAAGTTTAAAAACTTTGCACTACTATATATTCCACCCTAGGGAATGTAATAGATGTCCTTTCTCAATAGTTGTCAAGTATTATATAAGTCCCTCTATATACCAGTCTCTATGTAATAATAAGATGGTGGTCTATGGATATACCAGTTTATTCCTAATAAGAATGTAGACTGTGAATAAAAGCGTGTTTATTATGGGTACAGACAGTGCCAGTCTCTTTATAATAAAACTACTGCTGATATCAGATATGTGCCAGTCTCTTTATAATAAAACTACTGCTGATATCAGATATGTGCCAGTCTCTTTATAATAAAACTACTGCTGATATCAGATATGTGCCAGTCTCTTTATAATAAAACTACTGCTGATATCAGATATGTGCCAGTCTCTTTATAATAAATCTGCTGCTGATATTAGATATGTGCCAGACTCTTTATAATAAAACTACTGCTGATGATAGATATGTGCAGGTCTCTTTATAATAAAACTACTGCTGATATTAGATATGTGCCAGTCTCTTTATAATAAAACTACTGCTGATATCAGATATGTGCCAGTCTCTTTATAATAAAAGGGATGCTGATATTAGATATGTGCCAGTCTCTTTATAATAAAACTACTGCTGATATCA
Organism: Bufo bufo; assembly: GCF_905171765.1. Taxonomy (NCBI): domain Eukaryota; kingdom Metazoa; phylum Chordata; class Amphibia; order Anura; family Bufonidae; genus Bufo; species Bufo bufo. The sequence continues at coordinate 771,576,811 of NC_053389.1, read as the reverse complement.
GATATGTGCCAGACTCTTTATAATAAAACTACTGCTGATATCAGATATGTGCCAGTCTCTTTATAATAAAAGGGATGCTGATATTAGATATGTGCCAGTCTCTTTATAATAAAACTACTGCTGATATCAGATATGTGCCAGTCTCTTTATAATAAAAGGGATGCTGATATTAGATATGTGCCAGTCTCTTTATAATAAAACTACTGCTGATATCAGATATGTGCCAGTCTCTTTATAATAAAACTACTGCTGATATCAGATATGTGCCAGTCTCTTTATAATAAAAGGGATGCTGATATTAGATATGTGCCAGTCTATTTATAATAAAAGGGGTGCTGATATTAGATATGTGCCAGTCTCTTTATAATAAAAGGGATGCTGATATTAGATATGTGCCAGTCTCTTTATAATAAAACTGCTGCTGTATTAGATATGTGCCAGTCTCTTTATAATACAACTACTGCTGATATTAGATATGTGCCGGTAATACGACGGTCTCTTTGTATAATACACTTTATGCATTCTCTATAGAAACCCAACTTACCTTGGAAATCATAAATCTTAACATTACGCAGAGAGCTGTGTATGAAATAGATGGAAGCCAGGGCCTGCCAAAGAAACAGAGAAGAGAAAGGGTTAAATATGGTAGTCTTGCGTAGGGGGTGTAGGTAAAGTAGGGGTTAATAAAGTCAGGGCCCATGGGTTCCTAGCAGTCTTTGCTAAGGACAAGTGCATAGGTGGACTTACCAACCCCCAACTGGCCCTAGGGGGCACCCTGGACCCTCCCACCCTCACGGCTGCGCTGGGCTGATTAATTGGGAGCTGGCGATCAATAGGAGGCAGAAAATTAAAACTATTTTTAAGAGATTAAGTCGTTTAACAGCTGTCTGGAGCGATGTCAGAGAGGGATACCACAGAGACGGGGAGGGGAGGGGAGGAGGTGGGGGAGAGGGACCATAAGGAGCACACAGAATGTGAATTTAAGGAAGGGAAGTAGAAGTGATGCCAGCCCATCCAATCTACCTTCTGGCCGGCATTGCCCTATGTAGAGCTTGTGCCCACCATCACCCCAATATACCACAAATACTAGAAATGATACTCTCTCTAAAACAGTATCATGTCATGACTCATGGCAGACCGAGTAAAAGTTACAGATGTAGCAGAGCTAAATCGGTTCTTTAGTTTGAGCAGGCTTTTAGTCTACATTACCTGCGGTCCTAAGTGTCAGAGATCACAGTCTCAGGAAAATTGTGAAGATTCAATATGGTGGCACCGGATGATATAATAATAGTAGGGTACCACAGGCGCCAAATCATGTGGCACCGCGGCCTGCGGTAAGGAATGGCTTGAAGTGACCGGTGGATCCTGGGCAAGCACCTTGCTGGCAAGAGATGGGTTAACGGAGTGGTGCTCTCGGAGGGGGTGCTGAGATTCACAGACATGTTCATAAATCAGAGTCTCGCACGAGAGAGTCGCAAAAATATAGAGTACCAAATAATTGCCTATCAAAGGAGCGTTAATAACCAGGAGTGAGAAGAGAGAGACAGCGCTGCCTGGGGAGAGAAAGGGAGCAGACTAGTGATGGAGAGACAGTGCACTGTGGAGACAAGGAGAGCAGTCTAGTAGAGAAGAGACCGCTGACTGTAGAGGGACGAGAGCAGTCCAGTATAGAGGAGACCGCTGACTGTAGAGGGATGAGAGCAGTCTAGTAGAGAAGAGACCGCTGACTGTAGAGGGATGAGAGCAGTCTAGTATAGAAGAGACTGCTGACTGTAGAGGGATGAGAGCAGTCCAGTATAGAAGAGACTGCTGACTGTAGAGGGACGAGAGCAGTCCAGTATAGAAGAGACCGCTGACTGTAGAGGGACAAGAGCAGTCTAGTATTGAATAGACTGCTCATTGTAGAGGGATGAGAGCAGTCTAGTATAGAAGAGACCTCTGACTGTAGAGGGATCAGAGCAGTCTAGTATAGAAGAGACCACTGACTGTAGAGGGATGAGAGCAGTCTAGTATAGAAGAGACTGCTGACTGTAGAGGGACAAGAGCAGTCCAGTATAGAAGAGACCGCTGACTGTAGAGGGATGAGAGCAGTCTAGTATAGAAGAGACCTCTGACTGTAGAGGGATCAAAGCAGTCTAGTATAGAAGAGACCGCTGACTGTAGAGGGATGAGAGCAGTCTAGTATAGAAGAGACTGCTGACTGTAGAGGGACAAGAGCAGTCCAGTATAGAAGAGACCGCTGACTGTAGAGGGACAAGAGCAGTCTAGTATTGAATAGACTGCTCATTGTAGAGGGATGAGAGCAGTCTAGTATAGAATAGACCGCTGACTGTAGAGGGATGAGAGCAGTCCATTATAGAAGAGACAATGCTAAGATAATGAGAGTAGAGACAGCCGACTGGAGAGAGAAAAAGAACAGTCTAGTGTAGAAGAGACAGCAGATTGTGGCGGGGAATATATATACTGTAGACACACATATATGCTGTGTATACATGTGCGTACAACCGTTTTTAAAGCACAGGAGACACCTCTCGCTCTCTTCGGCTGGCCGTATACATGAGATGGCTGACAGCTAACTCCTGATCCTCTTAGGGGAGAGCTGGGAGGAGGGGAGTGGTAGTCATGACACTGACAGGAGTTGTAGTGGTTCATGGTGGCTGTCCTCACTTCAACACTCCCTGGGGCCATGCAGTGAATGGACAGTGCCACCTTTCTTCAGTTGGGGCACACCCTGGACCTTTTGGGGCTCCTGCTTGGTGTTAGGCTTGGTGTTTGATGCAAAGCGCTCGTTCATCAGGTAATTAGATCGTTTGTGCGAACACAAAAATCCTTGTTTCCCAGTTGCAGATAGTGCTGTGCAAACCGGGAAACAACGAGTCAGTATGGCGACCAGCGATGGTGTTGGCGATCACTGCTCCCCATACTGTGGAAGAGATCGCTGCATGTAACTACACCGGTCTCCTCCGCTAGCGGTCAGCAGATTGTCAGGAAGGAACACTTCCTTCTGCTAGATCGTCATCCTGGGTAAAGGGACCATTATCTGCTGAGAACAAAAGGATTGGGTGATATAATCCAAAGTGCCCGATCCTTATCTCTCCGACAGAGAATCTTGAGGCCTCCATCCACATTAGATGATCATCCAAACCCGCCAAAACCGAGCTTCATAGATGGAGAACTCACTGCTATATTGATTTATGGAGACCCTGAATGTAGGTAGGTATATCCTCACCCCGCACCTGCTATACAGGTTCTTCTCAAAAAATTAGCATATTGTGATAAAGTTCATTATTTTCTGTAATGTACTGATAAACATTAGACTTACATATATTTTAGATTCATTACACACAACTGAAGTAGTTCAAGCCTTTTCTTGTTTTAATATTGATGATTTTGGCATAAAGCTCATGAAAACCCAAAATTCCTATCTCAAAAAATTAGCATATTTCATCCGACCAATAAAAGAAAAGTGTTTTTAATACAAAAAAAGTCAACCTTCAAATAATTAAGTTCAGTTATGCGCTCAATACTTGGTCGGGAATCCTTTTGCAGAAATGACTGCTTCAATGCGGCGTGGCATGGAGGCAATCAGCCTGTGGCACTGCTGAGCTGTTATGGAGGCCCAGGATGCTTCGATAGCGCCTTAGGCTCATCCAGAGTGTTGGGTCTTGCGTCTCTTAACTTTCTCTTCCCAATATCCCACAGATTCTCTATGGGGTTCAGGTCAGGAGAGTTGGCAGGCCAATTGGGCACAGTAATACCATGGTCAGTAAACCATTTACCAGTGGTTTTGGCACTGTGAGCAGGTGCCAGGTCGTGCTGAAAAATGAAATCTTCATCTCCATAAAGCTTTTCAGCAGATGGAAGCATGAAGTGCTCCAAAATCTCCTGATAGCTAGCTGCATTGACCCTGCCCTTGATAAAACACAGTGGACCAACACCAGCAGCTGACATGGCACCCCAGACCATCACTGACTGTGGGTACTTGACACTGGACTTCAGGCATTTTGGCATTTCCCTCTCCCCAGTCTTCCTCCAGACTCTGGCACCTTGATTTCCGAATGACATGCAAAATTTGCTTTCATCCGAAAAAAGTACTTTGGACCACTGAGCAACAGTCCAGTGCTGCTTCTCTGTAGCCCAGGTCAGGCACTTCTGCCGCTGTTTCTGGTTCAAAAGTGGCTTGACCTGGGGAATGCGGCACCTGTAGCCCATTTCCTGCACACGCCTGTACACGGTGGCTCTGGATGTTTCTACTCCAGACTCAGTCCACTGCTTCCGCAGGTCCCCCAAGGTCTGGAATCGGTCCTTCTCCACAATCTTCCTCAGGGTCCGGTCACCTCTTCTCGTTGTGCAGCGTTTTCTGCCACACTTTTTCCTTCCCACAGACTTCCCACTGAGGTGCCTTGATACAGCACTCTGGGAACAGCCTATTCGTTCAGAAATTTCTTTCTGTGTCTTACCCTCTTGCTTGAGGGTGTCAATGATGGCCTTCTGGACAGCAGTCAGGTCGGCAGTCTTACCCATGATTGTGGTTTTGAGTAATGAACCAGGCTGGGAGTTTTTAAAAGCCTCAGGAATCTTTTGCAGGTGTTTAGAGTTTATTAGTTGATTCAGATGATTAGGTTAATAGCTCGTTTAGAGAACCTTTTCATGATATGCTAATTTTTTGAGATAGGAATTTTGGGTTTTCATGAGCTGTATGCCAAAATCATCAATATTAAAACAAGAAAAGGCTTGAACTACTTCAGTTGTGTGTAATGAATCTAAAATATATGAAAGTCTAATGTTTATCAGTACATTACAGAAAATAATGAACTTTATCACAATATGCTAATTTTTTTAGAAGAACCTGTAGTATTGCACCATGCTGGTGAACAGAGGCTCCATGCTACACTCTGGGTATACACCTACAGGCTCAAAGGCTTTTCCAGCTGTTTGCAAAGAAAGCTGAATCACTGTATAAAAGGAGACTTCTACAACTTTCTAATATATTTTGCTTCTTTTCGTCACCATTTTCTAGAGATTTGCTTGCTGTTAGTGGATAAGAACCCTCTTGATTCAGAGGCAGTCGACAGCTAGTCCTCATCTGGGCAGTGGACACCATTGTATCAGTCTAGAGTAGACAATGCTCTGTGAGCTAAACAGCCTCCAGACTGACACATTGTAGCAAACCAGCAGAGAGATTAGTACATCTGCTGATGTGTTCCGCTCACAGAGTATTGTCAGACTAAGGCCTCCTGCACACGAACCTGTGCTGCCCATGCTGTGGACCGCAAAAAACTATGCCAGCCAGGTGCAGGCCTGCCATAGATGCGCCTAAATTGGACAAATTTCTGAGCGCAAGGAGGAAACTAAGACCAGCGTTCCCCTGGATCAACTTGCAGGATAACAGGCTGAACTGGATGGACAGATGTCTTTTTCAGCCTTATAAACTATGTTACTTAGTAAATGTGCCCCATTGAGCACTTTGTACAATGTGTAGTCATCTGGATCTGAAGAGTCTTCCTACCGCCATAGCAGGTGCTCAACTGCTACGCAGTGCGAGGGGGGGTTCGGGCCATAATGTACAGTCAGGTCCATAAAAATTGGGACACCGACACAATTCTCAAATTTTTGGCTCTATACACCACCACAATGGATTTGAAATGAAACGAACAAGATGTGCTTTAACTCCAGACTGTCAGCTTTAATTTGAGGGAATTTATATACAAATCAGGTGAACGATGTAGGAATTACAACAGTTTGCATATGTGCCTCCCACTTGTTAAGGAACCAAAAGTAATGGGACAATTGGCTTCTCAGCTGTTCCATGGCCAGGTGTGTGTTATTCCCTCATTATCCCAATTAAAATGAGCAGATAAAAGGTCCAGAGTTCATTTTGAAGTGTGCTATTTGCATTTAGAATCTGTTGCTGTCAACGCTCAAGATGAGATCCAAAGAGCTGTCACTATCAGTGAAGCAAGCCATCATTAGGCTGAAAAAACACAACAAACCCATCAGAGAGATAGCAAAAACATTAGGCGTGGCCAAAACAACTGTTCGGAACATTCTTTAAAAAGAAGGAACGCACCGGTGAGCTCAGCAACACCAAAAGACCCGGAAGACCACGGAAAACAACTGTGGTGGATGACCGAAGAATTCTTTCCCTGGTGAAGAAAACACCCTTCACAACAGTTGGCCAGATCAAGGACACTCTCCAGGAGGTAGGTGTATGTGTGTCAAAGTCAACAATCAAGAGAAGACTTCACCAGAGTGAATACAGAGGGTTCACCACAAGATGGAAACCGTTGGTGAGCCTCAAAAACAGGAAGGCCAGATTAGAGTTTGCCAAACGACATCTAAAAAAGCCTTCACGGTTCTGGAACAACATCCTATGGACAGATGAGACCAAGATCAACTAGTACCAGAGTGATGGGAAGAGAAGAGTATGGAGAAGGAAAGGAACTGCTCATGATCCTAAGCATGCCACCTCATCAGTGAAGCATGGTGGTGGTAGTGTCATGCTGTGGGCATGTATGGCTGCCAATGGAACTGGTTCTCTTGAATTTATTGATGATGTGTAAGTAAAGAGGAGAATACGACGGCACTGCTGCAAATTCAGGTTACGATCCATCAACTCTTACAGCCAATCACTGGCGCAGCGGTCTCGGTGGGTAACCCCTTCCTGCGGTTTATACATTTATTTTTGCGTTATGGCGATGACATTTTTTTGGTCTGGTCGGGTAGCGAGGAATCATGTCACGCATTCCTGCATTACCTCAATACGCGCAACCAGATGAACATGAGATTCACCGTCAATTTTGGTGGTGCGTCCCTTGATTTTCTGGATGTGCGCGTCATGGTGAGGGATGGTGTATTACACACCACAGGTTTTCGCAAACCCACCGTGACAAACTCGCTGCTCCACCAGACCAGTTTTCACCTGCCATCGGTGAAGGGGGCCGTCCCATACGGACAGTTCGTCCGTCTGCGGAGGATCAACGACACCGATGACGGGTTTTACCGACAGGCGCACAAACTAAAAAACCGCCTCCTGGATCGGGGTTCCCTGCCGCGAATAGTCTCAGCCGCACTTCACAAGGCGGCCAAACTTGATCGTAATTCCCTGCTGGTTGAAAGGGCAAGGGGCAAGACATCATCCCGTTTCGCCTTCGCTTTTAAATACAGTCCTGCGGCGGACGTAATTAAACGTGTCATTAACCAGAACTGGGATCTTTTGAAAGGGGATCCCTCTTTGAGCAACCTTTCTGGCCAACGGCCTTTAGTCACATTTAGAAGATGCCCTACCCTCAAAGATAAGCTAGTTGACAGTGTATTCAGCAAACCCCAAGAGGAGACCTGGCTCACTAGCAGAAAGTCTAGAAGGAATTATAAGTGCGGGCACTAAATGTATGTAAAAAATTGCTGCAGATAGGAGGTGTGACCTACGTAGTACGCAACTTTATCACTTGTCGCACACCGTATGTTGTCTATGTCGTCTTTTGCCCTTGCAAAAGATATTACATTGGAAAAACTATTTGCCCACTTTTTGAGCGAATCCGCGAACATGTTGGTTCTGTTTGTTCGGGAAAAGGATGTCCCCGTTTGATAGAACATATCAGAGCTGCTCATGGCGCCCGTCCGCGTTGTCTTTCCTTTACAGGTCCGACTCATCCCTGGGGGGGGGATCGGCACCGTCTGCTCCTGCAGAGGGAAGCAAGGTGGATCCTGCGCACTGGGGCCATGGGGCCAGCAGGCCTGAACGACAGAAACGACATGTCCGTCTTTCTCTAAGTCGATTCTTGTGATATACTTATGCTCCGCACATATAATGTGGTTTATTAGCTGATTCAGCAATCATGACGTGCTGCCCGCTCTCCCGTGCCAGATTATAGAGCATCATCTTTGCATCAGGATATGCATTATTATAGTGTAATTTGTGCAAGATTTATGGTACCAGCTGTACTTTACTTGTCTCTTTCTGTACTTCATGGTTTTAACGTCACTAACCTGCGGTGAGCAGCTGTTGCCCATGGTGCCGGCTGCGGAGCGCCGCCTCTATAAAGCGCAACAATGCGTGATGACGTCGACAGCGGCCCGAAGAAGCACGAGAGTACGCGCGAAACGGGAGTAGCCGCTACCATTCGCAACGAAGTGTCTGCTCCTGCGTCCCGCACGTAACTTATTCCAATGAAGGAACAATAAAGAAGATTTTTATTTGCAACTTTGGTGAGTGCCGCACGTCTCTACATATTTTCTCTACATTGTCGCACTTTATTGATGATGTGACTGCTGACAAAAGCAGCAGGATGAATTCTGAAGTGTTTTGGGCAATATTATCTGCTCATATTCAGCCAAATGCTTCAGAACTCATTGGCCGGTACTTCACAGTGCAGATGGACAATGACCCAAAGCATACTGCAAAAGCAACCAAAGAGTTTATAAAGGGAAAGAAGTGGAATGTTATGTAATGACCAAGTCAATCACCTGACCTGAATCCGATTGAGCATGCATTTCACTTGCTGAAGACAAAAACTGAAGGGAAAATGCCCCAAGAACAAGCAGGAACTGAAGACAGTTGCAGTAGAGGACTGGCAGAGCATCACCAGGGATGAAACCCAGCGTCTGGTGATGTCTATGCGTTCCAGACTTCAGGCTGTAATTGACTGCAAAGGATTTGTAACCAAGTATTAAAAAGTGAAAGTTTGATTTATGATTATTATTTTGCCCCATTACTTTTGGTTCCTTAACAAGTGGGAGGCTCATATGTAACTGTTGTAATTCCTGCACCGTTCACCTGATTTCGATGTAAATACCCTCAAATTAAAGCTGACAGTCTGCAGGTAAAGCACATCTTGTTTGTTTCATTTCAAATCCATTGTGGTGGTGTATAGAGCCAAAAATGTTAGAATTGTGTCCATGTCCCAATATTTATGGACCTGACTTGTATGTCTGTCATCTATTATGGCCTGGGCCTCATTTTCTAGTCTGTGCTCTCCCTCAGCAGGCACAATGCAGTGAGATTATTGTGCCTGCTTTACTGAGCAGAACGAAAGGGCCGAAATCATCCCCTGTCCCCGTGTGAGCTCTCTCAGCCCAGCAGACGTGATGACATCACTGCATCTTGCCTGCTGGGGAGAGTGGTATATGCTCTGTTCATTGGAGGAATAGGGGTAGGTGAGTATTGATGTTTTTTGTTTTTTTTACGTTATTTATACCACAGGAGCCTCACCAACGTAAAGGAGCAGGGCACTAAAGAGGCATAACTACAGTGTGGGGGCATTATGAGGGCAAAACTACTGTGTGGGGGCACTAAAGGGGTAAAACTACTGCGTGGGGGCATTAAGAGGGCAAACCTACTGTGTGGAGGCATTAAGGTGGCACAACTACTGTGTGGGGGCACTAAAGGGGCAAAACAACTGTGTGGGGCCCATTAAGAGGGCAAACCTATTCTTTGGAGGCATTAAGGTGGCACAACTACTGTGTGGGGGCACTAAAGAGAAGAACTACCATGTAAGCTCATTGAGGAGGAGATGCAGGTGCACTAAGGGTGAGCATCAGGGGCGTAGCTATAGGGGAATCGGCTGCTTTGGGGCCCAAACTCCGAAGGGGCCCAACCAGGATGAGAACTAAAATATTTTATTGTCAGGATCCCCTCAACAGTATTACACAATGAAATTCTATACAGTGACAGTTTATAAAGTGTAGGAAATGGATGGAGCAGCTGCTGGGCCTGGTCTGAGAGAGCAATCTTTACTAGCCACAGGAATAGGGGTGGCATGAAAGGAAGGGGTTGCAAAGAAATTACTGGGGAAAGGGGGCCCCATTCAAAAATTTGCTTTGGGGCCAAGTCATTTCTAGTTACGCCACTGGTGAGCATTATTGCGTGGGGCAAAACTACTGTGAAGGGTGCACTATGGGGGCATAACTAATGTGTGGAGGAACTGTGGAGGCAAAACAACTGAGTGGGGATGTTGTACAGCGGGCATGGCTGGTCTTGACTAGCCGTGGGAGCGGGGTTGTAGGGAAGGTGCTCAGGGAGAGGCATTTAAATTTTGGCTATTGGGTCCAGCCTTTTCTAGTTACGCCCCTGGTGTTTAAAGCTCATTATACCCATGATGATTTTGACTTTCCCATACATAGGAAAGATATCACCCCCTTGTATGTGGTCTGTAGGTGTCCTGGCCATATGTTCCTATATGTGGTATGGGGATAGGAAGACATCAGCCTTATAACAGTCTTCCAGGTTCAGACTGGTCCTTTACCAGAGGATTCTGTGGAGTGCCCAGGTTCTAACACAACAGGGATATAAAGGCCTGGTAGAAGACAACTCCATCTGCAGCCAATCAATTGTCACTAGCAGGGCCGGCTCCAGGTTCATGTGGGACCTTGGGCGATAAATCCCAGTGGGCCCCCTTGAGGCATTTTTTTACATTTACATGTACCCCTGTGGCTCCCACACCGTATAATGACCCCCAGTGGCCCCCATACAGTATAATGACCACTAGTGGCCCTTCACACAGTATAATGCCCCCCCCCAATGTCCCCCACACAGTATAATGACCCCACAGAGGCCCCACACACAGTATAATGACCCCACAGTGGCCCTCCATTCAGAATAATGACCCCTCAGTCGCCACCCATTCAGAATACTGTGTAAGGGGCCCTCACAGTGTAATGACCGCCCAGTGACCCCCCTCACATACCTATCATTGCAGGAGTGCAGGGGAGCCGGTGGTCCTGTCATTCACTAACTGTAGCTCATCTCCCTGCGCTCCTTCTCTCCTCCGCTGCAGCAGTGAGACACACGTCATGACGTCACCGCTGGGCCGGGCCTGGAGGAGAGAAGGAGCTGTGCAGGGATGTAGCTAGAACTGACTGGGCCCCACAGCAAATTTTTGTAGGCCCCCTTCCCAGTGGGTTCATGTCCTATCGTTTTGATGTATACAAATGTGCAGCACTCCACGTTTTTTGTATCCTACAGAGTACAGTAAAAAATACATACGGTAATGTATATGTTTTTTTTTACAATGAAACTGTATGGTGAACGGCCGCCACTGTACGGCATCAGTCTGAGATACCTGTTAATGTATACATTTTTGGAATACATTTCCGTTCCTGAAAAAAATAGAAATGTCCTATTCTTGTCCGCAATTGCAGACAAGAATAGGCATATTCTATTAGTGCCGGTGATGTGCGGTCCGCAAAATGCGGAACGCACATTGCCGGTGTCCGTGTTTTGCGGTTTCGCTGATTCATTTCTATGGGGCTGCACGATGTGCGGCCCGGATCTGGAAATGCGGACCCGCACTTCTGGGTCTGCATTTCCGTTCCCAACAAAAAATAGAAAATGTCCTATTCTTGTCCGCAATTGCGGACAATAATAGGCATATTCTATTAGTGCCGTTGATGTGCGGTCCGCAAAATGCGGAACGCACATTGCCGTTGTCCGTGTTTTGCGGATCCGCAAAACACACATGGACATGTGAATGGACCCTTAGTGCCATAATAAGCACTAGTACACAGCGGAGCGGCGAGGGGAGACCGCCATGTACTGACAGAGCACACAACCTGGTCCTAGTGGTCAGCGGTGAGGACTGTGCTGCCCAAGGATCATTTATCTATTGGGAAATACAGGGCACAGTATAATACACTAGAATCTATATACTACAAAGATATTAGCCCTACTCCCAAATAATAATACAATTAGGGGGTCATTTATTAAACAGAAATACGCCTATATTAGGCTAGTTTCCACACTAGCAGCAGGGGACTCCGGCAGGCTGTTCCAACCTGCCGCTAGTTCACGTGTGCCCCCGGACTGCCGCTCCATCCCCATTGACTATAATAGGGGCGGGGGCGGAGTTCCAGAACGGCAGCGCACGCCGAGAGGCAGCCAGACTAAAAGTACTGCATGCCGGCCCCCACCCCCATTATAGTCAATGGGGACGGAGCCGCAGTCCGGGGGCACACGTAAACTAGCGGCAGGACGGATCCGACAGGCTGTTCAAACGCCGGAACAGCCTGCCGGAGTCCCCTGCCGCTAGTGTGAAAGTACCCTTAGGAGTATTTCTGACACAGATTGTGGAGCAAAGGTCCTTAGCGCCGCAATCTGCAACTTTTTCCCACTCATGCCAGGTCTAAAAAAGGTAGCGTGGGCAGGGAAGGGGATACAGTTATTGGATAACACCACCATACAGTAACTGGATACCACCGCCATACAGTCACCGGATAACACAGCCATACATTCACCAGATAAAACTACCATACAGTAACCGGATACCACCGCCATACAGTCACCGGATAACACCGCCATACAGTAACTGAATAACACCACCATACAGTCACCGGATAACACCTCCATACAGTAACTGGATAGCACCACCATACAGCGACTGGATAAAAGGGTATAAGAGGGCACAGAACAGGTAATGACTAGGGGCACTGTACAGAATATGGTAAGAGGGCACAATGCAGGGTATAAGGGAGCACAGTACGGGGTGGGGGGCACAGTCACGTGACCCTCTGACGTTAAAAGGTCCTTATGGTGCATGCGGTTTACACACCACGATAACGAGAGGCAGAGGAGTGAGACAGGGGCCCTGGGCCCTGGATGGACAAGAGGGGTGCACACAGCAAGTAGGTGGAAGGGGCTCTGAGGGGAATTCATATAAGAAGTAGGGGGAAGGAGGTCTGTGCAGGGCAGCAATAGATGATAGGAGGGGGGCAACAGAAGCTCTGGATACATGGGGGAGGAAAGGAGACAGCAGGGGCTCCATGAGGATGAGATAAGACAGGGAATGGGGGGGCAGGTGTCATGGAGGCCAACTGCTTAATGAGGCAGTAAAACATCAATTAGCATGAAGCTGCTGGTCTACAGCATCCAGCAGCAGCTTGAAGAGTTCCCTGACCCTCCTCCTCCTGTCCCACAGAGAAGAGACAGTCACAGTGCAGACTCACTCACAGACTGTCTTCACACTTTTGCTCCGCTGGGGTCTCAGCACCTCCTGTGTAGAGGGGGCGTGTCTGAAGCTGGTAAGGCAACATGTCTTCTCTGCTGGAGTGAAGAGGGGGTGTGTTTGAAGCTCCGCAGCACAAGAGCTTGTAATGAGGACAGCAGCAGCCAGCCTCAGCGGATGCTCCCTTGCTCCAGTCTGAAACTGCGTAAGTGAAAGGACTGCAGCTCCCTGCACTCCAGCAATGAGCACTTCCATCTGTATTCATACAAGCGCTAATAGCAGCGCAGTGGGCCCCCCCAAGAGCAGTGAGCCCCAGAACTTGCCTGGGAATGCCGGGTGCTGACGCAGACCCTGGTCACTAGGTTCTATTTCTACCTAACCTACAGTGGCATGCAAAAGCTTGCAATTGCTTTCTGTAGCCAGCCAAGAGTCTTTTAATTCTTGTTTGAGGGGTTTTCATCCATTCTTCCTTACAAAAGTCTTCCAGTTCTGTGAGATTCCTGGGCCATTATGCAGCACTGCTCTTTTGAAGTCTATCTACAGATTTTCAATGATGTTCAGATCAGGGGACTGTGAGGGCCATGGTAAAACCTTCAGCTTGCGCCCTTTCAGGTGGGTTTAGTGGTGTGTTTAGGATCATTAATTATCCATTTGCAGAAGCCATCCTCTTTTCAACTTCAGGTTTTTTACAGTTGGTGTTATGTTTACTTCCAGAATTTGATGGACTTTCATTGAATCCATTCTTCCCTCTACCAGTGAAATGTTCCCTGTGCCATTGGCTGCAACACAACCACAAAGCATGACTGATCCCCCCATGCTTAATGGTTGGAGAGGTGGTTTTTTTCATGAAATTTTGTGCCCTTTTTCGCCAAACATACCTTTGCTCATTGTGGATACCTTTGCTCATTGTGGCCAAGGAGTTTTAGTTTAACCTCATCGGTCCACAGGAGTTGTTTACAAAATGCATTAGATTTGTTTTTTTTGCAAACTTCTGACGCTGAATTCTCTGGTGAGGACGCAGGAGAGGTTTTCTTCTGATGACTCTTCCATGAAGGCGATATATGTGCAGACATCGATGAACAGTAGAACAATGCACCACAACTCGAGAGTCTGGTAAATCTTCCTGAAGGTCTTTTGCTTGGTCTTCGAGACCTTCTCTTGACCTCTGCTATTCCTGTAAAGTGCCATTTCTTAATTACATTTCGGACTGAAGAAATGGCAACCTCAAAATGCTTTGCTATTGCCTTTTCCTGCCTTGTGGGCCTCAATCATTTTCATTTTCAGAGTGTTAGGCAGCTGCTTAGAAGAACCAATGGCTGCTGTTTTGTGGGACAAGGTTTGAGGAGTCTGGATATTCATAAAGTTTAGAAATTTGCATCACCTGGCCTTTCCTAATGATGATTGTGAACTAGACTTAAAGGGGTTGTCTCACTTCAGAAAATAGCATTTATCATGCAGAGAAAGTTAATACAAGGCTCTTACTAATGTATTATTGTTATCCATATTGCCTCCTTTGCTGGCTGGATTCATTTTTCTATCACATTATACACTGCTCATTTCAATGGTTACGACTAGGGATGAGCGATTTGACTTCAGATGAAACATCCAAAGTCTATTCGCATAAAACTTCATTCCAATACTGTACGGATCAGGAGCCTGAAGTGGTACCTTGGAACCGAACCTGAGTTCGGGAAATGTTTTTTTACAGTACAAATTAATTTATGAAGTTATTACCCGAAGTCTTGAGAGACTTCGCAAAGCAATAATCTCAGTTCATCAGAGCCAATACATTCTAATACTGTATGGTGCGCCTGCTCCATACAGTATTGGAACAAAGTTTTATGCAAATCGACTTCGGATGTTTCATCCGAAGTCAATTCGCTTATCCGTAGTTACGACCACCCTGCAATCCACAAGTACTGGTCATGCTTGCATACTATAGGAAAAAGTGCTGGCATCTCTGGGGGCCGGGACCGTGGGACTGCACATAGGCTAGTGCTTTTTCCTAGAGTGTGCAAGCACGACCGCCGTTGCTAGATTGCAGGGTGGTTGTAAAAATGGAAATGAACAGTGTATAATGTGATGAAAAATTAATACAGCCAGCAAAGGAAGAAATATGGATAACAATAAATTTTTAAGTGCCTTGTATTAACTTCTTCTACATAATAAATACTATTTGCTGAAGTGAGATAACCCCTTTAACCCGAACAGGCTATTTAAAGGGGTATTTCCATCACAGACAACGGGGGCATATCTCTAGGATATGCCCCCATTGTCTGATAGGTGCGGGTCCCACCTCTGGGACCCACACCTACAAGGAGAATGGAGCGGGAAGAGTTGAGGCTGGAGGACCACCACCAATCGCTGCGCCCCGCTGCTCCCATACAAGTGAATGGGAGCACACCGCGGATGCGCAGCCCCTGCTCCCATTCATTTCTATGGGGCCGATAGAAATAGCCGAGCTATTTTCGGCAGTCCCACGGAAATGAAGGGAGGGCAGCTGTGCATGCGCGGTGCGCTTCCATTCACTTGTATGGGAGCAGTGATTGGTGGTGGCCGGACCCCGGGAAACCCGGGGTCCTCCAGCCTCAAATCTCCCTGCTCCATTCTCGTTGTAGGTGTGGGTCCCAGAGGTGGGATCTGCACCTATCAGACAATGGGTGCATATTCTAGTGATATGCCCCCATTGTCTATGATGGCAAAACCCCTTTAAGGTCTGGGATCTCGGTCAAAGTTATCTGAGTGCTCAAATCTCCCATATTTTTGCAAGGTACTTGTGAGGAATATGAATTATTATTTACTGTCAGCCATGTTCCCACACCAACCATTTGCTGAAAGGTAGCAGAGGTAGTGAGCTCCACAGGGGGGCCCTGCTTCAAAGCCAGCAGCTAGCAAAGGACCTCTAGCAGTCCACCAGTGTTTACAACTTTTCACACTTCCATTCAGCCAGCCAGGAACCCAGCTAATGGAACAGGAAAGATCTCTCTGCAGGAGGTCTAGTCCATTCCCCAGTTCAATGGAAATTATCAGACATATTGGAGCCGGCAGTTCATAAGGAATTATGAATCACCCAGCCATCACAGGCCCAACCCAGATACATATTTATGTCCCTGTGGCCACGATGAACAGGCCCGTGGTCATGGTTTGTTGGTGGGATACCAGGGAAGGGAGATATACATAACTCCCCACAGAAACTAAATAACGGTACCATGCTTGGACTCTTCTTGTAGCCAGAACCCAGGCGGGTCTGTTGGTCCTAGAACCATCTCTTTGTGACCTTCTGGTCTGGCGCTATGAACCCTAAAGGGTTTTGAGGGTCGTTGAGCTGCCAAGATCAGCAGGGAGGGGGGGACCCTTCCCAGAGGCGGGAAGAAGAGGGGTCGGCTATAGTTTAAAAGTCCAGCAAGCGGACGTGTGTTTTCTCGGAATGAGGGTAACATCGTGCCATGTGTTTAGAGGGACCTACAACCTACTGACATCACTGCCCTCCATGTGAATACCGCTAAGAACTTATCACAACCCAAAAGGACTCATCCATCTGGTAAACTGACTTTTGTTCTGCTTAACCCTGTTTGTGCCATACCACCTGAATTTGTAACCTCAGACCACTGTATATATCCTTGTGTGTATAGTGTATTGTCTAGTGCGCCCTTAAGGCGATTAAATATATCATTTAATCTTGTGCTGTCTTGTATCTCGATCACGAACCCCCTCCGTGTTTCAGCCTAGTAATGCGCTACCGCAGGTTGGTTTCTTACCCTATATAATCCCGTTAGCGGACCAGGCTTATATCAAACAAGAAACTGGTGGCAGTCTTTCCTGCTTCACTGGGGCAGTGAAAAGACTCTCTCAGCTTGTTGTCTTTCTGTGGACAGGAGTCTGTGAAAACTGTACCAAGACTGACCTTACCCGCTCCTCCAGGAGGGCGTAACGTCACGTCTTGGTAACCAGTGACCATACCGTATCTCATGAGCGCGACGTAGTTGACGTCCGGCGTCAGTCGGGGTACGGTATTCGTCACAGTACTCCTTTTCTTTTTTTTTTACTCTAAGGCAACATGCACACGAACAGTGTTTCCATGTCTGTTCTGTTTTTAGGATGCGGACCCATTCATTTCAATGGGTCCGCATCAGTATGTCCGTTCCGTAGCCCCACACAAAAAAATAGATCATGTCCTATTCTTGTCCGTTTTAGGCCTTGTTACAATTGATCCGCAAAAAAAAAACGGATGGCATACAGACAGCAAAACACATACAGTTGTGTGCATGTAGCCTAAAACTGTAGAAAACCAAAATAATACACTGAAATTGCTTAAAATGTTGAAAATTGTTTTTCATCTTTAAACTTATGCCTTTTGGAGATCATTTCATCTTCAACTTCACATTAACAGTAATTTTGACCAGGGTTGCCCAACATTTTGAGTGCCACTGTATTACTGTAGATCTTATTGATGATGTCCCATATATACTATAATAGCAACAAAGATGGAGGGTGACCCTCAGAATCGTTTCCTTTGGTGGACCTAAGGAAGACCATCACCGTATTTATATAGTCCACACGTATACCTGCATGTAAAGCTCCCAGCTGAGGGTGGACTAGAAGGACTGTAACATCCTGAAGTACAGTACAGACCAAAAGTTTGGACACACCTTCTCATTCAAAGAGTTTTCTTTATTTTCATGACTATGAAGGCATCAAAACTATGAATTAACACATGTGGAATTATATACATAACAAACAAGTGTGAAACAACAGAAAATATGTCATATTCTAGGTTCTTCAAAGTAGCCACCTTTTGCTTTGATTACTGCTTTGTACACTCTTGGCATTCTCTTGATGAGCTTCAAGAGGTAGTCCCCTGAAATGGTCTTCCAACAGTCTTGAAGGAGTTCCCAGAGATGCTTAGCACTTGTTGGCCCTTTTGCCTTTACTCTGCGGTCCAGCTCACCCCAAACCATCTCGATTGGGTTCAGGTCCGGTGACTGTGGAGGCCAGGTCATCTGGCGCAGCACCCCATCACTCTCCTTCATGGTCAAATAGCCCTTACTTTCAAAGTTTTCCCAATTTTTGGGCTGACTGACTGACCTTCATTTCTTAAAGTAATGATGGCCACTCGTTTTTCTTTACTTAGCTGCTTTTTTCTTGCCATAATACAAATTCTAACAGTCTATTCAGTAGGACTATCAGCTGTGTATCCATCTGACTTCTCCTCAACGCAACTGATGGTCCCAACCCCATTTATAAGGCAAGAAATTCCACTTATTAAACCTGACAGGGCACACCTGTGAAGTGAAAACCATTTCAGGGGACTACCTCTTAAAGCTCATCAAGAGAATGCCAAGAGTGTGCAAAGCAGTAATCAAAGCAAAAGCTGGCTACTTTGAAGAACCTAGAATATGACATATTTTCAGTTGTTTCACACTTGTTTGTTATGTATATAATTCCACATGTGTTAATTCATAGTTTTGATGCCTTCAGTGTGAATCTACAATTTTCATAGTCATGAAAATAAAGAAAACTCTTTGAATGAGAAGGTGTGTCCAAACTTTTGGTCTGTACTGTATTTCACTAAAACTTCTGTCACCCTGCTTCCTCATGTTAGGTGTATATGTGTATTTCCATCTTGTGTGACTTAACTTTGCATTTATATTATATGTATTTTCAGGCCTGTATTATATATTTAAACGGAAAATGCAAATGTGATCGCACACTACATCCAGCACTCTGCCCTGCCTCCATGCTGGATGAGACATTGGTGTACATTTTGGCCAAAGCAGCCCATAGCCAGTTAATATCCCTAGGCTGGAATAGTTCATTCCAGGCTAGCTCCCCCCTTTCTGAGGAGGAGTGGAATGTTCCAATATCCTACCTCATGGGGAGGAAGAAAAGTTCTAGGGTGTGTGAACCAGCCCCCTGCTGGGGAAGGCTGTGTTGGTAGGAGCTCCCAGAAACAGGGATCCCAACCTAGGATCCAAGCCTCGGCTGAGGCCCAGGATCATCTCTTCCCAGCCAGAGTCATCTACCCAGCTGGTTGACAAGAAAGCAGCAATTACAGAACTATAGATCTCCAGGAAGAAGACATCATACCCTGCGAGCAGTCCTGTGAGTACAGATCCAAACACCAAGAGAAGCTAAATACCTCCTCAGCTAGTCAGGCCCAAGCTAAGCAGACTACAGACAGAGCAGAAGATAGATACCTGCCAGATCTCCTAGGCATATGTATAAGAAGCAGAATAGATATAAATTCCTGTCACATATTGCCAATACCTGCTGGGATCCAAGACTATTGCTGTAACTTGTATGGATCAAAGCTGCCAATCATTAAGTAAAGACAAGTTGGAACCTATTACCTGTCTGGATCTCAATTATTCCTCAATTACTCCTACTGACCACACTCAATTTTATTGCAAGTGAGCCCAGGAGTCCAGCCGTATCAAGGTAGGAGACACCGTTGACACTACAATACCTACTATACAGAGACATTATCCCCGTCTGGCATTCCTCACCTGGTACGTGAGTTATTACATCTTAAAGGGCCCTGCTACAGTACCTGCAAGCTGCAATTGGCGCCACGAACTACTACACATATATACTGACCCACTGCATAGCTGACCCACTGACCCAGTGTCCTGCTCATTGCAGGACCAGAATGACTACTTCTCTGTATGTATAACATAGAGCACACATATTTTATAACTGCTCATTTTTAGCCCTCCACCAGCTATCGCTGCCCATATCTTGCACGCAGTGTTTACACACCTCATACGCCTCACACCTCTTTTTATTTCCCTCCCTCACAGTATTTATCACGCCGCTGACACGATCAATACTTTTAATCTAGAGCTAAATTTATTAACTATGGAAGACAGGAGGGGAGATAAATGTGACCCCTGCCTCTCGCTCTCACATACCAGGACTTAACTAACTTAAGGGGGTCACTAAGTTTCTATGACAGGTCATTATCTGCCATAGCTTCCTCCTCCATTAAGAAGGCCCATGGTGTATTTTTATGTTTCTAGGTGTTATAAGGGTTTTCCAGATGTTTATAGCTGGAGATACCTCGTATAGTCTGTAGAATTTGAGGGACCTTAAAGTAGAGGAATATTTGTTCATGGCAATGGGATATGTAACCTATCCATGTGGACAAGACATGAACAAATTTTTAATCTCCACCGCTACCTACAGACATACAAAACTGGTGTAAAGTAGAACTGGCTTAGTTGCCTATAGCAACCAACCGGATTCCACCTTTCATTTTTCAGAGCTCCTTTGGAAAATGAAAGGTGGAATCTGATTGGTTGCTATGGGTAACTAAGCCAGTTTTGCTTTACACCAGCTTTGATAAATCTCCCCCATAGTCCTCAAGGTCCAAGTCTCAGGTTCTCCACAATTTTAAAACTTCTCTAGGGTTGCAACTTTCAAAGAAATACTACACATATCAGGTTGTTTCTTCCAAATTTGAATCGGAATTTGGATTCAAGTCCATGTTAAAAGAACATGACATGGCCAAAAGTATGAGGCACCCCTTCTTAATTGGAGGACTTGGCATCTGGGTGTAACAGAAGCTCAGATAAATCGGGTTAAACTAAACAGGACCACTGGGCCTCATTTCTTAAAACTGCCTAGGAATAAAACTCTTAGTTGCCCATAGCAACCAATCAGAGCTCAGCTTTCATTTTTTTCAGAGCCCTTTAGGAAATGAAATGTGAGCTCTGATTGTTTTCTATGGGCAACTAAGACAGGTTGGGTGATTGGTGGCCAAGTAGCTGAGATAACCATATGCAATGCAAGAGCAGCTTAAAAACTTGTTCTCTGGATTAAAGGGGTTTGCCAATATTTTAATGCTGATGATCTATCTTCTGGATAGGTCATCAGTAACTGATCGGTGGTCGGGGCAGACACCCAGGACCCCCACTGATCAGTTGTTTGAGAAGACAGTAGCACCATGGCCTTCTCTCAACTTTCCCTAGGTCAGTGATGTCACATACATCGGTCATGTGGACTGAATGGGGCTGAGCGCGATACCAAGCATAGCCACTATGCAATGTACGGCGCTGTGCTTGGTGAGCTCCGTTGCCTTCTAAAACAGTTGATCGCAGGGGGCCCGGGAGTCGGACCGCCACTGTTCAGATACTGATGACCTCTCCAGAGGATAAGTCATCAGTATTAAAGTCTCGGAAAACCCTTTTAATGAAACATGCCTCAACATCTGACATGAAATGGTGGATGTCAGCAGAACTTTTACTGTCCAACATAAGACCTTGGGATGGAGTCATGTTCCAATCTCTAGCGGACAGTCTTTCCAAGAAAGCACAGGCTATTGTAGCAGCAATGGAGAGTTAAAGGGGTTGTCCCACGAAAAATATTCAAAAGATTCAGTAAGGCATGAGGCCTTACTGAATCTTTCCCATAAAACTAGATATCACTAATCTGCTCCGCTCCTCCTGCTCTATAACATACCGCCTGCAGCTCAGATACCGTGTGCAATGTGACAGGTTCCCTTTAACAACAAAAAACACAAATTGGATGCAGACCAAAACTACAGCCATGTGCATAGCCCCTAAACTAAAATCAGGCACTGACAGCTTTCACGATCACTGTATGGGACTAGGTGTGACAACTGCCAATGGCCTTCATTTCCTAGCAGCCTGCCAGGCAAGGTCGGCGTCAGCGCCCGGCACACCCGGGCACGCATCGGGGCCCACTGAACCTGGGGGGGTGAATGTGCCTGCTCACTCCTACGGCTGTGTCCTGGTCTTCATTAAACTGCCTGTTCTGAATTCTAGGGCAGCTTACCCCAGCAATGCAGACAATTTTCGCCATGTGCTCTGCTGGGTTGGGCGACCCCAGGACTCAGAACAGTGTTTTTGTCTGTCCTTGTGTGTATGTGACTGTCCCTGTGTGTGTGTGTGTGTGTGTCTGTATCTGATCCTGTGTGTATGTGTGTCTGTGTGTATGTTTCCCTGTGCGTGTGTCTGTCCCTGTGTGTGTGTGTCTGTCTCTGTGTGTTTTTGACCGCCCCTGTGTGTGTGTCTGTCCCTGTGTGTATGTGTCTGTGTCTGTCCCTGTGTGTATGTGTCTATCCCTATGTATGTGTCTGTCCCTGTGTGTATGTGTCTATCCCTATGTATGTGTCTGTCCCTGTGTGTATGTGTCTGTCCCAGTGTGTATGTGTCTGTCCCTGTGTGTGTGTGTGTGTGTGTATGTGTCTGTCCCTGTGTGTATCTGTCCCTGTGTGTATGTGTCTATCCCTGTGTATGTGTCTGTCCCTGTGTGTGTGTGTATGTGTCTGTCCTTGTGTGTGTATCTGTCTGTCCCTGTGTGTCTGTGTGTCTGTCCCTGTGTGTGTATCTGTCCTTGTGTGCATGTGTCTGTCCCTGTGAATGTCTGTCCCTGTGTGTGTGTGTGTGTGTGTGTCTAGCACTGTGTGTGTGGGTGTCTGTCCATGTGTGTATGTCCCTGTGTGTGTATCTGTTCCTGTGTGTGTGTCTGTCCCTGTGTGTGCATGTGTGTGTGTCCCTGTGTGTATGTGTGTGTGTATCTGTTCCCGTGTGTCTGTCATTGTGTATGTGTCTGTCCCTGTGTGTGAGTGTGTGTTTGTGTGTCTGTCCCTGTGTGTGTATATGTCTGTCTGTCCCTGTGTGTGTATTTGTTCCTGTGTGTATGTGTCTGTTCTTGTGTATGTGTCTGTCCCTGTGTGTGCGTGTGTCTGTCTGTCCCTGTGTGTATGTGTCTGTCCCTGTGTGTGCATCTGTCCCTGTGTGTATGTGTGTCTGTCCCTGTGTGTGTGTGTCTGTCCCTGTGTGTGTCACTGTGCGTCTCTGTCCATGTTTGTATGTGTGTCTGTCTGTCCCTGTGTGTCTTTGATTGCCCCTGTGTGTGTATCTGTCCCTGTGTATATGTGTGTCCCTGTATGTTTGTGTCTGTCCCTGTGTTTGTGTCTGTCCCTGTGTGTATGTGTCTGACCCTGTGTGTGTGTCTGACCCTGTGTGTGTGTATGTCCCTGTGTGTATGTGTCTGTCCGTGTGTGTATGTGTCTGACCAGGTGTGTGTCTGACCCTGTGTGTATGTGTCTGTCTGTGTGTGTATGTGTCTGTTCCTGTGTATATGTGTGTCCCTGTATGTTTGTGTCTGTCCCTGTGTGTGTGTCTGACCCTGTGTGTGTGTCTGTCTGTCCCTGTGTGTGTGTCTGACCCTGTGTGTGTGTATGTCCCTGTTTGTGTGTGTGTCCCTGTGTGTGTGTGTGTCTCTCCCTGTGTGTGGCCCCCACACAGTATAATGACCCCACAGTGGCCCTCTGTGGTGAAACCAACCTCGCCACTGGGTTTTGGAGAGGCCTGTTTAAAGGCCTCTTGCCTCAGGATTATGGCCCATACTAACTTTTAAACCCCTGAACCTATTCAAGTGAATTTTGGATAGGTTTGTCCCCAGGTTATACTGGTTAAATTGATTTAAGTTATATGTATGGACAATGTAAACCCACAAAGTTGTAACAATTTATAATAAGTGTAACTTGTCAGCTTGGGAGGAATATGCTGGGTGTGTTTCCATTGTCCCATTGTGTGTTTAAATGGTGATGTCTGTCCTGTTGTATCCACATGTGTATTGGCGATTTCCCTTTGTCCTGAGAGATAATTGGATTGCTCCTCGGTTGTCTCCAGGACAGAGAGGAGGAAACCATGATGCATTGTGGGGATGTGTTGTGTCTGTATCCTGAATTGCTACATATCTGTCCTGTGTCGCAGTCTTCCTTCTGGTCCCCTAGGGGCGTGAACAATTGGTTGCTGTACTTACATTGTATGTGTTGTAATATATTAATTGGTTGTATTTCAAACCCCTGTGGGCAGTACTATGTTTTTGGTTTGTGAATAAAAGAGGCTGTACTTGAAGTACAGTCAGACCAATGCTTGACCCTCAACACGGAGCCTTGTCTCGTTATTGGGGGGATCCGCTGTATGATGTTAGAGACTGATTGCCAGGAGTGTAAGCTGATTCCTGTTCGTCTGCTAGCAGCTATTCGTGAGGTTCCAGTTGGAGTGCTATTTTGTATCCAGTTCGGGAGGTTGGTGTTCTGCAGTAGCTGTGCCTGTCTCTCAGAAAGGGGCATATCGCCTAAACGGATTTTAACCCCTTGTCTGCTGAAACGGTCTGTTACACCCTCCATTCAGAATAATGACCCTCAGTAGCCCCCATTCAGAAAAATGACCCCCAGTGGCCCCCAGTATGGGGGTTATACTGTATGGAGGATCTATTACGGATCTCAATAGCGGAATTGAAAATATAGCTAGTGTGAAAGTAGCCTTAATAGCATGAAGCTGCTGGTCTACAGCATCCAGCAGCAGCTTGAAGAGTTCTGTATTGATGGAAGCGCTCATAGCAGCGCAGTGGGCCCCCTCAGGAGCAGTGGGCCCCGGCACTTGCCCGATTATGCTGCATCAGGACGTTCTGCACACTAAGGACGTAGGTAACACTAACACATGATCTACACTAGTGTTATCTGTGGTTTTACATAGGACTGCAGGTAACACTACCACATTATCAGCACTAGTGTTATCTGTGGTTTTACATAGGACTGCAGGTAACACTACCACATTATCAGCACTAGTGTTATCAGTGGTTTTACATAGGACTGTGGGTAACACTACCACATTATCAGCACTAGTGTTATCTGTGGTTTTACATAGGACTGCAGGTAACATTAACACATTATTAGCAGTAGTGTCACCTGTGGTTTTACATAGGACTGCATGTAACACTACTACATTTTCTGTACTCAGATAGCCATGACTGTGTTATCTGTGCTTTTACATAGGACTGCAGGTGATATCTACTATACAGGGAGTGCAGAATTATTAGGCAAGTTGTATTTTTGAGGATTAATTTTATTATTGAACAGCAACCATGTTCTCAATGAACCCAAAAAACTCATTAATATCAAAGCTGAATATTTTTGGAAGTAGTTTTTAGTTTGTTTTTAGTTTTAGCTATTTTAGGGGGATATCTGTGTGTGCAGGTGACTATTACTGTGCATAATTATTAGGCAACTTAACAAAAAACAAATATATACCCATTTCAATTATTTATTTTTACCAGTGAAACCAATATAACATCTCAACATTCACAAATATACATTTCTGACATTCAAAAACAAAACAAAAACAAATCAGTGACCAATATAGCCACCTTTCTTTGCAAGGACACTCAAAAGCCTGCCATCCATGGATTCTGTCAGTGTTTTGATCAACATTGCGTGCAGCAGCAACCACAGCCTCCCAGACACTGTTCAGAGAGGTGTACTGTTTTCCCTCCTTGTAAATCTCACATTTGATGATGGACCACAGGTTCTCAATGGGGTTCAGATCAGGTGAACAAGGAGGCCATGTCATTAGATTTTCTTCTTTTATACCCTTTCTTGCCAGCCACGCTGTGGAGTACTTGGACGCGTGTGATGGAGCATTGTGCCGCATTAAAATCATGTTTTTCTTGAAGGATGCAGACTTCTTCCTGTACCACTGCTTGAAGAAGGTGTCTTCCAGAAACTGGCAGTAGGACTGGGAGTTGAGCTTGACTCCATCCTCAACCCGAAAAAGGCCCCACAAGCTCATCTTTGATGATACCAGCCCAAACCAGTACTCCACCTCCACCTTGCTGGCGTCTGAGTCGGACTGGAGCTCTCTGCCCTATACCAATCCAGCCACGGGCCCATCCATCTGGCCCATCAAGACTCACTCTCATTTCATCAGTCCATAAAACCTTAGAAAAATCAGTCTTGAGATATTTCTTGGCCCAGTCTTGACGTTTCAGCTTGTGTGTCTTGTTCAGTGGTGGTCGTCTTTCAGCCTTTCTTACCTTGGCCATGTCTCTGAGTATTGCACACCTTGTGCTTTTGGGCACTCCAGTGATGTTGCAGCTCTGAAATATGGCCAAACTGGTGGCAAGTGGCATCTTGGCAGCTGCACGCTTGACTTTTCTCAGTTCATGGGCAGTTATTTTGCGCCTTGGTTTTTCCACACGCTTCTTGCGACCCTGTTGACTATTTTGAATGAAACGCTTGATTGTTCGATGATCACGCTTCAGAAGCTTTGCAATTTTAAGAGTGCTGCATCCCTCTGCAAGATATCTCACTATTTTTGACTTTTCTGAGCCTGTCAAGTCCTTCTTTTGACCCATTTTGCCAAAGGAAAGAAAGTTGCCTAATAATTATGCACACCTAATATAGGGTGTTGATGTCATTAGACCACACCCCTTCTCATTACAGAGATGCACATCACCTAATATGCTTAATTGGTAGTAGGCTTTCGAGCCTATACAGCTTGGAGTAAGACAACATGCATAAAGAGGATGATGTGGTCAAAATACTCATTTGCCTAATAATTCTGCACGCAGTGTATTATCTGTACTCAGAGCGTTATTACTGTGTAATGGGGCCCACATGAACCTGGAGACGGCACTGCTTCCAGGAATACACGATTACTAATACACAACTGACCCCCCCATGCAGTATTAAAGGGGATGTCTTTAGGGTCCATTCACACGTCCGTAGAATGGGTCCACATCCGTTGAACAAATTGCGGAATGGGTGCAGACCCATTCTCTATGGGGCAGGAATGGATGCGGACAGCACACAGTGTGCTGTCCACATCCGCATTTCCGGAGCGCGCCCCCGATCTTCCGGTCCACGGCTCTGGAAAAAAATAGAACATGTCCTATTCTTTCCGCAATTGTGGACAAGAATAGGCAGTTCTATGGGGGTGCCGACCAGGTGTATTGTGGATCCGCAATTTGTGGATCCAAAATACACTACGGACGTGTGAATGGACCCTTATCATGTAGAGAAAGTTAATACAAGCCCCTTACTAATGTAATGTGATTGTCCATATTGCCTCCTTTGCTGGCTGGATTCATTTTTCCATCACATTATACACTGCTCATTTCCATGGTTACGCAGATACGAGGTAGCCGGGATGGGTTCTGCTGCGCATACGTGCCTATGCGTACTCCCACAGTCCCAGCCACCAGAGACACTGGTGCTTTTTCCTGTAGTGTACTAGCATGACCACCGTTCCAGCTCTCAGTGCACTGGAGCCCTAAGTCTTTTTTTTTTTTTCAGGAATGCTGCAACCGATTTTCACATGAAGAGTTTAATTTTAATCAGCAGGAACAACTGTACCAGTATGCCTGGTTTAATAGGGTTGACCCTGCTGACAGGTAACCCTTCAATACTAAGCAGGGAGGAGCCTCATAGAAGAGAGGGACAGCCTGTGGCAGGCAGGGGAGTCAGGAAAAGAGAAGGGCAGGAATGTAAGGCAGGATCAGGGGAAATGCTTGGTGGAGAAGAAGGGCAGAAGTATGAACTGTGCAGAATGAAGAACGGGGCAGAAACCAGCAGGGATCTCAAATAAACCCTGCTCCCAAGAGGTCCGCAGACACTGCCGGGACAATGTTAATTAGGGGAAAATGCAAATGTCTCTTTTCCATAAAATGTTTGGAAGCCAGCCAAGGGTCACACAGAAGACTTTGCATCGTGACGCCTTTTGTTGGATGTTTATGCAAATTAAACACGCCTGGACCCAACCTCAGCTAGAAACGGCAGCTGCCCGGAAAATGGCTAGAACTCTTCCTACCTTTTCACGCAGGAGGATGTGGTCAGAGTATATTCACACCTAGCAGTTAAGGCGCAGCTGAAACGGCATCAAAACCGCATAAGAAAATGCATGAGTTTTTGTTGCAGTTTTCCATGTGGTTGCGGTGTCTACAGATTAAGGGCTCATGCACACAAATGTATTTTTTCCGTAGCGTGTATACATAACCATTCACTTCAATGGGGCCGCAAAAAATACGGAAATGCCACCGTGTGCATTCTGTTTCCATATGTCCACATGGCCGTTCCACAAAAGAATAGAACATGTCCTATTATTGGCCGCATTACGGTCAAGGACAGGACTCTTCTATAAGGGGCGGCTGTTCAGTTACGCAAAAAAC
This sequence comes from Bufo bufo, assembly GCF_905171765.1. Lineage (NCBI taxonomy): Eukaryota > Metazoa > Chordata > Amphibia > Anura > Bufonidae > Bufo > Bufo bufo. The sequence continues at coordinate 771,548,891 of NC_053389.1, read as the reverse complement.
GGAATGCACACTACCGGTATCTGTGATTTGCAAATCCGCAATTTGAGCCCGTATTCAACATGTAAAAACTGCAACTGCACCATTTACTTAAAGTGGACCTCTCACCTCTCCTGACATGTCTCTTTTAGTCACTACTTGCATCCCTCCATGTAATAACAATTCTGGAGCTGGAGCATCTGTTCTTATAGCTCTATGATGAGCCATTCCTATATTATTCCTGCTAGAAGTTCTAAATGAATTGCTAGCAGTTTGCCGTGAAGGTCCAGGTGGGGCTTACCAGTTGGGAGCGTGCCCCTGCACAGTCTGACACTATCCAATTAGTGCTGCTAGTGTTAGACTGTGCAGGGACACACCACCAACTGGTTACACCCATCTGAACCTTCTCTGCAAAACTGCTGGCAATTCATTCATAACTTCTAGTAGGAATAATAGCGAAATAGCACAACATAGAGTCATAAGAATAGATGCTCCAGAATTGTTATTACATGGCAAATGTTTCCTACCCCAGAATAGAGTACTTGCAAAATTGTGCATTATTTAATGTTATTTGGTTCTATCATATGTAATATTGATCTATAGTGTTGTGGCCATATAGTTTTGTATGGATAAGTCAGGGTTAACAATACTTACTTGCCCTTGTAGGAGGCTAGGTGATGAACCTAGGGCCGCCCCTAGGTGGAATGTAGTGCTAGCTGAGGAAGTGATAGGATTTACATAGCTCACTCCTTGGAGACACTAGGTCTGAGTACCAGAGAACCATCATCTCTGAGATATTTTCATCAAGAGAGTAATTTAAAGAAGGTCCACAATCTGCACTGCCAAACGCTGGAGTCAGTCAGTAAGGTGTCTGCTGCATTTTCCGCGGACAGCACACGTACCCTTTGATTTAAAGGTGTCTGTTCATATATCAGTGGTTTTTTACTGAATGTGGGAGACTTTCGCTACTTTGGTCCGTGAAGCGGATCAAACACGCCCATTATAGTCTATAGGTCCGTGAAAAAACACAGACACAACACAGGTGGCAATCGTGTTGTGTCAGTTTTTCACTGACCACTGATAGGCGATGCTCTGGAAATTGATTTTCGGCTGAGCAGTGCCCATGGTTTACGGATGACACGCAAAGGGTAAAAAACGGACACGCGGATCATTCGCGGATGAAACACAGACTGATTTTTTTCATGGATGTCAGGGCATCCAGGGACAGGACAAAACAATAAAAACATCATCACGCCTGTCAAAGTGCAGACGGTGCAGCAGTTGCAGAGAGAGCAGAGCCTCTAGGAGTAATAATAACGCCCCTGTTGCTCCTAGAGGCTCATTTGCATATATTAAAACATCATTTTTATCAGCAATGTAGACACATATGGGACCAACACAGATGTCTTCAGGTGCAGGTCAGGTCAGCCAATTCCATAGGTACAAATCTGCTGACATGCCCTTTAAAGGAGGAAGAGGATCAGGGTAGGACTCAAACATGGAGGTCCAGATCTCCTTCTACCACAATGGTGTAGCTATGGGGGCTGCAGAGGTAGCAGTAACACAGTATCCGAGGGTCTCAAAGTCCCCTCTGTCATATAGGAAGACACCAGTATTATAAAAATGGCAAATTTTGCATTGGGGCCTAGAAGCTGAAGTCCCCCCTCTGCTCTCTCTGCAGGCTCCATGATGTGTGTAGATAAGTCGAAGCTCTGTTCGGCGGCACGGGATGAATATAATGACTATTTTGATGTCACCGGCGGCTCTCCCCAGGGAACTGAAGTACGAAATCATGAAGAGCGATTTACTGCCTGGGCACCGGGCTTCTTAAAACTGGATGAACATTGAGACAGAGATGAATCCCTGTTTGGTGAAGAGGCGCCCGGTCCTCCTCTAGTGTAGGCAGGCATCAGGCGTTGTTACTGCCAGGAAGGCCTCTTCACACCTCAAAGATTTGGGGATGTTTGGTTACTGTGATTTTTTTTTTACTTCACCTGCCCAATGTTATAAGTAGCAGGGGTCAGCAACCCAGCTGCTGTGAAACTACAACTCTCAGCATGTACATGTTTGGCTGTTCCTCTAAAATCCCTCAGAAATGAAGAGAGCATTGTGGAAGTTGTAGTTTCAGAACAGCTGGAATGCTGGAGGTTGCTGATCCCTGATTTACGGTGTGAAAATATTCAACTTTCTGCGCTGATTAATTTCTTAATATTGGCCAAAGATCCATTTCTACACAAGCTCAATATTTTCTGCAGAGACAGAGATGAATGACAAGATTCTGGATGCCTGCAGTCACCACTAGAGGGAGCTTATGAGCATATTGCACAATGATTACACAGTGAACCCATTAATGCCACAGTATTCAGTCAGCTCCCTCTAGTGGAGGCTGCAAGCAGCCAGAGTAGTATCAATATGAGAAAAATGGAGCTCCGATCACTAGAAAAATACGAAGAAGTCAATCAGCTCATTCATTTTTACCTATTTAAAGTAAACAAAATGTCGATAGCAGACATCCCCTTTAATACATTCTTTGCATACTGTGCTTCCAAATACACAGCTGTATAATCCCACAACGCTAGTACTATGTTATACAGGGCTGCACATTAAAGGGGTTGTCCACTCCTTTCCCATTGATGGTCTATGTTCAGGATAGGTCATCAATATCTGATACCCCGCACCTCGCTGTTTCAGAGTAGGACTAGTTCAATCAAATAAAAGAGACTGCGCTGCCAAAAGAATATTACTTTTCTTTTCCTCTCTTTTACAAACTTCTCTCCTCGGATTTAAAGGGAAAAAACTGGGTTTTCACCAGATTCACAAGATGTAGCAAAATCCTCCTCGGAATCTACAAGTGCCTGCAGGGTGCAAATAGAAACTCCATATGGTGAAGTACTGTTTTACAACCGCAAGGAGATAAAATACTCACAAGATTCCATTCACAGTGTGCGTATTCATCACCACTTGTGTCCCCACTGCTCCATAGGCTTCAGAAAACACCTTCTTTGGTATTCCTTGATCTTCTAATAGATCCCTGTTTTCTCAAAAGCCAGAGAAACGCGGAGTGTGCGATTTTAGGTGTGCGATTATAAAAATTCATTTATTATACTCACAAGATTAAAAATATAACAAGCATTCAGATCAGCCTGCACAGACGCCCAACCCGGGTTTCGCTACAACGCTTCTTCAGGAGCTAGAGTAGGACTAGTGCCAGAAGTCAGTGTCAGAAATCAAATAGCGCCGTTCATTGTCTAGTGGACGGAGCTTGGAACTACAGCGCTGCTCCCATTCACTTCACTGAATGGTCTGAGCACTGCAGTGTAACACCCCCTGTGCTCTGTACACGCCCCCTCCCCTTGATTGATAGGACGAGACATGCTGAGGGCAGAGCTGTGTCCTAGCATCTACATATCATATACTCCATGTACTATAGCTTCACCCCACTGAGATCTGCTCAGAAAGATATTATACATATTACTGCTTTAGTCACAAGCACAATATGATTATAAAGACACCAGTAATTTGTGTTAGTTTATAAGCATAGAAAAAACTTGTCTTCTATATGTGGTAATACTATAGTTCAGTGGTTAAGTGATTAGTTTTGCATGTATAAATCCCAAGTTTGAATCTTGGCAGAGACTTTGACGTTTTTTTCTTCGGATATTTTTTTTCCCATAAGAAAAGTCTATGTCCTTATCATATTGAGAATATTGTGTTTTTTTTTTTAAAGCTAATATATATGGCTTGTTTCTTTATAGTAATATACTGTGTCTGTGAATAAACAGGTAAGGTTTTAGCAAAAAAAAACAACAACACTTTTTATTATTATATGATTATATATTATAGTGTAGCCTTTTAATATGGTTTTAAATAAAAGAGAAAAAAAAAAATAACAAAGAAAACATAACTCACCTAGGACTTGAACCAGGGATCTCTACGTGCACTATAGACCACTATACCACCAAGCTATAACATTACCACATATAGAAGCATGTTTTTTTTCTATGCTTATAAGCTAACACACAGTAATGGTGTCTGTATAATCATATATTCTGCCTGGGAATAAAGCAGTTATATGTAGATTATCTTTCTGAGCAGATATCAGTGGGGTGAAGCTATAGTACATGGAGTATATGATATGTAGATGCTAGGACACATCTCTGTCCTCAGCCTGTCTAGCCTTGTCAATCAAGGGGATGGGGAGTGTACAGAGCACAGGGGGTGTTACACTGCAGTGCTCAGACCATTCAGCCCCACCTCCTGGTGCTCGAATTGCTCATCTGCATATAATTAAAAACACAGATATCTTTGCAGCTGTTTAGCATACAGACAAAAGAAAGGTATAGTTTTAATCAGCATGATGAGCCCCACCAGGCAGTATGTCTGGTTTAATACTGTTAATACTGGTGACAGTGCAGCTTTAATTATATGATGTTAGTACCTTTTAGGTTACCTTAGTTACCTTAAAGGGGTTGGGCACGTTGGGGAAGGTGAGGGAGTTTGGTAGTGGAGCAGCTGAGGCCGGGGAAAGAAGGAGCGGGAAGCAGGTATGTACACTTCCCATCGCAGGCCTGCCCAAGGGAAGGGGGGGAGGGGGTTGTAAATCCCCCTCCCCAAAGATGCAAAACCCCTTTAGAAAAACATTCTATGTATACAATAGGGTGCTTTCAGTGTTTATTTTTCAAGTACATTCTATATATTTCAGTTCATGAGCAACCCCACTTCCCTTCACAAATTTCTGCTTACGCCCCCCCGGTATCCTCTACACTCAGGAACACAGCATTGGAGGTACTATTTTGTGACAAAACCTAAATTATTCTATCAAGTTGGGATATGTTGTGTTTTTGTTGTAGAAAAATGTCCTGATGACTAAAGGCATACCTGGTGGCGTGACTAGAACTGACTGGGCCCCACAACAACTTTTTGAACAGCCCCCCCTTCGGCCCCCTTAATTCAGACCTTAGACTGGACCTAACAAACAAAACCCTCTCTCCTCCTCCTGTGGGTGCCTCTGCTGTTCGTGCACCCCTGTGTCTAGGCACACACTGCACTGTGATATTTCACACATAGTGGGTATCTTAATAAAACTTAAGGTTTAATGATCTCAAATAAAATAATAGGCCCTTAAAGTTAAAAAATGTTGCATTGAATACAACTAAAGAGCTGCATGAGTATGTTACACTGCAGTATGATCACAAATAGGAAAGGGACCCAATAAAGGGATAGCGGTAATAATAGAGTGAGAGGAAAAAATCAGACAGAAGGACACAATGCTGGGTCACAAGCCCTAGGTGTCCCTTAGGCCTCATGCACACGACCGTTGTGTGCAGCCGTGGCCGTTGTTCCGTTTTCTGTGATTTTCTGCGGACCCATTGACTTTCAATGGGTCCGTTGAAAACTCGGAAAATGCACTGTTTGACATCCGCCCATCCGTGTAACCTGTCCTATTTTTTTGACGGACAACGGTTTACGGACCCATTCAAGTCAATGGGTCCGTGAAAAAACACGGATGCACACAAGATTGGCATCCGTGTCCGTGATCCGTAGGCTAATTTCATGCAGACGGATTCGAAGATCCGTCTGCATAAAAGCTTTTTCAGAGCTGAGTTTTCACTTCGTGAAAACTCAAATCCGACAGTATATTCTAACACAGAGGCGTTCCCATAGTGATGGGGACGCTTCTAGTTAGAATATACTGAGAACTGTGTACATGACTGCCCCCTGCTGCCTGGCAGCACCCGATCTTTTACAGGGGGCTGTTATCCGCACAATTAACCCCTAAGGTGCCGCACCTGAAGGGGTTAATTGTGCGTATCATAGCCCCCTGTAAGAGATCAGGGGCTGCCAGGCAGCAGGGGGCAGACCCCCTCCCTCCCCAGTTTGAATATCATTGGTGGCCAGTGTGCGGCCTCCCCCGGCCCCCCTCCCTCCCTTTATTGTAATATCATCGGTGGCCAGTGTGCGGCCCCCCCTCCCTCTATTGTAATATCATTGGTGGCCAGTGTGCGGCCTCCCCCGGCCCCCCCTCCCTCCCTCTATTGTAATATCATTGGTGGCCAGTGTGCGGCCTCCCCCGGCCCCCCCCTCCCTCCCTCCCTCTATTGTAATATCATTGGTGGCCAGTGTGTGGCCGGGAGCTCCTCCTACTGGTAAGTGACAGATCATTAAGCAATGCGCCGCACAGACCTGTCACTTACCAGTAGGAGGAGCTCCCGGCCGGTCACAGACAGGTAAGTATGATGCTTCTAATATTGTAATATTGCTAAGTAACCATGGCAACCAGGCCTGCAGTAGCGTCCTGGTTGCCATGGTTACCGATCGGAGTCCCAGCGATTAAACTGGGACTCCGATCGGAACTCTCCGCTGCCACCAATGATCGGGGGGAAGGGAGGCCGCACACTGGCCACCAATGATATTAATACAATAGAGGGGGGTCGGGGGGGCGCACACTGGCCACCAATGATAATACAATAGAGGGAGGGAGGGGGGGCCGGGGGAGGCCGCACACTGGCCACCAATGATAATACAATAGAGGGAGGGGGGGCCGGGGGAGGCCGCACACTGGCCACCAATGATATTACAATAGAGGGAGGGGGGGCGGGGGGGGGCGCACACTGGCCACCAATGATAATACAATAAAGGGAGGGAGAGGGGGCCGGGGGAGGCCTCACACTGGCCACCAATGATATTCAAACTGGGGAGGGAGGGGGTCTGCCCCCTGCTGCCTGGCAGCCCCTGATCTCTTACAGGGGGCTATGATACGCACAATTAACCCCTTCAGGTGTGGCACCTGAGGGGTTAATTGTGCGGATCACAGCCCCCTGTAAAAGATTGGGTGCTGCCAGGCAGCAGAGGGCAGTCATGTACACAGTTCTTAGTATATTCTAACTTGAAGCGTCCCCATCACCATGGGAACGCCTCTGTGTTAGAATATACTGTTGGATCTGAGTTTCACGATGTAACTCAAATCCGATGGTATATTCTAACATAGAGGCGTTCCCATGGTGATGGGGACGCTTCAAGTTAAAATATACCATCGGATTGGAGAAAACTCAGATCTTATGGTATATTAACTCCTGACTTTACATTGAAAGTCAATGGGGGACGGATCCGTTTGCAATTGCACCATATTGTGTCAACGTCAAACGGATCCGTCCACATTGACTTGCATTGTAAGTCAGGACGGATCCGTTTGGCTCCGCACGCACAGGCGGACACCAAAACGACTTTTTTTTCATGTCCGTGGATCCTCCAAAAATCAAGGAAGACCCACGGACGGAAAAACGGAACCCGTTTTTGCGGACCGCTAAAAAAAACAGTCGTGTGCATGAGGCCTTAATCTGTCTCTATCCCCCCTATAACTTTCAAACCCTAGAGTGTCCCTTCCTAAATTTAGACTGCCCAGCTTTGTCCAACAGATATGAACAGGTCCGATCACTCCTGACGCTACTGATAGTCAAAATATACTTATGACCACAAGATACCAAGTCATAATTCAAATCAGGTGTATCAGATAAACACTAATCAGTTACAATCCAAGCTGATGTAGTATAATCAACCCAAATCCACTTTTATTCAATGCTCAAAACTCATATGGCGTTCACTCCCAAACATTGAATCAGTCATTATGGTCAGATTTTGCCAATAAATATTTCCAACTATTCAATGAAGTATGCCCAAGCGCTTTACAGCAACAATTCAAAAGCACCATTTGCTTTACTTATCTGCTCAATGTTAGATGGGCATTGTATACAGACAGGTGATGCGGATGTCCTCCTCGGCGTCCTGCGTATGGCAGCAGCGGTATGAGTACACTGGCGGCTCGTTTAAAACGCTGCGCTTCTCCGCCCATCCACGCCCCTTCTGCGTCACGTGACCGGATCACATGTCGAATCATGTGCTCCTCTCGCGGTCACGTGATCAAGCGGCTCCAGGAAGCACTCCAGATGCAGATACCTATTCATTACCTGGCAACCGCTCTAACATACTGACGTCACCGGTGGGCGGGATGGTCGCAATGCATTAGGTTAGACTACTGGGCAACGCTAGTCAACCCCATGCAGCGCTCCAATAATATACATACCCTGGAGATTTGCCAAGTCCGCAGACCTCAGGGAGGTATTGCAGAGTTCATAAGGGCGATTTTCCTATGTACTCCAGGCCACAGTCACAATTTGCCTTGTAGACCACCCCTTTGGTACGGCAGTTTACAAAGTGTCTAATTTGATATTCCTTGTTTGTGACATTGCTGAAGGAACGTCCCTGGGTGATATGTGGACAAGCCACACAGCCACTACAGTGATAACATCCCGTGGGACGACGGAGCCACATTTCCTGCACTGCACTGTGACCTGACATCGGACAACATCAGGTCATAGCGAGCTCCTCCTACGCACACTACATCCCGTCCTGAAACTGTGCGCTGCCAGGACATAGTGCAGCGCTGGCATCGAGAGAAGAAGACCAAGGAGCGGTGAGTAATACCAGTGTTAGGACTAGAAGCACTATACTCACCGCTCCCTAGGGCCTGAAAATAAATACATTTTTCCTCCTCCTGGGCCCCTTTCTGAGTTTGGGCCCCGTACCAGCCGCTTCCCCTGCGTCCATGGTAGCTATGCCCTGGACCATAAAACAGCACATCAAGCACTGTGTGCAGCCTTATGTGGCCATGCGGGTAGATTGAGTAGCTGAAACTAAGCTGGGAAGCACACAGTCATGCGTCCCCCGGCACAGCGCGCTTCTGCTAATTTATGAGGAGCTCTGTGTCTTTCCGATGCAATACATTGATTTTTCTTATAACTTAAACAATGATCTCATTTATACCGCTGATCGCCCCGTCTTCTTCACAATGCCTGCCGCACACTTCCTAATGAGTTTTTGTTCATTCGTGATCCATTACATGGAGCCTCGTACAGTAAAACAAACTATTGATTTGCATTTATAATCAAATGGGTCAATTCATTTATCTAATGCTCATTAATCCCGTCGTACGATGTCGGTGGACACTGATGTATGTACCTGAAATGGGAGGAAAAGGCTCAACATATTACACCCCAAAAACACGGCTAGTGATGAGCGAAGTATTCAAAAATTTGATTTGGCTGCTTCACCGAATTTTACCCAAAAATTTTTTTGTAATGAATTACGACGATTGCGCCGCCCCCCATCATTGTACCCCTCAGATGCCACGTTCATAGCTGATCGCAGCATCTGATATTGATATTACAGTGCAAAAATGTATAAAATGATACTTACCTCATCCATTTGATCGCGAAGAGCCGGTCGCCGCCATCTTGAGTGAAGATCTAGCGCAAAATCTCATGCAGCCCGTCATGACATCAGCCAGCGTGGCGACATACGCCACCGCGCATGAGATTTCGTGCGAGATCTTCAATCAAGATGGTGGCCGCCAGCTCTTTGTGCTTTGTTAGGTAAGTATGATTTTTTAAAAATGTTTTACCGCTATTTAGAGAAAATCAACTCGCTACCACGAAGCACGAGGAAATTCAGCTTCGTGGCGAATCGAATTTTCCCTTTGTGGAGTTTGATTCACTAAACATGGCCAATATTACGCCACACACGTCCACCGTTGTGCCTGGTATCGTAGCTCAGCTCCAATTAAGTGCATGGGGTAGAACTGCCATTCCATACACAACCTGTGGGCAGATGTGGCGCTGTTCTTTGAAGAAAAATCCTACTCCCACAAATATTGTTGAGTTTTTTCTTTTTACCACCCAAAAAAATGCATTTTTTTCCCATACTGAATTTTTGGTGTGACTTTTTAAAAAAAAACTAATATGTGGATGGCATTGTTTATTCCACTATAAAAAAAAAGGGGTTGAAAAAACCCCCACCAAATTCTGCTTTAAATAAAAAGCCAGAGACAAAAAAACTGGTGCTGCCAGTTTTACAGAAAAAACTGCACCAAAAACCTTGTGTGTAAAAGAAAACACAGTTTTTCAGCCTTAAAGGGGGATTCTGGTAATGTCAGGTTATCCCCTACCCACTGCATAAGAGATAGTTAATTGATTGGTGGGGGTCTGGCAACGGGGGCTCTCATCAAACCTGAGAACTGCGTTTCCAACGTCCTGATGGAGCGGCAGATCGTGCATGCGCCCTGCCAGTTTATTCATTTTCTAAGGGACTGGCAAAGATAGGAGGACTCTGTATGTGGCTATTTCCGTCAGTCCATAGAGAAGGAATGGAGACGTAGGGTGTGTGATTGACCTCCCGCTCCATCAGGACAGAGGTATGAAAATCCTGTTCTCAGAATCGGTGGGGGTCCCAGTCATCGGACCAGACAACGATCAGTTGGTTGTCCCCTAACTTGAAGTTACCGGAATATCCTTTAATATTGGGCCATTCTATTCTATACATGGGTATGGGGTCAGACAGGATCCTAGTGGGTGTCACCTTCAGGTGTATCTACAGATATAAGATATATTTGGAGATAAGATTTAGGTCTCATATGCATAGCAGTCAACAATCCTGGGAAATAGGCAGTAAGGGGACAGGGCTGAAGTAGGATTTGTCCAAATTTACCCCAAGATGGGCAGTTTTTGGGTGTTTCTTGGACATTTCTGGGGTGACGCTTACATTTCCCAAGTTTTGTTGGCAACTGTGCTCCTCATAGTACCATCTTAAAGGCTTATTCTCCCTTAGAAGCAATATTCCATAATACAACATCAATTACGGCATCCACATTTTTTGGATCCATATGACTGCTTATGAAACTGGGGATGTATGGAGGTGCCATAAGGCCCCACAGAAGTAATCTGATTGCTGTCTATGTGCAACTTCTCCACATTTTCCTTGTCCTAGTTTTGATAAATCTCCCCTTTTGTCACGCCCATGGTTATGGTCGTGACTCCTTGGGAGCCGCATGCAGTTGCCCGCGGTCTGGGTGTTGTGTCAACCGCAGCTGGGGGCACTTAGTTGTTTGCCTCAAGTGCGGTTGCCGCGGACAACAGGTATGCGTGCGGTTGCCTCTGGTTTTGTGTGTGTGTTTGTGTGCACTTTCCTTGTTTGGTGTGCACTGTGTCATTTCCCTTCACTGGTGGCTGTCCGTGGCAGCGTGTGGTGTGTTACATGTGGTGGCAGTGTCTCGGCCTTCTGGCGGTTTCCAAAGACATAGTTGCCACGCATGTCGTTGCCTGCGGTAACAGCTTCAGTGTAAGGTTTGTTTGGACATTTCTCCTTTAAGTGGCAGTCTTTCAGTGCCTGGTGTAGGAAGGGTTAACTCCCTTCTTTGTGTGTGTGTACACTGGGTGTGTCTGTGTGTGGGTGTGGCCACTTTGGGCTATAAAGCCTCAGTAATGACCTGTAGTCTGGGGGGTACTCCAGCCTTGTTTGTAAGCTGGAGTCATCCTCCTGGTTATTACCATCTGTCAGTGAGGGCCACCCTTGTGGTCATAAGTTTTTACGTGATGTCAAATGTTTATATGAGATGTTAAGTTGATGTTGTTTTCCTTTCATGTAGCTATGGATGTGGGTTCCTGTGTGTGTTTGCTGTGTCCATTTATTTATAGTGTGGACATCACCTGTGAGCACGGGATCCAGTCAGCAAGGCTGTGGCAGGTAGGTGTGAACGAGTGTAGTTCTCCTGCCATATAAATAGGCTGTTCTTGTTCCTATCCCCTTGCAGCTTGGCCACTTTAGACTCCTGTTTCTCCGCGTCCAGGAGGAACGGGATGTCTACCCAGCTCCTAGCTTTAGGGATCTGCGGAGGGTTAGTAGGGATCCGAGGTTCCGGAGCATGAGCCCTCCTACCATCAAGGTCGGCTCATGCAGCTAGGAGTCAGGGTCAGATTAGGGATGCGATAGGAGGTGACCTGCTCCCTAATTCTGTGGTCCTGGCCAAGTAGCGACCTACCATCTCCTGGCATCGCACGGCTGAGGGTTTCCCCCATCCTCAGCCGTGACACCTTTTGAGGTGATCACAGGTTGACCTACTGCTGGGGAACCATGGATGATCCGTTAGGCTAGTTTCACACTAGCATTAGAGATCTTCGGCAGGCTGTTCCAGCAGGGAGCAACCTGTGGAGATGTTTGGATCCGAAATTGCTGGATGCTACCTGATACCTGCCATAGTTAATGGGGCCGGAAGGCATTCTGGCAGCTTCCGGCAATGCTGGATCTAAACATCTCTGACAGGCTGCTCCCTGCTGGAAATGTCTAGCGCTAGTGTGAAACTAGCCTTATATGTGATAGAACCTAGAAGCCAGTGTTTGACTAGGATCACTAGTATTACCTTTCTTTTGACTGTACCACATAAAAAAAGTCTGTGTGTTTTTGGTTTGATCCAGAGACTTTGCTACAGGGGTACAGGGGTAGCAGTCTCCCTGGCCCCTGGTGCTGACACCCTCCTGCCACATATGAATGGCACATGGTGGTTGAGGCCTGTTGCAGGTTCTGCACCAGAGCCCAGGAGCTTCAAATTACACCTTTGGTTTGGTCTCCTTTTACTCGTGACACAATGACGCTCTTCCAGGTGACATTTGTACCAGATCTCACCTTACTGCTAAATCCCGTAATCTGTCCAACATTCTCATTAGGCCTCATGCACACGACCGTTGTGTGCATCCGTGGCCGTTGTGCCGTTTTCCGTTTTTTTTCGCGGACCCATTGACTTTCAATGGGTCCGTGGAAAAAACGGAAAATGCACCGTTTGGCAGCCGCATCCGTGAGCCGTGTTTCCTGGCCGTGAAAAAAATATGACCTGTCCTATTTTTTTCACGGCCAACGGTTCACGGACCCATTCAAGTCAATGGGTCCGTGAAAGAACACGGATGCACACAAGATTGGCATCCGTGTCCGTGATCCGTGGCCGTAGGTTAGTTTTTATACAGACGGATCCGAAGATCCGTCTGCATAAAAGCTTTTTCAAAGCTGAGTTTTCACTTCGTGAAAACTCAGAACCGACAGTATATTCTAACACAGAAGCGTTCCCATGGTGATGGGGACGCTTCTAGTTAGAATACACTACAAACTGTGTACAAGACTGCCCCCTGCTGCCTGGCAGCACCCGATCTCTTACAGGGGGCCGTGATCAGCACAATTAACCCCTTCAGGTGCCGCACCTGAAGGGGTTAATTGTGCTGATCACGGCCCCCTGTAAGAGATCAGGGCTGCCAGGCAGCAGGGGGGCAGACCCTCCCCCCCGGGCAGACCCTCCCCCCCCCCCTCCCCAGTTTGAATATCATTGGTGGCCAGTGCGGCCCCCCCCCTCCCTCTATTGTAATAATTCGTTGGTGGCACAGTGTGCGCCCCCCCCCCTCCCTCCCGCTATTGTAATAATTCGTTGGTGGCACAGTGTGCGCCCCCCATCGGCCCCCCCTCCCTCTATAGCATTAACAACATTGGTGGCCAGTGTGCGGCCTCCCATCTCTCCCCCCCCCCCCCCCCATCATTGGTGGCAGAGGAGTTCCGATCGGAGACCCAGTTTAATCGCTGGGGCTCCGATCGGTAACCATGGCAACCGGGACGCTACTACAGTCCTGGTTGCCATGGTTACGTAGCAATAGTACAATAGTAGAAGATTCATCCTTACCTGCTCCAGGCTGCTGCTGCGATGTTAGTGTCCGGCCGGGAGCTCCACCTACTGGTAAGTGACAGGTCTGTGCGGCGCATTGCTAAATGAACTGTCACTTACTAGTAGGAGGAGCTCCCGGCCGGACACGAACCTCGCAGCTCCCAGGTAAGTATGAATCTTTACTATTGTACTATTGCTAGTAACCCGCTGCCACCAATGATCGGGGGGGGGGGGGGGGGGGGGGGGGGGGGGGGAAGATGGGAGGCCGCACACTAGCCACCAATGTTGTTAATGCTATAGAGGGAGGGGGGGCCAATGGGGGGCGCACACTGTGCCACCAACGATTTATTACAATAGAGGGAGGAAGGGGGGGGGGCACACTGTGCCACCAACGAATTATTACAATAGAGGGAGGAGGGGGGGGGGGCCGCACTGGCCACCAATGATATTCAAACTGGGGAGGAGGGGGGGGTCTGCCCCCTGCTGCCTGGCAGCCCTGATCTCTTACAGGGGGATATGATAGTACAATTAACCCCTTCAGGTGCGGCACCTAAGGGGTTAATTGTGCTGATCACGGCCCCCTGTAAGAGATCGGATGCTGCTAGGCAGCAGGGGGCAGTCATGTACACAGTTTGTAGTATATTCTAACTAGAAGCGTCCCCATCACCATGGGAACGCCTCTGTGTTAGAATATACTGTCGGAAATGAGGTTTCACGATCTCACTCATATCCGACAGTATATTCTAACATAGAGGCGTTCCCATGGTGATGGGGACGCTTCAAGTTAAAATATACCATCGGATTGGAGAAAACTCCGATCTGATGGTATAAAAGGGACTCCAGACTTTACATTGAAAGTCAATGGGGACGGATCCGTTTGAAATGGCACCATATTGTGTCAACGTCAAACGGATCCGTCCCCATTGACTTGCATTGTAATTCAGGACGGATCCGTTTGGCTCCGCACGGCCAGGCGGACACCAAAACGACTTTTTTTTCATGTCCGTGGATCCTCCAAAAATCAAGGAAGACCCACGGACGAAAAAACGGTCACGGATCACGGGAAAACGGAACCCCGTTTTGCGGACCGCAAAAAAATACGGTCGTGTGCATGAGGCCTTACCCTGTAGATAAAAGGCCCTGAGGCCAGATTTCCTTATCGGGTTAGTAATGATAAAACCTGGAGCCGATAAGGACATTGTGAACACCTCTGCTTCATATCACCCAGGGAGAGCTGTGTTCCCTCATTAATGTCCCATTACAGTTCAGAATGCCACAACTTTCACACCCAAAAGTGTGATGGAGAGATTGGATTTCTGAAGGAGCTGGATAAAGCACTGAGAGAAGCACATTGCATAGTTTTCATAGTGTTCATTTGCTTCCTAAATGCAAAATTAAACAATTTCCTAAATAAACTTCATTCCAACTTTCCTACCATTTCATACTTACCAACGTTTAGGTTCTGAAAATGGGGGCATCCAAAATCCCGCCCCTGGGAATGCCCCAAATCTGCCCAGAAACTTCCACGTATGGGCAGGGATATCGCCAGCCCCGCTTGTTTTCAGCCGGGGTAGCCAGAATTTGCCGAGACCGTCTCTTAAAATCAGGAACATTCCTTGCAAATTCGGGACAGTTGGCAACTATGCAATTTTGCTGCTGTAGAGTCTGTGCAACTCCTTTACATAGCTGCCTGTGCTGCGCACTGGCAGCAAGCCACACTGCTCCTGACCTGGCTGATGCAGGCTTAGGCCTAGTTCACACGAACGTTTTTTTTGCGTGTACGGGACTTTTTTTGTGTTCCGTATATGGTCCGTATACGGAACCATTCATTTCAATGGTTCCGCAAAAAAACACTGAATGTACTGCGTATGCATTTCGTTTCCGTATTTCCGTTTTTCCGTTCCGTTGAAAGATAGAATATGTCCTATTATTGCCCACAAATCACGTTCCGTGGCTCTATTCAAGTCAAAGGGTCCGCAAAAAAAACGGAACACATACGGAAATGCATCTGTATGTCTTCCGTATCCGTTCCGTTTTTGCTGAACCATCTATTGAAAATTTTATGCCTAGCCCAATTTTTTCTATGTAATTACTGTATACTGTATATGCCATACGGAAAAACGGAACAGAAACGGAAACACAACGGAAACACAACGGAAACAAAAAACCGAACAGCGCATCCGTGAAAAACGGACCGCAAAACACTGAAAAGGCCATACGTTCGTGTGAACTAGGCCTTAGGGAAGTTTTCAGAGACAGTTTTAGATAAAGTGTTTTCCTTGGCAAAATTACAAATTTGGCCCCAAAAACTGAAATATTGTACCAACAACCCAGTCACATTCAGTCAATTAAAATTTTGCATAGCTTGCATGTTCTCCATGTTCACATGGTTTACCCTGAGTATTCCAGTTTCCTCCACATTCTGGCATTGTGGTTCAGATGAGAGCTTGGCTGCAGATTAGCAGGCATAAACCCAGGGTAGATTGTCAAAAAAGCACCCCCGTCAATCACTAAGTTAGGCTTTATTCAGAGTATTACCACACTACAGACTATACTAGAGAATACAGTAGTGATCAGGCGCAATCACAGTCAAAATACGTAACCATTAAATCTAGTGATGTCTTCTCTCATTGCAGTCATTCACTTGTCTTTTCTTCTCTATCCAGCCAAGGCCACCATGGTGACTTCTCCAAACGACTACAGAGTTTGCTACACAGACGTCTTTGGTCCCTCACTCATGTAGACCATTCTCATCCTCGATAGCAAAACAAACCTAGAGCCAGACATGGCTCCTAAATGAAATAAGACCCTCTAATGTAATTCAGACCTCAATAACAGACTCCCTAAATTAATACTGCATGCAAGACCTCTTGAATAGATACATAGCTGTTGTTCACCTGATTAAAACTCGTTCCCGAGTTATATGTTTTCATAATAAGTGAATTAGGTCCCTGGTGCAATGAGGACATCACCATTACTCTTGTTGTACACAAGCTTTACTACTTTTTGTGGCCAGCCTCTCCTTGGCTGCTTTGACCCTGCCTTATCTTGTCAATCAAAGCAGCCAGGGAGGGACCGGTCACAGAAAGGGGTGGAGCTTGGGTGCAATAAAAGCAATGGCGATGCCCTCTTTGCACCAAAGGCCTAATTTGCATATTAGGGAAAGGAATCATAACTTGGGAGCGAAGCATCGGTTAAACAAAAGAAAAACTGCATTTTAATGAGGTGAAGCACAGCTATGTGTCTATTGTAGGAAGGCGCAAGGTTCCGTAGTTGACGAAAGGTATGTGTCACTGAGGTTCCTGGCCTCGGTAGAGTAAGAGACAGTTTTCATGTGTCAGCAGAAGTTGCTGTTTGACACCTAGCTATTTAGTATAGTTGTATAGCTGATCCGGGACGGCTCTTACTGGGAGTAGTCAAAGTGCTGGGTGGGTGACTACTCCCCACGTTCCAGGCCGGGTCTTGGCAGGCTTATAAAAAACAGCCAGCACTGTCAGGTGGTGTGGATTACCTCCCTCTGACAGTGGAGCTCTGGAGATCTCTGTGCTGAGGTGTGAAGACCGTTTGTCAGGCGAGCAGGCTGCCTTAAAGCCTGCAAGTGGACTTTCTGAGGCTGAGCATTCAGTCGGGTGTGAACTAACACCCAGGATACCAGGTGAACTTTATTTTGTTTTTCTGTGTGTGAACAAGCACCAATCCTGAGTGTGAATAAACACTGAAGAGTGATTTACAACCTGGTCCTTTGCCTCTATACTGTGTCCGCTAACCTGCCTACCACAGCGAATCCCCACACTATGCAAACGATTAGATAGGAAGATCGCTGGTGACAGATTGCCTTTAAATAAACAGACCCCAGACCAGATCCCTAAATTAATCCGATCCCTTAAATTAATCAGATACCAAGCTGGACACTAAATTTATTTAGACCCTAGACCAGATCCTTTGTACTCAGACCCCAAGACATATTCCTACATTAATAAGAGTAGACCCCAGAATAAATTCCTATATTAATCAGACCCCAGACCAGATCTATATATTAATCAGACACCAGACCCCATACCTGATCCCTATATTAATCAGACACCAGACCTGATCCCTATATTAATCAGAGCCCAGACCTGATCCATATATTAATCAGACAGCAGACCTGATCCCTATATTAATCAGACACCCGACCAGATCCCTATATTAATCAGAGCCCAGACCTGATCCATATATTAATCAGACAGCAGACCTGATCCCTATATTAATCAGACACCAGACCTGATCCCAATATTAATCAGACACCAGACCAGATCCCTATATTAATCAGAGCCCAGACCTGATCCATATATTAATCAGACAGCAGACCTGATCCCTATATTAATCAGACACCAGACCTGATCCCAATATTAATCAGACACCAGACCAGATCCCTATATTAATCAGAGCCCAGACCTGATCCCTATATTAATCAGACAGCAGACCTGATCCCTATATTAATCAGAGCCCAGACCTGATCCCTATATTATTTAGACCCCAGACCTGATCCCTATATTAATCAGAACCCAGATCCCTATATTAATCAGAACCCAGATCCCTATATTAATCAGAACCCAGACCAGATCCCTATATTAATCAGAACCCAGACCAGATCCCTATATTAATCAGAACCCAGACCTGATCCCTATATTAATAAGACCCCAGACCAAATTCTTATATTAATCAAACCCAAGAACAGGTCCTTAAATTAATCAGACCCCAAACCATAACTCTACATTTTTCTCAGACATAGTCAGACCCCACATCCAGTCCCCATAAATTAATCAGACCCCAAACCAGAGAAAAAGACCCCAAGCTAGGCTCCTGCATATACTTATATCTTTGGCTCCTCTTCAGCTCTGGGAACCACTGTTCTGGGCCCTGGCACCATCTAGCATCAAGGCATTGTGTGCCTTCTGATGGTGAAGGGTAAGCGTACCAGCAGTGTTGGAGTCACTCAGCCGGTCGGAGTTGTTCTGCTTCCTGTACTAAGGGAAGAGCAGCTGAACAACAGTGACAAGTTTGGGGAGTGTTGGGGACCCCTTTGAAGATGGGGGCCATTGGCAATTGCCAAGTCCCCATCTCCCTAACCTCGGCCCTGGCTGATGTCATCTATTCATTTAACTATCTGCCTGCTCTCTGCATTATGCCTATGAAACAGTGTCATCAAACATAGGACTAGTATAGCGTCTCTTTCCAGTGTAGACATAAATAGTACTGCCCCTCTGTAAATGATGGTAACTTCTCCCTACAATTACTGGACTCACAGAAACTGGCAGAAGATTTCACAGCTCCCATCTCTCCAATAGACCAATTTACTAAATGTTAAGAAATAGAGAATTTCTACATGTCCCTATGTTCACTTCATAGGGCAAAATTGGTGACAGGTTCTCTTTAAAAAAATGGTCTCTATGCAGCACCTAGTGGTCATCATTGGTTTTGCGCAGCTCAATTTTTCCCTCACAATTTATATATTTTTTTGGTTTGGAGAAATTGATCGAGCCAATTATCAACCCTAAATAGACCAATGCTAGACAGAACTATGCTTTTCCAATTATTATACTGTTATAACACAACTCCACAAAATGTCAGTACTTCTCTTATGATTAGTGCTGTGTGCTTCCATAAGGCCCACCCAACTCTGACTATATGTCATTCATATTACTAACATCGAGTGGTAATATGGTGTTGCATGCTATGGTGTAAGACTGTATTCTCACAATGCAGTTATTTTTGCTTTTAGGGTACTTTCACACTAGTGTTATGAGGATCCGGCAGGCAGTTCCGTTGCCGGAACTGCCTGCCGGATCCGGAAATCCATATGCAAACGGATATCATTTGTTTCTGGATCCGGATCTGTCTGACAAATGCATTGAAATACCAGTTCCGTCTCTCCAGAGTCATACAAAAGAACGGATCCGGTACTTATTTTTTCACATTTTTAAAGGTCTGCGCATGCGCAGACTGGAAAACCGGATCCGTCACTGCGGCAATTTCCTGAACGCTTGGTACCGGATCTGGCATTAATACATTTCAATGGAAATTAATGCCGGATCTCATGTGGAACCTGCATTCCCTGAATGTGATGGAGGTCAGCATGGCACCAGGTAATTTGGTATTTAGTGTTAGGTTCCCGTCTTACTGAGATCGCCTTGACGTTTGGCAGACGGGCCCAAATAATTTTGTACAAAATGATTTGCCAAGCATCTCAAATTTATTAGCGTAGAAATAGCACCAGAATACTTTCTATTATTTTGGCATTATTGTACTTTATGTGGTTTGCAGAGTGCTGTTGCATTGTATATTTTTTTGCCTTTGTGCTTTCAGCCATGGCAACGCGCACCTGCGCAGTGTATGTGCTGACTGACCCCCAATTTTTCTTTGCAGTTTGTATTGGAGGTGTGGCTGACTCTGTTGGTCGTGCACTCCAGATCAACCTGTCTGCCCTACAGGCTGATTTTAATTAGTATAGCTATAAAGCTGCAGCCCACTCTCCCTGTATGTATTGGTAGCCATTTGGCACCAGGAAAGGTGGAATACAGAGTGGGCCTAGCATGCTAGTGGAACCTGCATTCCTTGAACATAATGGTTGCCGGCACCAAAGAGGTATCATATAGTGTGGGTTCAGCATGCATGTGGAACCTGCATTCCCTGAATGTAATGGAGGCCAGTATGGCACCAGGTAATGTGGTATTTAGTGTTAGGTTCCCGTCTTACTGAGATCGCCTTGACGTTTGGCAGACGGGCCCAAATAATTTTGTACAAAATGATTTTCCAAGCATCTCAGATTTATTAGCGTAGCATTAGCACCAGAATACTTTCTATTATTTTGGCATTATTGTACTTTATTTGGTTAGCAGAGTGCTGTTGCATTGTATATTTATTTGCCTTTGGCAATCCAGCAAGTGTTCCGGATCCAAATACCGTAAAAGGCACAAAACGGAAGACACCCTGATGCATACTGAATGGATTGCTTTCCATTTAGAATGCATTAGGACAAAACTGATGCGTTTTTTTCCAGTATTGAGCCCCTATGACAGAACTCAATACCGGAAAACTTTAACGCTAGTGTGAAAGTATCCGTAGGCTTCGGTTTCTACAAACAAACTGCGTTTTTGCAAACATTTGACAAAATCATAACATGTGAACACCCAAAATCACAGTACAGTACAGTGCTGGGCTGCTATACTGGCCTAAGTCGGCTACTTAGATTTCAGTTCAACTCTGCTGCATTGACCCTGAGTTCAGCTCTGCTACACAGGCCCACAGTTAATCTCTACTACACAGGTCTTCAGTTCGGCCCTGTTACACAGGTCCTCAGTTCAGCCCTACTATATCAGCCCTGAATCCATCTGTTGCTTGGCTCCTCAGTTCAGTTGCGCTACATTGACCCTCAGCTCTGCTACAAAAAGTCACCAGCACTGCTACATTGGCCCTCCAGCACTGCTACACCAGCACTCCAGCCATGTGACAATGGTGCCACCTCTCCATCCTGCTTCAAGATCTGCTCTACTGCTTAGTGGACCTACTTCACCAGGTGAAAACGCTACAAATAGCCTAGAATTTCTATTTCAGGTAACCATATGGCCTTACTGTACTAATTCATGGCTTTCACTTCATATGGAGGTATTTTTTCTTGGATTTGTAACAAAAAAATAAAGTGAATATTTGAAAACATTCTGCCAGCTTCCAGGCACCACTAGGGGGAGCTCACTGCATACAAATGTAGACAGCTCCTATTGAATGCAATAAATCCATCTCCAGTAAACTGTTAAACTTCCCGCATCGAGCTGGTCTGCTCCCACCCAGTTATTAAAGATCATTTATTCCTAAAAGCAAAAAACTCCCATTAATATACCGTAAGTTATTTCAAGTTCTGTTCAGTTGTGTACGATTTATAGCTGGGAAAGCTGGATGATAACCAATACGGCCTCCACTGCAGCTTGCACAGAGCTTACTGCCCAACTTTCTGATTATCATTATGGGAGCAGGGGTTTTCCATTCAGATCAGGATAGTAGAAAAGCTGGGTGACTCATAAGAGAGATAAAACAAGGTCTTGTTTTCCAGGGCCACCCAGCCTTCCTAGAAACGGATATAGAAATTACTTTAGTTTTTTTCAAGGAATGTGGGATCCCTATCTACAAGCAAAGTGGTAGCAGCAAGATGTGGAAGTTCTAGTCTCCCTTATAGAGCAATTTATACAATTCTTTGAGGCAACCCCAAGTTTAATCATGTATAGAGGAAAAAAAACTATAAAAGTGGAAGATATACAGTAATCTCTGTGCACCACCATGTGGTCATCAGCAGTATTGCATGGGTCCATTTTGTTTAATTCCTTTAGTTTTTTTCTTTCTTTCTGAGCAATTTAACCCGCGAACAGTCATATAAAAAATTTGTATAGGACAATAAACAGTATGGAGGGCATTTAAATATCCGTTGTTGCAAGGAAACATACAATATAGATATACCTGGAAATATTTATTCAATACATATTCACAATAAAATCTGAATATATTGTACTTCAAAAAATAAAATAAAATACACAAATGTACAGATTTTAAAAATATATATATATAAAAAAAAGAATAAATAAAATATAGAAAGATATAGAATGGGCATATCGGCAGAGGGTATGCCGCGGAGAGTGCACCTATTCTGTGGATTCGGGACGGTAGAGCCACTGTAACCAAATATTACAATTTGGGGGGTTTTTCTATGTCAATTTTGACTTAAATGTCTTAAAAGTAATGTTTTCCTGTTGTCTTCCAGTGGCCATAACTTTGTAAAATTTTGCAGTTTTTAAATTTTTATATATATTTTTTTTTTATAGGAGTCATACATGTATTAAATCACATTTTTTAGGGGAGGGAGTGGGATAAAAAAAAAAAAAAAAACACAACAGTCATATTAAAATTGGGGTTTTTAATGTTAATTTTGACTTAAATACCTTAAAAGCAATTTTTTTCCTCTTGTGTTCCTGTGGCCATAACTTTGTACTTTTTGAATTTTTCAAAGCCGTGTATAACGTGCACTCTAGTGACGGTATATAAAATGCTGATTTCTTGGTAGCAGTCACAGCATGCCAGTTCTCATCTGCGGTGGATTTTTAGGTGGAGGACCTCTTTACTGTACTAGCCAGGACTAGTGTCTAGGTTGACAATGGGGGGGACACCTATAGGCAGCAGTCATCAGATTTTTAGGCGGAGGTGTCTAGGTTAACAATGGTTTACTCACTGTGAAGCTCTCCGGCTTTGTGAAGTCTTTGTCTATGAAGGCCTGGACACAGTCATACTGGGACATCTCTTCACTGTGAATCAGCCTCCTGTGAAGTCAGCCATCGTTAGTACAAGCTTTACACACCCAATAAAGGTGATACAATCACTGTAGCATATACTAGATAATAGCGGTAATATGGGGCACATTAATGATGTCCCTCTCATAACATAGAACTTAGATTAGTCACACAGGGACATACACAGGAAGCATAGGGCCCCGTGGCGAAACGTGGTGTAGGCTCCAACAAGTTTTCAAAAATTTCTTATTATTAAGATCCAGTTCATTGTAATTATAAATTAATATAATATAATATTTTTTATTTTATAATTATAAAATCATGTATAATAGAGCTAATACTGCTGCACCACGTGAGCTGTGTGCCCGGCAGGAGAGTACACAGATTTCATAGGGCCCCAAAGCAAAACTTAAAGAGGACCCAGGGCAGGCCATACTGATGACATGTGATATCGTTCTTTTTTTTTTTGTTGTTGTTTCCTGTGGGCTGCTCCATTCCCCAGCTGTGCCCCCCGTTCTGGTTTTCCGCCCTGTATGTAAATCCATACTATCGTTACAGGGAGGAGAAGACGGCCATGTTTCCCAAGGGGCGTCTACTGCTCCCTGGCTATTAGCTGGCCAATCGCAACGGAGAGCGTCACAGTCAGGTGAGATATATGGTCAGGACCGGCGAAAGGTCCTCTTTATTATGCGGCCCCCCCAATGAGATTTCTGACAAATTTAATTTTTTTTTATTTATTAAGTGGAGGATTTTTTTTTTTGTATTAAAAAAAGTTGCACTCCACTTTGTGTAGGAGAAAGTGGAACAGATGCTTCATAAATATGATGCTCTTTCTGAACACCATATTTCTCAATGTATATTTTCCACCACACAATTGGCATTAAAGCATTGATATATCTCCCCCATACAGCTCTAAATTCTCTGCTTCCCTTCAAATATGTGGGAAAACTGTCTGCCTACAGCCGCCACTAGAGGGAGCTCAGTGCATAGAAATTTATAGATACCATTGCACTCAGTGGAAGCTGTAAATTCTCTTTGCACTGAGCTCCCCCAAGTGGTAGCTGCAAGAAAACGCCATGAATCTATGTTAGGAACATGAGAAGCAGTTCATTGCCAGTTCATTGCCACCATGTGCCCCATTGCAGTCGTATGGTCTGCTTCCATGGTGCCTCTCTCATGTGCAGCTTGGAACAGATTTATCAATAGGGTGCACACTTTGTTGATGAATTTTGCTAGGTCGCACCTTCTCCAAGTAGAAACATGGAGGATTTTATTTTAATATCCAAGCTCTTTTCTGCATGACTCTGAAGCTCCAATAACTTTACCTGACTTGTATGTTGGAAAAAAGTGGAACAGATGCTTCATAAATATGGCGCCAAATCACCGTATTTACACCAGAGAACTGTCATAATACATTGATAAATCCCTCCCGTTTCCCTTAGCACAGTGCAAGATAACATTGGTTTCCTGTAATCACCACTAGAGGGAGCTCAGTGCACTTGATTTTATACAAAGCTGTAAAAATCTCTATAAACTGAGCTCCGCCTAGTGGCAGCTACAGAAAAGTACTATGGCTCTGTCTGGAAGCAGTTGTGTGGTCTGCCACTGGTGAGTGTGCCACAGATTATCACATTCCCACCAATAATCCTAATATGCCCAAAAAGTTTATGTGGGCCTAGATGGGGGTTGTTTCAGGCAGACCTAAAGCAAGATTTATTCTTTCCTTATTTATAACTAAACATGAAAAGTGATAAATGAAGTGTTAGAGAAGACTCTGATAGTCTGGACACCTTATGGGTTAATATCCAGGGATCGGGCAATAATGCTAAACTATTAATTGGACTTTGTCATCAATGTTTTCATTGGTAAAATCTAGACATTTAAGCTCTCCCCCTGGGAACGCCCGGGACTGTCCACCTTTAGGCGGGGTTTACAGTAGCCCTGTCCATTTTGGCCCGGGCCAGCACAAATTTGCTGGGACTGTCTCTGGAAATCAGGGACAGTCCCGAAAAAATTAGGACTGTTGGCAACTCTGTATAAATGTGCAGGTCCAGGAGCACTCGGACGATGGCAACCATAATATAGTAAGCTTCAATATAATATTCAATAAGGTCCAGTAAAAGGGAACTACAAAAACATATACCTTTAAAAAAAAGCGAAAATTAGTCGTCTAAGGGTCCTTTTACTGGGACCGATAATCAGTTATGAGGGTTTGTATAAATGCTTGTTATTGTTAATTGGCCTGTGTAAAAGGTGATGGCAATGAGAAAATCCTTCTTCATCGGGTGATCAAGTCGTTCTGCCGGCACAAAAAAAATCATTGTCTCTGTGCAGCAGATGCTTCTGTCTAAACAGCGATCTGCTGGCCAGGAACCATGAATATCTAATGAGAGAAGCATTCATTGTATTGATCACTTGTCTCAATACAGTGGGGTGATTGCTGCAGGTAAATGCTGCTCTCACCTCCTCCGATGAGCATTGAAGGCAGAGGGTTCAGAAACAGCATTCCAGGCTTACAAAGGGCTCAATAGAAAACGAAAAGGAAGGAAATACAGTTTGCTAAATTAGCCGCAGAAAAACAAATTGCCGACAACATTAAAATAAATCTCAAAAACTTTTGTAAATACACTGCTCAAAAAAATAAAGGGAACACTTAAACAACACAATGTAACTCCAAATCAATCCCACTTCTGTGAAATCAAACTGTCCACTTAGGAAGCAACACTGAGTGACAATCAATTTCACATGCTGTTGTGCAAATGGGATAGACAACAGGTGGAAATTATAGGCAATTAGCAAGACACCCCCAATAAAGGAGTGGTTCTGCAGGTGGTGACCACAGACACTTCTCAGTTCCTATGCTTCCTGGCTGATGTTTTGGTCACTTTTGAATGCTGGCGGTGCTTTCACTCTAGTGGTAGCATGAGACGGAGTCTACAACCCACACAAGTGGCTCAGGTAGTGCAGCTTATCCAGGATAGCACATCAATGCGAGCTGTGGCAAGAAGGTTTGCTGTGTCTGTCAGCGTAGTGTCCAGAGCATGGAGGCGCTACCAGGAGACAGGCCAGTACATCAGGAGATGTGGAGGAGGCCGTAGGAGGGCAACAACCCAGCAGCAGGACCACTACCTCCGCCTTTGTGCAAGGAGGAACAGGAGGAGCACTGCCAGAGGCCTGCAAAATGACCTCCAGCAGGCCACAAATGTGCATGTGTCTGCTCAAACGGTCAGAAACAGACTCCATGAGGGTGATATGAGGGCCCGACGTCCACAGGTGGGGGTGTCACGGCTGAGGATGGGGGAAATCCTCAGCCGTGTGCAGCCAGGTGATGGTATGGCTGCTTGACCAGGACAAACAGGATTAGGGAGCAGGTCACCTCCTAAACGCATCCCTAACCTGACCCTGGCTCCTAGCTACATGAGCCAACCTTGATGGTAGGAGGGCTCATGCTCTGGAACCTAGAAGTCCCTGCTAGCCCTCAAGATGGCCCTAAGCTAGGAGCTGAGTAAGACAACCCACTCCTCCTAGGCACGGAGGAGCAGGAGTCTCAATGGCCAAGCTGTTGGGAAAAAGGGGAAACATAAACAGACTAATGGAAATGGCAGGTGAACTCAGTAGCTCAACCAACCTGCCACAGCCTTGCTGACTGGATCCCTGACACAGAGAATCCAGAACCATTAGCTGCACAAACCAACATAGGAAAATCCCAACAGACCATCACCCAGACATGACACATACAGGTAAGCATAAACTTAATAAGAAACAAAACCTGAACTTAAACCTATGACCACAGTGGTGGCTCTCACAGAGGAATGGAAAGCACAGGAGGCTGCCTCAGCTAGCAAGACTGAAGCAACCTACTGAGCCCTTCTAAAGAGAGGGTATATATAGGCCAAAGTGGCCACACCCAAAGGTAAGACACACCCAGTGACATCACACACACACTGGGAAGGAAGTTAACCCTTCCAATGCCACAGAAGGGAAAACACACATACATAGAGGGAAAGTGCACACAATAACATACAACACAGTGCACACAACAAACACACCTAACAAAAAGGTTGCTAGGTGTGACCGCATGCCAGGGCAGCAAGCTGCCTAGCAACGCTCAGGCTTCTCTGCTGCTAAACCCCAACACTGGTTGCCCGCGGCAACCACAAGTGAGGCCACAGACAAGCGGCCCTCACCCGTGGTTGAAGACCCATGCAAAACCGCCGGCAACTGCATGCGGTAAAAAGTCACGGTCATGGGCCTGGCCGTGACACTCCCACCCCTCAAAGCCCCCCCACCAAAAAAAAGGAAACTAGTGAGGGACTCACACAAGGGGATGGGAGAAGGAGACGTCCACTCTCAGGACATGGTTCCCAGGGGGTCACTGTCAGCTGCATCCTCTCCCAGCTCACACTAGCCAGTCCGACGAGGCCTGCAGCCCGCACCAGCGACAAGGGAATGGAACCACAGAGAGTGGACGAGGGGACTCTCCACTAACGTCCCCACTCTAGTCGTTGCCAGCAGACCCTCCTAACCAGCACGCAGCCGGACCACTTACGGAGAGCTGCCAGCAAACGACCAGAGATGGGAACATGGAGAGGGACGTCACGGTCATGGGCCTGGCCGTGACAGGGGGTTGTGCTTACAGCCCAACACCGTGCAGGACATTTGGCATTTGCCAGAAAACACCAAGATTGGCAAATTCGCCACTGGCGCCCTGTACTCTTCACAGATGAAAGCAGGTTCACACTGAGCACATGTGACAGACGTGACAGAGTCTGGAGACGCCGTGGAGAACGTTCTGCTGCTTGCAACATCCTCCAGCATGACCGGTTTGGCATTGGGTCAGTAATGGTGTGGGGTGGCATTTCTTTGGAGGGCCGCACAGCCCTCCATGTGCTCGCCAGAGGTAGCCTGACTGCCATTAGGTACCGAGATGAGATCCTCAGACCCCTTGTGAGACCATATGCTGGTGCGGTTGGCCCTGGGTTCCTCCTAATGCAAGACAATGCTAGACCTCATGTGGCTGGAGTGTGTCAGCAGTTCCTGCAAGACGAAGGCATTGATGCTATGGACTGGCCCGCCCGTTCCCCAGACCTGAATCCAATTGAGCACATCTGGGACATCACGTCTCGCTCTATCCACCAACGTCACGTTGTACCACAGACTGTCCAGGAGTTGACAGATGCTTTAGTCCAGGTCTGGGAGGAGATCCCTTAGGAGACCGTCCGCCACCTCATCAGGAGCATGCACAGGCGTTGTAGGGAGGTCATACAGGCACGTGGAGGCCACACACACTACTGAGCCTCATTTTGACTTGTTTTAAGGACATTACATCAAAGTTGGATCAGCCTGTAGTGTGTTTTTCCACTTTAATTTTGAGGGTGACTCCAAATCCAGACCTCCATGGGTTAAAAAATTTGATTTCCATATTTTTTTTGTGTGTGAATTTGTTGTCAGCACATTCAACTATGTAAAGAACAAAGTATTTCAGAAGAATATTTAATTAAATCAGATCTAGGATGTGTTATTTTTGTGTTCCCTTTATTTTTTTGAGCAGTGTATATAAATGGTCCTCTAAAAGATAATAACATAGTAACATAGGGGCACATTTATTAAGACCCCTATGCACTGGAGGCGGATCCACCAGAGGTATGAAGAGGCGCTAGTCTCTTCATAACTTCAGGCGCATCCAGCGCCAGTTCTAAATTGAAGACAGCTTCCTCTAGACGCAAAGGATGTCCCCTTATCACAGTCACAGTCCTGGGGATAAATAGATGATGGGAGAGATCTCTGTACTGACCCCTGATATATTTATACATAGTAATTAGATCTCCCCTCAGTCGTCTTTTTTCTAAAGTGAATAACCCTAATGTTGGTACTGTAGTCCCCCCCCCTTCCAATTATTACTTTAGTTGCCCTCCTCTGGACCCTCTCCAGCTCTGCTATGTCTGCCTTGTTCACAGGAGCCCAGAACTGTACACAGTACTCCATGTGTGGTCTGACTAATGATTTGTAAAGTGGTAGGACTATGTTCTCATCACTGGCATCTATGCCCCTTTTGATGCAACCCATTATCTTATTGGCCTTGGCAACAGCTGCCTGACACTGGTTTCTGTAGCTTAGTTTGCTGTTCACCAAAATTCCTAGGTCCTTTTCCATGTCAGTGTTACCGAGTGTTTTACCATTTAGTATGTACGGGTGACTTGCATTAATCCTTCCATAACCTTACATTTGTCAGTGTTAAACCTTATCTGCCACTTCTCTGCCCAAGCCTCCAATCTATCCAGATCCATCTGTAGCAGTATACTGTCCTCTGTAGTATATATATACACAGTATACTGTCCTCTGTAGTATATATATACACAGTATACTGTCCTCTGTAGTATATATACAGTATACTGTCCTCTGTAATATATATATATATATATATATATATATATACAGTATACTGTCCTCTGTAGTATATATAAATATATATACAGTATATGTCCTCTGTAGTATATATATATATATATACACACAGTATGCTGTCCTCTGTAGTATATATATATATATATATATATACAGTATGCTGTCCTCTAGTATATATACAGCATACTGCCCTCTGTATTATATATACAGTATACTGTCCTCTGTAGTATATATAAATATATATACAGTATACTGTCCTCTGTAGTATATATACAGTATACTTTCCTCTGTAGCATATATATATGGTATACTGTCCTCTGTAGTATATAAATAGCATACTGCCCTCTGTAGTATATATACAGTATACGGTCCTCTGTAGTATATATATACAGTATGCTGTCCTCTGTAGTATATACATTATGCTGTCCTCTGTAGTATATATACAGCATACTGCCCTTTGTAGTATATATACAGTATACTGTCCTCTGTAGTATATATATACAGTATACTGTCCTCTGTAGTATATATACAGTATACTTTCCTCTGTAGTATATATAGAGTATACTGTCCTCTGTAGTATATATATACAGTATACTGTCCTCTGTAGTATATATATACAGTATACTGTCCTCTGTAATATATACACAGTATACTGTCCTCTGTAGTATATATACACTATACTGTCCTCTTTAGTATATATATACACTATATTGTCCTTTGTAGTATATATATACACTATACTGTCCTCTGTAGTGTAAATATATATATATATATATACACACTATACTGTCCTTTGTAATATATATATATATATACACACTATACTGTCCTCTGTAGTATACAGTGGCGGAAATAATTATTTGACCCCTCACTGATTTTGTAAGTTTGTCCAATGACAAAGAAATGAAAAGTCTCAGAACAGTATCATTTCAATGGTAGGTTTATTGTAACAGTGGCAGATAGCACATCAAAAGGAAAATCGAAAAAATAACTTTAAATAAAAGATAGCAACTGATTTGCATTTCATTGAGTGAAATAAGTATTTGAACCCTCTAACAAAAAAAGACTTAATACTTGGTGGAAAAACCCTTGTTTGCAAGCACAGAGGTCAAACGTTTCTTGTAATTGATGACCAAGTTTGCGCACATTTTAGGAGGAATGTTGGTCCACTCCTCTTTGCAGATCATCTCTAAATCCCTAAGGTTTCGAGGCTGTCTCTGTGCAACTCTGAGCTTGAGCTCCCTCCATAGGTTTTCGATTGGATTAAGGTCCGGAGACTGACTAGGCCACTCCATGACCTTAATGTGCTTCTTCTTGAGCCACTCCTTTGTTGCCTTTGCTGTATGTTTTGGGTCATTGTCGTGCTGGAACACCCATCCACGACCCATTTTCAGTTTCCTGGCAGAGGGAAGGAGGTTGTCGCTCAGGATTTCACGATACATGGCTCCGTCCATTTTCCCGTTTATGCGAATAAGTTGTCCTGTGCCCTTAGCAGAAAAACACCCCCAAAGCAAAATGTTTCCACCCCCATGCTTGACGGTGGGGACGGTGTTTTGGGGGTCATAGGCAGCATTTTTCTTCCTCCAAACACAGCGAGTTGAGTTAATGCCAAAGAGCTCTATTTTGGTCTCATCAGACCACAGCACCTTCTCCCAGTCACTCTCTGAATCATTCAGGTGTTCATTGGCAAACTTCAGACGGGCCTGCACATGTGCCTTCCTGAGCAGGGGGACCTTGCGAGCCCTGCAGGATTTTAATCCATTGCGGTGTAATGTGTTTCCAATGGTTTTCTTGGTGACTGTGGTCCCTGCTAATTTGAGGTCATTAACTAACTCCTCCCGTGTAGTTCTAGGATGCTGTTTTACCTTTCTCAGAACCATTGACACCCCACGAGGTGAGATCTTGCGTGGAGCCCCAGAGCGAGGTCGATTGATGGTCATTTTGTGCTCCTTCCATTTTCGAACAATCGCACCAACAGTTGTCACCTTCTCTCCCAGCTTCTTGCTAATGGTTTTGTAGCCCATTCCAGCCTTGTGCAGGTCTACAATTTTGTCTCTGACATCCTTGGACAGCTCTTTGGTCTTTCCCATGTTGGAGAGTTTGGAGTCTGCTTGATTGATTGATTCTGTGGACAGGTGTCTTTTATACAGGTGACTAGTTAAGACAGGTGTCCTTAATGAGGGTGACTAATTGAGTAGAAGTGTCTAACCACTCTGTGGGAGCCAGAACTCTTAATGGTTGGTAGGGGTTCAAATACTTATTTCACTCAATGAAATGCAAATCAGTTGCTATCTTTTATTTAAAGTTATTTTTTCGATTTTCCTTTTGATGTGCTATCTGCCACTGTTACAATAAACCTACCATTGAAATGATACTGTTCTGAGACTTTTCATTTCTTTGTCATTGGACAAACTTACAAAATCAGTGAGGGGTCAAATAATTATTTCCGCCACTGTATATACATACAGTATACTGTCCTCTGTAGTATATATACACTATACTGTCCTCTGTAGTGTATATATATATATATATATATATATAGAGAGAGACTATACTGTCCTCTGTAGTATATATACATAGTATACTGTCCTCTTTAGTATATAATACAGTATATTGCCCTATGTAGTATATATACAGTATATGGTCCTCTGTAGTGTGTATATATATATATATATATATATATACATACAGTATATTGTCCTCTAGTATATATATACAGTATACTGTCCTCTGTAGTATATATACAGTATACTGTCTTCTGTAGTATATATACAGTATACTGTCCTCTGTAGTATATATACAGTATACTGTCATCTGTAGTATATATACAGTATACTATCTTCTGTAGTATATATACAGTATACTGTCTTCTGTAGTATATATACAGTATACTGTCCTCTGTAGTATATATAAAGTATACTGTCCTCTGTAGTATATATACAGTATACTGTCATCTGTAGTATATATACAGTATACTATCTTCTGTAGTATATATACAGTAGACTATCTTCTGCAGTATATATACAGTATACTGTCCTCTGTAGTATATATATATATATATATATATATATATAAAATATATAAAGCTGAGGGTATGTGTGTATGTCCACTAAAGGAATCCACACTGTCGCATTTACAATCACGAAATTTGGCACACAGGTATATCAGGTGTCCGGGAAGGTTTTAGACCAGGTCTCAGCTCTCTAGGATGTACCATTCCCGAGATATTCCCAAAAAATGCATTAGCCAATAGAAGCTTGGTCACATGACCCTTATCAGCCAAAAGAAGCTCGCAGGTCCTCCAGCCTCCACACATACAGTTTTACTTCAGGTTTCCATAACAACCCAGCCATTTATCTTCACTGCTGTAGGAGAGCTTTAAAGGAAATCTGTCACCAGGATAATTGCTATTGAAGTAAAGCCATGGCCTAATAGCACTTAGTACCTTATTTCCAGATGTGCCTTTGTTCCAGCAATAGATGTTTTTATCCTCTGAAAATCCAGTTTGTTATGCAAATTAGCCAGCAAGGTGCCCAGAGGGGCATCACTCTTGCAGGAAGGAGCCCCCTGCCACAATGTGTCCACCCTCAAAAGACTTAAAACCCCGCCCCCAGGTTTCACTAAACCACGCCCCTGATCTGGTTAGGTCACGCCCCCTCCCATTCCTGAGGCGACGGGGATTAAAAAAATGAAGGTAAAAATCAACTTCTGTCAGCTGCAGGGGTGGCAGGGAGGGTGACTTTCTCCCTGCAGCTTACACTCAAACAGCACAGTGCTGCTGTATTAGAGTGAGCTGTTCAAAAGGAAACGCCCCTGATTTGGTTAGGCCAGGCCCCCTCCCACTCCTCAGCCAACAGATTGAAAAAATTAAGTTAAAAATCAACTAGGTGGGAGGGAGGATGACTTTCTCCCTGCAGCTTACACTCAGACAGCACAGTGCTGCTGTCTTAGAGTGAGCTGTTCAAAAGGACACGCCCCCGATTCGGTTAGGCCACGTCCACTCCCACTCCTCAGCCGACAGATTTAAAAAATGAAGTTAAAAATCAACTTCTAGGTCCCGCTAAGCCATGCCCAGCTCTGGTTAGGCCACGCTCCTTCACTCCTCAGCCGACAGGGATTGAAAAAATGAATGTAAAAATCAACTTCTGTCAGCTGCAGAGGTGGGAGGGAGGGTGACTTTCTCCCTGCAGCTCACACTCAGACAGTACAGTGCTACTGTCTTAGAGTGAGCTGTTCAAAAGGACACGCCCCCGATCCAGTAAATGACACTGTTAAGGGGGTGGGCCCCTGTGGAGGTCATTGTCAAGGGGGTGGTATGCTGTGAAAGTCACTGTTAAAGGGAAAGACTGCTGTAAAGGTCAAAATTAAGGGGGTGGGCTGCTGTCGAGGTCCAATTTTAAGGCACGGGGCACTGGGGGGGTCAGTGTTAAGAGGTGGGGGGCTGTGGAGGTCACTGTTTTGGGGACGGGGTGCTGTCTATGTCACTGTTATAGTGGATAGTGTTGATATCTTTTAACGACACACACAAACATTAAATTAAATAGAATAAATATACCCGAGCGAAGCCGGGTCCTTCAGATAGTATATATATAAAACTGAGTGTATGTGTGTGTATGTCCGCTAAAGGAATCTCCATACCGTCGCATTTACAATCATGAAATTTGGCACACAGGTAGATCAGGTGTCCTGGAAGGTTTTAGACCGGGTCTCAGCTCTCTAGGACATACCGTTCCTGAGATATTTAAAAAAAAAATGCATTAGCCAATAGAAGCTTGGTCACATGACCCTTATCAGCCAATAGAAGCTCGCAGGTCCTCCAGTCTCCACACATACACAGTTTTACTCCAGGTTTCCATAACAACCCAGCCATTTATCTTCACTGCTGTAGGAGAGCTTTAAAGGATATCTGTCACAAGGATAATTGCTATTGAAGTAAAGCCATGGCCTAATAGCACTTAGTACCTTATTTCCAGATCTGCCTTTGTTCCAGCAATAGATGTTTTTATCCTCTGAAAATCCAGTTTATTTGGTATGCAAATGAGCCAGTAAGGTGCCCAGAGGGGCGTCACTCTTGCAGGAAGGAGCCCAGGCCCCCTGCCACAATGTGTCCACCCTCAAAAGACTTAAAACCCCACTCCCCTGATCTGGTTAGGCCACGCCCCCTCTCACTTCTGAGCCGACAGGGATTAAAAAAACTGAAGGTAAAAATCAACTTCTGTCAGCTGCAGGGGTGGGACTTTCTCCCTGCAGCTCACACTCAGACAGCAAAGTGCTGCTGTCTTAGAGTGAGCTGTTCAAAAGGATACGCCCCAATCCAGTTAGGCCACTCCCCCTCCCACTCCTCAGCCGGCTGAGATTGAAAAAATGAAGTTAAAAATCCACTTCTAGGTTGCACTAAGCCACGCCCGGATCTAGTTAGGCCACGCCCCCTCCACTCAGCCGACTTTCTCCCTGCAGCTCACACTCAGACAGTACAGTGTTGCTGTTACAGAGTGAGCTGTTCAAAAGGACACGCCCCCGATCTAGTAAAGGCCACTGTTAAGGGGGCGGGCCCCTGTAAAGGTCACTGTCAAGAGGGTGGTATGCTGTGAAAGTCACTGTTAAAGGGGAAGCTGCCCTCTGTAGTATATATACAGTATACTCTCCCCTGTAGTATATATATATATATATATATATAAAAGTTAATGTTTGTATCCGCGCTGTCAGATGGGTCTTTTCTCTGTGCACATCCGTGCACAGAGCCGCTGCTGGATACCTAAAGAGATCGGTTGCCTCGATTCTCAAAGTTAGATATATATCAGAAGAAAAGATTTGGTATCAGCGCAGGAATAAAAGAACACATGGGGTAAAGTCGAGTATCAATAATAAGTACCTGTTATAATCGGGTGTAGGTTGGGACTGTTCTTGAAGCAGTCATTTCTGCAAAAGGATTCCCGACCAAGTATTGAGTGCATAACTGAACTTAATTATTTGAAGGTTGACTTTTTTTGTATTAAAAACACTTTTCTTTTATTGGTCGGATGAAATATGCTAATTTTTTGAGATAGGAATTTTGGGTTTTCATGAGCTGTATGCCAAAATCATCAATATTAAAGCAAGAAAAGGCTTGAACTACTTCAGTTGTGTGTAATGAATCTAAAATATATGAAAGTCTAATGTTTATCAGTACATTACAGAAAATAATGAACTTTACCACAATATGCTATTTTTTTTAGAAGGACCTGTATATATATATACACACAGTATACTGTCCTCTGTAGTATATATACACTATGCTGACCTCTGTAGTATATATACAGTACACTGTCCTCTGTAGTATATATGGAGTATGATGACCTCTGTAGTATATATACAGCATACTGTCCTCTGTAGTATATATAAAGTATACTGTCCTCTGTAGTATATATACAGTACACTGCCCTCTGTAGTATATATACAGTAAACTATACTCTGTAGTATATATATACAGTAAATTATCCTCTGTAGTATATATATACAGTATACAGTCCTCTGTATGATATATATATATACAGTATCCTGTCCTCTGTAGTATATATATATATATATACATAAAAAACAAAAAACAAAAACACAACCGAGGGTGTCAATGGCCAAGTATGTATACACACAATGGTGAGGCTAGATAGTAAGACTACCCAGTGTCCCAATATAACTGGACAAGCTTAATGCATACAAGAAAAAACAGAGAACTAAAAAAGCTCTTAAACGTCCAATGGTGAAAATATATATAACTTTATTGAATATTCAGTCAGTGAATTTATAAAACTGCCATAAAAACAGGGGAAGTAGGGAGCACAGACGCCATCCCAGTTCTACAGTGTCAGCATAAAAAATCACAGATAGATTAGACATTAATAAGATTACATGTGAGTCCAAAATATAAGAAATGGCTGAACTATTGAAATAATATGGACAATGGCCAGAGGATAATCCACACACACATGCAGCCCGTGCACCAGGCGATGGTGTGACCTGACTGGACCTATGTCCTATCTATGTGCAGAGTGCCAGACCAAAAGATGAATAATACAAAAAAGGGGGACTCACCAGAATGAATGCGACCTGGATAGCTGGGATGGCGTTACCCCGACGCGCGTTTCGGCGTACCTTCGTCAGGGGGTGCACGGGCTGCATGTGTGTGTGGATTATCCTCTGGCCATTGTCCATATTATTTCAATAGTTCAGCCATTTCTTATATTTTGGACTCACATGTAATCTTATTAATGTCTAATCTATCTGTGATTTTTTATGCTGACACTGTAGAACTGGGATGGCGTCTGTGCTCCCTACTTCCCCTGTTTTTATGGCAGTTTTATAAATTCACTGACTGAATATTCAATAAAGTTATATATATTTTCACCATTGGACGTTTAAGAGCTTTTTTTAGTTCTCTGTTTTTTCTTATATATATATACAGTATACTGTCCTCTGTAGTATACATACAGTACACTGCCCTCTGTAGTATATATACAGTATACTGTCCTCTGTAGTATATATACAGTATACTGTCCTCTGTAGTATATATACAGTACACTGCCCTCTGTAGTATATATACAGTATACTGTCCTCTGTAGTATATATACAGTATACTGTCTTCTGTAGTATATATACAGTATACTGTCCTCTGTAGTATATATACAGTACACTGCCCTCTGTAGTATATATACAGTATACTGTCCTCTGTAGTATATATACAGTATACTGTCTTCTGTAGTATACATACAGTACACTGCCCTCTGTAGTATATATACAGTATACTGTCCTCTGTAGTATATATACAGTACACTGCCCTCTGTAGTATACATACAGTACACTGCCCTCTGTAGTATATATACAGTATACCGTCCTCTGTAGTATATATACAGTACACTGCCCTCTGTAGTATATATACAGTATACTGTCCTCTGTAGTATATATACAGTATACTGTCTTCTGTAGTATACATACAGTACACTGCCCTCTGTAGTATATATACAGTATACTGTCCTCTGTAGTATATATACAGTACACTGCCCTCTGTAGTATACATACAGTACACTGCCCTCTGTAGTATATATACAGTATACTGTCCTCTGTAGTATATATACAGTATACCGTCCTCTGTAGTATATATACAGTATACTGTCCTCTGTAGTATACATACAGTACACTCTCCTCTGTAGTATATATACAGTATACTGTCCTCTGTAGTATATATACAGTACACTGCCCTCTGTAGTATACATACAGTACACTGCCCTCTGTAGTATATATACAGTATACTGTCCTCTGTAGTATATATACAGTATACCGTCCTCTGTAGTATATATACAGTATACTGTCCTCTGTAGTATACATACAGTACACTCTCCTCTGTAGTATATATACAGTATACTGTCCTCTGTAGTATATATACAGTATACTGCCCTCTTCCGTGTTAAATACTTTACACAGTTTAGTGTCATTTGCAAAATTGATATTTTACTGTGCAGTCCATCTACAAGGTCATTAATAAATATATTGAAGAGACCAATACTGACCCCTGTGGTACCCCACTAGTGACAGTGACCCTACCAATACTGACCCCTGTGGTAACTACGAGTGACAGTGACCCCACCAATACTGACCTCTGTTGTACCCCCCAATTTATGGTGACTTAACCAATACTGACCCCTGTGGTAACCCACCAGTGATGGTGACCCAATCTAAGAATCAATCAAGATAACCATGAGAATATAATTATAGAGGAAAAAGGGAAGACAGAGATACTAAACTCTTTCTTTTCATCTGTGTTCACCGGTGAGCTGCCAGCACCAGATCTCGTTCAGAAGGGGCAGTAACCAAAGTTCTTTGTCATGACCACTATCTTGATGTAGGAAGAAGTACAGCTGCGTCTGAGCAGATGGCATACATCCACAAGTACTGAGGGAGCTGAGCGCGGTAATTGATAGAACACTGTATCTTATCTCAGACTCTCTTGTAACATGGTCAGTGCCAGAGGACTGGTGGATGGCTGATGTGGTACCAATATTTAAGAGAGGTAAAAAGAGGGAACCATGTAACTACAGATCGGTAAGCCTGACATCTCCGTTCTGTAAAATATTTGAAGGTAAGAGATAAACTGCAAAAGTATATAACAGTGAAAACAATAATAACTGATATCAGCATGGATTCATGCAAGACAAGGTTGTGCCTACCCAACATGCTGGGTTTCTATGAGGAGGTGAGTGCAAATCTGGATGTTGGTTATGTGGCAGATGTCATGTGACACAAAATCATTGTGCTGAAGATACGAATGCAGGGACTAGGGGAATATATATACACATGGATAATCAATTAGTTACAGGACAGAAAACAAACAGTCATAAATCCTGCATACTCAAAATGGGCTAAAGTCAGCAGCGGGGCACCACAAGGATCTGTACTAGGAGCAGCGGGCAACACAAGGATCTGTACTGGAAGCAGCGTGGCACCACAAGGATCTATACTGGGAGCAGCGGGGCACCACAAGGATCTGTACTGGGTGCAGCAGGGCACTACAAGTATCTGTACTGGGAGCAGCAGGGCACCACAAGGATCTATACTGGGAGCATCGGGGCACCACAAGTATCTGTACTGGGTGCAGCAGGGCACCACAAGGATCTGTACTGGGAGCAGCAGGGCGCCACAAGGATCTGTACTGGGAGAAGCAGGGCACCACAAGGATCTGTAATGGGAGCAGCAGGGCACCACAAGGATCTGTACTAGGAGCAGCGGGGCACTACAAGTATCTGTACTGGGTGCAGCAGGGCACCACAAGGATCTGTACTGGGAGCAGCAGGGCACCACAAAGATCTGTACTGGGAGCAGCAGGGCACCACAAGGATCTGTAATGGGAGCAGCAGGGCACCACAAGGATCTGTACTAGGAGCAGCGGGGCACCACAAGTATCTGTACTGGGTGCAGCAGGGCACCACAAGGATCTGTACTGGGAGCAGCAGGGCACCACAAGGATCTCTACTGGGCGCAGCAGGGCACCACAAGTATCTGTACTGGGTGCAGCAGGGCACCACAAGGATCTGTACTGGGAGCAGCAGGGCACCACAAGGATCTCTACTGGGCGCAGCAGGGCACCACAAGGATCTGTACTGGGTGTAGCAGGGCACCACAAGGATCTGTACTGGGAGCAGCGGGGCACCACAAGGATCTGTGCTGGGAGCAGCGGGGCACCACAAGGATCTGTACTGGGAGCAGCGGGGCACCACAAGGATCTGTACTGGGAGCAGCAGGGCATAACAAGGATCTGTACTGGGAGCAGCGGGGCACCACAAGGATCTGTGCTGGGAGCAGCGGGGCACCACAAGGATCTGTACTGGGAGCAGCGAGACATCACAAGGATCTGTACTGGGAGCAGCGGGGCACCACAAGGATCTGTGCTGGGAGCAGCGGGGCACCACAAGGATCTGTGCTGGGAGCAGCGGGGCAAAACAAGGATCTGTGCTGGGAGCAGCGGGGCACCACAAGGATCTGTGCTGGGAGCAGCGGGGCATAACAAGGATCTGTGTTAGGCCCAATTCTCTTGAATCTCTTTATCAGTGATCTTGTGGACGGGATTGAGAGTAAAGTGTTTTTGCTGATGATACAAAACTCTGCAGGATACCTAAAATCCAGCTTCATTGTCAAATATTACGGAAAGACCTAGATAAGATGGCGGCATGGCAAGAATGTGGAGGATGAAATTTAAAGGGGTTGTCTGCTTTTTTAACGTTGATGACCTATCCTCAGCATAGAAAAGTGCAGACGGTATCAGCAGCATCTCACATCATCGACTTTATTTGGACTTCAAAGCAATAATACAAACGGCAACGCTTTGGCTGATACACAGCCTTTGTCAAGCCTACTCACATTGTGTTACACATAGTAAAAACAAGGGCAGACCCACGATACGCATTGTGTGGACCATTGATGATGACGTGAATGATTAGACAGCTGGGTATACATGCGCACTGAGCGGTAAGGAACGCCGAACATGGCAATTGATGTTTTGCTTTATATTTGATACATAGCAATTACAGACGCAGTGCGATGATGGGGTTAACCTCTAGGAGGATTGGTGGACACTCAGGTGAGACATATAGGTAAAGTAGGCTAAGTAAATACGCATTCTCATTGGTCAGTCTGTGCCATTGCCTGCAATTGGATAATCTGGATGGGGGGGGGGGGGGCGCACTTGTTTTTACTATAAATTTAAGTATGTAACACAATGTGAGTAGGCTTGACAAAGGCTGTGTATCAGCCGAAACGTTGCCATTTGTATTATTGCTTTGAAGTCCAAATAAAGTCGATGATGTGAGATGCTGCCGATACCGTCTGCACTTTTCTATATATTCTGGCCGTTGGATCCAAGGCCATCGGTGAGGCTGTTGCATCTATTTGGATACATCAACAAGGACCGAGTGGTGCTGCTTCTACACTTTGTTTATTGCTATCCTCAGCATAGGTCATCAATATCAGATCGGGGTGGGGTTGTCCGCATCCGTATGTCCGTTCCATAGCTCCGCAAAAAAGATAGATGTTCCGTTTTGCGGACAAGGATAGGTATTGTTACAAAAAAAAAAAAATGGATGCATTACGGATGCCAAATAGACCTCATCTGTATTTTTTTGCAAATCTGTGTTTTCCGGACCGCGGTCATGTGAATGTAGCCTAATGTTGACAAATGTAAAGTAATGCACTGTGGCCAGAGTAATGGTATGGCTGTAAAAACATTACACGGAATAATCCTGGGGACAACTAAACAAGAAGAGCACTCGGGTATTCCGGTTACAAGTAAGCTAAGCAGCAGTGCTCAATGTCAGGCAGCAGCTGCAAAAGGATGTACAAAAAGAGCTAAAAACCTCTGATCCCCATGTAATGTTACCCCTTTATAAAGGCCACCTCTTGAATATGGGATTCAGTTGTGAGCTCCATATACTATAAAGGGCATAGGAGAACTAGAAAGGGTTCGGAGGCGGGGATCGGATAATTCAATGTGATGGAGGGGCTCTGCTAATGAGAGGCTTGAAGAATCAGGCTCGTTCAGCTTGGAAAAGACGCCTTAGAGGTGATTTCATTCACAAAGAACTGGATCCGGATTTATTCATTCCATGGACTTTACAGAGGACGTGTGGAGGAAAGGGGATGCAGACATTAGGAAAGGATTCTTTACAGTTAGAGCAGTCACACTGTGGAGTGCCCTGCCCCAGGAGGTTGTAATGGCAGATACTACTGAGAGACTCCGACGGCATAATAGGGCTTCCATGGAGATGCACAAGCCCTCTACTGGACCCTCGTATGCCTCTGACTTCATAGGGTGTTTTTTCTGTAGGAATCCAAACAAATCTGAAAAAATGCGTCACTCTCCCTTGGACTCCATGTATGGAAGTATAAAGAAGCATTGGTTTAAAGGGCTTTTCCAAGACTTTTATACTGATGACCTATCCTCTGGACAGGTCATCAGTATCTGATCGGTGGGGGTCTGACACCTGGGAACCCCGCTGATCAGCTATTTGAGAAGGCGCCGGCAATCCCTAGGCCGTCGTGTGACGTCACATTCATCGGTCACATGGCCTAGGCACAGCTCCTCTCCATTGAAGTGAATAGGGCTGAGCTGCAATACCAGGCACAGCCACTATACAATGTACGGCACTGTACTTGGTGAGCTCACAGAAGGTCATGGCGCTACTGTTAGCACCAATGCCTTCTCCAACAGCTGATGGGCAGGGCCCCCCCCCCTGTTCAGATACTAATGTCCAGAGAATAGGACATCAGTATAAAAGTCTCAGAAAACCCCTTTAATGAGAAAATATCTCCTATGAAGTCTGATAGCGCTTACGCAGGAGAACTCAAAGGTTGTATGACTCATACTAAATGAGCCATGCAAGTCATCCAGGCTGCGTGCCAGTGTGCATGAGCCCTTACCTGCACTGCCGCTCGGAGGAAGCCTGAATGACTGTCGTTACAGGAGATTTACTAAGGAAAATGTGCCAGAATTCTGGCACAATTTCTGCAAAAAAAATAAAAATTAAATTGCAAACATGATTTGCAGTAGATTAATGAACTATTGCTTTTGGCTTTTTGGGGAAAAGATGCCACAATGTGCACAAAAAAGTGCAAAATTCTGGTGCAAAATAAGTCAATAGGTAGAAACTTACACAGTCTACTCTGAAAATCTGATGCACTTTTAGTCTGTCTAGGTTAAACAGTTATATAAAGCTCCTTCCCTAGGATATACTTGTCTAGTCTCCCACATTCCTGGCAGAGGAGGGAAGATGCCCACAAAATCCTGCTACCAACCCTCACATGGGGAAGTCACCTGCATACGTATTTATATTACTTCTATTGAGTGCAATGGCAGCTCTATACATTTTTATGCAGTGAGCTCCCCCTAGTGGCGGCTATTGGCAGCCATAATTATGCCCTTCATAGGAGGCACTCTGCTGGCTGTATTGTTTGTGAGGAGAAGTCTGCTGGAATTATGGGAACAAACTCTACTGACCA
Organism: Bufo bufo; assembly: GCF_905171765.1. NCBI lineage: Eukaryota > Metazoa > Chordata > Amphibia > Anura > Bufonidae > Bufo > Bufo bufo. The sequence goes on along the minus strand of NC_053389.1, from coordinate 771,506,150 downwards.
AGTTAGGGGACGGATCTCTGATGGCACAATAAACGGAGGCACAGAAGCTGTTGTGTTGGCGTGACCTTACTTAAAGGCAAGGTTTGGAAAATTTCGGCAGCACACAATGCACTAGAAGTTGATTCTTAACAGTAGGCAAGTATGCGCTAATATTACAGCAGACCTGGAGACTTAGGCCACTCTGAAGTCTAGGACTATGTAGTCCTCCATTGTCTTATTACCTGATGAAGTTTTCAGCGGATCCCATGTTCTCCTGATAATTTTTGCCCCCAAATTCCTGCATATGAAGAGCAATGAATGCTGACTGGCGGTGCTGCACCGTCTGATGGGATGAGAAGGCATGTCAAGATGATGATGATGATGATGATAGATACCAATGGAGTTGTCTATGGGACCGTATGGTTAATGTCATCTTACCTTATAGAATTCCTGAACCCAATTTTTCTCAATTTCTTCAGGCTGTGGGAGAAATGAAAAAATGAATGTCACCTTAGGAAGCTTCAGAAGATTAAGGGAACCAAGCACAATGCAAGTACTTTTAATCCATATTCAAATGAGCAGTTAAGTGCATTGAGGGCGGGCCCAAGCCACTCTGTGCACCCTTACTTTTCCTGCTTCGTCTGCCAGACCCTCCCTCTGCTAGATTCAGAGGGCTAGGCGGATGACTATGCAGGAACCTGGTCCTGTTAATCAAGAGCTTTTTCATCCAGCAAAAAAATAAATAAATGAGGATAAGTTAAACTGATTTTTTTAACCTTTTTTTTTTTTAAAGAAAATAAAGCAACAAAGAAACACCAATGATCACTCACTGACAACCCCCTTGTCCAAAAATTCAACCAATCACACGTCACTTTCCTTGTTTCCAGGAAAAAAAAATATAAAGCTAGAGCTTTTTATTTTTAAACTGATGCAAACTTTGCATCAGTTTTTACAATGGATCCAGTTCCTCTAAAGAACTGATTCTGTGCCTAAAAAAAACAACTGTAGTGAAACAGGCCTAAAACCACGTAAAAAAATGTCCTGTAGGGCTATCTCAGCTGAATGTGATGATACCTTTTTCACTTAGCGATGTGTTACTAATCCATATGCAAACAAGCAATTAAGTGCACCAAAGGCGGGCCAAGCCACTCTGTGCACCCTTGCTCCTCCTACTTCCTCTGCCAGCCCCTCCTTCTTCTTGACTGATAGGGCCAGTTTCCTGCATGGTCATTTCTCCTGGTCCTACCAATCAAACTGATGGCGGGGCTAGAGGGTATTCTATTCTTGCTTTCCCTTTCCCCTTCTGCCTCCGCCCTCTGCGGGTTCTCCCTGTCTAATATGCTGGGCGAGCTCCACTCGGCGCCAACCAGCCGCACTGAGTCTTTATACTTTAGCTCCAGGCCCCACGTGGGTGGCACTACACCTTGGCAAATCAGAGTTCCTTTGCTGGTCACTGAAGCCACCAACAATCTCCACCTCAGTCATAGGGAACCAAGACCTCATTAGAAATAAAGCGTCCTGGCAATCTCCAGCAAAGAGCACCATCCCCTGTATATGGCCTATTCACCGAATCACAGATGTACAAATATCGGTAGAACTGACTGCTGGGCACCAGACATAAGAAGTTATGTGATAGCCAGAAAGAACGAGATAATTTAGGGTAGGGCCTAGCAGGCAATATCACCATGACCAAGGCCGATTCTAGCCTTTCTGCTGCCTGAGGCTAAAATGTAAATGGTGCACATACCTCTTACATCCAGTGATGTAGTCGCTGAGGCCTAGGAGGCTGAACGGCGGTGACAAAAGCCATAGGCTCAGATGCCCCTCTGTGAACTGATGCAAAATGCTCATCTCGCCTCATGGCAGAAGAAAGCCCTGACCATGACAACCCTTTCTGAAAATGAAGCCAATGCAGCAATCTGCAGGTCGCCACAGGTCGGGTGCGGCTTCGGAATCCCCATGCGATCATCCGTTATTGCCGGCCATACAGCAGTCCCACTGCCGCGGACGGGGAAATATAGCGCTACATGGCGGACTTTCACATGAATAGCCTTCCGTGTGATACATTCTGCTCCAGGTCATAGGCAGGTTGGGAGTAGTACATGGTTTTCAACCGTGACAATTACTATTTGAATAATATTTGCATGTCTGCTATTTGCATTCATAGACAAATCATGGGAGGACAAAAAAAGAAAAATCCTAGACTCTTCACTACTTAATTAGAATAACGACTCATTTTCCATAACGTATCGAGCCTCGTGACATCTCAATAACTTTAAAGGGGTGCTCCATCTGGGACACTGATGGCATATCAGTAGGCAACGTATTTTTAATAATATCAAATAAACATAATAGCCAAGTTTTAAAGAGGACCCCTCACCTCTCCTGACATGTCTGTTTTAGTAACTACTTGCCATCCCCATTTAATAACAAATTAAAAGCATCTATTCTTATTCTATGATGTGTCATCCCTTTATTATTTCTACTAGAAGTCATGAATGAATTACTAGCATTTTGCTACGAAGGTCCAGATGGGTGATACCAGATGGGAGTGTTTCCCTACACAGTCTGACATCAATCAGTACTGCCAATGTCAGACAGTGCAGGAACACTGTCAGGGAGAAGCAGCAACTGCGATGCGGGAACCAGGAGCAGCGCCGGGAGCGGAGAGCGGTGAGGGGCCCGGCATATGTGGGGGCCGCAGGTAACTAGCATGTTATCAATAAAAAAGAACAAAGCTCTGACCCCGATACAGTTTTATGGACATTCTTTGGAAGCTGAACTCTCCATGGTTTTTACCTATATAATTTTATGGAAGATTTACTTAGGAGTAAGCTAAGGGAACCACTGCAGTCTCATAGAAGTGAATGGGGCTGAGCACGATACCAAGCAATGTACGGCGCTGTCCTTGGTGAGCAGGGAGAAGGCCGCCGAGCTACTGCGAGGGCCTGTGCCTTCTCAAACAGCTGATCGGCAGGGGCCCCAGGTGTCAGACTCCAACTGATCAGATACTGATGACCTATCCAGAAGATAGGTCATCAGTTCTAAAGTCTCGGAAAACCCTTTTAAGTTCATGTAGATAACCCCTTTAAATGGCAGAATGATAATAACATACACGAATGATTAAAAGGCAAAAGAAAGCAGAGAAACTAATAAGACGTATAAATGGATAAAACTCACCTCGTCACACAGTGAGCCAATATTGGCCGTGATGAGCAGGACTCCCAGACTGTCCATGATGGAGCTCACAAGTGACAGATACTGCTAAACCAGGACTATGGCACACGGGGGACAAAAATAAAATCAGGTATGAGGCTAAAAGGTTACGTTTATAGAAAACCTCAGACGAGGTGTAAGAAAATCTGTAATTAAAGGTCAAGGAGGAAGACTAAAGTGAAGTCTGGGAAGACTAAAGAGAAGAAAGAAGAGGACAAGAGTCTGAGCGCAAGGATCCAAGGGTAAAGGAACATGCAAGCGGGAGCACAGAGGAGCAGAGATGAGGTGAGAGCTTATAAACCCAGCAGACAGGTAAATATTATGCAAAGTGGCACAAAGGAGGTTCATGACATGGTATTAACTTGTCACTGTCCCGGGCAGGGCATCCCGTTAATCCAGACTTGGTCAGCTGCCTTGCTTTGCAGATGTTTAGAAATCCCAGGATCTGATTGTATAGATGTGTGCAGCTTCTTGGGATTGCACTGATCTCCCTCCTTCCTGGCTCAGGTGTGTTTGACAGGCCCCTCCCTACCACCGTGCAGGTGACCCTAGCCCTCTACTCACATACCTGTCCCTCCCGCGCTCCACACATGTCTCCTGCAATCACAGTCTACTATGTGTCTTCCTCAAGTCTCCAGCTCTTCTTTTGTCTGTTCTCGTTGTTACCTCAGTGTCAGGTTACATGACGTTGAAAGGTAAAGGCCTACTGAGCAGGTTTGACAAACACATAACCGTTCCAGCTGTCTATACTACAGCTGATATATAAATAGGCCTCTCTGCTAGAGAACGTCTGGCCTACAACCCATCCTGGCTTCTGCAACTGTAAAACACCCATCAGCCACTGCATCTAGCTGTCATGTACCACACACTTCCTTTAAGCGATTGCAAAACCTAAGAGCGTCTGTCACAGTTCCTCTGGAGCACGCAGCCTGTCTAAATGACCATAAATGCTGTCTCGGTGTTACCTAAGAAACAAGGCCTAGCCAAGTGACATCACAAACAAGGCAAGCCCATTGTGTGATGTCATCGCTAGACTGACACAAAAGCTAGGATGGTTGGGGCCCAAGTTTAAGACATGCATGGTCCACGTACAAGGAACATCTAAGCTGTATTACAAACCTTGGGGTGGAAATGGTTGTGAAAGACTGCAGTTACCCCGCTTTTCATCAAGAATCAAACTTTATCGGTGTTTCCAAGTCCACAGGCGAATACATCTTGAGAATACGTGGAATGATGACAGTTTCTCCCACCTCAAACCCTGAACCTCAGTCACAAAAATCTTGTATAAGAAATCAAGATAAAGGCAAACAAGATGAGAACTCAAAGAATTCTGAAACACCTAGAGACCATGTCCAACATCTGAAAAGAAAGGTGACATTTGCACTGGATAACCCACCGCTTCCTAAGAGAATCAACCTAGATTCAAACACCCATGAGAAGCATCGAGAGGCAGAAAACAAAACTTCAGAAGAATACTCTAGAAACACACAAATAAGAACCAGGCAGAAAAGTAAATCTAGACCCTTCTCAACCCTGTCCACAAGTGGAACTGAACCACCAACTACAGAAACCCCAGAAACTAAGAAACATGCTGAGGTTAGTAACGGAAAGAAACCTACAATCAGACATAAGACTAAAAGACTAAAAAATAAACTTCAAGTGAGAAAATGCAAACAGAAAACAGGGAAATCTACAACCAGACGCAAGGTTAGAATACAGAAAGAGAATAGTACGACTCATGCAGAAACAAGGAAACAGAAAACATGGAAGGACAATTCTACCCAGACGGAAAACATACCAGAGTCTCCTCCAGTAGTCCAAGATGGAGCTTCATTTCCAAGATGGTTAAGGGTTCTCAAGCCCTTCTTGGACATAACATTAAATATGAATGAGCCCCAAGAACCATGGAAGTTCACATGGAAGCTAGCTCTACCCCATGGAGATACCAGGAATACTCATTCTTCTTAAAGTGATCAGGATAATTAGAACATCCAAGTGTCTGAATAAACAATGACCACAGGATATTACTTTCTTAATGATTTTCTTGAAAAAAAAATCTCTTATTCTTAGGACATTTAGAGAAATTGTCCTAAAACAGTGAACTATAATCCTGTAGATACAATGATGTCATGGACATGGCAGAGTGGGGGTCCCTAGAGCTCATATGGCGAGGGTCTAAGATATTCAAAATTCTGAACTTGTGCCTCTGCCATATGCACATGACCCATCTCTTACATCATATAAATGTCTCCTAAATAGTTGCATATACCTACACCTGTCAGCCATGGATGAAGCAACTTCACCATGCCAGGAATTTACATGTACCTGGAGGTCCCCTTTAATTTACTCAGACGAACAGTCCAGTTTTGGGTACGAACATTCATAGCTAAATTTGGACATTCCTTCAGACTTTCTTAGAAGTAAGTTGTCTGCAGCCGTCCCAGTTTTGGCTTTTATTTAACGTTCCCCCTCATGTGCCCCCACCTCCGCTACAGAGGAATTTTATACCTACCACAATGTACTGTAACATAGCAGAGCCAAAACTTCCACATCTCTCTTCATTTTATTTCCGGATAGACGAGGGGGCTGGTAGATTCATATATCACAGAAAGTCCGTATTTCCTGTCCTTGGAAGAGCAGGAAGGAATTAACCCCTGAAGACCCACTATTCTCCTCAGTCTGGAGAAGCTTAGGCACAAAGCCATCGGGCCTTCCATTGGAGATGGACACTGTGAAGATTTCCGGATATGTACCTCCAACAGAATGTTCTGTCATATGACACTGTACAGATATAGGCTACTTTCACACTCGCGTTTGGTGCGGATCCGTCATGGATCTGCACAGACGGATCCGTTCAGATAATACAACCATCTGCATCCGTTCAGTACGGATCCGTTTGTATTATCTTTAACATAGCCAAGACGTTTTCTATTGTGCCTGATTGTGTCATAGAAAACGGATCAGTTTGGCTCAGTTTCGTCAGACGGACACCAAAACGCTGCAAGCAGGGTTTTGGTGTCCGCCTCCAAAGAGGAATCGAGACAGAACGGAGGCAAACTGATGCAGTCTGAGCAGATTCTTTTCCATTCAGAATGCATTAGGGCAAAACTGATCAGTTTTTGACCACTTGTGAGAGCCCTGAACGGATCTCACAAACAGAAACCAAAACGCCAGTGTGAAAGTAGCCTATGTACATTGGGATATATAGTCTATCCGCCACAATGAAAAAAAATGTATACTGTGTGTTTTTGTGGTGGCCCACTGTATAGGGAAATGGGACACTTGCCAATAGGACACTTTTTTACCTCCATCTGAGTACAGCAAATATTTATACACTGAATGAATGGCTTGAATGCTGTGTGCATAGAGCCATACATATTATATACACTCATTGACCAAAAAACATCCTGCACCAAGTAGATGATGGAATGAAACCTTCGATATGTGAATGTAATGTCGATATATGGAAGAGATTACAAGATTAGAGGAGAGAAGACGTTTATTGGGAAAAACTGCACAATTAATAGAGGCTCTAGGACCCTATTGGTCACCTGTAGCCTGTCTACAAGATGAGATACGGCCTCTTGCCTGGATACAAGATGAGATACAGGCTCTAGCCTGGATACAAGATGATATACAGCCTCTAGCCTGGAAATAAGATGAGATACGGCCTCTAACCTGGATTCAAGATGGGATGCCCCCTTTAGCCTGGATACAAGATGAAATATGGCCTCTAGCCTGGATACAAGATGAGATACGGCCTCTAGCCTGGATACAAGATGAGATATGGCCTCTAGCCTGGATGCAAGATGAGATACAGGCTCTAGCATGGATACAAGATGAGATACGCCCTCTAGCCTGGATACAAGATAAGATACGGCCTCTAACCTGGATTCAAGATGGGATGCGCCCTCTAGCCTGGATACAAGGTGAGATACGGCCTCTAGCCTGGAAACAAGATGAAATACGGCCTCTAGCCTGGATACAAGATGAGATACGCTCTCTAGACTGGATGCAAGATGAGATACGGTTTCTAGCCTGGATACAAGGTGAAATACAGCCTCTAGCCTGGATACCAGATGACATATGGCCTCTAGCCTAGATACAAGATGAGCCTCTAGCCTGAATACTGTTTGATACCTGAAATACTGTTGGGCATGGTTCTGTAAGATACAGTACAGACCAAAAGTTTGGACACACCTTCTCATTTAAAGAGTTTTCTTTATTTTCATGACTATGAAGGCATCAAAACTATGAATGAACACATGTGGAATTATATACATAACAAACAAGTGTGAAACAACTGAAAATATGTCATATTCTAGGTTCTTCAAAGTAGCCACCTTTTGCTTTCATTACTGCTTTTCACACTCTTGGCATTCTCTTGATGAGCTTCAAGAGGTAGTCACCTGAAATGGTCTTCCAACAGTCTTGAAGGAGTTCCCAGAGATGCTTAGCACTTGTTGGCCCTTTTGCCTTCACTCTGTGGTCCAGCTCACCCCAAACCATCTCGATTGGGTTCAGGTCCGGTGACTGTGGAGGCCAGGTCATCTGGCGCAGCACCCCATCACTCTTCTTCATGGTCAAATAGCCCTTACTTTCAAAGTTTTCCCAATTTTTCGGCTGACTGACTGACCTTCATTTCTTAAAGTAATGATGGCCACTCGTTTTTCTTTACTTAGCTGCTTTTTTCTTGCCATAATACAAATTCTAACAGTCTATTCAGTAGGACTATCAGCTGTGTATTCACCTGACTTCTCCTCAACGCAACTGATGGTCCCAACCCCATTTATAAGGCCAGAAATCCCACTTATTAAACCTGACAGGGCACACCTGTGAAGTGAAAACCATTTCAGGGGACTACCTCTTGAAGCTCATCAAGAGAATGCCAAGAGTGTGCAAAGCAGTAATCAAAGCAAAAGGTGGCTACTTTGAAGAACCTAGAATATGACATATTTTCAGTTGTTTCACACTTGTTTGTTATGTATATAATTCCACGTGTTAATTCATAGTTTTGATGCCTTCAGTGTGAATCTACAATTTTCATAGTCATGAAAATAAAGAAAACTCTTTGAATGAGAAGGTGTGTCCAAACTTTTGGTCTGTACTGTATGCTACGGCACATTTGCCCACAGATTGGTGATAAATCTGGTGACCGGGCAGCCAAGGAAGTGTTATAATCTGGTGGAGACATTCCTGGGAAACCCTTGTGTGTGGGTAAGCATTATCCTGCCATGAGAGGAACCCATGTGGCGGCAGGATGTCCTGCACATATCACTGAGCTGTTAGTGTCCCTTATGTCACTACTAGGGGTGACTGACTGTCACATGCAATGGCTCCCCAGATCATTACACCAGCGGTTGGGGCAGTCTGTCACCCCACAGCAAAGGCAGGATTGAAGCACTCACCATGAGGTCTCCATACTGTAACCCAACCATCATGGATCCCACAGAACATGGATTCATCACTAAAGACAATACGGTTCCAGTCTGTAGCAGTCCAGGTTTCTTGTTCACGACACTGCTGCAAACAAAGGTAACAGTGGCTGGATTTCAATGACAGGACAAGTAATGGATGCTATGACAGCAGATTTCCTTCAGCTAAGCGCCTGAAAATGTTCCGGGCAGAGACACAGGTGTGTAATGAAGGTGCCACTTGTGTCTGCATGGTGGACAACAAAACTGTGGGAGCTGCTCGCATTTGTCATCAAATCCTCTCTTCTGGTGGCCTGCCTGGGCTGTCCGAGCCTGTTCGCCATGGGTGCATGCCCTCACATAACCACTACTCCTAATACCTCCTAAAAGTGAGGTGAGAACAGTCTAGATGGCGGCCAATTCATGAAAACGTCCATTGTACTTCTCTTAGTCCAATGATGCGCCCGCATTCAAAGCCAGACAACTGAGCAAAATGTCTTCAGGTGCATTGTAGAGTCACGTCTAGCAGTCAAAAATCTCTCACCAAGAGGTACACTAGCCAAAAGTAGCCTCTCAGAGTCTTTTTATAGGGCTGCAGGAAAGCACTTCTATATCTCATAGCTGTCTATCACATATCTATTTATAATCTATCTATAGAACTCATATCTATCTGATTATCTATCTATCTGTCTATCCATCTATCTCCTATCTACAAGTATCTCATATCTATCTAGCTATCTACCTTCTATCTATCTATCTATCTATCTACAGTCGTGGCCAAAAGTTTTGAGAATTACATAAATATTGGAAATTGGAAAAGTTGCTGCTTAAGTTTTTATAATAGCAATTTGCATATACTCCAGAATGTTATGAAGAGTGATCAGATGAATTGCATAGTCCTTCTTTGCCATGAAAATTAATTTAATCCAAAAAAAACCTTTCCACTGCATTTCATTGCTGTCATTAAAGGACCTGCTGAGATCATTTCAGTAATCGTCTTGTTAACTCAGGTGAGAATGTTGACGAGCACAAGGCTGGAGATCATTATGTCAGGCTGATTGGGTTAAAATGGCAGACTTGACATGTTAAAAGGAGGGTGATGCTTGAAATTATTGTTCTTCCATTGTTAACCATGGTGACCTGCAAAAAAAAACGCGTGCAGCCATCATTGCGTTGCATAAAAATGGCTTCACAGGCAAGGATATTGTGGCTACTAAGATTGCACCTCAATCAACAATTTATAGGATCATCAAGAACTTCAAGGAAAGAGGCTCAATTCTTGTTAAGAAGGCTTCAGGGCGTCCAAGAAAGTCCAGCAAGCGCCAGGATCGTCTCCTAAAGAGGATTCAGCTGCGGGATCGGAGTGCCACCAGTGCAGAGCTTGCTCAGGAATGGCAGCAGGCAGGTGTGAGCGCATCTGCACTCACAGTGAGGCGAAGACTTTTGGAAGATGGCCTGGTGTCAAGAAGCCCAGCAAAGAAGCCACTTCTCTCCAAAAAAAACATCAGGGACAGATTGATCTTCTGTAGAAAGTATGGTGAATGGACTGCTGAGGACTGGGGCAAAGTCATATTCTCCGATGAAGCCTCTTTCCGATTGTTTGGGGCATCTGGAAAAACGCTTGTCCAGAGAAGAAAAGGTGAGCGCTACCATCAGTCCTGTGTCATGCCAACAGTAAAGCATCCTGAGACCATTCATGTGTGGGGTTGCTTCTCATCCAAGGGAGTGGGCTCACTCACAATTTTGCCCAAAAACACAGCCATGAATAAAGAATGGTACCAAAACACCCTCCAACAGCAACTTCTTCCAACAATCCAACAACAGTTTGGTGAAGAACAATGCATTTTCCAGCACGATGGAGCACCGTGCCATAAGGCAAAAGTGATAACTAAGTGGCTCGGGGACCAAAACGTTGACATTTTGGGTCCATGGCGTGCAAACTCCACAGATCTTAATCCCATTGAGAACTTGTGGTCAATCCTCAAGAGGCGGGTGGACAAACAAAAACCCACTAATTCTGACAAACTCCAAGAAGTGATTATGAAAGAATGGGTTGCTATCAGTCAGGAATTGGCCCAGAAGTTGATTGAGAGCATGCCCAGTCGAATTGCAGAGGTCCTGAAAAAGAAGGGCCAACACTGCAAATACTGACTCTTTGCATAAATGTCATGTAATTGTCGATAAAAGCCTTTGAAACGTATGAAGTGCGTGTAATTATATTTCACTACATCACAGAAACAACTGAAACAAAGATCTAAAAGCAGTTTAGCAGCAAACTTTGTGAAAACTAATATTTGTGTCATTCTCAAAACTTTTGGCCACGACTGTACTAAATAAAAGAAGGCAGCACTCCAAAAGTTCAGTGAAAAAGTGGATGGTTTATTAACCCATCTAGCAGCAATGTTTCAGCTCTACCCAATGGAGCCTTTGTCAAGCTGTAGTGAAGTACAAAGTGCAATACACATATATAGCAAACTCAATAAAATAAATGTAAATACATAATTGATCCAAAATTCATGATTATAAATAAAATCTTCAAATATAAAAGTGCACAAATTCATCTTATCTATGACATAATTCATCATCTTCCATTGCGTGATTTGTAAAAGTGTCTATTATAAAAATATCCACAAAAAATCCATATTACATCCATGATTAGTGAAGGGAATGATTATAATATAAAAAGAAAATCAGGTGTACATGATGTGTTAAAAAAAAACGGATAAAAAAACTGTTGAGCAGTCTCATGGTGCCGGAGATAAGCAGGACCTAGTCGGCGTCAGGAAATGCGGTCTGCGCAAGCGCCACAAGTCCGTCCTCTCGCGAGAGACGGGATTAACACTATAAGCATAGGAGACCACAACAAAGATGGTCACGGCTTCAGAGAAGCCTAGACCGCATGCACCTGCCCAAAACGTGCAGATACGCCCACTGGGAGATCCCATAGCCGTGAAACATTATAAATGAACCAAATCAGCCCAAAATTATCAACGCCTGTATATGTACTGCACAAAGGCCTAGTTGGAGGAAATAAGGTGTACTTATGGGCCACCACAGTCACCTGTATTCCAGGTTCAGGAAGGTATCGCCGTCCGCATAAATATGCCAGCGGCGACACCACTATCACCATGACAACCATAGGCGGCCTCAAATGAAACGGTCTATATTTAAACCAGGGCGTAAAGTGCCCGCCCAGGGATCACCCTAAAGGTGGACACAACACCCAATTAGCAGAGTGAATCTGGTGTCACATTTATGGGACCCAGAGTCCCAGATCCAAGTCCTGGAGAAAACCACATATATATATATATATATAATTACGTATGGCAAATGTTGGGCACGGAATAGAAAATATATACCCCTGGATCATCGTATCAAGAGTCGGAACCTCCCATGTCCCATAAGGGGCAAGTGAGGGACTAAGTCGGGAAACCATAACCCCAGAGTGTTGGACAAAAAAGTCGCAATTTATGTGGTTTCCTATATAATAGCATCGTACGCGAACACATAGAAAACACTTAACAAATAGTCTGTATGGTCCTGTAGGCCGGAATCCAGTGTGACTGTCCATCAAATTCATCTCTGCAGCAAATTCCTAGATGGGGACAACAGAACAACAAATTAGAATACAGCACATGTCTGAACCCATACAAAAGGGAATCGTAAAGAATCAGAAATGTAAAAAGATGTGACAAAAATATCAATTAGAAAACTTTGAATTCCACATTCAGGCCTTAGGGTCTGTAAAGTAAAAATGCTTTAAAGTTCCCTTTTCTTAAGTATGGCTGTCCTATCTCCACCACGTCTTAATATAGGTACTTGTTCTAAAATCCTAAACCGTAGATCTCTTTCTGAGTGTGTCAAAATGTTTTGACACAGGTAAGTCCAACTTTTGCTTCCTAATAGAGTATCTATGTTGGTTTAGCCGGGTTTTTACATCCCAAGTGGTCTCCCGAACATATAATAAGTTACAAGGACAGGAAAGTAAGTACTCTACAAACGTAGAGTCACATGTTAAGAATTGGATTTTTATCATTTTGCCAGAGGAGGGATTCATAAAAGAGTGCCCCCGTCCCCCCTGTCCTTGTAACTTATTATATGTTGGGGAGACCACTTGGGTGTAAAAACCCAGCTAAACCAACATAGATACTCCATTAGGAAGCAAAAGTTGGACTTAGCTGTGTCAAAACATTTTACGGAAGCTAAACACTCAGAAAGAGATCTACGGTTTAGGAGTTTCCCTGCAACCGGCCTGCGTTCTACCGAGAACTTAAAATTCTGCAGAGACAAAAAACATCTGGTGACCCGGGCATTCTTGTCTTTGGCCTGGCTCATCCACTTGAGAGGGGAGTGGTCGGTCACCAGGCGGAACTTTCTCCGAAACAAATAGTAGCGGAGAGACTCGAGTGCCCACTTGATAGCCAGGCACTCTCTCTCTCCACTATACTGTACCTGGTTTCGGCTGGGGTGAGCGTGCGGCTTAGGAAGATAACAGGATGCTCCTCCCCGTTGACTTCCTGAGACAGTACCGCACCGAGGCCTACTTCGGAGGAATCCGTTTGTACCACAAACTCCCTCTTGAAGTCGGGCGTCACCAAATCCGGTGACCCACACAGGGCCGACTTCAAAGCAGAGAAAGCCTCTTCCGCCCGATCATCCCAGTAATTTCGGCCCTTCAAGAGTCCTGTCAAGGGTGCGACTAGAGTAGCAAAGTGGGGAATAAACCTCATGTAATAGCCCACCATTCCCAGGAATGACTTTATTTGCCTAGTGGTGACAGGTCGAGGCCAAATCCGTATCGCCTCTATTTTCTTCACTTGGGGTTTGATGACTCCGCGCCCAATGACATACCCCAGGTACTTAGTCTCTTCTAACACTATCGCAAATTTTTTGGGGGTTAGTGGTTAGGCCAGCTTTCTGAAGGGAGTCCACTACAGCCTGCACTTTGGGTAGGTGACTTTCCCAGTCGGTACTGTGGATGACAATATCGTCCAGGTAAGCCGAAGCGTACCGACGATGTGGACGAAGCACAATGTCCATTTGCTGAAAAGTGGCGGGGGCGTCATGCAGACCAAAGGGTAAGACCTTATATTGATACAGCCCCTCAGGCGTGATGAAGGCAGTTTTCTCTTTGGCAGCCTCCGTTAAGGGCACCTGCCAGTACCCTTTCGTGAGGTCCAAAACAGAAAAATACCGGGCTTGTCCTAACCTCTCGATGAGCTCATCCACCCGGGGCATGGGATGCGCATCGAATTTGGAAACCTCATTAAGTTTTCGAAAGTCGATACAAAACCGAAATGTCCCGTCCGGCTTGGGTATCAATACTATAGGACTGGCCCACTCACTTTTTGACTCCTCAATGACATCTAGCTGCAAAATTAGCTTCACCTCCTCCGATATGGCCTGTTGCCGAGCCGCGGGCAACCGGTATGGTTTTAATCAGACTTTTGCCTGAGGCTCAGTGACAATGTCATGCTGGAGTATGGAAGTGTGTCCAGGGAGGTCCGAGAACACATCTGTGTTCCGACTAACGAACTCCCTGGCCTCCTGAGTCTGTTTCGAGGAGAGACTGTCAGCAATTTTTACTGTTGCAGCCGCCTCTCTTGCATCAGACAGAGGGGCCAATACCTCTTCTCCTAGAAAACCCGGTGTAATGGATCGCCTGGCACCCCTAGACTGAGTACCTCCGTTGACAGATGCGCCTAGCGTTTTCCTGAGGTTTCCAAGCACTCTGGCAGACATGGAGCGTAATAATATTACAGGCTATAGCTACTAGAGAGGGGTCGTTGATCCAGGGAGTTATTCTGATTGCCTGATTGGAGTCGGGAAGGAATTTTTTATTCCCCTAAAGTGAGGAAAATTGGCTTCTACCTCACAAGTTTTTTTTGCCTTCCTCTGGATCAACTTGCAGGATAACAGGCCGAACTGGATGGACAAATGTCTTTTTTCGGCCTTATGTACTATGTTACTATGTTATGTACTATGTTACCACAATCACCGAACCGAAGCAGCATATAAATCCTCTTCAAGCATATGAATGCTGTAGGCAGTTGAATAGGAACCATACGAATAGGTTTACACTCCTAGCAGTCAAACTGGGACAGCATACCATAAATCCTCCCCCAAGCATGAGACGACACTTCACCTTGAGGGTTAAAACAGGAACTGAACTTTATTTAGACACAGCACACTACTTTAAACCCCCCAACAGCCTAATTTACATACAATAGGGTACCTAGAGGACTCTGGTACAAGGAAGGGTGGGGCCAGACAATAGCACGAGCTGATGGGAGATTGAGGAGGGACAGAACAGCTGGTTTAAACTGGTGTCCCTGCGACAACACATTGCTGGAGAAACAATGGGACAGGACAAAGGGGGAGGAGAAGAGGCACAGAACACCCATGCCTGTAACATAGCAAACTTTACAGCCAGGGCAAGATATATACAGTCCACAACACACAGCAATACAAAATACCACATGCCCAAATTGCATTCCACGTACAAATTCACCAGGGGCCATAGTCAGTAGGTAGGAGGCGGGTAGCCAGGCCTCTCCAATGCCCAGTGGCGAGGCGGGTTCCGCCACACCCGGTTGCGGGCTTTCTTCTGTACAGGTTTCCCTATCTTTCCACGGTTTCAGTAAATTCACATGGTAAACCTGCTCTGGCTTTCGCCGCCCTGACTGGTGTACCTTGTAGTTTACATCTTCAATTTTCTCGAGTACCTTGTAGGGCCCCTGCCACCTAGCCAGGAACTTACTGTCCACGGTCGGCACCAGAACCAAAACCCGATCACCCGGGTTAAAGATCCGGATCCGAGCCTGCCGATTATAAACCCGACTCTGGGCTCACTGAGCTGCCTCCATATGCTCCCTAACAAGAGGCAACACTGTCTCTATCCGATCTTGCATCTGGGTAACATACTCAATGACACTTTTATGTGGAGTGGGTTTTTGTTCCCACGCCTCTTTGGCCACGTCCAAGAGACCGCGAGGGTGTCTGCCATATAGCAGTTCGAAGGGTGAGAACCCAGTAGAGGCCTGGGGTACCTCTCACACTGCGAACATGAGATAGGGCAGAAGCAGGTCCCAGTCCTTCCCATCTTTAGACCCTACCTTTTTCAACATATTTTTTAATGTTTGGTTAAAATGTTTTACCAGACCGTCCACTTGAGGATGGTAAACGGACGTCCGTAGTTTTATGTGCAGCAACTTACAGAGTTCCCTCATCACCTTGGACATAAAAGGGATCCCTTGGTCGGTCAGAACCTCTTTAGGTAGTCCTACTCTGGAAAACATCTCCATTAACTCCTTAGCTATGAGTTTGGCCAAGGTATGTCGCAGTGGCACCGCCTCCGGGTACTGAGAGGCGTAGTCTAGAATGACTAAGATGTGTTGATGTCCTCTGGCGGACTTCGGTACTGGGCCTATAAGGTCCATAGCTATTCGGTCAAACGGTACTTCGATAATCGAGAGAGGTACTAGGGGACTACGGAAATGTGGCTGGGGGCTAGTTATCTTGCAGGTCGGGCAAGACTTACAAAACTCTTCCACTTCTTTGAATATGTTGGGCCAGTAAAACCACTGTAGAATACGATCCTGAGTTTTCTGCAGCCCCAGGTCAGCCCCGAGAACGTGTTGGTGGGCTAGATCTAACACAAGCTTGCGATAAGCCTTGGGGACCACCAACTGTGCAATAGGCTCACCCCGTAGTTGGTTTACCCGATACAACATATCCCGATGAACCACAAAACAGGGAAACACTGACTCTGCCCCAGGTTGTTGTAGTTCAACATCTACTATTAACACATTTTCCTAGGAGCGGGATAGGGTTGTGTCCCGACATTGGGCGGTACCAAAATTATCCCCAGAGACATTGAGGTCTGCCAATTCAGGACCCGGCGGCAAGTCCTCCACGTCTCATACCATCACACTTAGCGGGGTTGTCTCCCCCTTTTCCACCGAAGTGGCGGTCACCCTTACCGCTGGTCCTTCAGTCTCAGGTTCCCAGGGTTCTGGTCTCCCCCCTGAGCCGGGCCACCTTGCTAGGGTTACCCCTGTCTCATGGGTATCAGTCACTCTCATAGCAGGCCACAGTGCCGGGAAGCCCGGGAAGTCTCTCCCTCTTATAAGTTCGTAGTGTAAATTTGGGGCAACTGCCACTTTGTGAGTCCATCTGCCAGCCCCTGTGGTTAGAGACACCAGGGCGGTGGGATAGTCTTTTAAGTCTCCATGGATGCACATGACCCCAACTTTCCGGCCAGTATACTCCGCTGACTGTACCAGGAGAGCCCTTACTAGGGACACCAGACTCCCTGAGTCCAGCAGAGCCTCCGCTGGAGTGTATCCTACATCCACCTGGCACAGGTGGTTTAGAGTTTTTGGGGTACCTGCTGCACACAGCTTCCTGGCATATAGCGACTGACGGTAGCCATAGTTAGTATCCATGGGTTCCACCTGATGGTGACAGTCAGCTCTTACATGGCCCGGCTCCTGACACCACCAGCAGACTATCGGAGACAGGTCCGTAGAGGGTACACCCTGGGTGGGCTTGGTTTGTACAAGTCGCAGATTCTGGGATGGAGATTTACAGGGTTTGACTGCCCCCCTGCCAAAAGAACCCCCTCTAACAGTCTTAGTAGCCTCGTAGCACTCCACCATTTCTAGGGCATTGCCAGGAGACACCTGGCCGATCCAGTGCTGGAGAGGGGGTGGCAGAGCCCTCCAGAACATATTAGCCAATAGTCTATCCAGCATAGCCGTGGGACTCAGCACATCAGGCTGTAGCCACTTTTGCAAGAGGTGGAGTAAGTCATAATACTGGGTACTCGCAGGCTCAGCCGGCTTAGGCTACTTTCACACCTGCGTTAGGTGCGGATCCGTCTGGTATTTGCACAGACGGATCCGCACCTATAATGCAATCGCTTGTATCCGTTCAGAACGGATCCGTTTACATTACCATGATAATGCAAACGGATCCGTTTTGACTTACACTGAAAGTCAATGGGAGGCGGATCCGTTTTCAATTGCACCATATTGTGTCAGTGAAAACGGATCCGTCCCCATCGGATCAAAATGGATGGTGAATTGAAGCTCCGTTGTGATGGGATTCAGAAATTTATGGAATTTGAGTAATGTTTCTGTCGAGCCTTTCCAGATGCAAAAGATATCATCAATATATCTTTTCCATAGCTGTACATGTGTCGTGAAAATGTGGTAGGGGTATATGTGGGTTTCCTCAAAGTCTGCCATGTAGCTATTGGCATATGGGGGTGCCACATTGGACCCCATTGCCGTCCCTTGTTTCTGTAGGTAGAATTGGTCTTGGAACAAAAAGAAGTTGTGGTGCAGGACTATGGAGAGTAGATCCTTACACAGGGAAATCACATTGGGGTGTTTGTCAGTTTTTTTAAGCATTTTATCGACCGCTGTTATGCCTTTGTGGTGCTTGATTGAAGTGTATAGGCTGTATACATCCCAGGTCACTAGAATAGTGTCTTTTTGTATCGGACCAAGGTTCTTAAGGGTATCTAGGAAGGCGGACGTGTCGAGTAGAAAGGATGACGTTTTTTTAATCTCTGGGCTCAATATTTTTTCTAGAAAGATGGACCAAGGCGAGAGGATGGAATCAGTGGAGGCTACGATGGGGCGTCCGGGTGGGTTGAGCAGATTTTTGTGGATTTTGGGAAGGGTATAGAAAACGGGAGTGATTGGATGTCTGTTGATAAGAAAATTTGCTGTCTCTTGATCTATGGTTCCTTTTTCTGTGTATAGAGTAAGAGGGTGGGCTTGGTTTGTACAAGTCGCAGATTCTGGGATGGAGATTTACAGGGTTTGACTGCCCCCCTGCCAAAAGAACCCCCTCTAACAGTCTTAGTAGCCTCGTAGCACTCCACCATTTCTAGGGCATTGCCAGGAGACACCTGGCCGATCCAGTGCTGGAGAGGGGGTGGCAGAGCCCTTTAGAACATATTAGCCAATAGTCTACCCAGCATAGCCGTGGGACTCAGCACATCAGGCTGTAGCCACTTTTGCAAGAGGTGGAGTAAGTCATAATACTGGGTACTCGCAGGCTCAGCCGGCTTAGGCTACTTTCACACCTGCGTTAGGTGCGGATCCGTCTGGTATTTGCACAGACGGATCCGCACCTATAATGCAATCGCTTGTATCCGTTCAGAACGGATCCGTTTACATTACCATGATAATGCAAACGGATCCGTTTTGACTTACACTGAAAGTCAATGGGAGGCGGATCCGTTTTCAATTGCACCATATTGTGTCAGTGAAAACGGATCCGTCCCCATTGACTTACATTGTAAGTCAGGACGGATCCGTTTGGCTCCGCATCGTCAGGTGGACATCAAAATACTGCAAGCAGCGTTATGGTGTCCGCCTCCAGAGCGGAATGGAGGCTGAAAGGAGGCAAACTGATGTATTCTGAACAGATCCTTATCCATTCAGAATGCATTGGGGCTAAACTGATCCGTTTTGGGCCGCTTGTGAGAGCCCTGAAACGGATCTCACAAGCGGACCCAGAAACGCCAGTGTGAAAGTAGCCTTAAAGAGGACCTTTCACTAGAATAAAACATCTAAACTAAGTATACAGACATGGAGAGCGGTGCCCAGGGATCTCCCTGCACTTACTGTTATACCTGGGCGCCGCTCCGTTCTCCCGGTATAGCCTCCGGTATCTTCATAGTTCGGCTCCACCCAGGGGAACCTGACGGCGTCTCATTCTCCCATGCTGTAGCGCTGGCCAATCGCAGCGCTCAGCTCATAGCCTGAGAGGCTTTCCGTGTAGGTGCAAGTGTTAAAAATGCTTATTCCCATACCAGAAGTCAAATCTGGACTGTATAGGAAACAGAGGACTCATGAGCACTAGACTACATGTTAAATGCTCTAGTGCTTCAGTTGCAACACAAAAAAAAAAAAAAAGTTTTCTGCTTTAGGCAATCATTATTACATTCAGAGGAAACCGCTTCCAAGTTTCTTCATTATTGCTTTAAGTGGCACATCGGTTTCGGAATCTAGTGAGACTGACCGTCATACGGGGTCCTTTTCTAGCAAGACATTAGTGCAGCAGGTAGAACATAAGTTATCGGATCTGAATTGAGTGACATTAATCCTCATGCTGGGTCCTTTTCTAGTCAAACGGGATGAGGGGTTGTTGACTAGCTTAAATTTTGTAGTTAGAAGGCATAGTTGGGAATGATTTTAGGTATGATGTAAAAATGGGATCATGCGCAAAAGGAAGGAATGAAAAGCTATAAGGGGACAGAAATTTGAACCGCAATGGGAGACCTTCGATGTCGGTGCAAATTTAAAAACCAAGCATTCCCATACCGGGAGTAGTGATGTCGCGAACATAAAATTTTCAGTTCGCGAACAGCGAACGCGAACTTCCGCAAATGTTCGCGAACTGGCGAACCGGGCGAACCGCCATAGACTTCAATAGACAGGCGAATTTTAAAACCCACAGGGACTCTTTCTGGCCACAATAGTGATGAGAAAGTTGTTTCAAGGGGTCTAACACCTGGACTGTGGCATGCCGGAGGGGGATCTATGGCAAAACTCCCATGGAAAATTACGTAGTGGACGCAGAGTCGGGTTTTAATCCATAAAGGGCATAAATCAACTAACATTCCTAAATTGTTTGGAATAACGTGCTTTAAAACATCCAGTGTGTGTATACGATCAGGTATGATGTTGTATCGATCAGGTAGTGTAAGGGTTACGCCCGCATCACAGACATTGACAGACCAAACTCCCCTTTTAATGCACCGCAAACAGTTCATTTGCACAACCGCAAACTCCCCATTTGCACAAGGTTGGATACCAAGC
Source organism: Bufo bufo (assembly GCF_905171765.1). Taxonomy (NCBI): domain Eukaryota; kingdom Metazoa; phylum Chordata; class Amphibia; order Anura; family Bufonidae; genus Bufo; species Bufo bufo. The sequence goes on along the minus strand of NC_053389.1, from coordinate 771,485,701 downwards.
TAGCCACGTCCCGGTGATGTCATTGAAGGTTTCTTCCTCCACCCAGCCACGTACAACACCAAGGGTCCCCGAAAGGTCAATTGAATTGATTTTTCGAACGGGGAGATGGTTAAAAAAACGCTGGCTCCCTCCCCTTTGTTTTTATCCACGGTGACTGCGTCTGCGCCGTGCAATTTACTGTCACACCCGATATGAGTGGTATTTTCTGTAGTACTATTCTCATCAGTTTAATCCCTCTAACGTCCCCGACTCCCCAATCTGGGGGCCATTTATTAAACAGATTTTTCGGACGGGGAGATGGTTAAAAAAACGCTGGCTCCCTCCACTCTGTTTTAATCCACGGTGACTGCGTCTGCGCCGTGCAATTTACTGTCACACCCGATATGAGTGGTATTTTCTGTAGTACTATTCTCATCAGTTTAATCCCTCTAACGTCCCCAATCTGGGTGCCATTTATTGAATAGATTTTTCGAACGGGGAGATGGTTAAAAAAAACCTGGCTCCCTCCACTCTGTTTTAAACCACGGTGACTGCGTCTGCGCCGTGCAATTTACTGTCACACCCGGTATGAGTGGTTGGCACTGGCAGTGGGCACACTACAGTCAGTGGAAGAGGGCCTGACACACACTGGCAGCAGGCAAGCAACTGAATTTAGACTACTGTCTAAAAATTAAATGCCTTATTTATCGGCAAGCTACTGTGCCACCCGGTATCAGTGGTTGGCACTGGCAGTGGGCACACTACAGTCAGTGGAAGCGGGCCTGACACACACTGGCAGCAGGCAAGCAACTGAATTTAGACTACTGTCTAAAAATTAAATGCCTTATTTATCGGCAAGCTACTGTGCCACCCGGTATCAGTGGTTGGCACTGGCAGTGGGCACACTACAGTCAGTTGAAGTCGGCCTGACACACACTAGCAGCAGGCAAGCAGCTGAAATTACACTAAAGTGTAAAAATTAAATGCCTTTTTTATGCAAAGTCCTGTGCCAGCCGGTATGAGTGGTGGGCACTGGCAGTGGGCACACTACAGTCAGTGGAAGTCAGCCTGACACACACTGGCAGGCAACTAACCTTAGATTAAAGTGTAAAAATTAAGTGCCTATTTTTTAAGCAAAGTCCTGTGCCACTCGGTATGACAGGGGTGGGCACTGGCAGTGGGCACACTACAGTCAGTTGAAGTCGGCCTGACACACACTAGCAGCAGGCAAGCAGCTGAAATTACACTAAAGTGTAAAAATTAAATGCCTTTTTTATGCAAAGTCCTGTGCCAGCCGGTATGAGTGGTGGGCACTGGCAGTGGGCACACTACAGTCAGTGGAAGTCAGCCTGACACACACTGGCAGGCAACTAACCTTAGATTAAAGTGTAAAAATTAAGTGCCTATTTTTTAAGCAAAGTCCTGTGCCACTCGGTATGACAGGGGTGGGCACTGGCAGTGGGCACACTACAGTCAGTTGAAGTCGGCCTGACACACACTAGCAGCAGGCAAGCAGCTGAAATTACACTAAAGTGTAAAAATTAAATGCCTTTTTTATGCAAAGTCCTGTGCCAGCCGGTATGAGTGGTGGGCACTGGCAGTGGGCACACTACAGTCAGTGGAAGTCAGCCTGACACACACTGGCAGGCAACTAACCTTAGATTAAAGTGTAAAAATTAAGTGCCTATTTTTTAAGCAAAGTCCTGTGCCACTCGGGATGACAGGGGTGGGCACTGGCAGTGGGCACACTACAGTCAGTTGAAGTCGGCCTGACACACACTGGCAGGCAACTAACCTTAGATTAAAGTGTAAAAATGAAGTGCCTTTTTTTAAGCATAGTCCTGTGCCACACGGGATGACAGGGGTGGGCACTGGCAGTGGGCACACTACAGTCAGTTGAAGTCGGCCTGACACACACTAGCAGCAGGCAAGCAGCTGAAATTACACTAAAGTGTAAAAATTAAATGCCTTTTTTATGCAAAGTCCTGTGCCAGCCGGTATGAGTGGTGGGCACTGGCAGTGGGCACACTACAGTCAGTGGAAGTCAGCCTGACACACACTGGCAGGCAACTAACCTTAGATTAAAGTGTAAAAATTAAGTGCCTTTTTTTAAGCAAAGTCCTGTGCCACACGGAATGACAGGGGTGAGCACTGGCAGTGGGCACACTACAGTCTGTGGGCCTGCAGCTCCTCACACACAGGCAGGCCAGGCAACTGCAATATGTATATAAAGGAAAAAAAAAAAGCAGACTAATGTTGCAGCCCTAAAAAGGGCTTTTTGGGGTGCTGTCAGGACGCTGTCCTTACAGCAGAGATCAGATGAGTCTTTCAGGACTGGAGTGGACACTGAATTCACTAGCCTAGCTATCGATTTCCCAATTAAATCAGCAGCAGTTACAGTCTCCCTCCTCTCACTAAGACTGCAGCTTCAGAATGAATCTAAAATGGATGCTGTGCAGGAGGTGGGAGGGTCTGGGAGGGAGGGTATGCTGCTGATTGGCTGGAATGTGTCTGCTGACTGTGAGGTACAGGGTCAAAGTTTGCTCAATGATGATGTATAGGGGGCGGACCGAACATCGCATGTGTTCGCCCGGCAGAGGCGAACGCGAACAAGCTATGTTCGCCGGGAACTGTTCGCCGTCGGATAGTTCGGGCCATCTCTAACCGGGAGTCGAACCCGGGCCGCCTGGGTGAAAACCAGGAATCCTAACCGCTAGACCATATGGGAAACATGGCACAAAATATTCTATCAGCACCTTGTTGAATCAATGCCACGTAGAATTAAGGCAGTTCTGAAGGCAAAAGGGTGTCCAACACCGTATTAGTATGGTGTTCCTAATAATTCTTTAGGTGTGTGTATGTTCACAAGCAGAGCCCTTGTAGCACACAGTGGATATTCTGCTGGAGTAGGGTTCCCACCCCTATAAACAATAGATTCAAAGACTCCAGCCAAGTAGTGTTTAGTGCAATTTTGTTTATTTGGCAAACAAAATGGTGGGTGCTACGGCAAAGTGACTTTTCGGCACATCCGTGCCTTCATCAGACTGTAGCAAAAAATAGATAAACATATGTAAATATATAAGGTATTTCCATCAGTATACATGATAGCGACTGTATCATATACGTCTATGTGCTTGGTAAGTTTACAAACGCAAAAAATCATATAAAATTATATTAACAAAAATTAGAAATAGAAATAAAAATAAAAAAACGAATAATAATTCTTTAAGGAGATAAGCAAAATATGGTAATATATGGTAATATTAATGCATAACTTCTGTTGCTAAAGTTCAAGGCTGAAAAAGGCCTATAATGGTAAGGACACCGTCAGTCGTGGTCATCCTCTTATGCTCAGAGGGGGCTATCTGTGGTAAGTTAAGGGAATTCTCAGTAATGGGTCAATGCTATAATGTAATTACAGGTAACAATTTCTCCCTATATATCAGCTGGTAGCAGGTTGAAACATAATGGTCCAAAGTCTCAGGAGCAACTTACCTAGTGCCGCTTGAGGAAGAGGAGATCGCAGTTGTGGACGCAGTGAAAGATAGACATGCGGAAGTACCGCAGGAGAGAAGAAGCGCCATGTCTGAGGTCATATGCTTGGGTATTTAAATACCCACGCGCTGTCCCGGCGTTTTTCGCGCTTCCGGAACCGGAAGTGCGTCACGTGGAACGCAAGCTATCGCCGCCATCCGTTCCACCGACAGGAAGTGTCTAGGTGGAGCGCAGAGCGGACCCACAGATACAATGCAGCAATGAGAATAGATAAGACAAAGTGACGTGTGGTAGAATGGGGTCTGAGTGGCAATGTTTAATCATGAATACGGGGTTGGCCTGGGTTTTAAAATGTAGTGTGACGAGGTGGAACGCATATTATATGGATGATGCGTTCCACCGGCCGGAAGTATCTAACGGAGATGTGTGTGACGAGCTAATATTTTAGATAATGTAGTTCCTAGGCAGATATGCGCTATTGGGAGAGGGGAAATGACATTCTGATTAAAATGGTATTTGGAATTTCACAAGAAAAACAATGGTGTGCTTGGTTTTAACGTAACTTTATTCTTTCATGAGTTATTTACAAGTTTCTGACCACTTATAAAATGTGTTCAATGTGCTGCCCATTGTGTTGGATTGTCAATGCAACCCTTTTCTCCCACTCTTCACGCACTGATAGCAACACCGCAGGAGAAATGCTAGCACAGGCTTCCAGTATCCGTAGTTTCAGGTGCTGCACATCTCGTATCTTCACAGCATAGACAATTGCCTTCAGATGATACGAGATGTGCAGCACCTGAAACTACGGATACTGGAAGCCTGTGCTAGCATTTCTCCTGCGGTGTTGCTATCAGTGTGTGAAGAGTGGAGAAGAGGGTTGCATTAACAATCAACACAATGGGCAGCACATTGAACACATTTTATAAGTGGTCAGAAACTTGTAAATAACTCATGAAAGAATAAAGATACGTTAAAACCAAGCACACCATTGTTTTTATTGTGAAATTCCCAATAAGTTTGATGTGTCACATGACCCTCTTCCTATTGAAAAAACAAAAGTTGGATTCAAAATGGCCGACTTCAAATGGCCGCCATGGTCACCACCCATCTTGAAAAGTTCCCCCCCCTCACATATACTAATGTGCCACAAACAGGAAGTTATATCACCAACCATTCCCATTTTATTAAGGTGTATCCATATAAATGGCCCACCCTGTACATAAAAGGATACATTGCGGCACTGGAGTGGTCCTGGAGAGTCAATGGGCCTGTGGAAAAAAGAAAAAAAGGCTGGTTAATATTTGGTCATCTAAATGCTTTATAGTAGGGTTTGAATCTCATATTCCCTATTGAGTCCCCTTGTGTCACGGAACCATGAACCAGACGTACAACAAGAGATAAGTGAAAATAAGAAGGCTTTATTGAAAATAAAGCTGTAAAGCAAAAGTCCAAACGAATGGTGAAACCGAAGCAGAGTCTTTGAGAGGCCAGAGATCAGGAACCAGAAGGGTAGTCAGACGAAGCCAGGATCAGGAACCAGCAGGGTAGTCAGACGAAGCCAGGATCAGGAACCAGCAGGGTAGTCAGACGAAGCCAGATCAGGAACCAGAAGCAGCAGCAGTCTTAGAAGCATGTGAACACAGGAGGACCAAGCAAGGAACTGAAGCCACAGACCTCCTATATATATGAGCTAGGCATCCAGCTCCTCCCAGTGGGAAGGAGGAGCCGCAGGGTGGAAGGCTACAAGAAACCCAGAAACCAAGATGGCCGCCAGCACATGTCAAACGAAGGAGAACAGCAAGAAGGTAAGACCATGACAGTACCTCCCCCTCAAGGGCCCCTCCTCCGCGGAGCAAAAAACGGTTTCTGAGGGAAGCGTGCGTGGAGGCTCGGAGCAAGGCAGGAGCATGGACATCTGCGGAGGAAACCCAGGAACGCTCCTCTGGACCATAACCACGCCAATGGACCAAAAACTGCACCCGACCGCGGACCAGGCGTGAGTCCAGGATATTGCTCACCTCATACTCCTCATGAATGCCCACTCGGGACCGGACGAGGCCGAGGAACCGAGGAAGTGAAACGATTACACACCAGTGGCTTCAACAGGGAGACATGAAACACGTTAGAGATCCGCATGCCAGGAGGAAGCGCAAGGGCATAGGCTACCGGGTTTACCCTGCGAAGCACTCGGAAGGGACCAACAAAGCGAGGCGCCAGCTTGGGAGTGGGCACTCGAAGGTTGAGGTTGCGGGTGGACAACCATACACGGTCTCCGACCTGGTAGGAAGGAGCAGGCGCTCGTCTGCGATCAGCCTGGAGTCTCTGGCGCTGCGCAGAGGCCTCAAGGGACTTCTGGATCTGTACCCAAGAAGCACGTAGGACGGAAAGGTGATTCTCCACAGCCGGAATATCCTGGGGAGAGAATACCTCCGGTAACACGGCAGGTTGGAACCCATAATTGGCCATGAAGGGAGACGTCCCAGAGGAAGAGTTCACCCGCCGTGTTCCTGGCAAACTCAGCCCAAGGCAGAAGGTCAACCCAATTGTCTTGGTGATCGGAGACATAGCAACGAAGGAATTGCTCCAAGGCCTGATTGGATCGTTCTGCGGCCCCATTGGACTGAGGGTGGTAGGCCGAGGAGAAGGAGAGATGAATCCCCAACTGGGAGCAAAAGGCGCGCCCAGAACCTGGACACAAACTGGACTCCCCCGATCCGACACAATCTCCTTGGGCAAACCGTGCAACCCGGAAGACCTCCCTGGCAAAAATCGTGGCCAACTCTTGTGCAGAGGTAACTTCTTGAGAGGAACACAGTGGCACATTTTGGAAAACCGATCCACAATCATGAGGAATGACCGTATGGCCTCGGGATGCAGGGAGGTCCACAATGAAATCCATCCCCAGGTGTGACCATGGGCGCTCCCCCGGTGGCTATGGGTTGCAGAAGGCCCAACGGAAGGAGCCGAGGGGACTTACTCTGGGCACAAACGGAGCATGCCGCTACATATGCGGCGATGTCGGAACGTAGGGAAGGCCACCAGAACAGACGTGAAACAGCCCAGGACAGCTGATTCTTTCCAGGATGCCCCGCGGTCTTGGAGTTATGGTAGGTTCGCAACAACCGAGGTGAGCAACTCCTCAGGCACAAAACATCTGCCGTTGGGTCTCCCAGAGGGAGCACCAATTGAGCCGCCAAAATCTTGCTCACCCAGGGGAGAGGTCAGGCTGGTGCGAATGGCGGCCAGGATCTGATTCGGAGGTATGACCGAAGTCGGAATCGACTCCTCCCTGGACAGTTCGGAGTACTGCTGTGATAGGGCATCCGCCCTGATGTTCTTGGAACCGGTAGGTAGGAGACCACGTAATTAAAACGTGACAAGAACAGAGCCCATCTGGCCTGACGTGGTGTCAATCTCTTGGCCTCAGAAAGGTAGGTCAGATTCTTATGGTCCGTCAGGATGAGAACCGGAACCACCGAACCCTCGAGCAAGTGCCTCCATTCTTTAAGGGCCTGCACGATGGCCAATAACTCCCTGTCACCAATCTGATAGTTGCACTCCGCGGAAGACAGTTTCCGGGAGTAAAACCCACAAGGAAGCAGAGGACCCTCTGGTGTTCTACGCTGAGACAGAAGGGCGCCTACTCCCGTCTCAGACGCGTCCACCTCGAGGACAAAGGGCAACCCAGGGTTGGGATGCGGACAGAATCGGAGCCGACACAAAAGCGGACTTTAGGGGCTCTCAAAAGCTCGGATGGCCTCGAGCGGCCAGACCTGGGAATTACTGCCCTTCCTGGTCAGATCCGTGAGAGGCTTGGCCAGCATGGAAAGTCCCTGATGAACTTCCGATAATAATTGGCGAAGCCCAAAAAGCGCTGCAGGGAACGAAGACCACTGGGCTGGGGCCACTGTAAGACAGCCGAAACCTTCTCAGGATCCATGGAGAACCCCTCAGCGGAAATGATGTAACCTAAGAAGGTTACCTGGGATCGGTGAAATTCGCATTTCTCAAGCTTACCGAACAGCTTGTTCTCTCGTAACCGTTTGCAACACTCAGTCTGACATCCAGAATGTGGGCCTCCATGGATTCAGAATATACCAAGATGTCATCCAAATAGACCACCACACACTGCTGCAACATGTCACGGAAAACATCGTTGATGAATTCCTGAAAGACTGCGGGCGCATTGCACAACCCAAAGGGCATAACCAAGGATTCATAATGACCGGTCCTGGTGTTAAACGCGGTCTTCCACTCATCGCCCGCCTTGATCCTTACCAGGTTATATGCCGCCCTCAGGTCGAGTTTGGTAAAGACCGTGGCCCCTTTAAGGCGATCGAACAGCTCGGAAATCAAGGGTATCGGGGTAAGCGTTCTTGATCGTGATGCGATTGAGACCCCTGTAATCGATTGCAAGGCCTCAACTCACCGCCCCTTCTTTTTCACAAAGAAAAATCCAGCCCCTGCCGGGGACGAGGATTTGCGAATGTGTCCGCGTGAAAGCGCCTCCCCTCACGTACTCCTCCATGGCCTCATTCTCCGCTACCGACAGTGGATAGACTTGCCACGAGGAGGAACGGCACCAGGTTGTAACTCTATGGCACAATCGTAATGGGCGGTGCGGAGGTAGGGCAACCCGCGCGCACCTTATCGAATACATCCCGGTACTCCTCGTATTCAGGAGGCAACAGAGAGTCCGAGGAAGTACACAGCAACTTGACAGACCCATGGATGCAACTAGCCCCACACTGCGGTGACCACGAGAGATCTCGGCCGATCCTCCAATCGAAAGTCGGATTATGCTTCTGGAGCCAGGGGGTACCCCAAGACCACCGAGTAGTGTGGAGACGAAAATAACCTGGAGGCAGACCGACTCTCTGTGAACGGAACCAATGGCTATCCCCACTGGAAGGGTCTCAAGAGTCACGTGTGACGACAGAAGGGGTCTGCCGTCTATCGCCTCAAGAGCCAGTGGGGAACCTCGAGGCCTGCAGAGGAATGGAATTGGAGCAGCGAACACACTATCAATGAACAAACCACCAGCACCAGAGTCCACCAACGCCTGGGTCGTCACCGAGCCCCCCGCCCAGGAGAGGACAACAGTGATTCAGTGGTTTGTCAACACGGGAAACCGGGGACGAGGAGACTCCACCCAAGATCTGCCCCGACAGGATCTCAGGTACGAGCGTTTCCCGGACGGTTCGGACATGCCAAACCGAAAATGCCCACCGAGACCACAGTACATGCATCGACCCTCGCGTCTCCGGGAGTACCCTCTCCCCCTCGGACAGGCGAGCAAACCCCAGCTGCATGGGTTCACCCCCCAGACAAGTCATCCCCAGGAGGCGTGGGAGGAGAGGGAGGCACGGGTGGGACAGCAAACGTAGCGCCAATCTGTTAGAAGACCTCCGCAGGCTCTCCTTAAAGGAAGGTCTCTCCCTGAGTCTGGTGTCAATCAAAATCAGGAAAGAAATAAGAGACTCGAGCTCCACAGGTAGGTCCTTAGCTGCAACCTCATCATTCAAGGCATCCGAGAGACCATGAGAGGAAAGCAGCGACCAGAGCCTCATTATTCCAGCCCACCTCTGCTGCCAGGGTACGAAACTCAATGGGCGTATTCAGCTACGGATCGTGAACCCTGTCTGATGGACATAAGGAGCTTTGCGGCAGAGGCAGCACGAGCCGGCACATCGAATACCTTCCAAAGAGAAGCAACAAAACCGGAAAACTCGGCAACCACCGGATTGTTGTTCTCCCATAAAGGGCTGGCCCAGGCCAAGGCCTTGTCCGAGAGCAGCGAGATCAAGAAGCCCCACCTTTGATCTCTCAGTAGGAAAGGCATGTGGCCAGCAACTCGAAATAAATGCCCACCTGGTTAAGGAAACCTCGGCACTGAGTTGGCTCTCCCCCAAAGCGCTGTGGAAGAGGGGCAGAACCGGTCATACCCCCGAAACACCGCAGGCGCAAGAACAGTGTCGGGGTAGACTCAGGCGCAACAAACCGGAGCGGTAGTAGGAGCGACAACCGACCCATCGGCAACGGGAGCGAAATGAGCCGGCGTTCAAGCAGGGTTTGCAACGCCACAGCGAACCGACCCAACAGGTTGATCCTGCTGATCAAGTCTGGCAACCAGCATGGGTAGCGAGGATGGCCCTGTACCGGTCAGAACTCATGGCTTGGTCCTAATGTCACGGAACCATGAACCAGACGTACAACTAGAGATAAGTGAAAATAAGAAGGCTTTATTGAAAATAAAGCTGTAAAGCAAAAGTCCAAACGAATGGTGAAACCGAAGCAGAGTCTTTGAGAGGCCAGAGATCAGGAACCAGAAGGGTAGTCAGACGAAGCCAGGATCAGGAACCAGCAGGGTAGTCAGACGAAGCCAGGATCAGGAACCAGCAGGGTAGTCAGACGAAGCCAGGATCAGGAACCAGAAGCAGCAGCAGTCTTAGAAGCATGTGAACACAGGAGGACCAAGCAAGGAACTGAAGCCACAGACCTCCTATATATATGAGCTAGGCATCCTGCTCCTCCCAGTGGGAAGGAGGAGCCGCAAGGTGGAAGGCTACAAGAAACCCAGAAACCAAGATGGCCGCCAGCACATGTCAAACGAAGGAGAACAGCAAGAAGGTAAGACCATGACACCTTGGTTCCATACTTTCCAATTTGTGTATCCAGAAGGCCTCTCTTTGTTTAAGTAGTTTGATTCTATCGCTACATCTTCTTGGTGCTGGGATGTGTTCTATAACTTGGTACTTAAGTTTAGAGATAGAATGTGAGGCCTGATTGAAATGGTATGGGACAGGGAGTAACAGGTTTGGTTTGCGTATTGATGATTTATGTTGACAGATTCTACTGCGGATGGTTTGAGTGGTTTCGCCGATATAAACAAGTCCACATGGGCATTTGAGGGTTTGCCTGTGTATGGATGTGATATACTATTACCTTTCTGTACGTGGGAACACTGTATACAGTGGTGGCAGGGAAACGTGCCCTTCTTTGGTGTCTTTAGAAATGTCTGGCGAGATATTTTAGTAGCTGAGCCGATGTCTGCTCGAACCAACAGGTCCCGTAGGTTTTTTTGGGCGTCTATTGCACATAAGGACTGGATTTTTGAATTCTTCGATATCCGGGTAGGCCCTAGCTAAGAGATGCCAGTGTGATCTAAGGCTATTCTCCATTTTTCTTACGCATGGATGATATGTGTGGACAAATGGAATGAGTTTACCTGATGGACGGTTAGTATTACGGGGGTGTATTGGATGTCTGATTAGGTGTGCGGGGTAGCCTCTCTCTCTGAAGCGTTCTTGCATTTCTTCAATCCTTTTAGACTGTGTGGGTTCTGTCTGTACAATCCTGTTGATCCTTTGAAATTGTGACATCGGAAGTGATTTTTTGGTGTTAATTGAATGAAAACTTGAAAAGTGTAGTAAGTTATTTCTGTCGGTCGGTTTTCTGTATAGATCGGTTGTGAGCCTCCCTTCTGGATTTTTTGTTACTAGTGTGTCTAGGAAATTAATGGTTATCGGATCAAAATGGATGGTGAATTGAAGCTCCGTTGTGATGGGATTCAGAAATTTATGGAATTTGAGTAATGTTTCTGTCGAGCCTTTCCAGATGCAAAAGATATCATCAATATATCTTTTCCATAGCTGTACATGTGTCGTGAAAATGTGGTAGGGGTATATGTGGGTTTCCTCAAAGTCTGCCATGTAGCTATTGGCATATGGGGGTGCCACATTGGACCCCATTGCCGTCCCTTGTTTCTGTAGGTAGAATTGGTCTTGGAACAAAAAGAAGTTGTGGTGCAGGACTATGGAGAGTAGATCCTTACACAGGGAAATCACATTGGGGTGTTTGTCAGTTTTTTTAAGCATTTTATCGACCGCTGTTATGCCTTTGTGGTGCTGGATTGAAGTGTATAGGCTGTATACATCCCAGGTCACTAGAATAGTGTCTTTTTGTATCGGACCAAGGTTCTTAAGGGTATCTAGGAAGGCGGACGTGTCGAGTAGAAAGGATGACGTTTTTTTCATCTCTGGGCTCAATATTTTTTCTAGAAAGATGGACCAAGGCGAGAGGATGGAATCAGTGGAGGCTACGATGGGGCGTCCGGGTGGGTTGAGCAGATTTTTGTGGATTTTGGGAAGGGTATAGAAAACGGGAGTGATTGGATGTCTGTTGATAAGAAAATTTGCTGTCTCTTGATCTATGGTTCCTTTTTCTGTGTATAGAGTAAGAGTATCTTGGATCCTACGGGCTATATCTGCGGTTGGATTATGGGTGAGTTTCTCATAGATGTCTTGGTCATTTAGCTGTCTTAGGATTTCTGTTATATAGTGGTCTTTATCCATTATGACTAGAGCCCCACCTTTGTCGGCTGGTTTGAAGATCAGATTTTTTTGTTTGGTTAGATTTTTGAGTGCTTGTTTATCTACCTGAGTGAGGTTGCTTGTGAATTTCAATTCGTGTTTTTCTATGCTTTTCCTGAAGGAAAGCATGTCCTTTTGAACCAGTGATATGAATGTTTCTACCGGTGGTTGGGTTTTGGGTGGCATGTATGAGCTCTAATTTTGTAACTGAAATAAGGGTGTTGGAGCTTTGAGGAATGGGTTTCTCTTTTATTGTACTGAAATGGGTTGTAAGTCTAATACGTCTGTAGAATCTGTGTAGGTCCAGTTCTAATTGAAAAGTGTTCAATATGTGGGAGGGACAGAAAGATAAACCTTTTTCTAGGAGTGTCATATCTGCTGCACTGAGTGATTGGGAGGATATATTGACTACTAGTGACTGTGTCCTTACCTGAGTCATAGAACACATCCCAGCACCAAGAAGAGGTGGCGACAGAATCAAACTACTTAAACAAAGAGAGGCCTTCTGGATACACAAATTGGAAAGTATGGAACCAAGGGGACTCAATAGGGAATATGAGATTCAAACCCTACTATAAAGCATTTAGATGACCACCTATTAACCAGCCTTTTTTTCTTTTTTCCACAGGCCCATTGACTCTCCAGGACCACTCTAGTGCCGCAATGTATCCTTTTATGTAGTTTGTAACTTCATGTTCTACGTGTAGTCATACCGTGTTACTATGTCATGTCATATTGTGTTACATATTGTCACTCCTAGCCTTATCCTTGTAATGTCATAGTGTTTTATGTCATCTTCACATACATCGCCTCGCCACTTGACCATTGAAGTTAATATCAGTGAGTAGACAATCTACCACCCCACAGAATCCAGATATAGTCTCCAGAGTATCTCCACTCATCCTTTCACCTCCCTTACTCCCAAATACACTTCGTCTCCAGAGTAACAGACACCCACGTTTTATCTCCCCTATTCCCAATATAGACTCCGCCTCCATGACTATATTCACCTCGATATCACACAGCTCAAGACACATGGCACAATACACCAATAACGCAGATATAACATAACACATATTGTCATAGATATATCCACTGAGATGCCTTTATTTTCTTATATAGAATATAATATTCATTATATAATGTCATTTCCCCTCTCCCAATAGCGCATATCTGCCTAGGAACTACATTATCTAACATATTAGCTCGTCACACACATCTCCATTAGATACTTCCGGCCGGTGGAACGCATCATCCATATAATATGCGTTCCACCTCGTCACACTACATTTTAAAACCCAGGCCAACCCGTATTCATGATTAAACATTGCCACTCAGACCCCATTCTACCACACGGTCACTTTGTCTTATCTATTCTCATTGCTGCATTGTATCTGTGGGTCCGCTCTGCGCTCCACCTAGACACTTCCTGTCGGTGGAACGGATGGCGGCGATAGCTTGCGTTCCACGAGACGCACTTCCGTTTCCGGAAGCGCGAAAAACGCCGGGACAGCGCTTGGGTATTTAAATACCCACGCATATGACCTCAGACATGGCGCTTCTTCTCTCCCGCGGTACTTCCGCATGTCTATCTTTCACTGCGTCCACAACTGCGATCTCCTCTTCCTCAAGCGGCACTAGGTAAGTTGCTCCTGAGACTTTGGACCATTATGTTTCAACCTGCTACCAGCTGATATATAGGGAGAAATTGTTACCTGTAATTACATTATTAGCATTGACCATTACTGAGAATTCCCTTAACTTACCACAGATAGCCCCCTCTGAGCATAAGAGGATGACCACGACTGACTGTGTCCTTACCATTATAGGCCTTTTTCAGCCTTGAACTTTAGCAACAGAAGTTATGCATTTATATTACCATATATTACCATATTTTGCTTATCTCCTTAAAGAATTATTATTTGTTTTTTATTTTTATTTCTATTTCTAATTTTTGTTCATATAATTTCATATGATTTTTGCGTTTGTAAACTTACCAAGCACATAGACGTATATGATACAGTCGCTATCATGTATACTGATGGAAATACAATATATATTTACATATGTTTATCTATTTTTTGCTACAGTCTGATGAAGGCACGGATGTGCCGAAAAATCACTTTGCCGTAGCACCCACCAAATAAACAAAATTGCACTAAACACTACTTGGCTGGAGTCTTTGAATCTATATATATATATATAGATATATATATAGATAGATATATATATATTGATAGAACATTCTTCGCCAAGCTAATTGATGGATTCCCACAGGAAAGACTTGTTTCAAGTCCTTCCCATTTAAGATATGATCTAGCAAAGATCCTAGATCCCTGTTATTTGTCTTAATAGTCTTACCAAAGTCATATGTGTGAAAATAGTCCAGGATGGGGCGGAAGGATACAGTTGTCTCTTCTAAGTTGTATCCTTGGATGGATTTTCCCATCTTGAAGTCATGTGATGTGTAGTTGGTTAGAAGGGGGCGGGATGTATTTAGCATTCTATATTGATGTCTAGGATTAGACATGCCCATCCTGATATCATGAGGTTTCCTCTGAACAGAAGTGATGTATATACCGCATTTTTCGCTTTATAAGACGCACTTTTTTCCCCCAAAAGAGGGGGGGGAAATGACAGTGCGTCTTATAAAACGATGGTTGACTTTTTTTTACAGGCCTGACACTGATATATCGCCGGCCGCTATGCTGCACAGCGTGGCCGGCGATACATCAGTTACAGTGCGGGGAGGGAGGAGGGGCTGGAGGCAACTCACAGCGGGGCCCGGTGCAGTCACTGTATTACACCGGGCCCCGCGCACAGAAGTCTCTTTGTATGTATAAAATCTTTCATTATTCCTGAATCCATCGCTCTCCTATTGATAAACTAGCCTAATCGCTGCATCAGTACTCACTATGAATGTAGCGTGCGGTCCGGCCGGCGTGTGACTTCATCCTGCTCCTGCTTCATTAATGAGGTGGGAGGAGCGTGACTGACTGAGTGACGTCAGTCACACGCCGGCCGGACCGCACGCTACATTCATAGTGAGTACTGATGCAGGCGATTAGGCTAGTTTATCAATAGGAGAGCGATGGATTCAGGAATAATGAAAGATTTACATACAAAGAGACTTCTGTGCACGGGGCCCGGTGTACTACAGTGACTGCACCGGGCCCCGCTGTGAGTTGCCTCCAGCCCCTCTCCCTCCCCGCACTGTAACTGATGTATCGCGGTCACGCTGTGCAGCTAGCGGCCGGCGAAATATCAGTGTCAGCTAGTTTATCAAAAGGAGAGCGATGATTCAGGATTAAAGAAAGATTTTACATACAAAGAATAAAGTACTGTAATGCTGTGAAACATAGGGCCAGGGGACCAGCATAAGATGCTATGTGTGTCATCCCACAAATATAGCATCTTATCCTGGCCCCCCTCATGGCCACTATGTGTCACAGCACACATCCCCCATAACAGTGCATCATCCATAGATCCCACCCATAACAGGGGTGTCATCCACAGATCCCCCTTAACAGTGCGTCATCCACAGAGCCCCATAACAGTGTCATCCCCAGACCATTAGTTCAAAATCCACCAAAAGCACACCTTATGGTTCAAAATTTTTTCTTTCTTATTTTCCTCCTCAAAATCCTAGGTGCGTCTTATAATCAGTGCATCTTATAAAGCGAAAAATACGGTAACTTATGTTCCTACTTTCATATCCTAACTTTATAATAGCTTGGTTATAAGTGACAAGTTATTTCCACTCACATGTATTATTAAGCTTGTAATGTTTTATATCAATGCAGAATATATTCATTTGCATGTATCATTGTGTTTATTTACTTAGGCCTCATTCACACTTTGCGTTGTCCGGATCCGGCGTGTACTCACTTGCCGGAATTACACGCGGATCCGGAAAAACGCAAGTGAACTGAAAGCATTTGAAGACGGATCCGTCTTCAAAATGCGTTCAGTGTTACTATGGCACCCAGGACGCTATTAAAGTCCTGGCTGCCATAGTAGGAGCGGGGAGCGGGGGAGCGGTATACTTACAGTTCGTGCGGCTCCGGGCGCTCCAGAATGACGTCAGAGCGCCCCATGCGCATGGATGACGCGCCATGCGATCACAGTGATCCATGCGCTTGGGGCGCCCTGACGTCACTCTGAAGCGCCCCCAGGAGCCGCACGGACGGTAAGTATACTGCTTCCCGCTCCCCACTACACTTTACCATGGCTGCCAGGACTTTAGCGTCCCGGCAGCCATGGTAACCATTCAGAAAAAGCTAAACGTCGGGTCCGGCAATGCGCCGAAACAACGTTTAGCTTAAGGCCGGATCCGGATCAATGCCTTTCAATGGGCATTAATTCCGGATCCGTCGATGCGGCAAGTGTTCCGGATTTTTGGCCGGAGCAAAAAGCGCAGCATGCTGCCGTATTTTCTCCGGCCAAAAAACCTTCCGTTCCGGAACTGAAGACATCCTGATGCATCCTGAACGGATTTCTCTCCATTCAGAATGCATTAGGATAAAACTGATCAGGATTCTTCCGGCATAGAGCCCCGACGACGGAACTCTATGCCGGAAGAAAAGAACGCAAGTGTGAAAGGGCCCTTATATACATTTATAACCTTGTGACCAATAAACCTGTATATTATTGTATAATGTAGGACTATATTTTTATCATTAACGTCATCTCACGTCAAAAGAACTTATTTATCTGAGGAAATAGTCAGACTCAGATGTGAATTGTATCGATTAGTTTGTCTACAATTCACCAGGTCATGATTTTAAGAATTTGACAAATTCTATAAATTTAATTTTTTTATGGTTAATTATTTTTATGACCATAATTAATAATTCTTAATTGAATTATTACCCCCCCCCCCCCCCCCCGACACAATGGAACTGCTTCTCTTGTATTTATTGATGATGTGACTGCTGACAAAAGCAGCAGGATGAATTCTGAAGTGTTTCGGGCAATATTATCTGCTCCTATTCAGCCAACTGCTTCAGAACTCATTGGACGGCGCTTCACAGTGCAGATGGACAATGACCTAAAGCATACTGCAAAAGCAACCAAAGAGTTTAAGGGAAAGAAGTGGAATGTTCTGCAATGGCCAAGTCAATCACCGGACCTGAATCCGATTGAGCATGCATTTCACTTGCTGAAGACAAAACTGAAGGGAAAATGCCCCAAGAACAAGCAGGAACTGAAGACAGTTGCAGTAGAGGCCTGGCAGAGCATCACCAGGGATGAAGCCCAGCGTCTGGTGATGTCTATGCGTTCCAGACTTCAGGCTGTAATTGACTGCAAAGGATTTGCAACCAAGTATTAAAAAGTGAAAATTTGATTTATGATTATTATTCTGTCCCATTACTTTTGGTCCCTTAACAAGTGGGAGGCTCATATGTAACTGTTGTAATTCCTACACCGTTCACCTGATTTGGATGTAAATAACCTCAAATTAAAGCTGACAGTCTGCAGGTAAAGCACGTCTTGTTTGTTTCATTTCAAATCCATTGCGGTGGTGTATAGAGCCAAAAATGTTAGAATTGTGTCGGTGTCCCAATATTAATGGACCTGACTGTATATCTGTAAATATATATGGCCACTAGAGATGAGCGAATTTCATATTTTGAAATCCGTTCACACTTTGTTTGGTTAAAGGTGAATTGCGTTATGGATTCCGTTACCACGGACCATAACGCAATTCTATGACGGAATGCATAATGGAATGCCTTTAGAGGCATTCCGTTATAATAGAAGTTTATGGCCTGCATAACAGAAACGGGATGGATCCGCTTTGCAGCCCTCTAAAGGCATTCCGTCATAGAATTGTGTTATGGTCTGTGGTAACGGAATCTATAACGCAATTCTGCTTTTACCACCAAACGAAGTGTGAACAAATTTCATAAGCGGAAATTCGTTCATCTCTAATGGCCACGATAAGTCTTGTTGATGTATATTTGACTGTGAAATCATGTGTCTACTTGTGAGTACAGCTATATCCGGAGGCAGGAAGATTTTCGCACATACAGTACATAGATTTCCTGTTGTGCATACATGCAAATCCTGTGTCTGAAAATGCTGGGGCTGTAAAAACTTTTGGGAAGGAAAGCGACCAGGATTTTATCTATGGAAAAAAAAGCAGTGGAAGGATAATGACATGTATCCATATAATTGTAGAGTTGGAGAACATGAGGGCGCAGTGTGTGCGCACGGAGCCCATATAGTCCCTACAGCGGTCCTGCTCTGCGGCGCTCCTCTATTACACTGCGTCCTCCACAATAAGCAATGCTTCATACCAGCAAACATGGAGAATATGTATTTTCTGCTGGATCCCCTAGTATTAAAGTACAGGCACAATTTGGACCCATGGTAGACTTATCAACCATCTACGAGAAAAGTTGTTTTTGTTGCCCATAGCAACCAATCACAGCTCAGCTTTCATTTTACCAGAGCAGTTTAAAGGAGTTTTTCAGGAATAATCTAAAATGGCCGCCATCAGCCTGTCCTAGAATATAAGCAGGACTGGGTGCCTCCACAAGCAGAGCTGCCTGGAGGGTGAGGACAGTCGGACACCAAATTTGGCACATAGGTACAATCAGGTGTCTGGGAAGGTTTTCATAAAGGTCTCAGCTCTCTAGGATGTATTGTTCTTGAGAGATTCCCCAAAAATGCAAATATGGCACCATCACATGACACATATTAGCCAACAGAAGCTTGCAGGTCCTTCACTCATATCCTGTCATACACAGTCACATGACCTTTATTATCCAATAGAAGTTTGCAGGTCCTTCAGTCTTCATTTCACTGACATACACACAGTTTTACACCAGGTTTCCATAACAACTCAGCCATTTTTCTTCAGTTAGAGGTCACTGTTAAGTGGCAGGGCGCTGTGGAGGAGTGCTGTAGAGGTCACTAAGGGGGTGGATGCTGTGGAGGTCACTAAGGGGGTGGATGCTGTGGAGGTCACTTAAGGGGGCGAGGTGTTGTGGATGTTACTGTTAAGGCGGCATGGAGCTGTGGATGTTACTGTTAAGAGGCCGGGGTGCTGTGGAGGTCACTGTTAAGGGAACAGGGCACTGTGGAGGTCAGTATTAAAGGGGAGGGGCACTGTGGAGGTCAGTATTAAAGGGGAGGGGCACTGTGGAGGTCATTGTTATGGGGGCAGGGCACTGTGGAGGTCAGTATTAAAGGGGAGGGGCACTGTGGAGGTCATTGTTATGGGGGCAGGGCACTGTGGAGGTCAGTATTAAAGGGGAGGGGCACTGTGGAGGTCATTGTTATGGGGGCAGGGCACTGTGGAGGTCACTGATAAGGGTGCAGGGTGTTGTGGAGGTCACTGTTAAGAGGGTGGGGTGTTGTGGAGGTCACCGTTAAGGGGGAAGGGCGCTGTGGAGGTTACTGATAAGGGGGAAGGGCGCTGTGGAGGTCACCGATAAGGGGGAAGGGCGCTGTGGAGGTTACTGATAAGGGGGCAGAGCGCTGTGGAGGTCACCGATAAGGGGGCAGGGCGCTGTGGAGGTCACCGATAAGGGGGCAGGGCGCTGTGGAGGTCACCGATAAGGGGGCAGGGCGCTGTGGAAGTGACTGTTATGAGGGACAGTTAAAAATAAAATAAACTATACAACTGGGGAAAAATAGGGATACTAGCATTTTCCCTGTACATATTTAAAAAAACAACAACAACAAAAAACCAACAAACAAACAAGGTCATGGATTGGCCTCCTGGGCACTCTTGGAACAAATCTTATAAACACACAGACCAACACTTTATTCTCGGGCAGTGCCTGGTACTTTTTCTAGTACTACATATTGAGGAGCGTTCCTCTCAGGCTGCTCAGCCATGGTGGCATATCATAGGCAAGATGTCATCATTGTTTTTTTTGTTTTTTTTATATCCTTTTTATTTTCACTTTCGACATATAAAAATGCAGAACAAGAAAAAAGGGTAGACAATAAAAGTACAAAAATCTAGTCAAACGTGTGTTACATAATTATCGTTAAGTAACAACAAGATTCTATCCTTATCTTGTTTCGCATCTATTAACGAAAAATATATAAAGAGAAATTGTTCCCCCCCCCTCCCCCCCCGGTTGTCTTGGGAGTTTCAATACAAGAGATTGATTTCATGTTCTCATATCAGGGATTTCAGGCATCCTTCATTCGTTTGTCTATTATATATTTTATACTTTCCCTTCCTAGCTCCCTTTCCCCTCCTCTTTCTACCTATCCATTTACATTCCCTATTCATTTTATCCTGCAGACATAATCATATCTCTCCGCCCTGTTACATAGATTCTTCCACTCTTCGATATTTGGTGGTCCCTCCGCCCCCCACTTTCTAGCCACTACCACCCGCGCCAGCATTAATCCTTTTTCCCATTTCATTTCGCTTTTCCTATCAAGGCCGATTTTCCTAATATATCCAAGCACCGCTATAGAGATCTCCAGTGGGGCGGTATACCCAGTTATTCTGGTAAGTTCCTGAAATACCTGGGTCCAATAAACCTGCATTGGGGGACAGTACCAGATCAAATGGATAAAATCCACATTATTCCTTCTGCACTTCCAGCATCTAGAATCCATTGTTTTATACATCCTACTTAGCGCCCAAGGAGTAATATAAGTTCGGTGAAGAATAAAAAACTGTGTCAACCGGAAATTGCTCGATAAAGTGCTACTTTTTATACTTTTATAAATACATCTCCAATCTAGATTATCAGACTCCACCTCCAGTGCCCATTTACTTTCACTTTTAAATTTGATCACACCCCCTAGCCCCCTTTTTATTTTTTTGTATATCTGTGAAATTGATATTTTAGTCCCATTACTGTGATAACAGAATTCTGCAAATTCTGAATGTTTAGTGACAAAATATTCTTTCTTCTTATTTGACTCAAATGCATGTTTTAATCGGAAATATCTAAACCGTGTAAAGAGTGTCTAAGTCTATACTAAGCCCCATTTCCTCTAGTGTCCTTAACTTTCCTTTCACTTCAATCTGTGAAATATACTTAATACCATTTTTTTCCCAAAATACATAATCATCTAGTCTCTGAAACTCACCTAAATTTATGTTTCCCCAGATAGGGGTAATCTTTAATGAATGGTTTATGCCCAATAATTTTTTGACATTAACCCAAACCAAGTGCATCATATTACTAATTGGGCACTTCCTGCCTTTTGTTTTTATAATCCCAGCTTCTAGGACACTAACAATGTTATATTGGAGACCTTCAAACTCGCCCATCAGAAGTCGACGCAGTCTGTCGTCCTCTGTCATTAGCCACTGCAGCTGGGAGGCATAATAGTAGCCTCGAAAACAAGGAACAGACAAATCACCATCTTCTTCATCCAACCATAAATATTTTTGTTTCAGCCTAACCCTTTTTCTCCCCCATATAAGATCATTTATCAATCCTTCCAATACATTGAAAAAGTGGTCCCCTATCCATACGGGGCAGGAGGAGATGACATACAGAATCTGCGGTAACAGTACCATTTTGATAATGGCGATTCGATCAGCCTGTCGCATCAATAATTTTTGCCAGGTAGTTATTTTGTTTTTAACCCTTATAAGCAGAGGGGAAATATTAAGTTCTAAATATTCCTGGATCCTTGAGCTAATTTTTATTCCAAGATATTCAAATGATTCCGTAGGTTTCAGTATTTTGACATTTAAATCCGTTCGCGTGATTTCATTTCCAAAAGGGAGCAGCACCGATTTTGTCCAGTTCACCCTAAAACCGGAGACTTGACCAAACTGATTTACTATCCCCATCAGATAAGGCACCGTTGACACCCCCCCCCTCTAAGAAGAAGAGGATGTCATCCGCATATAAACATATTTTGTCTAATGCACCCCTTCCCCCAAACCCCCTGATTTTTCCGTCTGCTCGCACCTTACACGCCAACGGTTCAATGAATATTGCAAAGAGCAATGGGGAGAGTGGGCACCCCTGCCTGGTTCCCCTGTGCAGTGTAACCGACTCAGTTATCTCCCCATTAATCTTTATCCTCACTTTCGAGTGATGATAAAGCAGTTGTACCCATCTGATGAATTTTTCCCCCAGATTCATCTCTTCCATTATTTTCCAAAAGTATGCCCACTCCACCCTGTCAAACGCTTTTTCCGCGTCCAGTGACAGGATGGAGTGAGCACCTCCCCCGCTCATCTGGATATTCAACAGGGCCCGTCGAATATTCGTTTGAACCTGACATTTTGGCACAAACCCCGATTGATCCAGATGTATTATTTTTTCTATAACTCTTTTTAGACGGTTGGCTAATAGTTTGGCACATATTTTAAAATCGGTGTTGAGAAGAGAGATGGGGCGATACGAATCCACCCTGCTCTCCTCCTTCCCCTTTTTAACTATGAGAGTTATTACCGCCTCAGAAAGAGAGGCGGGGAGTTCACCCCTATCCATAGATTCGTTAATAACCTGCAAGAAGACTGGTAGAATAACCTCTCCATATCTTCTATATATCTCGAAGGGGAGACCATCCAACCCAGGACTAGAGTTACCCTTAATAGATTCAGAGTATCCCTTAGTTCTTCCAGTTTAATAGGGCCATTAAGCAATTCCCTATCTTCCTCGGAGAGTCTGGGGAGCGGTGCATCCTCCAGGAAGAGTCTCAAGTCCCCATACCTCCCCATTCCCTCCGAGGAATACAGGTCCCTATAGTATTTGACAAATTCCTGCTCAATTTCACCCTGGATGGATGTCATCCCCCCATCTCTCCTCTCAACACACTTAATTCCACTACCCCCCTTTTGATTCTGTATAAGTGTGGATAAGAGTCTCCCTGGCTTCCCAGATTCCCTGAAATATCGGGCCCCCTCGAAAAACACTTTTTGTTGTGCTTTGTCAGCCAAATAATTTTTCAATAGCGTTTTGGCCTCTTCTAACTGAGCCACCGTTTCAGGAGAATTATTTTTCGGGAGATCCTCCTCTATTTTCTTTACTCTTTCCACCAACTCTCTCTCTTTTTTAGCAAATTTATTTTTTAGACCCTTGATTCTACTGGCCATAATATCCCGTAGGTATGCTTTAAATGCATCCCAAACGTGCCCTATTTGTGTGGATCCTAAATTATTTTGTCAATACTCCTCTATATCTGCAACAATTTCTTCATCCTTATTTATCAAGTTCAGCCAGTGCGGATTCAGACGAAACTCTCTGCTTTTTAACCTGAAGCTTGTTTTAAGTGTCAAGCTAATCGGGGAGTGATCTGATATACTATTCACCTCATACCTCATTCTTAATATCCATCTATCAATTCTGGGCTAGCTAGTGCCATATCTATTCTTGACATTATTTTGTTGCCACGGCTAAAACATGAATACGCTCGCTTATCTTCATAAAGATACCTCCATACATCTATTAATAGCAATTCCTGAGATATTCTTTTGAGGAGAGTTGGTTGATTTGTATCATATTTATCATTTGATATCACTGAGTATCTATCTAGCTTGCTATTCATCACGCTGTTAAGATCTCCCATTATTAGTATGGGGCATTTACCTCGGGCATCTGCAAACTCCAACAAACGGTGTATGACATTTAGAGAGAATGGCGGGGGTATATACACAAAAGCTAAAATACAGACTATACCATTCCACTGACAGTGAAGGAATACATATCTGCCCCTGTCATCAATCTTCTGGTCTAGTGGAAGGTAATCCACTTTGTGATGTATATATACACTGACACCACATGAGTAGGTAGAAAAACATGAATGATACTGGTACTTAGCCCATTTCCGCCTTAGTAAGTTTGTCTTATCCTTTGTGTTATGTGTCTCCAATAATCCCACAATGGCCGGGAGATGTCTAGTGACAGTATCAAAAACCATGACCCTCTTAACCTTGTCTCCCAATCCACGTACATTCCATGTAATAATCCTACTCATGTGTGCATCCTAGCTGCAATTTCATTCTTTTCCTCCCCGCTAGACCCTCCAAGACAACCGTCCCCCCCATATCCCCTCCCCCCCTCCCACATCCCCCAACTGGTCGGCAAAAATCAGACATTTCCCCCACCTCTTACACTCCGCTCTTTCCCTCCCCACCTCCCCTTGTCGTGCATAACCATATAAATCATAATCCTATTCCCTTGGCATCCAGCCACTCCGCTGTTTCCTCTGGAGAGACAAAAAAGCTAACTTGATCTCGATATATAACACGCAGCTTTGTGGGGTATATCAGGGAATATTGTATCTGGGCGGCAGCTAACCTCTTTTTCACCTCTCTAAACTCTCGTCTTTTTACCTGTGTTTCCCTGGAATAATCTGGGTATATCTCCATGTTATTTCCATTAAACTCTATTGTCTGCAATTTCCTTTTACTTCTCATTATTGCATCTCTATCCTTAGAGCTTAATATTTTGGCCAGGATTGCTTTAGGAGGGGCCCCTTTTGGGGGCGGGGGGGGGGGGGGGGGAAATCCCTGGAATCCGATGCGCTCTATCGACTAGGAACCATTGGGATAATACCTCATTACTAAACCTATCCTGCAGCCACTGCTGAATAAACCCCGCTGTATCCTCTCCTTCCACTCCCTCTGGAAATCCCACTAATCTAATATTTGACCTGCGAGACCTATCCTCCATTATAGTGATCCTGTCCAGAAGGACTCTTTTCTCCCCTTCTATATCTTCTACTCTTTTCTTGATTCCTTCCATATCCTTTTTCATTCCTCCAGAGGATATCTGAAGATCTTTCACCTTCTCCCTAACTTTGTTCATCTCCTCCTTAATAAGGGAGAGATCAACCTGTGCAGATGCAATCTTCATAGTCAATTCCTCTAAACTGTGATTCGACTGTTGTACTGCCCCCAGAATTTCAACCAGTTTCTTATCTACTTAGTTTATTCTTTCCTCCATACCCTCTCCACTACTTATCCCCTTTTCCGCCCCTCCACTTTCCTCGGGGACCTGCAGCTCTCCCCCTTCCCTTTCGGTCTCCCTATTTCCCCGTAACGCACTCCTGATCTTTGGCGGAGATTTAAGTTATTTCTCCAAGCTAGTTGTTGTGCTATTACCCTTTCCTCCACCCGGCGAGGAGGTACCAACAGACTTTCTGTTATATGATTTCGGAGGCATATCTAAAACCAATAAACCATTAGACAGAAAAAAGACGTACAAAAACACAATATCTTCCTCCCACCAGAAAAAAAGAGAAAAATAAATAAATAAATAGATAACTGGGGAAGGGGCTCACACCAATAGAAAGCAGCTCCCTCAGGGGAAAGTATGGAGGACCGTGGGTGCCCCTAAAGCAAGGGTTCGGCAGTTCGTTGAGTCCTCCCCCAATAACCAACCCAACACAGCCTATAGCTCACAGTGGGGAGATAAAATTGAAAATACAAAAAAAAAAATAAAAAAAAAATAAAACCGTCCCTTTCTTTTCACTTCAGATCTTGTCAATCCACAATTTCTTGCAATTTCCAAAACTATTGGGGCGGATGGCCACTTACTCCAATATTCAATATAGTCCTTTAATAATATAGTCTTATAATTCACTAATTAGGACCAGGACCATCTTCTAACAAAACCGCGGTCATTCAGATTTGGCATCTATTTCTTTGGCAAAGCAGCTGACCCCTTTATAGATATTCAGCTTCGGCTTCCCCTCATTCATTTATGTGCCGTAAACAGCGTATAACGGCACCCGATATTCATATTATACCAGAATAAACCAAGTGGTCCAGCTGTTCCAATTGCTATTTGTTAGAGTCCCCTTTTATTTATCATCATCCGTTCTTCAGCAACTGGTTAACTAAGCAGAATTCTCCGCTCGGGGCACCGCCATAGAACCCATCCTAGGAGAACCAGTGATGCACGATCCGGTGCGCTCAGGCAAGATGTCGTCATTGCCATCCATTGTAAAGCAGTTTAGTGAGGGTACACCCCCAGGCAGCTCTGCAAGTGGTGGTAACCAGTCCTCCTGCATTCTAGAACAGGTTGCTGGTGGCCATTTTAAGTAATTCCTGGAGAACCCCTTTAAGAAATGAAAGCAGTCCTCTGTGCTACAAAGACAGTTTTTCCTTTAGACAATTTTGATAAATGGGGTATTGCTCTGAGATAGCCATAAAGCAGCAGCGTGCACGAGTCGCACAAAGCCATTTTAAACATTTAGGCCGGATTCAGGAGTCCATACGTTTCTGGACATGCATCAGATATTTTAGTGCATGGGCTGCCATATGATGCACCAAATCAATTAAGAGAGACTCCATTTTTAATGGCACCAGCCCCAATAAATCCCCCATTGTTTTTATTACAATATAAACTGTCTAATTTACTAACCCTAACAATCCCCCTGGGATGTGGCACGTGGAGAGAGACTAAGAGCAATTGGTAAGGTTTGTAAAGCTTTCTTTCTCATTTTTGATAAATTGAAAGGGGATTGTGCCACTAATATAAATGTATCCCACCCAACAGATATCGCTGTTATATCACTTTCCCCAAATACAACCATGTATTAAAACTGCCTGATTGTAAAGTTACTAGCCTGCCACTGCGCCCTGGGGGGAAGCTGTGTGATATTCACTTGCTGTAGGTTACGTCCTGCATTGGAGACTTGTAATGTAGGAAGCTTCATTGCTAAGAACAAGGGGCGTGGTTAGTGTCATATGATCTGCTGATTTCAGAACACATCTCACTGCCCTAAGGAGGGCATGGGACAGCAGTCACATGACAAACCAGGAAGTGGGATTCAAGCATGGGGGATAAGAGAAAACTGAAAATGAGGTAAATCGTAACAAATAAATGGGAAGAGACGAATGGCAGCTAGAGCAATTGATGAAAATACACTTTAGAGCTAAAAGTAGATTGGCACAAACCTTTCATGCCTAAAAAGTGAAAATTCGAGGAAAAACTCGACATCGCATCCGTATGGCTCTCTTAGGCTACTTTCACACTAGCGTTCGGTGCGGATCAGTCTTGTATCTGCACAGACGGATCCGCACCTATAATGCAAACGCTTGTATCCGTTCAGAACGGATCCGTCTGCATTATTCTTTAAAAAAAAAAAAGTCTAAGCCAAAACGGATCCGTCCTGGCTTACATTGAAAGTCAATGGTGGACGGATCCGTTTTCAATTGCGCCATATTGTGTCAGTGAAAACGGATCCGTCCCCATTGACCTACATTGTAAGTCAGGACGGATCCGTTTGGCCCCGCATCGTCAGGTGGACATCAAAACGCTGCAGGCAGCGTTTTTGTGTCCGCCTCAAAAGCGGAACAGAGCCAAACTGATGCATTCTGAACAGATCCTTATCTATTCAGAATGCATTGTGGCTGAACTGATCCGTTTTGGGCCGCTTGTGAGAGCCCTGAACGGATCTCACAAGCGGACCCAGAAACACCAGTGTGAAAGTAGCCTTAATTGTCCATCCCTAAATCGTGGAGTTAGACCACTGCATAATGGTTGAAGCTTCCGTAGCAACGGTGCGGTCAGGTATTGGTAAGCGTGGTACTGCTTTTAACATTACCTAGGTGTAGTAACAATGTCATGCAATGTCCTGAACTGTCCTGTCATCTATATATAAGGCATGCCTGCTACATCATTCATTTACTCCCGTGGGACCCCAGGTAAATAATATTTTGGACAACTGGTGATCTACCAATTGGGATACACACAGTGGCATAGCTATCACAGAGGCAAACCACAAAGCCCTGGGGGGTGGGGTGCATCTCCCGTTCATGACATACTATAGATTCACTGCATTTTGCATCAGCTGCCACTAGGGGGAGCTCAATGCACAGAGATTCTACAGCTTTCATTGTCTTCAATAGAGCCCGTATAAATTCCTATGCGTTGAGCCCCCCCTAGTGGTGGCTGCAGGCAGCCAGTTTTATAATTAGTCTGTGAGGAGAGGAGGAGAACAACGTATTGGTGCCAGTTGTCCGTGCAAATATATTCAGAAATATTGTGCAGCACCCGCTCCATTTTTTCCAAAATAGATTTCGGATAAAACGGATGAGGCAGGGAGTGACTTTAAAAAATTATGATTTTTTCCCCCCCCATTTATAAAAAAAAAAGTAAACTCCTCAGAAATCTGGGTGTCAAGCGTTACGTTCCATGTTGTCTGGGAGTGTTTGTACTAGGACACTGGTTGAAGCAGCGAGGGGGGGCAAACTTAATTTCATTAAGGGGCTCTATGAGATCCGTGTACGCCCCTGGATACACAGTGACAACTGCCTATTGTGTCCATGGCTGCTACCTAAAGAATCATTACCAATTTTATTTTAAAAAAAATATAGAATCTAGCTATCAAAGTATAATAACACAGGGGGACATTTTTCATGCTATTTACAGCACTATTGGCGAGTTAAAAAGTCGCAATTTGTCACACGTTATATTTGCAGCCTAACTTGCCACTAGTCTTTCGCACGGCCTGCGGGGAAAGCGCCAAATCTATGCCGAGCCCAGCACCATAACATAAGAAGAGGAATCAAGACCGGCGATGAAAACAATAAATATGTCCCGTCCCCCCCCCCCCCCCCCAAGTACAATTTGCGGTCCCCAATTCACGGACACTATCCGTGCGGCTGCCGCGATGGATCCAGACCCATTCAACTTGATTGGGTCTGTGATCCGTCTGCACCACAAAAGAATAGAACAGTCACTATTTTTTGCGGTGCGCAGGCACGGAGAGAAGCCCCACTACAGAGTGCTTTCGTCCCGCACCCCACCTCAAGTGGATGGGTCCGCATTTGTGATGCGGTGAGCACGCATATTGTGGACCCGCAATACGGGCACAGCCGGGTTAACGGCCATGTGCATGAGACCTTAATCTGATTTTTCTACACTATAGGTCCATCATGGTTAAGAAGCAGATTTAGCATCTTTTTTTTTGCCAAGATATTTTATTTCATTGACCTTATAAAAACAAAACAAGGAACGTGGCCCTAGGACCCATGCAGGACGGGGTGTAACAGATAAGAAGGGAGGCACATGTCTCATTCATTATGGACTCTCAGGAGGGGTTTCAAACACACTGGTATCATTAACCCGTAGTGTTTTTGGCTTAAAGGATTGTTAAGAGCGAGCCACCGTCCATCTTCCATGACAAGAAGCGAAGATAACTTGAAAGAAACTGAATGACTTGTCTGTCTCAGGAGAAGCTGGGTACTGGAAAACATCAGCCACGGCGGTAAGAAGAGGTCCAAGCCTTGCTGGCTTC
The DNA here is from genome assembly GCF_905171765.1 of Bufo bufo. Taxonomy (NCBI): domain Eukaryota; kingdom Metazoa; phylum Chordata; class Amphibia; order Anura; family Bufonidae; genus Bufo; species Bufo bufo. The sequence continues at coordinate 771,456,656 of NC_053389.1, read as the reverse complement.
ACTTTAGTTCCTGCAGGTGATCAGGTCCTGTAACCTTGGTTCTCAGGCAAGTTCTAATGAGTCAGGTTTATCCCTTGAGGGTGGCACTAGTTTCATATCACCAGCAGCCTGTAACAGTGTAATGTCTCACAGTTACATTCTGTGAGACCCGAAACATTCAATAAGCCTTCAAACCAAAATAATAGTTGAGTCAGGAAACAGACCCGTGGTTAAGAGACCACCGTCTTCCTAACCGTTTCGAACATGTGATCCCATGGGTGCAGCCGACACCTAGTAAAAGCCCCTTGCCTCCTACTATTACAGTTCTTCATGGACAAATGAATCCGGATGGACTCCATGTTGTGTGTTCCCTCGGCCCTCACTTCATGGCTTGGAATCCTGCGGCTCAGAGTCTTCTTCCTGTGGTGTGGAGCAGCAGGGTAGAACAGAGCCTGCACCCCGATGCTGGGGCTTACGAGCGGCTTCGGTTCTCCTGGTTTCCAGAGATGATACGACTGTACAACTTTTGTTGTTCCTCTTTGAAAGCATCTTTGACCTTTTCACGTTTCAGCCCTCCATCCCTACAGGAAAAAAAAAAAAAAAAGAGAATAAGTGGCTTGTTACAAAGGCGATGAGCCCAACAATGTGAAATATTTCAGGCTCACCAGAGCAGATCGACAAGTCCACCCTGCCGAGCGATGGCAGACTTCACCCGGTTTGCAAATTGGACTGCGTCCTCATTTTCCTGTTAGATCAGAAAGACAAAAGTAAGACTGGAGCAGGTGTAAAGTTGTTTAAAAAAAAAATCTCTCGTCTTGGAGTTATTAACCGTTTCCTGACATGGCGATTTTCCATTTCTGCGTTTTCCTTTTTTTACTCACTGACTTTAACATAGCCATATGAGGGCTTGTTTTTTTGCAAGACAAGTTGTACTTTTTAATGGCACCATTTAGTATTCCGTATGATGTAGTGGGGAGCTGGAAAATAAAATCCAAATGTAGAAGAATTCGAAAACAAATGCAACTTCGCCACAGTTTTAGAGGTTTTGTTTTTACGGCATTCACTATGCGGTAAAACTGTAAAAACTCTGTGTTAGTACGATTACGGTGATACATTTATATATCTTGTGTTTTAATACCAAAAAATATAAAATAAAAATATTTTTTTTTTACTTTCCGTTGCTATATTTTGACCTCCATAACTTTTTTGTAGTTATGTGCATGGAGCCCTGTGGGGGTAGGGGGCATTTTTTGGGCAGCAGAATCTGTAGCTTTTATTGATAACATTGATAATTACTCATTTAATTGTTTGGGGGAGGTGAAGTGATGAAAACAAAAAATCTGCCATATTGAATTCCCACAGGGTTTTTTTCACAGTGCTTCTTTAATCATGGGATAACATTTATAAATAGCGGCGTTTTAGACGCCAGTCTTAATAATGCCCTATAGCTGGCGGTGGATCCGCCAAAGTTATGAAGAGGCACCGGCGCATCCATCGCGCTTCTAGATGTAAGACAGCTCCCTAGCTATCTTACACTCAGACCATGAAATAGACGTAGAAAATGGTAAATGAGAGAGGCCTGCCAGCCGAATGGTGTGGCCACAATTTAAGAGTTGGTGTGAGCGGGGAAAAAGTCACAAATTGGGATGCAACTAATTGTTGCGTCGCCGTCTGCGCCTGAAATACGCCTAGCGTATTTCTGAATAAATGACCCCCTAAGGGTTTGCTCTGAGCTCACACCTCTTTGCCGCTCAGTGTATTCTTGGAGATATAGGAGTTTATCAACAGCTTTGAAGGTTTTTTGGCTTTAAAAATTGACAATTGGCGCAAAAAAATTATTAGGTCTATCTAATGGGGCATGGCTAAAAACATTTACACGGATTTTAATGACTAAAACCAGAAAATTGCGCCAATTTTGGCAAAGCCAGGTACACAGTTCGTCCTGCAAGTAATGCTGGATGTCAGTGACTTTTTGACTAATTGTCAGCACATTTCCATGGCCTCCAGTGACCCTCCTGATGTAATACCCGGCACAAGAAGAAATGGGGGCTGACTGCACTGCCAGGAATATTACATCAGACTAGACAAAGCGCTGACCTCTGTGGTGAAAGTCGGACAGTCTGCAATAAACTCTTGCAACAATTCACTAAGCAGACATTGCAGATGTGCTGATTCTGGCTCCAGAAAAAGGACATATCAGGCCTCCTTCGGTCTGATCATGTACCACAGGGGTTAAGTGGAGTGGATGAAGCTGAACCTTCCGCAGGTTCTCTGTATTGATCCATCCCCAAGTAAACAGACCCATGTCTGGACACGAGGGGGTAAAGACACGGGGAATTTATGTAACACCATCCTAAAGGTCATGAACGGTCAGCAGAAATGCGTTTCCAATTAGGTGGAGCGCTGCAGGAGGTGGTCACCAACCGTTGCCTGCAATCTGCCTGGCACTACATGCACAGATATAAAAGCCTTAAGGATTGCTCTGACAATCTACAGTAGAAGTTATGATCGGAAGGGAATACTGTAATTATAGAAAAGTGGCAGTTCAGATACAGTCTGTAGAGAACTTTGTGAGCGGCAGTTTAAAGCTGTGACTGCGCCAAGAAGAAATGCTGCAGCGGGTATCCGCGACTAAAAGATAGATAAGTGACTGTGGCGGTATTTTTTATTGACAACTTTAGGGGCTGCAAAGGGACTTGAACCTGAAATTACTAAATCACTGTATTGCATTGCAGTGTGCTGTACCTGCGGCAAGATCCTATACCACCCTGTCTCAAGCAGAGAGTAATCAGAGTACTAAGATGGCTGACTGGTGGGCCTTCCCTAGACTCCGAGCTACCATGACAACCCAGGGACTGGGGTTGGGGACATTAAGGGTGACTGGGGGACAGAGAAAGCCCTCTCCCTCTGTTTAATTGCTCAGATGGCGGTCACCATTGACGATGGCACTGCGGTTATCACTGATCCTTGATGCTGCAGGCAGTGTCACACAGCTGACCCCCGGTTTCAGCTTCTGAGCCAGCTCCAAACGCTCCCTGTGCACGTGTCATACGTGTATGTCACCAAGGGGTTAAGAGTTAGGGATCTTTCACACGAGCAGATGCCGTGTGCGTAATCCGCTGCGTGAAAGACAGCCAAGCCCCGCTCCGGACAGCAGACACACGGAGCAGTAACATGAATGATAATGCTCTTTGCCGCTCTCTGTGACATTTTTACTACAAAATCACAGTGAGATAAAGTTGTCACTGTGATTTTGTAGTAAAAAGATCACAGAGAGGCAAAGAGCATTATCATTCATGTTACTGCTCCGTGTCTCTGCTGTCCGGAGCGGGGCTTGGCTCTCTTTCGCGCAGCGGATTACCCGCACGGCATCCGCTCGTGTGAAAGAGCCCTTACTCTACATACCGCAGGTTGTAATCGACCCGGCAACCTTCAGACATGTTCAGTTCCATCTGGTTTTTAGCGACATCCATTTGTCATTACCTGACGTGTCATAGGAGGTAGATACCAAACACTGCACACTATGGCCCAGCTTGTCATCATTCGTAGGAGGTAGGTGATCATCCTGTATTTGCTGCTGTTAAAGAAGGCATCGCCAAAGCGAGGATCATACTGCACAGGTAAAGAAGATAACGGTCAGAGGCCTTCCCTAACAAGTCTAAAGCTTTTCCCCAGGAGCCCCTCACTCACCTTAATGGCCACTGGATACACTGTGGCTCCTATTTCAAAGCTTCCCTTTTTGAACATCATGACCGATGTGTTGTTGATGCAGGTACCTGATGGGTGAGAGGTTGTCAGAACAGGCCGAGGAATGTATGATGTCTACACAAACATTTCAAGGAATCAATAAAGTCCCCTTAGTTCACGCTAGACTAAAAGTACTGAAAAGCACAATTCACGTCCCCAAAAAAATTCCATATCTGTCTATACATAGCACGCCCATACTTTAATAGGGCATATGAGACAACCCTATGTTAATGGGCATAAGCCAACCTCACCCACTTTAAAGAGAAATCCTGCAATGAGGCAGGTTAAGCAATACTAAAAAGGAATAAAAATGCAAAAAAGAGGCACACACAGCTCTAAAGATAGCGTCTTTCAGGTCTTACCTTCAGGAAATATTAGGATGGGCAGCTTACTTTTGCCCTCAACGTGATCCATCAGCCTGGGGGAAAAGAATGGGTTAATTACAACATGGATGCTGAAGAAAGTGATGAATACATACACAATACATAAAAAACTGGATATTGTAACTGAAAATTATCACTGTATATTGTAAAGTTAGGAAACATTGTCTTCAACCCTATTGGGTTTGCTTAGCAGTCACTTTTGATGGCGTGCCACCATTACATGTCATATTCAGCGTACAGATTGCCATTTACCTTCTGTTAAATAATGGCCCAGTGAAGACTTATGACCTTTACTGACTTAGTATGGCGCCACCTCCTGTTCAATGTGTATCTCAAAGTGTGTCCATCTACTGAGACCGTCACGACTGCTCAGTCGCCCCCCCAACACCCAGGTCTTTGCACAGTGATCTTCTGCCCACTGCCGGGCCGTCCGCTCTGTGTTCACTGCAGAGGAGCCGATAACAATGACTCTCTACCCTGCACCAACTACTTCTAAAGGATCACTAGGCACGGACATGTGGGGAGAGTGACTGAGCATGTGTGACCAGCAGCACTCAGCTCAGTGCACATTGCTGTACGCATTAAACACTAGGTGGTGCTATACTAGCTAAGAAAATATCAGAACTCTTCACTGGATCTAGGGTTGTTGCGGGTATCGAAATTTCGATACCCAATCGATACTTTTGTCCCGGTATCGATACGATACCGGGATTTCCGTTTTTTCGATACTGGGCTGCGCTTCTGCGCAGTCTAGTATCTCTGAACATGAGCGCGCTGCTATCGGCGTGCTCATGTTCTCTCTCAGCAGCACGGGGAGAAGGAAGCTGTCCTCCCTCCCCCTGTGCTGCTGCCGCTGCCACCAATGAGAAGAGAGGGGCGGAGGAGGGGCGGCAATGAGAAGAGAGGGGCGGAGGAGGGGCGGCAATGAGAAGAGAGGGGCGGAGGAGGGGCGGCAATGAGAAGAGAGGGGCGGAGGAGGGGCGGCAATGAGAAGAGAGGGGCGGAGGAGGGGCGGCAATGAGAAGAGAGGGGCGGAGGAGGGGCGGCAATGAGAAGAGAGGGGCGGAGGAGGGGCGGCAATGAGAAGAGAGGGGCGGAGGAGGGGCGGGCGCACTGCGCCCCCAATGATAGGATTACTATCGGAGCGATGGGAGGAGACATCAGCTTCACTAGTGGGCGTTCCTTTTCCCTGCGCTGCGATTGGACAGCGCTACAGCCAGGGAGAAGGAACGCCCACTAGTGAAGCTGATGTCTCCTCCCATCGCTCCGATAGTAATCAGCAGCATGTGGAGCAGGAGAGGAGACAGTAATGGGGCACTGCGGGCGAACGGAGCGGCGCCCAGGACTAAATGGTGAGTGCTGAGACATCGCTGGGCGCCGCTCTGTGTGGCCTAATAGTGAAAGTCTGGACTCATATACAGTAGTCAGTCTTTAACACAATACAGGAGGCGGGTGCCGGCAGCAGAATCGCATTGCCGGCACCCTGCCCCTGACAGGGAGCTGCGATCAGCGGCAGTTAACTGCCGCTGATCTGCTAGTACCCGCCTCCTGTATAAAGGGGTAAAATCATTGGTGGTGCAGTGTGCCCCCCCCCTCAATCCCCCCATCCCATTAAAATCATTGGTGGCACAGTGCGCCGGCCCCTCTCAACCCTCCAGTATTAAAATCATTGGTGGCAGTGGCCACAGGGACCTCTCCACTCCCCCTCATTGGTGGTGCAGTGGCAGCTTCTGATCGGAGCCCCAGCTATGTAAGCCTGGGGCTCCGATCGGTTACCATGGCAGCCAGGACGCTACAGAAGCCCTGGTTGCCATGGTAACATCCCTGATGCTGTGTGCACAAAGCACAGAGCAGCAGGGACAGTGTGGAGTCCTATTCACCCTGATAGAGATCTATCAGGGTGAATAGGAAAAGGGATGAAAGATCCCAGGTTCTAGCCCCTAAGGGGGGAAATAGTTATTAAATAAAAAGTGAAAAAAAACAAAACACTAAAATATGAAGTATAAATCACCCCCCTTTTCCCAATTTCACATATAAAATATATAAATAAACATATTACATCGCCACGTCAGAAAAGTCCAAACTATTAAAATATAAAAAAAAAATCTAGGTGGTGAATGCCGGAACAGAAAAAATAAAATAAAAACTGCGCGATTCGCCATTTTTAAAAATGAGGAATGCACGTGGCTTTTTTTGTTTATTTTTTTCGCGTGGTATCGAATGGTATCGAGTATCGCAATACTTTTTCATGGTATCGAAACCGAATCAAAAATTTGGTATCGCAACAACTCTAACTGGATCATTACATAACAGCCTGTAAAGGGCAAATATGCACTGTTCATTACAATCCAATCAGTGAATGTGACATGTAATGGTTGAGCAACCCCTGTAAGTCCTACACTAATTTCTTAATACATCTTTATAGTGGCTGGGAAGCCAATTTTCTGATACAGGGCTCCTAATACCTCTATAGTTAAGTACAGTTCAATTGATGTAAGCCTGACTGTCTACAGCCACCACTAGGGGGAGCTTTTTGTTTTTCATGCAGAATTGCTTTTCTTCCTCTCGGTGCAGTAACCTGTAGCAGGAAGACAGATGTGTAATATTTGTCACGTGTCTCTACAGTGCAGAACAGTGACCGTGCTGCAAATTTCACAACCGGCACAATCATTTTATTTGTGTGGATTTTACACGTAACAGCTGGATAACAAAGGCTCACACGTCTAGGGCAGAGATCTCGCTTGTCAGTCTTTGATTTCTGCTGTAGTTCCTTTTGCAAAACACATGCCGGATTTACTTGCAGCAAATCCTGAACATGTGACTAATATAAAGTGTACTTTAAAAAGTGCATACACAACATAATTAATTATCACAGTTCTGCTCCTGCTGCCATACCTTTTAGCCACCAGATGGCGATCTTTGACTTCTGAACGTTCAAACCAAACATGAGGACAGGCCTTTACCATCGCTCTTTGTATTATTCCCATTAAGCCCCCATGGACTTGTCCAATCTACAAAATAGAAAATTAAAACGTAACGACCACAGCGAGTGTCACAGCCACTATACGCAAACCTGACTAAAAACTCACCATAGCATAGTATCCATCACTGGCCAGGATGATGACATCGATCGGAGAGGTGTGATTGGCCACACAAATGCCCCCGTTCCTCGGCCGGTTCTCACTGTGAGGAAGATGAGCGCAGGGTGTGAGCCTCACACATCAACATGCTGCAAATCGGCACAGAACAGGGAGGGTCCCAACTTACCTGCCATGATAGGTTATAATTGCAGTAAGGGCACGCACACAGATCCGATAGCACATGAGGTGCACATGCTTGCTCAGGAACTCCTTCACCCTGAAATTAAAAAAATACCGTATTTTTTGCCCCATAAGACGCACTTCCATTATTGAAGCGCTCATTAGTACCAGAGGACCAGGAAGTGGTGAAGGCTCTGTACTCACCGCTTCCTGGTCCTCGGCTGTCGGCTGTGCAGTGGCTGCGCACAGCGTGAGGGCGCTCTGTGACGTCACGCTGTGCGCGCCAGTTCACAGCACAGCCGACAGCAGGAGGAAGCAGATCGCGGGCGGTGAGGAGCGGCGGCGTCCAGGAGCAGGAGATGTAAGTGTTTTTTTATTTTATAAAACATGAGGCTGCTTGGGACTGAGGCAATGGGGGTAATGAGAGGCATAATGGGGGCTAATAAGAGGCATAAGGCTGATAATGGAGGCTAATAAGAGGCATAAGGACTGATATAGGGACTGATCAGAGGCATGGAGGCTGATGAAAGGCATAGGGTTCTTATCTGAGGTCTGATTGGGGCTGTCAGTTTAGGTCTGATTTAGGCTACTTTCACACTAGCGTTCGGAGCGGATCCGTCTGATGTTTCATCAGACGGATCCGCTCCGATAATGCAGGCGTTCGCATCCGTTCAGAACGGATGCGTCTGCATTAAAACTTCGAAAATTTTCTAAGTGTGAAAGTTGTCTGAGCGGATCCGTTCAGACTTTACATTGAAAGTCAATGGGGAACGGATCCGCTTGAAGATTGAGCCATATTGTGTCATCTTCAAGCGGATCCGTCCCCATTGACTTACATTGTAAGTCTGGACGGATCCGCTCGCCTCCGCACGGCCAGGCAGACACCCGAACGCTGCAAGCAGCGTTCAGGTGTCCGCTCACTGAGCGCAGCGGAGGCTGAACGCTGGCAGGCGGATGCATTCTCAGTGGATCCGCCTCCACTGAGAATGCATTGGGGCCAGACGGATGCGTTCGGGGCCGCTCGTGAGCCCCTTCAAACGGTGCGCACGAGCGGACACCCGAACGCTAGTGTGAAAGTAGCCTAACATTGGTGGTCTGACCTGAGGTGTAATGAAAACATTTTTTTTTCTTATTATCCTCCTCTAAAATCTAGGTGCGTCTTATGGGCCGGTGCGTCTTATAGGGTGAAAAATACGGTATATACATCAATATTCCAAAAATATATACTATATTAAATGGAAACAACTGCTCACAAAAGGAAGGCCAAAGCATAAGATGTGTCCAGCATGAGAAGGGTTAAACTAGATTAGGCAGTGAGTCCATGCCCCAATTTACCAATATACTTTCTGATACCATGAAGTCCTTGACCGCTCCCCAGCAGGTGGCAGGCAAACATAAGAAATTCTGAACAATTAATGGATGTAAAAAAATCCATGATTGTTCAGAACTTTAAAAAAATTGATTTTGTAGGCTCAAATACAAGCTTCAAAATAATAATAAAAAAAAAATACTAAAGTTTAAATCAATTAATTTGCACTGTAAAAAAACATTTCCCGAACTCGGGTTCGGTTCCAAGGTTTTTTACAGTACAAATTAATTTATGAAGTTATTGCGCAAAATCTCGCCAGACTTCGCCTCATCTGAGCCAATACATTCTAATAACTGTACAGAGCTCCTGCTCTAATCATGGGTATCACCACTACAGAAAACACTCATACTATTTTTTTTCCCCAATACGGCGAATGGCATAACAGAAAAAAGGGTCAAAAGGGCCAATTTGCCATTTTTGCATTGCTTCTCTTACCCAAAAGTCACACACTCCAAAATAGTTTCAATAAAAATGACAAATTGTCCCGCAAAAAATGAGCCCCCACACAGCTCAGTAGATATAACGATAAAAAAAAGTAATAGGGGTCAGAATATAGTGATGTAAAAAACAAAAAATTTTTCTCAAAGTTTACGTTTATTTTTACACTATTTAGACGTATAAACCTAAAAAAATGTGGTATTGGGTCAGTAATGAAGGGCATGGGTCAGTTGTGCCACAAACAAAACGCTGTGTTAATAAAACCTGTAAGGCCTCTTTCACACGACCGTTATTTTTTTTGCGTTTACGGGCCGTTTTTTACGTTTCGTATACGGAACCATTCATTTCAATTGTTCACCCCAAAAAACGGAATGTACTTCGTATGCATTCCGTTTTTCCGTTCCGTTGAAAAATAGAACATGTCCTATTATTGCCCGCAAATCACGTTCCGTGGCTCCATTCAAGTCAATGGGTCCGCAAAAAAAAAACGGAACACATACGGAAATGCATCCGTATGTCTTCCTTATCCGTTCCGTTTTTGGAGAACCATCTATTAAAAATGTTATGTCCAGCCCAATTTTTTCTAAGTAATTACTGTATATGCCATACAGAAAAAAGGAACAGAAACGGAAACAAAAAAGGGAACAACGGATCCGTGAAAAACGGACCGCAAAACACTGAAAAAGCCATATGGTCGTGTGAAAGAGGCCTAAAACTGTGGAGGAATTCCACACCATTTGGAATTTTTTTCCCGCTTTCCACTACATTGTATGCCATATTTAAATGGTGGCATTAGAAAGTACAACTTGTCCCGCAAAAAATAAGCCCTTCATACAGCTATGTAAACAGAAAAATAAAAAAGTTACAGCTCAAGGAAGATAGGGAAGAAAAATGAAAACGCAAAAATGAAAAAATAAACACTCTGGTATTCTAAGGGTTAAAGGGGTTGTCTCTTCACAGACAACACCTTTCAAACTGCAGCCCTCAAGGGAGGTCAGCTGTTTACTGGGAGCAGGACCCAGGGCAAATGGCCAGCTGGATCCTTCCCCTGCAGCATTACATGGCAGCCATGCAGACGAACAGCTGTCCTTGTAATACAGCTCCTGCCAGAATGTCTTCATTCATGAGAGGATCAGCTCCCTCTCATAAAGGAGTTTTCCAGCATTTACATATCAATGGTCGATCCTCAAGATAGGTCATCAAGATAAGATTGGAAGGGCTCCGACTGCCGGGACCCTGTCCGATCAGCTGTTAGAAGAGGCCACGGCGCTCCATAAGGACTTAGGCTACTTTCACACCTGCGTTAGGTGCGGATCCGTCTTGTATCTGCACAGACGAATCTGGACCAATAATGCAAACGCCTTTTTTTTAACCCCTCCAGCGCTAGTTTACTATGCATTCTGTATTCAGAATGCTATTATTTTCCCTTATAACTATGTTATAAGGGAAAATAATACAATCTACAGAACACCGATCCCAAGCCCGAACTTCTGTGAAGAAGTTCAGGTTTGGGTACCAAACATGCGTGATTACATTACAATGTTTTGCACTCGCGCGGAAAAATCGCGGGTGTTCCCGCAACGCCCGTGTGAACCCAGCCTAAGTCAAAACGGATCCGTCCTGACTTACATTGAAAGTCAATAGGGGATGGATCAGTTTTCAATTGCACCATATTGTGTCAATGAAAAACGGATCCGTCCCCATTGACTTACATTGTAAGTCTAGACGGATCAGATTGGCTGCACATAGACGGTCACCAAAACGCTGCAAGCTGCGTTTTAGTGACCATCTAAAAAACGCAAAAGAGGCCAAACGCAGCCAAACTGATGCATTCTGAGCGGATCCTTATCCATTCAGAATGCATTGGGGCTTAACTGATCCGTTTTGGGCCGCTTGTGAGAGCCCTGAAACGGATCTCACAAGCGGACCCAGAAACGCCAGTGTGAAAGTAGCCTTACGCCTCTTCCCTGGGCAGTGATGTCATGTTCATGGGTCACATGGCCTAAGCGCAGCTCATTCAAGTGAATAGGGCCAAGATGCCATACCGCACACAGCTGCTATCTAATGGATGCGAGGATGCCACAGCACTCAGCAGGGTTCTGGTGAGCGCTGCTGCTTCCTCAAACAGCTTTATCGGCAGGGACGCTGAGTGTCCGACCCCTGCTGATCTCAAATTGATGATCTACCAAAAAAAACGGATCCGTCACTAAATACATTGATATCTCCTGAACGGATCTCTTTCCATTCAGAATGCATGAGGACTAAACGGAAATGTATTTTTTTTACGGTATTGCGTAAATAGCGGAAAACAACAACACAAGTGTGAAAGTATCCTTACTACTACAGGCATTAGTATGGGCCCATGTAGCTGCCTGCCAGCAGAGGGTGGTACATTGTGGGAGCGTGTAGGGGGAGGCCTGCTATGACTACTGGGAAAGGGCCTGTGTGACATGGGGCTGCTGTGCCTACTAGGGGAAAGGGGGCTTTTCTGTAGACTGGAGAATGTAGCGGAGATTGAGGGATGCAGTTTTTACTATAAGAGCAGAAGGGGGGCATAGCAGTATTAAAGGGTACTGTATTCTGACTATTTGGGCATAAAACCTCAAGTGACGTGTACAACCAGGCTCACCCACGCCCGCTTGCGTTTTTTTTGTGGTGTGGATCTGGTCGCACAGTGCAGGTTCCAGACGCCTTAATTGCACAAAACAGCACGGTATCATACTTACTGGCCATTCGGTAAGTATCCTACTAGTGAAGTGCCGACCACCAGAAGGCTGACCCCCGTGAACGCCAGAGCAATCCTGCAATGAGACAGAGGAAACAGTCAGAATTACTCCTCACACGGCAGCGTTCCATCGTACCACAGCCATCTCTCACACTGACCTGAGTGGCAGCAGGAAGGTGTACCGCACCAGCATGCCGAGCCCCCACAGCACAGTTAAACGCAGGCTAATGTACTGGAAATTGTAGTTGGTTCTGGTCAGCAGGTTCCAAGTCTCCAGCTCCTCCGCAGAGAAGCACTTGGTCACATCATCGTCCACTAAGCTCTCCATGCCCTGCCGACAGAAGTAAAAGATGTCCGACAGCTCGAACTCCGGCTTGCCAACTGACCGGCCATTGCTGCGCAGCTCCCACATACCCTCCTCCAGGGACATGGTGTCTCTGGCGATGATTCCTGCACATGTTGTAAAGGGATAAAAAAATGAGAGCCGGCCACATGCATATATAGACATGTATCTGGGGGTATGAGAGAGGACGTAGTCATCTTGGGGGTGGGGGTATTGCGGTATAGGGATTGCTCTATACGGCAACATTTATCAGATGTGATTTTGGATCACAGCCTCGTACTGCTCGGGACACTGGCTACGACGTCATTCATCTCACTAGTAACCTGAAATAGCGGATAACAGCAGAATACCTCAGCGTTAGGGCCCGTTCACACAACCAGATTTTTCTGTCTGCATCCGTTCTGCAATTTAACGGACCAGATGTGGACCCACTCACTACATTGAGCGTGTGCAAAAATATAGAACATGTCCTAATCTCGTCTGTAATTGTGGCCAAGAATAGGCATTTCTATCATGGAGAAGGACGTTCCCTTCCGCAAAACGCGGGAGGCCCACAGCCGGTATCCGTGATCTGCAAAAACACATCTAATGAGCCCATACACAGACTTGAATGATACGTCAACATCGGGCAAACGAGCTCTTTACAAATCTAAAACGAAGCAACTTTGCTCCTACAGCTTCACTGCAGAATATGTGTCTCCATGGTAACAGACAACAAACTGCGCAGTCAGATCCTGCAGTCACATTCCCTTCTACCAGTCCTCTACTTCTGGAGTACCTACCAAACGAGGACTTGGGGAGCACAGAGCAACTCCTGGGAATGGGTTGCAGGGTCCTAGTCGGACGGACTAGAGAGCCCAGCTTCCCCAAGGGACTTTTTATTTGCACAGCCTAGGGGCTGGAGAACTACAAGGTGGGAAAAGCCGCATGTACTTCACCCGTGTGAACAGGGCTTAGAGGCGAGTCGGGTTATGTTATGCTTAGTTAGAGCCCAGCCGGGCAGGTGTTTATTTTGTATCATTTATGTTTGTTTTGCTGAGGTGCCAAATAAAGCAATGTTTGTGGATGAAGATCATTGTGGGGGGTTAGTTCTTATCCGGGGGTCATTCACACAATGATTTTTGCCGGATCAGTTTTTCCATATGACACCAGAAAGACGGATCCGGCATTTCAATGCATTTTTCTGACTGATCAGCATCCTGATCAGTCTTAGGGTCCATTCACACGTCCGCAATTTCGTTCAGCATTTTGCGGAACGGAATTGCAGACCTAGTCATTTCTATGAGGCAGCACGATGTGCTGCCCGGATCCAGAATTGCGGATCCGCACTTCCGGGTCCGCAATTCCGATCCCGAAAAAAATAGAGCAATTGCGGACAAGAAAAGGCATTTTCTATGAGAATGCTGGTGATGTGCGGTCCGCAAAATGCAGAACGCACATCGCCGATGTCCGTGTTTTGCGGATACACAGATCCTCAAAACACACACGGACATGTGAATGGACCCTTACTAATGCCATCAGTTGGCAAACGTTTTTTTCAGTTCCAGCAACAGAACTGCTTGCCAGATCACTCTGCTGCAAGTGTGAAAGTAGCCTAAATGTGTGTGTATTTATGTATGTATGTAAGTGTGAATGTATATATGTATGTATGTTCCGTGATCAATCAAAAACGCAACCATTGATTTCAACTAAACTTGGTATACACATCCCTTGCTACCTGGGAAGAAATCTTGTGGGGGTCTCAGCTCTCTAGGACGTACCGTTCCCGAGATATTCCCCAAAAAGGACCTGTATTATCCAATATAAGCCTGCAAGTCTTTCTCTTCATATCCCAACTGCCATACACACGGTCACATGTCCCTTATCAGCCAATAGAAGTTCGCAGGCCCTTAGTCTACACATACACACAGTTTTACTCCAGGTTTCCATAACAACCCAGCCATTTTTCTTCACTGCTGTAGGTCAGCTTTACGCTAGTGCTACAGGACGACAATAAGTGGCACGACACATAGGGCACAACTACACTGCTACATGCATCCATCTTGGATGGATTTTTTGCGACTGTCGTGTCGCAGCATGTCACATGTCGCAGTACGACACCATAGCCTATCATTATAAAAATTGTCGCACGACACATGTCGTCATGTAGCCCTAGCCTTAAAGGGGCAGGGTGCTGTGGAAGACACTGTTAAGTTGGCAGGGGCAACAATTAAAGGGGTTGTCCGGGTTCAGAGCTGAACCCGGACATAACCTTATTTTCACCCAGGCAGCCCCCCTGAGGCTAGCATCGGAGCATCGCATGCTCCGATGCGCTCCCTTGCCTTGCGCTAAATCGCGCAGTGCAAAGGCTCTTTTGTTTATCATAACATAACTTCCGCCCGGCAGTGTGTTCGGTGACCTCACCGGCTCTGATGGGTGGGCTATAGTGCTGCCCTAGCCGTTTTACTGGCTAGGGCAGCGCTAAATCCCGCCCATCAGTGCCGATGATGTCACCAGGCTTCCTGGCAGCCCCATGGAGAGCCCCGGTATGTCACCGGATCTCCAAAAACCACCTTTGCCCTGCGCGATTTGGCCCTGTGGAGGTCCCTGTTAAAGGGGCGGGCCCCGTGGAGGTCCCTGTTAAAGGGGCGGGCCCCGTGGAGGTCCCTGTTATGGGGCATACTGTCGATATCTTTTAACGACACACAGAAACATTAAATGAAATAGATGATATATATCTGTGCGAAGACGGGTCCTTCTGCTAGTAGAATATAAACGTTAGTATCCCTTTAAAGGGAACCTGTCACCATGATTTTGCGCATAGAGCTGGGGACATGGGCTGCTAGATGGCCGCTAGCACATCCGCAATACCCAGTCCCCATAGCTCTCTGCGCTTTTATTGTGTTAAAAAAACTGTTTTGATCCATATGCAAATGAACCTGATATGAGTCCTGTGTCCGGAGAGGAGTCCAATTTTCTGAGCGCAGCACCGCCCCGCGTCCTCCGAATCTCCTCCTTGCTGGCTGACGTCACAGAGCTGGAGCGCCGAAATCTCGCGATGCGAGAACAAACTACGCATGCGCTAGCTCGCAAGATTTCGGCGCTCCAGCTCTGTGACGTCAGGCAGCAAGGAGGAGATTCGGAGGACGCGGGGCGGTGCTTAGAAAATTTGTCTCATCTCCGGACACAGGACTCATATCAGGTTCATTTGCATATGGATCAAAACTGTTTTTTAACACAATAAAAGCACAGAGAGCTATGGGGACTGGGTATTGCAGATGTGCTAGCGGCCATATAGCAGCCCATGTCCCCAGCTCTATACACAAAATCCTGGTGACAGGTTCCCTTTAAAAGGCTCCAATGCCCTGTAAAATGGTCACTAGAAAAAAGAATGAGGCCAGTAGATGTCTATGGGTGGCAGAGATGAGCAGATTAATGTGTGGACCTCATCAGTGTCTGTCCAACATAAGATATCATTAGTGTCAGGCCAGTTATGACATTGTGTGGTCAACTTATGACATCATTAGTGTGGGGCCAGCATATGACATCATTAGTGAGTGGTCAGTGTATGACATCATCATAGTGGTGCCAGTGTATGAGATCATGAGCGAGGGGCCAGCATATGATATCAGCGTGGGGCCAGTGTATGACCTGAAGAGGACCTGAAGCAGAAGAGTACAAATGACAGCTAGGAAAAGACATGAGGATCCAGTGTCGCTGGAAAAAGAGGGCATGGAAACGGGGCACGATGAGCTAGTAGATGGAAATATAGAGTGGCAGAGGAAAGCTATGCCAGCAATGTGTGAGGCTGCACATACCATTGCTGAGAGGCTTGTACAGCGTGTGACTGTTTTCCTTTACTCCTCTCTCAATCCGCAGAGTTGCCCACTGTAACGAAAAGCAGAAGTGAGACCTACATACAGAATTTATCTACATAAGAAAGCAAATGGAAATGCACTGATTAGATTGCTGTCCCGATCCCTGTATTATATCCCAGAGCTGCCGCCACAAGTCTGCAGAGCTGAAATCTGGTGACCCGGAATCTAATGCAAGAAAAAACTGCCCGCCTACATTATTAGAGATCAGCTGAGCTGTTAGGGACGTATCGTTTCCAACAGCAACCAGAAAAATCATGTCCTTTGCTGCTCTTATGGTGATGAAATGGGAGTTCTGCAGCAGAGATGTTCACTTAGACACAAGAAGGACTTTGCCAGTAAACTGTGAAGCCTATAGAAAATACAGAGCTCTCTGGGACCCCCTTGAATCCTGAGAATGAAGGGGCTACAGCGCTGGTTTATCACTGTCTCTGTTTTCCCTGCATAGCGCCGCTCCTAGCCAACAGGGAACTGCAGTCAGGCCCATTCAGTAGAACAGGTCTGTGCTGCTGTACAAGGGGCTGCAGCACTAACACAGCGCTGCAGCCCCTTCACTCCCAGGATCAGTTGAGGTCCCAGAGGCGAGACTCCCATAGGTCATGAAGTGATGGCATATCCTACCGAGTAAGGCTACTTTCACACTAGTGTTAATGTTTTCCAGTAATGAGATCCGTCATGGGGTCTCAATACCGAAAAAAAACGTTTCAGTTTTGTCCCCATTCATTGTCAATGGGGACAAAAAGTAACTGAACAGAACAGAGTGCTCCAGAATGCATTCTGTTCCGGAGAGCAAAGCGCAGCATGCTGCGGTTTGCTTTCCGTCATGGGACACAGAGCAAGACGGATCCGTCATGACCCACAATGCAATATGTAGTATTCACCGGTCGGCACTGCGATGGAATAGTGTGGCGGTGCAAGTGTCCGTGGGCTGGCGTCCCAGGAAACAGCAATAGGGTCCATTCACACATCCACAATTCTGTTCTGCATGTTGCGGAACGGAATTGCGGACCCGTTCATTTCTGGGTCCGCATTTCCGCTCCTGAAAAAAATAGAACATGCACTATTCTTGTCCGCAATAGGCATATTCTATTAGTGCCGGCAATGTCCGGTCCGCAAAATGCGGAACGCACATTGCCGGTGTCCGTGTTTTGCATATCTGCAAAACACACATGGACGTGTGAATGGACCCTTATAGAAAGGAGCAGCACTCACCCGTAGTAGCTTTTTGAATGCTGAATTTATTGGTCACATGTCATAAGTGACGCGTTTCGGCACTGACACCACAATGCAAGTCAATGGGGACAGATCCGTTTTCTCTGCCACAATAGAAAACGGATCTGACCCCCATTGACTTTCAATGCAGTTTATGACGGATCCGTCTTGGCCATGTTAAAGATAATACAACCGGATCCGTTCCTAACGTCATCAGTAATGGAAGCGTTTTTCCCTGCCGGATCCAGCAAAAACGCTAGTGTGAAAGTAGCCTTAGTTGTACTTTCAATTTTTCTGCAGCACCCCCACAGAGGAAATTTAAGAGGTTGTCTGGCCTGGGATTTGAGAACCCCAATGATCATAACACACCTGTCTGCAGTCCCACGCCACTGCGCCAGTGCAAGCTGGACCGGAAGTGGCTTTGTCCCGTGACTGCTGTGGTCACGTGTGCTAGAAGGGCACTGTTTCCCATCAGAGTTGGCAGAATTACGAATGCAGCTCTGGGTTATTACACAAACTAATAGGTAGTAAACGCATGGGGCCAGATTTATCATTACTCTGACAGCTCACTCCACTTTCACATATGGCTAAAGTCAGTTTTAGCCAAATCAGATTTATGATCGGCCCTTTACGACTGTAATAAATGTGGTTTGACGGTAGCAGTTTATCTGTCAGTAAGCAGCTTTACAAAAGTCGCACATCTTTACAAAAAAGTCACATAAGATAAGCATGGTCCTCACTGGAGTGAAATTGAGCAATTTTTTGGCAACTTTTTAAATAGTCGCAATAGTAAATCTGTCTAGAGATTCATTTACATAAGAAAACACGCCCACTTTTCGCAAATTTTTGCGCAGTTTTAGCGATTGGGCAAACATTTGCGACTTTTTCACTCCATTATTCTGACTTGAGCTAATGATAAATCTGGCCCATTGTATGTACAAAGCTGCTCCAAATTATTTTTCCACATCCTATTAATATGTAATATGTAAGCTCAAGACGCACATCCCCTCTAATTACCACACCCCATACTAGGGGTCTCCTACCTGTTGCAAAACTACAACTCTCACCTGACCAGACAGCTACTCAAGTCTGCTGGGGGTGGTAGTTTTGTGACAGCTGGAGAGACCACTGTTGTATACATGAAACGATACTACTGCCGGAGAAGACCACTCACCGTGAAAATACGGAGCAAGCTCTTCATATACAGCTGGCGGATGCCAAATGACACTCCGAATATTGCAGGGACGATGATGAAGACCAGCAGGAGGGTGAACCACAGGGTGACGGAGAGGCCCAGGAGGTTACACAGCAAGCTGTCAAAGGGGAGCAGGGAGCTCATGGTGTGCGATGGGGAGCAGGCGGTATCTTCTGCGTTCTTCTACTTCTTGGTATGCAAGAAACCAATGGAGAGATGCTGGAAGAGGTGAGACTCCACTATGTCTGGATGGCAGTGACAAAAACTTATTTTTAATGCAATATTCCAACTTTTTCAATGGTGGCAGCTTCTCAGCGTCCTGCCCTGGCAGTGCCCACTCGCAGCTTTCATATGCCGTCTTGCGTCTCTAGCCCCAACCAGGTGACGTAAGAGCGATCCTCCATCCGCTCATCTGGGATGACCACTGAACATGTCCGAGTTCAGTCCTGGTAGCTGTGGTACCCACACGTAGAGTCTGCTCTCCAGGCCAGTCTTAAGTGAGCCCGTCCTGGCACAGGCATCTCTTGGTGGTCAGGGTCTGGGGATGGGGGCGTGGAACTCCTCCTCTCGCTGGGCATACGTCGGCTGTGGCCGTGCCCCTGACCTCCTCCTGGACAGGAATGCAAGTGCCAGCCTGCATGAGACAGACACAGACAGCCGGATAAAGGGTGGCAGCCAAGACTCAGGGTCAAAATGAGAGGAAAAAGAAAAGGAACGGAGGGAGAGAGGGGAGGGCAGAGTGGAAAGTGAGGGGAGAGGATGCACCATCACGCCGTCAGGTGCCATCAACACACGTATTTGTGGATAAACACGGATGTCACATCACAAATGAGAGACGGACTGTCACAAGGTAAGATCAGCCCGGCAGCACAATCACTGGGGGGGGGGGGGCACTCACACGGCAGACGTTTCCATGGGAAAAACCCGTGGAAGAAATCCGAGGCTGACCCCGGGAGTTGCCAGAGATTTAAAGGGGTTGTCCGAGATATCAATATATATAAAAATGGTGTACCTACCAACTGAACACCTCCCCCCCGGTGCTGCAGCTCCGTCCTCCCTGACTTCAGCAGTGACATGCCCGTATAGCACAGAGGCCAGAGACTGACTGCAGCGGTCACAGGGCGGTATACGGCATGCCATGGCGGCAGGGAGGAAACGAGCGGCGGCGTTGGAGCGGAGAGGGTTGGGGAAGTGTAACGTTACCTTATTGATCTGGTGGGCACAATACACACATACGTGCGTCTTAAAAATTACTTTAACACCATCTGACGGAGGTAATCGGCACATCC
Organism: Bufo bufo; assembly: GCF_905171765.1. Taxonomy (NCBI): domain Eukaryota; kingdom Metazoa; phylum Chordata; class Amphibia; order Anura; family Bufonidae; genus Bufo; species Bufo bufo. The sequence goes on along the minus strand of NC_053389.1, from coordinate 771,436,862 downwards.
GTTATTTTTCCTGCTCGTACGCACATACTATAAACTACAGCGCGGGTTCCAATCAAAGTCAACCCGGACGCGAACGTAAAATCAACATAAAAACGCTGCGTGAAGACGTGGCGCAGCCCACGGGACCGCAGAGAGGCTGCTTATGTACGTACACGTGATCTCCCCCTCCCCCAGGCTGTGTACTACCTATATAATATTAGCCCTTAGATGAAGGTCCTAGCCGTACAGGGATACAGCAGCACAGCTCCAACCAGGGGCCCCACTGTGCAGCAAAAACCTGTGAAGGGGCCACCGCTCCGATTCAAGGTCAGTGGAGGTTCCAAAGGTTGCGCCCCCCCCCCCCCCCTTTAACTCCTTAATAATCAGCCCTGCTAGTTATATAACGACCAGGTCAATAGTTTTTCTTTTGCGGTATTAGTTGTAGTTTTTACTGGTATATATGTACATAATGCACTGTGCGTTATATGTAATAAGTTATATTCTATGCATTAGGGATCGACCGATATTGATTTTTTAGGGCCGATACCGATAATTTGTGAACTTTCAGGCCGATAGCCGATAATTTATACCGATATTCCGGGAATTTTCATTTTTGAAAAAAAAAAAAAATTCCTACACAAATCTGCTGAAAATTAATGTTTATTGTTAACGTGTATTTATTTATTTTTTTGTAAATCTTTCTTTCATTTATACTTAATATTTTTTTATTTTTACTAACTTTTAGCCCCCTTAGGGACTAGAACCCTTGTCCTATTCACCCTGATAGAGATCTATCAGGGTGAATAGGATCTCACACTGTCCCTGCTGCTCTGTGCTTTGTGCACACAGCAGCATGGAGCTGAACATGGCAGCCAGGGCTTCAATAGCGTCCTGGCTGCCATGGTAACCGATCGGAGCCCCAGGATTACACAGCTGGGGCTCCGATCGGAGGAGGAGGAGAGAGGGGATCCTGTGGCCACTGCCACCAATGATTAATACTGGGGGGCTTGGGTGGGGGGGGGGGGGCGCACTGCGCCACCAATGAAGAGAAATCTTTAATTAATTCATATACAGGAAGCGGGAGCTGGCTGCAGAATCCCATAGCCGGCTCCCGACCTCTATGAGCGGTAGCTGCGATCCGTGGCACCTAAGGGGTTAACTACCGCAGATCTCAGCTACCGCTCATAGAGGTCGGGAGCCGGCTATGTGATTCTGCAGCCAGCTCCCGCCTCCTGTATATGAATTAATGAGAGAGGTATCTTCATTGGTGATGCAGTGGCCACAGCCCCGCCCCTCCTCTTGTCCTCTCTCCTCTCATTGGCGGCAGCACAGGGGGAGGAGACACTGCTTCCTTCTCCCCTGTGCTGCGGAGGGAACACAGAGAGCGCTGACAGCAGCGCGATCTGTGTTCCCAATATGTTATCGGTATATCGGCAAAATAGATGCCAATACCGATAACGTTCAAAATCCTGAATATCGGTAAAACCGATAATCGGTTGATCCCTACTATGGATCACTATGATTGGGGTGTAACAAAAAAGTATATTTTTTAAGGTTAACCATTAAAAAAAATTTTTTTAATTAGGTGGGCCTTTTGACTTCAATGGGAGCAGCGCTGCAGTCATGACGGTCCACTACAAGGTTGATGGGGCATCGACCTCCGGTGACAGAGTTACACCCAAACGGCAGGGCTCCGCCGATCCTGAAGATAGGCCGTCAGTCAGTACAGGCTGGACAACCCCTTTAACCACTTCAGCCCCCAGTGCTTAAACACCCTGAAAGACCAGGCCACTTTTTACACTTCTGACCTACACTACTTTCACCATTTATTGCTCGGTCATGCAACTTACCACCCAAATGAATTTTACCTCCTTTTCTTCTCACTAATAGAGCTTTCATTTGGTGGTATTTCTTTGCTGCTGACATTTTTACTTTTTTTGTTATTAATCGAAATTTAACGATTTTTTTGCAAAAAAAATGACATTTTTCACTTTCAGTTGTCAATTTTTGCAAAAAAAACTACATCCATATATAAATTTTGCTCTAAATTTATTGTTCTACATGTCTTTGATAAAAAAAAAATGTTTGGGTAAAAAAAAAATGGTTTGGGTAAAAGTTATAGCGTTTACAAACTATGGTACAAAAATGTGAATTTCCGCTTTTTGAAGCAGCTCTGACTTTCTGAGCACCTGTCATGTTTCCTGAGGTTCTACAATGCCCAGACAGTACAAACACCCCACAAATGACCCCATTTCGGAAAGTACACACCCTAAGGTATTCGCTGATGGGCATAGTGAGTTCATAGAACTTTTTATTTTTTGTCACAAGTTAGCGGAAAATGATGATTTTTTTTTTTTTTTCTTACAAAGTCTCATATTCCACTAACTTGTGACAAAAAATAAAAAGTTCGATGAACTCACTATGCCCATCAGCGAATACCTTGGGGTCTCTTCTTTCCAAAATGGGGTCACTTGTGGGGTAGTTATACTGCCCTGGCATTCTAGGGGCCCAAATGTGTGGTAAGGAGTTTGAAATCAAATTCTGTAAAAAATGACCTGTGAAATCCGAAAGGTGCTCTTTGGAATATGGGCCCCTTTGCCCACCTAGGCTGCAAAAAAGTGTCACACATCTGGTATCCCCGTACTCAGGAGAAGGTGGGGAATGTGTTTTGGGGTGTCTTTTTACATATACCCATGCTGGGTGAGATAAATATCTTGGTCAAATGCCAACTTTGTATAAAAAAATGGGAAAAGTTGTCTTTTGCCAAGATATTTCTCTCACCCAGCAGGGGTATATGTAAAATGACACCCCAAAACACATTCCCCAACTTCTCCTGAGTACGGCGATACCAGATGTGTGACACTTTTTTGCAGCCTAGATGCGCAAATTCCTTTTAGGAGGGCATTTTTAGATATTTGGATACCAGACTTCTTCTCACGCTTTGGGGCCCCTAGAATGCAAGGGCAGTATAAATACCCCACATGTGACCCCATTTTGGAAAGAAGACACCCCAAGGTATTCAATGAGGGGCATGGCGAGTTCATAGAAATTTATTTTTTTTGGCACAAGTTAGCGGAAATTGATATTTTTAATTTTTTTCTCACAAAGTGTCCCGTTCCGCTAACTTGGGACAAAAATTTCAATCTTTCATGGACTCAATATGCCCCTCACGGAATACCTGGGGGTGTCTTCTTTCCGAAATGGGGTCACATGTGGGGTATTTATACTGCCCTGGCATTCTAGGGGCCCTAAAGCGTGAGAAGAAGTCTGGAATATAAATGTCTAAAAAATTTTACGCATTTGGTTTCCGTGAGGGGTATGGTGAGTTCATGTGAGATTTTATTTTTTGACACAAGTTAGTGGAATATGAGACTTTGTAAGAAAAAAAAAAAATAATTCCGCTAACTTGGGCCAAAAAAATGTCTGAATGGAGCCTTACAGAGGGGTGATCAATGACAGGGGGGTGATCAATGACAGGGGGGTGATCAATGACAGGGGGGGTGATCAATGACAGGGGGGGTGATCAATGACAGGGGGGGTGATCAATGACAGGGGGGGTGATGAATGACAGGGGGGGTGATCAATGACAGGGGGGGTGATCAATGACAGGGGGGGTGATCAATGACAGGGGGGGTGATCAATGACAGGGGGGTGATCAATGACAGGGGGGTGATCAGGGAGTCTATATGGGGTGATCACCACAGTCATTGATCATGCCCCTGTAAGGCTTCATTCAGACGTCCGGATGCGTTTTGCGGATCCGATCCATCTATCAGTGGATCCGTAAAAATCATGCGGACGTCTGAATGGAGCTTTACAGGGGGGTAATCAATGACAGGGGGGTGATCAGGGAGTCTATATGGGGTGATCACCACAGTCATTGATCACGCCCCTGTAAGGCTTCATTCAGACGTCCGGATGCGTTTTGCGGATCCGATCCATCTATCAGTGGATCCGTAAAAATCATGCGGACGTCTGAATGGAGCTTTACAGGGGGGTGATCAGAGAGTCTATATGGGGTGATCACCACAGTCATTGATCACGCCCCTGTAAGGCTTCATTCAGACGTCCGGATGCGTTTTGCGGATCGGATCCATCTATCAGTGCATCCGTAAAAATCATGTGGACATCTGAATGGATCTTTACAGGGGGGTGATCAGGGAGTCTATATGGGGTGATCACCACAGTCATTGATCATGCCCCTGTAAGGCTTCATTCAGACGTCCGGATGCGTTTTGCGGATCCGATCCATCTATCAGTGCATCCGTAAAAATCATGCGGACATCTGAATGGAGCTTTACAGGGGGGTAATCAATGACAGGGGGGGTGATCACCACAGTCATTGATCATGCCCCTGTAAGGCTTCATTCAGACGTCCGGATGCGTTTTGCGGATTGGATCCATCTATCAGTGCATCCGTAAAAATCATGCGGACATCTGAATGGAGCTTTACAGGGGGGTGATCAGGGAGTCTATATGGGGTGATCACCACAGTCATTGATCATGCCCCTGTAAGGCTTCATTCAGACGTCCGGATGCGTTTTGCGGATCGGATCCATCTATCAGTGCATCCGTAAAAATCATGCGGACATCTGAATGGAGCTTTACAGGGGGGTGATCAGGGAGTCTATATGGGGTGATCACCACAGTCATTGATCATGCCCCTGTAAGGCTTCATTCAGACGTCCGGATGCGTTTTGCGGATCCGATCCATCTAACAGTGCATCCGTAAAAATCATGCGGACGTCTGAATGGAGCTTTACAGGGGGTTGATCAATGACAGGGGTGTAATCAATGACAGGGGGGGTGATCAGGGAGTCTATATGGGGTGATAACCACAGTCATTGATCACGCCCCTGTAAGGCTTCATTCAGACGTCCGGATGCGTTTTGCGGATCCGATCCATCTATCAGTGGATCCGTAAAAATCATGCGGACATCTGAATGGAGCTTTACAGGGGGGTGATCAATGACAGGGGGGTAATCAATGACAGGGGGGTAATCAGGGAGTCTATATGGGGTGATCAGGGGCTAATAAGGGGTTAATAAGTGACGGGGGGGGGGGGGGTGTAGTGTAGTGGTGCTTGGTGGGACTTTACTGAGCTACCTGTGTCCTCTGGTGGTCGATCCAAACAAATGGGACCACCAGAGGACCAGGTAGCAGGTATATTAGACGCTGTTATCAAAACAGCGTCTAATATACCTGTTAGGGGTTAAAAAAAACACATCTCCAGCCTGCCAGCGAACGATCGCCGCTGGCAGGCTGGAGATCAACTCTCTTACCTTCCGTTCCTGTGAGCGCGCGCGCCTGTGTGCGCGCGTTCACAGGAAATCTCGGCCATCGCGAGATGACGCGTATATGCGTGACTGTGCGCAGCGCTGCCACCTCCGGAACGCGATCCTGCGTTAGGCGGTCCGGAGGTGGTTAAAGGGCTTCTGTCACCCCCCAAAAGTCATTTTTCATTTTTGGGCTAATTAAAATCCTTATAGTGCGATTATTCAATATATAGGGCTCTTACCTTTTTCTGTGGCTTAGTTTCTTTAAAAACCATACTTTTATAATATGTTAATTACCTGTCTACCAGCAAGTAGGGCATCTACTTGCTGGTAGCCGCCGCATCCTCCTTTCAAAAAAACGCCCCCTCCTCCTGTTGATTGACAGGGCCAGCGAGCGCTCTCCTCCTCCAGCTGGCCCTGTCTGCAATTCAAATCCCGCGCCTGCGCCTTACGTGTCTTCATTCGGCGCAGTCGCTCAGAGAAGGACGCTCGCTTCCTCAGCACTTCCTCAGTGCGCCTGCGCCGATGACGTCTTCTCTTTCGGGTTTAGAGGTGACGTCATCGGCGCAGGCGCACTGAGGGAGTGCTGAGGAAGCGAGTGTCCTTCTCTCAGAGCGCCTGCGCCGAATGAAGACACGTAAGTCACAGGCGCGGGATTTGAATTGCAGACAGGGCCAGCTGGAGGAGGAGAGCGCTCGCTGGCCCTGTCAATCAACAGGAGGAGGGGGCGTTTTTTTGAAAGGAGGATGCGGCGGCTACCAGCAAGTAACCGCCCTACTTGCTGTTAGCGAGGTAATTAACATATTATAAAAGTGCGGTTTTTAAAGAAACTAAGCCACAGAAAAAGGTAAGAGCCCTATATATTGAATAATCGCACTATAAGGATTTTAATTAGCCCAAAAATGAAAAATGACTTTTGGGGGTGACAGAAGCCCTTTAAGGCTTTGGCGTCCATAGTTTTCCAGCATTATAGCCTGTCACACTGACCAGGGATCAGCAACCTCCGGCTCTCCCGCTGTGATGAAACTACGACTCCCAGCATGCTCCATTGATTTCTATGGAGTTCTGAGAACAGCCAAGCAAGTGTGCATCTTGGGAGTTGTAGTTTTACCACAGCTGGAGTGCCGGAGGTTACAGGCCATGGACTTTGGCTGCAATACCAAGCACAGCCACTATACAATGGACGGCGCTGTGCTTGGTGAGCTGTGAGGAGGACACGGTCCCGTCAAACAGCTGATTGTTGGGGGTCCCAGGTTTCAGACCCCCACTGATCAGATATTGATGAGGTCATCAATATTCTACACCCGCTGGTCTTGACACACGGGAAATAGATGGGGTCGCCCGCTCCGCTGATAACAGAGGCAGGGCACTGCTGTGACCACTGACCGGGTGAGCAGGGACGGGACCAGAGAGACCAGCCGGGACCCAGGGAGCATCGGTGACTGTGGCTCTTTTTAAAGGGGTTCTCCGGGCTGCAGATATTGATGGCCTACCCTAAGGATAAGGGTTCTGACACCCAGCACCCCCCACCGATCAGGAAACTATACAGTGCACGGAGCGGGAGCAGACGGGTCCCCAATGTCTACAGCCCGGAGAAGCCCTTTAAGGGACGATTGCTTTCGGCTAGGTTCACACCAGTAAACGCCCGCCTGTCATTGCTGTAAAAACAGGCTCCTATTTGAAGGGGTGTCCCCATCTCAGGCATACTGCTAGGATATTCCCCCAATGTCTGATAGGTGCAGGTCCCACCTCTATGCTTAGAACGGACCCTGCAAAGTCCCGGATGTGCGGCCTCCCTCCATTCATTCCTGCCTCGGCTATTTCCGTTCGCCCCCTAGAAGTGTATGGAATGGTGGCCGCGCTCCCCATTGATTTCAATGGGACTTCTGGAAATAGCCCGAGCGATATGCCCCCCAATGTCCGAGATGGGAGTAACCCTTTAATGTCCTGGGTAAGAGCAGGACCCTGTCCATGGTAACAGGATAGGCGTTCTTACCTAACCTACAGCGCGCACATGAGCCCCCCCAGTCCCTGAAGGAGGGGTCACCTTCAATCATGCCGATCTGAGGTTCCTCCGCTCCAGACGAGCACTTAGAATAAGGCCCCCCTAATTTGGAAAGTATACCCTCTCTAGTTTAGACAGCAGTCCCACTGAGAAGAATGAGAGCAGCAGACCCCAAATTGTGGCCGGACCCCCACATACCTGTATAGGAGCAGGCTACACCAAGGGGGCTGCTCATATTTAACCCATTAATGACATCCCATCCTTCCCCCTGATCAGACATGTGCCAATCATGTTTGTCATGGGGAAAACCCCCTCACAACTCCCCCCAGGATGAGACGAGGGCTCCCATTGGCTGCCGGGAGCAGTGGTGTGATCCTCCGCCAGCTGGACGGGCACACCTGGCACAGAGCTGACAATGACCAGGCCCGCGGATATTTTACGTCACCCCTAAACTGCACACGTGTGTGACGTCACTCCTCCACACACCCTTCCGATAGACCTATATAAAGGACCGAGCTCTTACGTCACACGATGACAGAGCGCCTAACGCAGCAGCCAGAGCCCCGCAGCCTCACACACACCCGCCTCCTCCACCCCGCAGCCTCTCACACACACTATACATACCACACTATGCCCAGACACAACACCGGCTTCTTACCCTCTTGTCTCTGCTCCCGACCTATGCGCGCTCCCTCCGTCCACAGGCTCCACGCTGACGTCACAACGTAACCTGGACCGGGGGCGCGCACGGTCTGGGAACGAGGAATGACTTGCTACGTTGGCGCCATCTGGCGGACAGATGTGGGTATAGCATCCATCTCAGCAGATTTACCGTAGTAAGAGAATAGCCCATACTACTAGTACTGGGTTCATACCAGACTTAATGGTGCGTTATTATTTTTTATTTTATTTAATTTTTTAAGAAAAAATAAGTTTGCGCCATATAAATGTTGAGCTAAATTCGTTCTGACTGGCATTGTGGTTAGAGTTAACACCTTTCCAAACAAGAATACCGGCTGCGTTTACACAGGTGGAAAAGTCCTGGGGGCATGACTTAAAAGGAACCTGTCATGTGGATATTTGATTATAATCTAACTAATTATATGCAATCATTAACTACTAAAAAGTACCTTAGATGTATTCACTTACTGGTGTGACAGATGGTTACCTCACAATATACACACAAAGATGCCGCATGCTAATGAACTGATTTGAGTCCAGCGTGATGTCATTGAGTCCAGCGTATTTTTAATTCAGAGCTATAGCCACTCCCCTGCCCACCTGCTGTTGATTCATATGGAAAATAACTGTCAATCAGCAGCAGGTGGGCGGGGAGAGTCAGGAGCTCATGAATATTCATGACTCATCATTATCAGCTGGAGCTTTTCAATACAAGATGTTGGCAGATTGACTGGGTCAATTAAAGAAAGTGACCCAGCATTTTGCTAAGAGAATCAGTCACTTATTTATGTTGCCCTTAGTTAGGACACCATAAAACTGGTGACAGGTTCCCTTTAAGGGTATTATTTGACACCAATGTTTTGATAATATGTTGAGTTTTGCACCATTAACTTCTTTTTCGTTTTTCCATTTTCATTTTTCACTCTCTGCCTTTCCAGGGACATAACTTTTTTATTTTTCCGTTCACATAACCGTATGAGGGCTTGCTTTTTATGGCTTCAATCATCAACTGTCTCTCCACCTGTAGTATACCACGACCTGATTTTTTACGGGACAAGTTTTGCCTTCTAAGGGCACAGCACAGCTTCCAACTGTCCTGAATTTGCCGGGACTGTCCCTGATTTTCAGAGACAGTCCCATGAATTTTGCAATATCCCATGCCGAAAACGGGGGGAAGGTGGCGGGGTCTAAAGTGAATCCTGCCTATAAACAGATCTTCCCAGGCGTGGTTGGAGTGTATCTTTAAATGTCCTGATTTTACCAACAGAAACTTTGGTAAGTATGGCACCATTATTGCATAAGATGCAATAGGGAAGCTGGAAAAAAAATTCCAAATGGGGTGGAATTGGGAAAAAAAAAACACAATTCCGCCACAGTTTTATGGTTTTTGTTTTTATGATGTTCCTTTTGTGGTAAAACTGACCTGATATTTTCAGTCTCTGGGTCAGTACGATTACAGCGAAGCCACATTTATATAGTTTTTCTTGTGTTTTAAAGGGAGTCCTTCACGCATATTCACCCTATTAACCTAATAACAGTGTTATGTCCACGGCATCCCCCCTATTAAAACTGTGCTTACCGTTAGTTCCTTGCTGGCATCGTTGTGGAGAAAAACACTTTTAATCCGCATGCAAATGAGTCTGTGAAGGTGCCCAGGAGCGGCGTTACAACGGCCGGTGCCCAGGCCCCTGGGTCATTCTCATACGAAGCCACTCCCCCTCCGCCGCGTCTGCCCGCCCTTAGTCTCTGCTCTAACCTCCCTCCTCCCGTCCGTAATCCCGCGCATGCGCACGCTAAACTGCGATGCCCCGGCCCGACAGTGCTCATTCAATGCGCACGCGCCGATATTGCGTTCATCGGGGCATGCGCGGGATTACGGACGGGAGGAGGGAGGTTAGAACAGGGCACCTTCACAGACTAATTTGCATGCGGATTAAAAGTGTTTTTCTGCACAACGATGCCAGCAAGGAACTAACGGTAAGCACAGTTTTAATAGGGGGAATGCCGTGGACATAACACTGTTATTAGGGTAATAGGGTGAATCTGCGTGAAGGACTCCCTTTATTGCTGGAGAAAAAGAAACCTTGAAAAAATTTTTTTTTTCCTTTTCATCGCCATATTCTGACCGTTATAACTTATGTAGTGATGTGTACGGAGCTGCGTGAGGGCTCATTTTTCACGGGTCGATCTGTACTTTTCATTGGTGTGTGAGTGACTCTTTGATCACTTTTTATTTAATTTTTTTGTGGAAGATGAAGCGACCAAAAAACTGCGAAACGGCTATTTTGACTTTTGTTTCCGTTTGCCGTATGGGATAAATATTTTTATATTTTAATAGTATGGGCGTTTTCTCATGCAGTTATTTTTTTATTTTATTTTTTTGGGGGGAAAGGGTGTGAATTTTATATTCATTTATTTCATTTTTTCATATTTTTAAAAACATGTATTTATTTTATTTTTTTACACTTTTTAATAGTTCTCCTAAGGAACTTGAACAAGCAATTATTAGATCTTCTCTCATAGACCCCAATGCATTAGTATTGGTGTCTATGAGAATTATACAATGTTTTCATGGAGCTCTGCCATAGCCAGGGTCTCCAAAGGAAGCTATCTGCAGCAGCCTCGGATTATTCAGAGAGATTAAGGCTGCCGCACACAACATCCAGCTTCCCCGATCACCGCTAGGGGGAGCAGTTGCGCACCCGGGAGCATGCGCCTCCCAAATGTGTATGATCAACAGTACTACTGCACTGATCCTCAGGTACCAACAGCCTGAGGAAGTACGTCGTGACATAACACCTCATTGGGGCTACTACTGCCCTCATTCTCTGCACCAGCTCCTCAGGGGGCTTGCTGCATAACATTGGCGTCACAAACAGGACTATTACCTTGTTGGAGGAAAATCAGTGGAAGCTACAGCCACATTGTGTTAACAGGACTCCATGTGGGTGTTTCACATTCACCAGCTCTTGGCACAAAGCCCCAGAAATGCTCCATTCATCGTGCTTCACGATGCACCATAGCATCAAAGCATTGCCCCTCCAGAGCGAGAAATCAGAGAGAACACCCAACAGAGGAGCAGACAAGACATGTCTGTCTGATGTTCCACTGAGTGTGGGAGTCCGTACCTTCAACTGGGCCCCCATTTATTATTTTACCAAGGCAAAAGGCTTTTGGGCCAAGAAAAAAAACCTGTGCCTTGAACAGAGCGTTTTCCCATCACCAGAAGCTGCTGTCTTGCTGAAGTGCTGGAGACCAAAGGCAGAAGAACCTGGCATGTACTCAAGATGGCGTGAAGGCTACCCAGCTCAGAAGACTCACTGCAGCCACTGTCTCTTCTGAGCGACATACCGGTATAAGTGGAGACAGATGAAGGCCCTTTTCTCCTTTCTGTTACTTGGTTCATCTCGCTCCTAGAGAGAGAGGCTACTGAGAGGCCACACTGTCACCTTGTCCACACAACTATCCTTAAAGCAGTGGGCCGCAGCTACCTAAGCCTGACCCCTTCGCTAGATCGATGCCACGGAGAGCCCCAGGGATTGCAGCATCTACCACAGACTGTCGCAGTGGCTTTACATATACCTGGCCCAGTCAGGTCCCCGATGGGGATTCAACCAGAGCTGATCATGCCGCCTGAACAGGTAAAGAGGAAAGATGGCCTCCTCCGATATTCTGCTGCCTCCAGTTATCGCCCTGAGAGCTGGGCACAATCTACTGGATTGAGGCATTCCTGTGTCCTGCCGGGGCAAAGCCTGCAGGATCTGAACCGGGAACTGAGTGGGCCCGATCAGCAGTGTTCCCTTGGCTGTAGACACTGACCCTGTAGTACCAGATTCCACCACAGAAGGCCACCAAAGGCCCATCCACTGAGTTCCTGCAGGAGGTACAGTCATCCAGCATGCCAACCATAAGGTGATAAGCCAGTGGCCATGAGTAGTGTACAGGCCTGAAGTTTATGACAAGCTTGAAGATCCAGGAGACCAATGAGCTTCAGAGGATGAGATACCTGGGACTGACCTTTGTTTTGTCTTTGTTTTATGGGCCCTATTTTGCCACCCTCATGTAATATGCCGTACAACACTCCCCTTTCATCACCAAGTTGCACCTGTTGTGCACTTCCCCATCCTTTCTCAGGTCCATGGTCCATCTTGCCTGAGATGGGGGTGTAACATTTAAGCCTTGCACCCGAGGAACAGATTTTGACCAGAGCTCCTTGCGCCCTTAATTTGTGCTTTTGGGACTTCTTGCATTAAGAGTCACAAAAGGGTTATCCACTCTTTTGTTTTTCAGCCATGTTCAAGCACTATTCCTTACACCAGGACTCAGACACACTAAGTGTCGGACTGGGGTACCTAGGGCCCACCAGTAAAATTTATTTTGGGGGCCCACAGTATGGATACATTCAAATATAATAAATAATCTAACAAGTTTTTTATATAAACATAGGCTGGTTGAGGTGCTGTACATTGAGTATATGTATGTAGTTCAATAAGTCTACAGTGTTATGTGCCACTGGTGCAAGGGGTGGGAGACTAAGGACCCATCTTGCTCAGGGGCCCACCGGGGGATTCCCCTGTACCCCTGGGCCAGTCTGAGCCTAGACACACTTGAGCTGTGCCATGCTCAGGAGCTGTGTTATTGGGACTCTTACTTAGAGTCACGGCCCCAAGAATATCCACACAATGTACACTCACTAGTGTTGGGCAAACATTCTCGGCCGAACACCATTTTGACTCGAGCATCGCGATGCTTGGCACATCGCAGTGTTTGGCCGAACACCACATGTGCTCGAGCGCGATGCTCGAGTCTCCTCTCCGCACGTTTGTTGGCTGCTGGTGACAGCGACATTACCTGCGCTACATCTCATATATAACGTTTGTGCATCCTAAATATCTGTGACATAAAGTGTAATTTTTTCTTAGTCACTGGTGACAGAGACATTACCTGCGCTACATCTCCTGTATAACCAAGAAAGTAATGTAGTAAACCGCGCTGGCTATCCAATGTAAATCTGCAGGCAGTGTGCTTAGACCAGGGTGAGTATACTAGTAACTTGCCTTACTGCCGATGGCTTATGGGGATTCCGTACGGAGCTTCCTGGTGTTAGTCTTCAGGGGTAGTGGTGACGGCTGTATCTTCAGGTTTCCTCTTGCAGACGCGCGCGGTCCCGGCCGGTGACTCGTGCGCGTGAGGGAAACCCAGGTTGGTAATCAGGGAGGACGCTGCTTCCGTGTGACGTCACACTGAGTACGGATACTCTCTTAGACCAAAAGACCTCTCCAACGCGTTTCGAAATTATCGAATTTCTTCATCAGGGATGAATTCTGGCCGATCTCTCGTAGAGTAAATAGGCGTCCGTCTCCATGGTTACCAGTTAACCTGTCACTCCCCACAACACTTTGTGACTACATGCAAAAATCTTTACTTTGGCGTCTCTGCTGTTGTAGTCAGATAGGGGCTTTAGAGGATAAAGTGATATGATATATTATATATATGAATGCGGTTTGATTGTATCTCCTGTATAACGTTTGCGCATCCTAAATATCTGTGACATTCAGTTTCATTTATTTGCGCATACACTTATAAAACCTGCGCTACTGTACGTGTGACATACTTGCAAGCATATATACCATTTAATATGCTCAAGGCGAGCAGTAAGGGACGGGGAAGTGGCAGTGCTGCTGATGGTGCACGCAGAGGCCGTGGCCCTGGGCGCGGTGAAACTGTACCTGCTGCCAGAGCACAAGAAACACACTCATCCACGATACCTAGCTTCATGTCCCAGTTTGCAGGGCAGCGCAGGACACCACTCTCGAAGTCACACCAGTGCGACCAAGTGGTCGGTTGGATTGCAGAAGATAATGCTTCCAGTCATTTAAGCACCACCCTGTCTTCCACAAAGTCAAGTCTCAGTAGCCAAGCGTCTGGTCAACAGAATCCTCACCCTGATCCTCCTTCCTCCCACCATGGAGAGTCTTGGCAAACAAGTGATCCCACACTCGGATATTCCGAGGAGCTCTTTTCAGCGCCATTCCTTGATTTTGGGCCTCTCGCCAAGCCCGCTTGAAGAGGGACATGAGGAGATCTTGTACACTGATTCCCAAACTCTTCAGCATCCACAGTCAGAAGAAGATGACGGTGGGGAATGGCAATTAGTGTTTCACAAGGTGGAGGATGATGATGAGACACAGTTGCCAATAAGTCAACGGCAATTAATGTCTCAAGAGGTTGATGATGAGGATGAGACACAGTTGTCAATAAGTGAGGTTCTTAGGTTCTTATTAGGTAAACAAATTAGGAGGATGATCAGAGTGAGGAAGTGGAAGAGGAGGTGGTGGACGATGAAATCACTGAACCAACCTAGGAAGGTGGCAAGCCGAGTGAGGACAGCAGTACAGAGGGGGAGGGATCCGCAGCACCGCAACAGGCTGGAAGAGGCAGTGGGGTGGCAAGAGGGAGAAGGCGGGCCACACCAAACAGGCCCGTAACTGTTCCCCCCTTGCGGCAATCTCCCTTGCCTAGGGGTAGGTGTTCCGCAGTCTGGTGCTTTTTTGAGGAAAGTGCGGACGATAAATGAATTGTCATTTGCAACCTGTGCCTTACCAAAATGAGCAGGGGCGTAAACACTAGCAACCTCACCACCACTAGCATGATCCACCACATGGTATCAAAGCACCCTAATAGGTGGGCCGAACGCCTGGGTCCACACTCAGTGTCTGCAGTTCACACCACTGCCTCCTCTTCCCCTGTGTTACGTGCTGGCCAATCCCCTGTCCAAGACGCAGGCCCGGATGCCTCCCAACCCTGCACCTGGACCTTCGCAAGCACCATGTCATGATCAGTGTGTGTGTGTGGGGGGGGGAACGACGACTCCACACTGAACACAAGAGGGAAGGGGAACCGTAACTGGGCCTGGAAACTAGGGAAGAAACAGGTAACCTCCTAGACAACCCTAATCCGGGCCCTGACTACCTATTAATATGAATAGACCTTGAAGGTAGGAATATTCATAAGCAGGATACCTAGGCTCTGATTTCCCTACAAGGACCTGGAATAAGTATAGGACCAGAGACAGCCCATTCCTCCCCAGATGGACGAATGGAAGTCTCTGTCTCAGGCCCAGATACAACAACAGGGAATATAACAAATACAAACAAACGCGACACTTAACTTCTGAAGAGATGGAAGAACAGGAACACCAGAGAGAATCTCACACCAGCTCAGCCAAACCCAAATGAAGCTATCAACCGCATAGTCAGAAGGGTGGGGTGAGACTATAAAGGGTAGAAGTGATGACCACTGAGCAACAGCTGAGAAAAGGGAAGTGGTCATTAACCCTATCAACACTGAATCAAGAGAAATCAAGGAGGCTGTTAGATTCCTCCACGCTAAGCGAATCGCCTTGATTTCCTGACATCAGTCACCTGAGGGACCATGACACACCATCAGCTAGCACATCCACTTCTGTGTCCCAGCGCAGCGTACAGATGTCCATACCCCAGGCCTTTGAACGAAAGCGCAATTACCCAGCCACCCACCCACAGGCCATAGCACTAAATGTGCACCTTTCCAAATTGCTGGCCCTGGAGATGTTGCCATTTAGGCTTGTGGACACTGAGGCTTTCCGCAGCCTGATGGCGGTGGCCATCCCGCGTTAAGCAGTCCCCAGCCGCCACTATTTTTCCCGGTGTACCGTCCTGCCTTACACCAGCATGTGTCCTGTAACATCACCCGTGCCCTGACCAACGCAGTTATTGGGAAGGTCCACTTAACGACTGACACATGGACAAGTTCTTTTGGCCAGGGACACTACATTTCCCTGACGGCACACTGGGTGAATGTTGTGGAGGCCGGGAGCCTGTCGTACCCTGGGATGGCACAGGTGCTACCGACGCCAAGGATTGCGGGCCCTATGTCAATTAGGGTTTCCGCCGCCACCTATGTTAGTGGCTCCAAACTCCACTTCTCCGCTCCTCCTCCACTTCCACCTCCGAATTATCTGCGTGCAGTACCAGTCAGTCATCAGTCGGTAGCTGGAAGCAGCGTAGCACTGCAGTGGGGAAGCGGCAACTAATTTTCTTAGGTGACAAACAGAAACAGCACACCGCCGCAGAGCTGTGGCAGGGTATAAGAGACC
This sequence comes from Bufo bufo, assembly GCF_905171765.1. NCBI lineage: Eukaryota > Metazoa > Chordata > Amphibia > Anura > Bufonidae > Bufo > Bufo bufo. The sequence continues at coordinate 771,420,784 of NC_053389.1, read as the reverse complement.
AGACTGAGCTGTGGCTCTCGCCACTCAACCTAGAACTAGGCATGGTTGTGTCTGATAATGTCCGTAACTTGGTGGCAGCTTTGGAGCTCGACAAGCTCACACACATACCATGCCTAGCCCACGTGTTCAACTTAGTGGTTCAGCGGTTTCTCAAAACCTACCCCAATTTGCCTGAGCTACTGGTGAAGATGCGCCGCGTGTGTGCCCATTTCCGAAAGTAATCTACAGCTGCCGCCGGTCTGGCAACGCTGCAGCAACACTTGCAATTGCCAGCTCACCGACTGTTGTGCGATGTGAGCATGTGCTGGAACTCCACGTTCCACATGTTGGCCAGGCTTTGTGAGCAGCAGAGGGCAGAAGTGGAATACCAGCTGCAACATGGTCATCGTCTTTCCAGTAAGCTTCCGCTCTTCACAAGCGATGAGTGGGCATGGATGTCTGACCTCTGTGAGTTTTTACCCAACTTTGAGGAATCAACACAGAAGGTGAGCAGCGATGCCGCTATTATCAGCGTAACATCCCACTTCTGTGTCTACTGAAACGCTCGCTGCTCACAATGAAGGCGGACGCTTTGCATGTGGAAGAGGTGGAAATGGGGGACACAGTACATAGGGTGATAGCCAGACCACCCTCAGTTCGTCTTCTCAGCGCAAATTGGATGATAATGAGGAGGAGGAGCAGGAGATGGTTGCCTCCGCTACAGAGGGTAGTACCCATAGCAGGTTTATTCCATCTGTTCAGCGTGGATGGGCCGAAGAGGATGAGGATAAGGAGATTGAGAGTCATCCTCCTGATGAGGACAGCAAAGTCTTGCCTGTTGGGACTCTGGCACACATGGCTGACTTTATGTTATGCTGCCTTTCCCGTGACGCTCGCATTATACGCATTTTGGCCAACACAGATTACTGGTTGTTCACCCTTCTCAACCCTTGCTACAAAGAGAACTCATCTCTCATTCCTGTGGTGGAGAGGACAAGCAAAATGGTGCAATACCAGAAGGTCCTTGTGGAAAAATTGCTCCAAAAATTTCCAGCTGACAACGCTGGCGGCAGAGTATGTAGTTCCTTGGGCAACCGAGGAGGGGAGGAGAACACACAGCAGTTCCAACAGAGGCAGGGCAACACTCTCCAAGGCCTGGGACAGTTTCATGACACCCTGCCAGCACCCTCACCCTGATGTGCGGCCTAGTGTCACAAGGAGAGAAAAGTTTTGGAAGATGGTGAAGGAGTTCATAGCAGACCGTGTCAGCGTCCTCAATGATCCCTCTGTGTCCTACAACTATTGGGTGTCCAAGCTGGACACGTGGCACAAACTGGCGCTCTACACCTTGGAGGTGCTGGTGCTCTGCCGCCAGCGTTTTGTCAGAGCGGGTATTTAGTGCTGCTGGGGGCATAATAACTGATAAGCGCATCCACCTGTCAACTGAAAATGCTGACAGGTTGACTCTTATCACAATGAACAAGGCCTGGATTGCCCCTGACTTCTCTACTCCACCAGAGGAAAGCGGCTGAACATAAAGGCACTTTAAATGTGTCTTTTATGGTGTATTGAATACACTGTATTCCCATGCACCCATTCCACCACAAAAAAGGGTATATGGTTCAATCTTCCTTTTCTCCTCCTCCTCCTCCATCATATCAACATGCTTATTAGGCTGTCCTCACTCCTAATGTTTTAGAGGGTCAGCTCAGCAGCAGACCCTCACCCCTAATGTTTTATAGGGTCACCAAAGGATATAAAGTTCGACCTTTTGAGATTGTGGTCCATGTTTCCGGGTCTGGTAACGGTTTGGTCTGATATAGTGGCTCGTAAGACCTGGAGGGAAGCACGCTCGGTGGAGCGCATTAATAAGGCCAGAGTGAAGGTGAATAGGGCAATTGGGAGGTTTATGGCGCGCAATGGGGCGATGGCGGTTAGGCATACTCATTTAGAGTCGGGGAGTGGAGGATTTTGGAGAGCGGATGGGGTTCATTTGAATGCTATGGGCATTGATTTGTGGGACCTGGGTTTGCAGGATGGAATCGAACGGGCTTTGCATTTGTGGAGGAACGCGCAGGCTTGAGGGAGGTGTTAGGGTTCAAGCTGCGCGTCGTTGGCGGTGGGAGATCCTAGAAGCTGGTGGTATATGACGGTATTGGAAATGGGAGGGCCTCAGTAGTGGGGCTGGATCTCATAGTTTCAGGCACTTGGTTGGTTCGGAGAGGCGTCCATCAGTTGGTTTCTCCGAGCTGGTGTTTTACGGCTGGAGGCAAGATGGAATTGCCATGTTGGCTTCTTATGGATGGTAACATTTTGAGGCTTCTACGATCTCCCTCGTCAGGGGTTAATGTTAATGTTATTGTTTTTTATGGATGTATTTATTTTATTAATAAAATGGCTGCTGTGGCCGATTTAATCCAAGCAGAGTGTGTGGTGTCTTATTGGGAAGGTATTGGGGGAGCAGAAAAAGTGAGGTTTATGGGGAGGCCCTGAGTAATTAACCAATAACCTATTCATGTTTAAGAAGGTCAGATCAGCAGCAGGTCCTCGCCCATAATGTTTTAGATGGTCAGCTGAGGAGCAGTCCCTCGCCCATAATGTTTTAGATGGTCAGCTGAGGAACAGGCCCTCGCCCATAATGTTTTAGAGGGTCACCAGCAGGCCCTCGCCCCTAATGTTTTTGAGGGTCACCAGCAGGCCATCAATCGTAATTTTTCAAGGCTGCGTATGATGCCCTCCTTTATGTGTAACAAAGGGTGTATTGGAGTTCCTTGTAATTTTCGGCAGCCCTTTCACTTAGTGCATTGGCTTTATGAGTGTAGGAGTCCCATTACCTGAACAATTGTACCACAATGTGAATGAGGCCCTCCATTATGTGATATACAGGTTGTATCGGAGTGCCTCTTCCTTGTAATGTTTGGCAGCACTTGCACTTTATATACAGGTAAATATACAGGAAAGAATGTTTCCTAAGAATTTTTCCTCTAAAACCAATTTTATCTTCGGTTTTGTGCGTATTATTGTCAGTCTGTAAAAGTGGCGTACTACTAGGACAACATCGTTCCCAGCAGGGACCTGGGAGTCCAAGATGCATCCAGACATCCTCCCCATGCTGTTCCCGAACCATTTTAGTGGTGTTTCCATCAATTTCTGACCTTTTCCTGTGAACCAGACACCTTCCTCTCTCTAGAGCAGGGGTTGCCTGGTTTAATGCTCGGGTTCTCCCATTGACTTCCATTGTGCTCGGGTGCTCGGTATCCCAAAGTGTTCTACTCAAGCACCCGAGCACTTTGGTGCTCGATCAACACTAGCTCTCACCATTGTGTTATTCCTATAGTCATTCCTGAATGGCACGACGACGTTTGGAGCATTGCTCATCCTAGGTCTGTAAATAAAGTGCAGATGCTTCTGTGGAGGTGAATTCTGCTATTTCTTGTGATGGAGCGCCCTCTAGTGAATGAGTTTTGAATAGCGGCATTCTTCACTATTGCTGTACATACTTGATATCAGGTATAAAGTTTATCAGGGGGCAAATAGCATATAAATCTTAAAGGGAGTTGTCTGGTGTAGAAAGCCCTTGTTCATACCCCCTATTAGTAAGTTCTGGGGTAATAGAGGGGGTCCTCTGTTCAGGATGCTCATCTATTGGTCAGCGTGGAGAGCAGTTACAAAGAGTCTCTCTCTAAAGGACCTGTCCTGTATTACACAAAGAACCCAGTAATTTGAATGGACTACGTGTAATTCTTCATTTCAGCTATGGTGGCGCTGCAAGGAAACTGAACACTTACTGCAAGTGCAGTGAGCCCCCGAGGAGCCCGTGCAGAGATTGGGAGTGGTGCACTCACACTCTACGTTAGTATGTATTTGGAGTGTGGGAGGAACAGCTTTGAACATCATTTTACCATTTATATATAGACATATTAGTCAGAGCTGAAGCCATAATTGAGATGGCCATTTTCAGAAACAGTCAGCAAGCTTGTGGCCAGACAATCCATAACTGCAGTACTCCAGACCTGAGGTTATCTGCAATTGTTTAATGTTATGCAGTGTATTGTATTGTTATATACACCAGTAATGAGGAGGTCATGTAATTGAGCAAAATAAATTACAGGTAACACATTTGTACTCTTTGTTGCTCTCTCTTTATACATTACAGTGTATATACAGTTTCTCACAAAAGTAAGTACACCCTCACATTTGTCAGGTCACAAACCAGGTCAAATCCAGACTGCAGGTGACTTGGGGTGGGTTCATGAGTTGAACAAGTTCTTCAATAGGTTTGGCCAGATACCCACCCCTCCCCTGACCCATTCCCCCATGCTGCTACAAACACCCCTTTCCTATCTTCTTCCCCCACCACTACCATCACTGCCTGTTCACCTCTTAGCAACCTACCACCACTCTCCCCCTCTACACCAGAGGACTCCATCGTTCACCCCCCTCCCCACATGCCCACCTTGTCCTTCAACACACTCCAGGTGAGGAAGGAATTACAGAAAATCAAGGTGCGTAAAGCTGCAGGACCAGACGGCATCAGCTCCAGGCTCCTGAAGTGCTGCTCGGACCAACTGTGTGGCATCATGGGTCACATGTTCAACATGAGCCTGAGGCGTGGAAGACCTCCTGTGTGGTACCAGTGCCAAAGACCTCCCACCCAAAAGACCTCAGCAGCTACAGGCCGGTAGCTCTGAGCTCACACTTGATGAAGACCCTCCAGAGGCTGGTTCTCAACCATCTTCGCCCCCTGGTGAGGTCTTCATTGGATCCACTGCAGTTTGCCTACCAGCCTGGCATCAGGGTGGATGATGCCATCATCTACCTCCTACACTGAGCTCTAACTCACCTGGCGAGGCCTGGAAGCACTGTGAGGATCATGTATTTTTTATTTCTCTAGTGTTTTTAACACCATCCAACCTGGACTTCTGAGGGACAAGCTGGAGATGGCAGGAGTTGACCACCACATGTCACATTGGATACTTGACTACCTCACAGAACGCCCACAGTTTGCTAGATCTCAGGGTTGTGTCTCTGACAAGCTGTTCTGCAGTACGGGGGCACCACAGGGAACAGTGCTGGCACCGTTCCTCTTCACCCTCTACAATGTAGACTTCTCCATCAACTCAAAAAAGCCAGTGGAGATAATATATCCAAATTCATATCAACTTTATTATATATTAAATAATGTAGAAAAAAGGCAAGATGGAAAAAAGTATACAGAGAAGCGAAGGGCATATATTCTACTGGACTGTCATGTATCCCCACAAGGCTGATAAGCACTTACCGGGTACCAGATCAAATGCTGTGTCTTCACAAACACCCAATATATGTAACACAGAGATGATGTATAATATAAGCGCCCCAATGGGGGATTATGTAACGTGATACAATTATATTAGGGAATATTCCCAGGATGTTAGTGAGATCCACAGCCTACGTCCTTGGTAACCATACACAACGTGTATATAACGAGCGTGGTAACAGTGTATCCACAGCCTAGTCTACAGGGAGTGCAGAATTATTAGGCAAGTTGTATTTTTGAGGATTAATTTTATTATTGAACAACAACCATGTTCTCAATGAACCCAAAAAACTCATTAATATCAAAGCTGAATATTTTTGGAAGTAGTTTTTAGTTTGTTTTTAGTTTTAGCTATTTTAGGGGGATATCTGTGTGTGCAGGTGACTATTACTGTGCATAATTATTAGGCAACTTAACAAAAAACAAATATATACCCATTTCAATGATTTATTTTTACCAGTGAAACCAATATAACATCTCAACATTCACAAATATACATTTCTGACATTCAAAAACAAAACAAAAACAAATCAGTGACCAATATAGCCACCTTTCTTTGCAAGGACACTCAAAAGCCTGCCATCCATGGATTCTGTCAGTGTTTTGATCTGTTCACCATCAACATTGCATGCAGCAGCAACCACAGCCTCCCAGACACTGTTCAGAGAGGTGTACTGTTTTCCCTCCTTGTAAATCTCACATTTGATGATAGACCACAGGTTCTCAATGGGGTTCAGATCAGGTGAACAAGGAGGCCATGTCATTAGATTTTCTTCTTTTATACCCTTTCTTGCCAGCCACGCTGTGGAGTACTTGGATGCATGTGATGGAGCATTGTCCTGCATGAAAATCATGTTTTTCTTGAAGGATGCAGACTTCTTCCTGTACCACTGCTTGAAGAAGGTGTCTTCCAGAAACTGGCAGTAGGACTGGGAGTTAAGCTTGACTCCATCCTCAACCCGAAAAGGCCCCACAAGCTCATCTTTGATGATACCAGCCCAAACCAGTACTCCACCTCCACCTTGCTGGCGTCTGAGTCGGACTGGAGCTCTCTGCCCTTTACCAATCCAGCCACGGGCCCATCCATCTGGCCCATCAAGACTCACTCTCATTTCATCAGTCCATAAAACCTTAGAAAAATCAGTCTTGAGATATTTCTTGGCCCAGTCTTGACGTTTCAGCTTGTGTGTCTTGTTCAGTGGTGGTCGTCTTTCAGCCTTTCTTACCTTGGCCATGTCTCTGAGTATTGCACACCTTGTGCTTTTGGGCACTCCAGTGATGTTGCAGCTCTGAAATATGGCCAAACTGGTGGCAAGTGGCATCTTGGCAGCTGCACGCTTGACTTTTCTCAGTTCATGGGCAGTTATTTTGCGCCTTGGTTTTTCCACACGCTTCTTGCAACCCTGTTGACTATTTTGAATGAAACGCTTGATTGTTCGATGATCACGCTTCAGAAGCTTTGCAATTTTAAGAGTGCTGCATCCCTCTGCAAGATATCTCACTATTTTTGACTTTTCTGAGCCTGTCAAGTCCTTCTTTTGACCCATTTTGCCAAAGGAAATTGGAGCTACTATCACCTGTTGTATGATAAAGGCACACATTTGTGCCGAAACGCGCGTCACGTATGGGTGACGAATAAAGAAGTTTTCTACTCTGCAAAGAAATTACGGAGTGCCGGTCTCGTTATTATATGTCTGTAAGGATCCGACCTATTGACCGTGCACCCGGACTTTAAAGTAAGCACAGTGCTGTCCATTTCTTTTGATTCAGTGTATATAATAGTGTCTTATTAGACACACCTGACCCGGGACGTACTGTCACGGGGTTCCGAAGGTGCACTCGGTCCCCCATTGCCCGCAGAACTGTTGCTTAGCTTTTGGAATGAGGTTCTGTGTTTGACCTCATTCCCAGGGCGGCTTTACTAGCTGGGTGGCTCCCTGCTCCTAGTCTGCCTTGAGCGCCGAGCTGATCACTCGGTGCTCGACTGGTTGGTCTGTCGGTCATGTGACGCTGGCCACGTCACATGACCCTCACTCCCCACTATAAATACAGGCAGCCTGCTGGCTACAGGTTGCCTGTTAATTTCTAGGTTCCTGGCTATTTGTTGGACTGCTGAATACTTACCTGATCCTGATCCTGTTCCCTGACCATCCTTTTGCCTGCTCCTCCTGTACTGCGCTTCCGTCCTGGTATTGTGACCTCGGCTCCCACCTGACTACTCTCTTAGGACTCCTCTTGTACTTCTCTGCTCTCCTGGTATTTATGACCCTGGCTTCTCCTGACAATTCTCTGCTTGCTCCATTTGTACTTTGCAGCTTTCCTGGTATTGACTCGGTCCGTTCACGTCCTGTTGTTGTCTGTCTGTCATCCCTGCACTTACTCCAAGTTAGGGATTGCCGTCCAGTTGTCCCCTGTCATTAGGACTCGCGAGGCAAGTAGGCAGGGCCAGGGGTAAGGGTGGAGCGCAGTGGTCACTTCCCTCCCCCCTGTGTGTGTGTGTGTACGCGACCGTTACAGATTAACAGGCCCAATAACCACTGTATTATGAATCCTCTGGTGACCCTGACTGACCATGTCTCTAATCTGACGCAGAGGGTGCAGGAGTTAGGGGAAAAACTCAGTTCTTTTGAGTTAGGGCAAGGTTCTTCCACTCCTCAGGCCTCCAGTCCGCATTTTGAGCCCCAGATTAAGCTCCCAGAACCCTTTTCTGGAGACCGGAGGAAGTTTCTCTCTTTTAAGGAGAGTTGCAAACTTTACTTCCGTTTGCGCCCCGTGTCCTCTGGCCCCGAGAGTCAATGCGTGGGCATTATCATTTCCTGATTACAGGGTGATCCCCAGGACTGGGCGTTCTTTTTACCTGCTGGCACCAGTTGTTTATATTCTGTGGAGGGGTTCTTTCAGGCCTTGGGTAACCTCTATGATGAACCAGACAGGGCTCTAGTAGCCGAGACGGCTCTAAAGGCACTGGTTCAGGGCAATTTACCAGCGGAGGATTATTGCACCCAATTCAGAAGGTGGTGTGTCCCCTCAGGATGGAACGAGCCGGCCCTGAAGAGTCAGTTCAGGTCAGGTCTGTCTGATAAATTAAAGGATCTTCTGGTCAGTTATCAACTTCCAGAGACCTTAGAGGAGATGATGACCCTTGTTGTCCGACTTGACCGACGGGTTAGAGAGAGACGACAGGAACAACAGTTCTCTTCCCAGATGGTGGTCCAGCCAGAGGCCTATCCCAAAGACAATGCTGAGGTCTCCACCGAGGAACCCATGCAGGTTGGCATGACCCGAGGGAATCTTCGCCGCAGACGTGGAGAATGCTTTTACTGTGGAGATCCTGACCATTGGATCAACCAGTGTCCTAAGAAGGTCCTCTCTGTCAAGTCTCCTAAGACAAGGCAACCTAAAGACCAGGTACACCCTGAATTTTCTAAATGTAAGCTTTCGGTACCCATTACGATTTCTCTGGGAGTAGATAAATGGCCGGGTAAGGCCTTTATTGATTCTGGCTCAGCGGCTAGCTTTATTGACTCTGAGGATGCTGTAAGATTGGGTATTCCTATGTTTGCCTTACCAACTCCTATCCATGTCATGGCTATTGATGCTACTCCTCTTATTGGTGGTACGGTGAGCTTATGTACATCGGAGATTTCTCTGACCGTGGGTGTGTGCCACTCGGAGAGATGTTCGCTTCTGGTCCTGGAGAACCTACCTGCTGAGGTGGTACTAGGGTTGCCTTGGCTCCGACTACATAACCCCACTATAGATTGGTCCAATGGGGAGTTGGTGAGATGGGGGCCTAAGTGTGACTCGTGCTTGTCCGTGGTACAGGCTGGGGTCTCAGTAAAGTCTGATACTTTACCCTCTGTTGTTAGACAATATTCTGATGTATTCTCATCACCAACCCCGGAGGTTCTACCCCCCATAGACCTTATGATTGTACCATAGAGCTAGTAGAGGGGGCCAAGTTTCCTAAAGGACGAATTTATAATCTTTCTATGCCCGAACGCAAGGCCATGGAAGATTATATTGAGGAGAGCCTTGGTAAAGGGCATATTAGACCTTCTGTCTCTCCTAAGGGGGCGGGGTTTTTCTTCGTTAAGAAAAAAGATGGTGGTCTTAGGCCATGTATCGATTACCGGAGATTAAATAAAATCACTGTCCAGAATAGATACTCCCTCCTATTGATTCCGGATTTATTTAACCAGGTTCTGAGGGCAACCTGGTTTTCCAAGATTGACCTGAAAGGGGCATACAATCTAATCCGAATCAAGGAGGGAGACGAATGGAAGACGGCGTTCAATACTCCGGTAGGACACTTTGAATATCAAGTGATGCCTTTTGGACTCAGCAATGCCCCAGCTGTGTTCCAAAACTTCATGAATGACATTCTTAGGGAGTACTTAGGTAAATTTGTTATTGTCTATCTTGACGACATTTTGATATTCTCTCCTGACTTCGAATCCCATGTGTCTCATGTTAAACAAGTATTAGAGGTGTTGAGGGAGAATCAGCTATCCGCTAAACAAGAGAAATGTGTCTTTGGTGTACAGGAGATTCTGTTTCTAGGGCATGTTCTGACTCCTCACGCCTTAAAGATGGATCCTGGTAAGGTACTAGCAATTAAGGAATGGGTAAGACCTTCATCCTTAAAGGCCTTACAACGGTTCTTAGGTTTCGCCAATTACTATCGTAAATTTATTATGAATTTTTCCGTAATTGCTAAACCGTTGACCGACCTTACTAAGAAAGGGTGGCGGATTTAGAGAATTGGTCTACTGAGGCCATTTCTTCATTTGAAAAATTAAAAAAGGCATTTAGTAGCGCTCCCATTCTGATCCAGCCTGATCAGGAGAAACCTTTTATTGTGGAGGTGGATGCGTCCGAGGACGGCGTAGGAGCAGTCCTTTCACAAGGTCCTGCTAGCCTCACTAATCTGAGACCATGTGCCTTCTTCTCCAGGAAATTCTCTCCCACGGAGAGAAACTACGACATAGGGAATAGGGAGCTGCTGGCCATTAAATGGGCATTTGAGGAGTGGAGGCATTTCCTGGAGGGGGCAAGACATTGTGTAACTGTTGTCACTGACCATAAAAACCTTATGTTTCTCGAGTCTGCTAAGAGGTTGAATCCCCGTCAAGCCAGATGGGCTCTGTTTTTTACTCGTTTTGATTTTTCCATCACGTTCAGGCCGGGAAGTAAAAATGTGAAGGCGGACGCATTATCTCGGAGCTTCCAGGCTTTTCAACCTACTGAGGTACCACCTGAATCCATCCTACCAGCAAAAATCTTCTTAGCAGCTGTTACCCAGGATATCTCGGCTCGCATTAGGTCTGAACAACATCTGGCACCGGTATTCACCCCAACAGATAAGTTGTTTGTTCCAGTACAATTTCGTCTCCAGCTGTTAAGTGAGTGTCACGATTCTGCCTTTTGTGGACATCCGGGTGTTGAGGGCACTAAGGATCTGGTTTCTAGATCTTATTGGTGGCCCACTCTAACTAGGGATGTCAAGTCCTGCGTGTCAGCCTGTGAGGTTTGTGCCAGGTCCAAGACACCTAGGACTCGCCCTGCTGGTAACCTACGACCCCTACCCATTCCCAGTAGACCCTGGTCCCATATCTCGATGGACTTTATAACTGACCTACCGCTGGCGGAGGGTAAGACTGTGGTTTGGGTAGTGGTCGATAGGTTTAGCAAGATGGTTCATTTCATTCCCCTGTCTAAACTTCCAAATGCTAAAACCCTGGCGTCTATTTTTGTGAGAGAGATTGTTCGTTTACATGGCATCCCGGAAAATATTGTTTCTGACAGGGGTGTGCAGTTTGTGTCCAAATTCTGGAGGGCCTTCTGTCAAAGATGTAAAATTTCATTGTCTTTTTCTTCCGCCTACCATCCTGAGAGTAATGGGCAGACTGAACGCCTTAATCAGTCTGTGGAACAATTCTTGAGGTTGTATGTTGCTGATGACCAGCAATTATGGGTCAAATTCCTTCCGTTGGCTGAATTTGCTTTGAATAACCGTGTCAATTCTTCTGCTGGGGTCTCCCCTTTCTTTTGTAACCATGGTTTTCATCCCCGTTTTCATTCTGGGTCGTCCGTCTCCTCCTCTAACCCTGAAGCGGATAAACTCTCCTCCGAACTGTGCACAGTTTGGGCCCGGGTTCAATCGAACCTAGAAAAGGCTCAATGTTCTCAAAAACTCAAGGCCGATAGGAGACGTTCAAGGGGGGTAAACTTTCAGGTTGGGGATAAAGTATGGTTGTCCTCCAAGAATCTATCTCTCAAGGTAACTTCTAAAAAATTTGCTCCTCGTTTTATTGGACCATATAAGATCACGGAAGTGATTAACCCGGTATCTTTTAGGTTGGAGCTGCCTGAGTCATTCCACATTCATAATGTGTTCCATAAATCTCTGCTTAAAAAATATTTTGAACCGGTAGTACCATCAAAAGCCTCGCCTCCGCCGGTTCTTGTTAATGATGCTGTCGAGTATGTGGTGTCTAAAATAGTGGATGTCAGGAAGGTGCGTAATTCCTTGCAGTACCTGATTCACTGGAAGGGGTATGGACCTGAAGAGAGATCTTGGGTACCTGCCAGGGAGGTTCATGCTCCTAGACTTGTTCGTAAATTTCATTTAGAACACCCTGAAAAGCCATCGCCTGAAGTCTTGGGTCCGGTGGCCCCTCGTAAAAGGGGGGGTACTGTCACGGGGTTCCGAAGGTGCACTCGGTCCCCCATTGCCCGCAGAACTGTTGCTTAGCTTTTGGAATGAGGTTCTGTGTTTGACCTCATTCCCAGGGTGGCTTTACTAGCTGGGTGGCTCCCTGCTCCTAGTCTGCCTTGAGCGCCGAGCTGATCACTCGGTGCTCGACTGGTTGGTCTGTCGGTCATGTGACGCTGGCCACGTCACATGACCCTCACTCCCCACTATAAATACAGGCAGCCTGCTGGCTACAGGTTGCCTGTTAATTTCTAGGTTCCTGGCTATTTGTTGGACTGCTGAATACTTACCTGATCCTGATCCTGTTCCCTGACCATCCTTTTGCCTGCTCCTCCTGTACTGCGCTTCCGTCCTGGTATTGTGACCTCGGCTCCCACCTGACTACTCTCTTAGGACTCCTCTTGTACTTCTCTGCTCTCCTGGTATTTATGACCCGGCTTCTCCTGACAATTCTCTGCTTGCTCCATTTGTACTTTGCAGCTTTCCTGGTATTGACTCGGTCCGTTCACGTCCTGTTGTTTGTCTGTCTGTCATCCCTGCACTTACTCCAAGTTAGGGATTGCCGTCCAGTTGTCCCCTGTCATTAGGACTCGCGAGGCAAGTAGGCAGGGCCAGGGGTAAGGGTGGAGCGCAGTGGTCACTTCCCTCCCCCCTGTGTGTGTGTGTGCGCGACCGTTACACGTACCTGAAGACATGACCAAGCCCAAAGACATAATAATAGCCCTAAGCGCAAGACCTCGACGCGCGTTTCACCTCAGCGGCTTCGTCAGGAGGTATGAGAATATGAAATAGCAGGGTATATATACTGGTAACATTAGTGGGTAAAGTACCTGAATTGCGGACACCTGAGCTGCAACCCAGTGGGCGCGACACCACCATGATGTACGGCTCCATCTCCCAGCGCGTCCACGCCAACGCACTGCGCATGCGCAGCGTCTAGTGACGTAATGGAGCAAGTCGAGATGGAGCCGGGCAGCGCATGCGTGGAATCGCGACCCAGTGGAACGCATGTCACCCGCAAACTCCAGGCCATTGGTGGAACGACTCCTATTGGCATAACAGCTATAGCTACATCTCAGGGGTTGCCGATACAGCATACTCAATGCCACTGTATAACAATAATCCATATTAGGCCCACATTTTACACTATTAAATAAGGCCAACTAACCAGAACGTATTGAAATCACCATACTTATCAGTATATAAGGGAATAGAAATAGCAAAACTTATTATGCAATCTATCCATCTAAAAGTTATCTAGAAGTGACAGTGCATATATCAACATGATTGCTGTATCCAATCAGGGCATCACAAGTGTATTGAAAAAATTAATTCATTATTACACATAATTTAGTTATACATTATATTACATGATTTTGTTATACTGATCAACACTTAAGATACAGAAGTGATAGTGTAACACATAATAAGAATTAAAGAAAGATAATAAAAAATAAAAAAAATTAAGAATTATACATAAAAATTGTGATTTATATAACGTAATCCGGGGGGCGGAGCTAACCAATGGCCGGGTAAGACGTGCTTTACCTCGGCTCCCGACCGACTCCAACTTTACAGCCTGACAGGACACCACCCGCTTCGCTGACCACATGACAGGTCGCAGGAGGAGACCCTCATCGACGCCCGCTCCGACACGCCGCAAAACGGGAGCGATTTCCCGCTTCTTCGTTCCCTCCAGCCAGACAGACGCTGACCGAGGGGAAGACAATTCTCCCAAGATGGCGGCGAGACAGGTCAGAGCGGCGTCCCCCACGCACCATGAAGACTCAGGCCCACAAGCCCCAGAGTCACCACAGCAGCTGGGGGGTACACCTACCGGTTCGCCGGCATCCTATGCTGCGGCAGCAAGCTCCGGCTCGTCGGCGGCTTCATCCCCGCCATACACAGGGTCGTCCCCAGCAGCACCTCAGGGACATTCTTCTAGGGGCCGCTGCTCCCAGACCTCGATCTTGGGGTCAGGGGCATCCATAACCCCACAGAGAGAAGATGAGGACTGGGACTGGAAGGTTCACCTCAAATCCCTCCCCACCAGGCATGAAATAGATGCCTTATTTTCCAGGCTGGAAACTTCTCATAAAAGAGATATGGAGGCCTTGCAGCAGGATTTAAAGCAGGTGGGTCAGAGGGTGGAGGAGGCAGAATCCATGCAGGAGCAAGTACTGGGGGTCCTGGAGTCACACCAACAAGTCATCCAGACACACTCTGCTCAGATCCAAGATATCATCACACATCTAGACGATATTGAAAATAGAAATAGGAGGAATAACCTACGCATTAGGGGCCTTCCTGAAGATATTTTACCACAAGATCTTGAGAAATGGGCCACTTCCTTCTTCAATACATTGATGTCCAGAGAACCAGGACAATCTCTTGAAATAGATCGTATCCACAGAGCCCTTGGTCCTAAACTAAGCGATCCTAATCGCCCCAGAGATGTCATATGCCGTATACATTTCTTTAAAGATAAAGAGGCCATCTTGAAAGCTGCCAGATCTGCAAGCAAAATCATGCATGCTGATAAAGAAGTCATCATTCTACAGGATCTAGCCAGGCGTACCCTGCAGCTACGCAAAGCACTGAAACCGTTACTGACAGCACTCAAAGCCAAGGACATTCCTTACAGATGGGGATATCCATTTCAATTGTCAGCTACTAAAGAAGGGAGGTCAGCTGTTTTCAGATCCCTTGATGACCTCGCCAACCTCTGTGCAGCGTTTGATATCCCGCTGATGGAGTTGCCGGATTGGCCTAGTCCGAAGCAACCCATTCCCATCCCACAGAGGGAAAGATGGCAGACGACCTCACCTAAGCAGAAGAGGACCCCTAGACGTGAGCCTAACCCTAACGATTGACTGTTGGGACATTCTCGCTCACCCACCTGAGGGGATTCACACCCTCCTGTTGCCTTTATTGTTCTATACTGTTATAGAAATTATGTGCATATCATTTTCTTATGTATGGGTCTCTTAGACCTATACACACACCTGTCCTGTTATATATTCAGCAAATGTTATTTCTGCGTTATTATAAGTTGGAGTCCAGTAAGGAGACGGTTGGTCCTTGCTTTCTCCCCACCCCACTTAGGGACCGCAGCACACACCGCTGCGAAAGACCTCAGTCGTCACCTAGCACCCTTGAAACCGACGATGTTGGTTCTTCCAAATAAGATTTATATGCTTTATATATGCACTGCTCTGTGTTTAATTGTTCCCCTTGTTGTCTTCCCTCCCTCATGTGTCCTCCCCCATACTCTTACTACATTGCAGATAGTACTGACAGAATATAGGAGATTATGCTTCCCTCTCACTAATATTCCTCAAAATGGCACCCATATCGTTTTGCACTTTTAATGTCAGGGGTTTCAATAAACCCGAGAAACGGAGTCAGATCCTATACAACCTCCATAAGAAGAGAGTTATGATTGCTATGATACAGGAGACTCACTTTAAAGCAGGCGCCGTTCCCAAATATGCCAACCGTTATTATCAGAATTGGTTTCATGGTCCTAATCCCACTAGCAGATCAGGGGGAGTCTCTATAGGACTCCACAAATCATTTAGCTATACAGTTTTATCCTCTGAGATAGACCTAAAGGGCAGGTTTGTTTTCATTAAGCTCTCTGTGGATCATTCTGTTATAACTATAGCTAATGTCTATTTTCCTAACCAGGGACAAACAACTTTTGGATCCAAGATCCTGAAAAAACTATCCAAATTTGCAGATGGTTCCCCGATCATACTTGGAGGCGATTTTAACCTGGTGATGGACCCACTGCTGGATTCCTCATCTGGTAAGTCCTCGATCTCCCCGAGTTCTCTGCGCAGTTTTAAATCCGAGCTCATGGCACTTCGCCTGGTGGATCTATGGCGCATTTTGCATCCAGGTGTCAGGGATTATAGCTTCCACTCTCCAATCCATAATAGCTATGGTAGACTCGACCACATCTTTATATCTCAACAACTGCTGGACTCTGGGCCTAAATGCTCTATTGACACTCGCCTGTGGTCTGATCATGCACCGGTGTGTGGCATTATTTCCTCCCAACCTTCTTACACCCGGCCCTTCTCATGGAGACTGAATGATAACCTGCTATCAGATGTAGCCTGCCTAGCAGACATCAGGAAGGCTATTACCAACTTTACTAATGATCATCTAACGGATTTGACCGCCCCCCCTATTAAATGGGAGGCCCTCAAATGCGTGCTTAGAGGGGTGTTTATTTCACATGGCTCCAGACTGAAGAAGGAACGCTCCCATAAATTGAAATCTCTTCTATCTGACCTTGCCATAAAAGAAAACCTAAACAAAAATTCCCCTACTGACACCTTAAAATCAGACATTTCTCTAGTTCAACATCAAATATTGCAGATCCTAGACCAAAAATCATTATGTTTTAGGGATAAAATTAGACACGGGTTCTTTGAGTATGGTAATAAATGTGGAAGTTGGCTAGCTAGGGCCTTACATCCCCGAACTGCTCTGACTCACGTGCCATCAATCAATACAGGTACTGGAAGCTCTGTACACAACCCAGTAGATATCACAGCGGAATTTCAATCCTATTATGCATCCTTATATAATTTACCAGCATCCGCTCTCTCACGAGAACCCCTTAGTGATGAAACTCGTGAATACATAACCCAATTTGGCCCTACGCCTATATCTGACGAGGATACAGCCACGTTGGAAGATGATTTCACCCTCCCTGAGCTAGAGTCAGTGATCAAGAACCTGAAGAATGGGAAATCCCCAGGCCCTGATGGATTGACCTCACGGTTCTATAATATTTTCCGAGAAGATCTTACACCCCTATTGGTTGATACCTTTAATTCCATCGCACCAGATTGTCCATTTACACGACAGGCACTCCAGGCACATATCACAGTCATCCCCAAACCAGGCAGGGACCCAGCGTCATGCTCTAATTACAGGCCTATCTCCTTGCTCAACGTGGACCTCAAAATGTATGCCAAGCTTCTGGCCCTGAGGCTCCATCCCCACATTCCAGGTTGTATACACAAAGAGCAAGTAGGATTTGTACCTAGACGAGAAGCCCGAGATAATACACTTAAAACGCTAGGGCTGATAGCGAGAGCACAACAAACCAAAATCCCACTATGCCTTCTCGCTGTAGATGCTGAGAAGGCGTTTGATAGGGTGAGCTGGCGGTTCTTAGAGGAGACCCTACGCCACGTTGGCCTAGGAGACAAAATGATCTATAGGATATTAGCTCTTTATTCCTCCCCTTCAGCCTGTGTTCGTGTTAATGGACTTCTTTCTGCCCCTTTTGAGATCCGGAATGGAACACGTCAAGGGTGCCCCTTGTCCCCCTTTTTATACACCCTTGTGATGGAATCCCTGGCTAATGCTCTTCGGGCAAACCCTTCCATTTCGGGTCTCAGGCTGGGCAATAAAGAGCACAAACTGTCCCTGTTCGCAGACGACCTGCTTATTTACTTAACTTCTCCCAGGATTGGCCTGCCCTCGATTCTTCGTGAATTTGATCTTTTTGGACGCCTTAGTAACTTTAAAGTCAATGTGCAGAAATCAGAGATTTTGAACATAAACATGCCCCAACGGGAAGCAGATTCCTTAAGGGACTCTTTCTCCTTTAAGTGGACCTCCCAACATATTAAATATTTAGGAGTACATATCCCAGCCAACTTGACACATGTTTTTAAACTTAACTATCTACCTTTGCTTAGAGCTATTGAATCCAGTTTCCATAAATGGACTTCACTCCAGATTTCTTGGTTTGGGAGGATTAATGTGGTGAAAATGGACATTTTACCGCGTCTTCTATACTTGTTTCAGACGATCCCATGTAAAATCCCTTTAACCTATTTTGCTAAGATCAGGAGAATGGTATCGGTTTTTGTATGGAAAGCACCTAGAGCTAGACTAAGTTATAGCTTAATATCTCGTTCTAAAGCTCGGGGGGGTACGGGACTACCAAATTTTAGCTCATACTATAAAGCGACAATCATGAATTGTGTGCTTGATCTATGTCACAACCGCTCTACTAAACTATGGGTAGAAATTGAGCATGAAATGGCTCCACATTTAGCCACTGGAATCTTTTGGTTGTCCCCTACCTCCTTGAATTCATTATATAGTTCGCAATCCCCGATGCTTCTATATTCCTTGGCTAGGTCCTGGGCTAAATTTGCGGTTAAACTTGGCCTTATACATTCTCCTGGTCCTCTCACGACACTCACGGGTCATACAGATCTCCCCACAGGCTTGAGTCAACTCCCAGCTTTAGGAGACCATAATAGACAACCAATCAAATTAATAGACATTTATAAACAGAATGGTTTACTCCCTTTGGAGGATCTTTCCCACATTATTCCTGCAGGCCCTGGGCGTTGGCTCCTCTACTTTCAGTTGCGAAGCTTCATTAAATCCCTGATACCTGGATCGCGGTCATGTCCCCCCTTAACTGAATTTGAAAAGATGTGCACAGCGAGGTCAGCTCCTGATCATGCTATTTCTCATTTATATGCCATGTTGAACTCTGGGGAGAAAGAGGACTCTTCCACAGATACCCAGGGAACTAAACTCAAATTCATGTCTGATTGGGAATCGGAACTGGGAGCCACCTTCTCTGTAGACCAATGGTCCAGATCTCTCCTCTTCACTCACAAATTAACGGTGTCTTGTAATTTACAGGAACTCAACTATAAAATCCTTAGCAGATGGTATAGGACCCCAGTGCGATTACACCAATTTTATCCTCAGGTATCTGATGCATGTTGGAGATGTCTTAATGCAAGGGGATCCATGACTCATATTTGGTGGGACTGCCCGGGTGTAGCCCCACTGTGGCAGGAGATCTTTGACTTATATAATTTCTTGTACAAAGCGACTATTACACCCTCACCTGCGTTAGCTCTTCTATCCATGTTCTCAGGGCGGATCTCACAGATTAAGAAGGGAGCCCTCCGATTATTTATCCTAGCTATGAGACAGATAATTCCCCGTCAATGGAGGTCTACAGAGAGTCTTTTGAGAGTGACCTGGTCTAACGCCCTGGATTCACTAGTTCATATGGAAGAACTAGGCGCTAGGGACTCAGGATCTGCTACAGCCTTTTGGGGGACTTGGGACCCATGGAATCAATTTCGTACCTCCACATCTTTCCATGATTGGTTGACAACAGGTATTGTCCCCGATAATAGCTCCTAAACACTACACTAAGTAGAATCTCCTATCCTATCCTATACACTCCCCCCCCCCCCCCCCCCCCCTTCCTTTTGTATAAGTCTTGTTTTGGTCTGTCACGTCTTGTGATGTCTCCCCGGTCTTATGTGGTTATTAGTCTGGAAGTTAGAGAATAAATGCCGTGTAAGCTCTTCTAATTCTAGAAATTGTGTTCCGTAAGACTAATTATTGAATGTAATACTACCTCAGACTTATTGGTATGTTCAATTCTTGACCTTGCACTTTTCTGTTTTGTATACTCATTGGATGTATTTATACATTATTCAATTATACGATTTAATAAAATAATGATTGAACCGTATATAACGTAATCCATATTAAAAGGCATTGCATAATTCATAATATAATTCATAATATACCGGGTCTCATGGACCCAAGCAAGTGAGCTCAGTACATAATAATATAAAATGCATACAGAGTCAAATGTGGGACACGAGTTCCAGAGGTGATCCTGCATGTGTCAGACAGTTGGGGTAGTGGCCGGTCCCTAATGGGAACTAGGACAAAACCTCAACCAAATATTTACTCATGCAGTCACCTGTGGCACTCATGACCCATCCCCTATAAAAGTCATGATTGACCCACAAGTCACCATCCATCATGTCTATATGACGGTGACCTACTAATATGTACAAGTAGGTCTCTCCCTAGATGATTCTATATCCGAGGGTAAAACTACAATCCCCCAAAGAAAAATGGGTGAAGAGACCCATCCCGTCTAGGCAATCATTATTATCATACGTCCACATATATGTGTTCTTATCGATTCCAGATCTTCTTCGAGTCATCTTCCCATGGCCACTTATTGAATCCATTTCCACCTTATCCCACGTAAGGAAATAGAATGATAGTCTCAAAAAAAGAAAGAAGCAAAATTATTAGTAAAGAATAAAAAATAATACATCTTAAAAATACTATACCCTGCAGTTAAAATTCGAGCTATTCTTATAGGAAGGAGGAGAAGCGATTGGACTCATTGAGACCGTACGAGGCTACGGTGTCCAGGATAACTATCCATCTAGTTTCTCTACGGAGCAGGGCTTGTTTAATGTTCCCGCCCCTGGACCCCAAGAAAATTTTGTCTGTGCCTCTAACTTTTAGACCCCGTGGGTCCGACGCATGATACCTACAGAAATGCTGTGGAACTGCTTGCAATGTATCAAGATCTTTCTCAGGTACCTCAGAGGCTGCATAGATCTTACTTATATGTTCTAACACCCGGACCTTAAGGGCCCTAGTGGTCATCCCAATATAAATAAGGTTACACGGGCATGTAATCTGGTATACCACTGCCTCTGTGTTACATGTAATATTATGGACAATTTTAAAGTTTTTTCTTCCTGAGGAATCACAGAAAGCAGTGGAACGAACCATATATTTGCATGCCACACATGATCCGCACGAAAATGATCCCCATCTAGGACCCCTACTACCAAAAATACTTCCTTCTGTTTGTACTACATAATGACTACTAGTCAGGAGATCACGTAAATTACGCGATCTCCTCCATGTAATCTGGGGATAAGGGGTCAAGCAAGCTGCCAGATCCCCATCAGTTTAAAGGACCGGCCAATGCTTGAGTGAGATGTTTTGGATAAATTGCCATTTGTTGTTAAATGGAGTAATAAATCTAACCCCTGAATCTCTTCTATCTTTTCGTCTAACTTTGCTTACCAACAAGGAATCTCTCGTGGTATTTTTTGCTCTTTCATAACCCTGCCGAATCATATTTGGTTGGTAACCTCTCTCCAAAAATCGTTGTGTCAGGAGGGACGCCTGTTGTTCGAAGTGTTTGTCACTGGAGAAAATCCTACGTGTTCTTAAAAATTGCCCCATTGGTATCGCCTGTATAGTTTTCGGATGATGCGAGGAGGAAACGCGGAGAAGGGAATTGACAGCAGTAGTTTTTCTGAAAAGATTAGTGGATATAAATCCATCATAATATCCAAGAACTCAACCTTAGTCTGGCTATATTTCCAAGTCAGTTTGATGTTACGATCATTGACATTCAATCTAGCCAGGAAGTCCTCTAGGGCAGGCTCAGAGTCCTGCCACAAGAAGAATACATCGTCTATATACCTGGACCATAGAAGTGCGGCATCATACCCTGGAGTATTATGGACAATCTCTCTTTCCCACAGCCCCAGGAACAAATTAGCATATGAGGGTGCACATGACGCCCCCATTGCTGTTCCCTGGAGCTGTAGGAAGATGCGGTCCTTAACCAGCTGAGGACCGCCGTACGCAGGATTGCGTCATGGCGGCGGCCCTGTTATTCCTCCTGGACGGGCCGGCGCGTCCTCTCGCGAGAGGACAGATTTCCTGTGAACGCGCGCACACAGGAGCGCGCGTTCACAGGAATCGGAGGTAAACAAGTACATCTACAGCCTGCCCAGCGCCGATCGTTCGCTGGCAGGCTGTAGATGCGATTTTTTTAACCCCAAAAAAGTATATTAGACGCTGATCCGCAAAACACGGACACCGCGGATCCGCAAAACACGGACACCAGCAATGTGCTTTCCGCATTTTGCGGATCCGCACATTGCCAGAACTATATAGAAAATGCCTTTTCTTGTCCGCAATTGCGGACAAGAATAGGACATGTTCTATAGGCTCTACAAAAAACGCAGTGTTCGCCCGATCAGGCCTGATCTTGTACGCACACTTGCGTTCAGTCCGCCCCACCGCAGTGACAGAATTTTTTTTTCTGATCACTGCAAAAACACCGTAAAATCGCTGCAGAGCTATAAAAAGATCACTTTTGAGGGGCATGGCGAGTTCATAGAAGATTTTTTTTTTTTTGTCACAAGTTAGCAGAAAGGGAGACTTTGTGAGAAAAAAAAAAATAATAATCTATTTCCGCTAACTTGTGCCAAAAAAAATAAACTTCTATGAACTCGCCATGCCCCTCACGGAATACCTTGGGGTGTCTTCTTTCCAAAATGGGGTCACTTGTGGGGTATTTATACTGCCCTGGCATTTTAGGGTCCCTAAAGCGTGAGAAGAAGTCTGGAATCCAAATGCCTAAAAATGCCCTCCTAAAAGGTACTCATTGGAATTTGGGCCCCTTTGCGCACCTAGGCTGCAAAACAGTGTCACACATGTGGTATCGCCGTACTCAGGAGAAGTTGGGCAATGTGTTTTGGGGTGTATTTTTACATGTACCCATGCTGGGTGAGAGAAATATCTCTCTAAAATGACAACTGTGTATAAAAAAAATGGGAAAAGTTGACTTGTACAGCGATATTTCTCTCACCCAGCATGGGTATATGTAAAAATACACCCCAAAACACATTGCCCTACTTCTTCTGAGTACGGCGATACCACATGTGTGACACTTTTTTGCAGCCTAGGTGCCCAATTTTTTGTGGACCTTTGGGAGTAAGTACAGTGTTGGCTTGATGGGAAATTCCACCATCAATCCCTCCATCATTTTCAGACTGATAATGCCTTGATCTTGTGGCTCCAACAAGATCTCGTCTAACTCCCTCTTGTAGAGGACCGTGGGGGCTCTTTGAATTCTACTATAGCATTGTTTATTATTTAGCTGACAAAAGACCTCCTTCTCTTACATCTGCACCGGCCATATCACGACATTGCCCTACCTCACAGAACGCCCACAGTTTGTTAAATCTCAGGGTTGTGTCTCTGACAAGCTGTTCTGCAGTACGGGGGCACCACAGGGAACTGTGCTGGCACCGTTCCTCTTCACCCTCTACACTACAGACTTCTCCATTAACTCCTCAGGCTGCCACCTACAGAAGTTCTCTGATGACTCTGCCATAGTCGGCCTTATCACAGGTGAGTACAGACAGGGGACACAGGATTTTGTGGACTGGAGTCAGCGGAACCAGCTCCAGATCAACACGGGCAAAACCAAGAAGCTGGTGGTAGATTTCTGCAGACACGGGCCCTCTGCTTTGGTCCCGGTGAACATACAGGGAACGGACATTGAGGTGGTGGATTCTTATAAGTACCTGGGTGTTCACCTGAACAACAAACTGGACTGGAGCCATAACATTGATGCTCTTTTCAAAAAAGGTCAGAGCAGACTCTATCTGTTGAGTAGACTGAGGTCCTTTGGAGTGCAGGGGACGCTCCTAAAGACCTTCTTTGACTCAGTAGTGGCATCAGCCATATTCTATGGTGTGGTTTGTTGGGGGAGCAGCTTATCTGTGGCTGAGAGACAGAGATTAGATAAGCTCATTAAGAAGGCCAGCTCTGTCCTAGGTTGTCCCCTTGATCCAGTGCAGGAGGTGGGTGACAGAAGAACTCTAGCAAAATTACGATCACTGTTAGACAATGTCTCCCACCCCATGCGCGAAGCTGTTGTGGAGCTGGAGAGATCCTTCAGTGACAGACTGCTGCATCCTAGGTGCACGAAGGAACATTATCGGAGTTTTTCTTGTATTTTACGCTTTAATTTCTAATTACTCTTATTTTTGCTCCTGTCATGAATATGATTGCTGCTGTTATGCCAAAATTTCCCCACTGAGGGACAATAAAGGGATTTTTATTCTTCTTCTTATTCTTAAATATTTTATTCTATCTTTCCCTGGGACAACACTGAAGATCGGACACTCTGATACAATGTACAGTAGTCAGTGTACGGCTTGTATAACAGTGTAAATATGGTGTGTCCTCAAAATAACTCAACACACAGCCATTAATGTCTAAACCGCTGACAACAAAAGTGAGTACCCCCCTTAGGCCCCTTGCATACGAGCGTTCCTCCCGCAGCGAGTCCACATCGCAGCACTTGGCCTGAACTCCCAGCGCTGCCGGGGGTCACATAGCATTATATTGATTTATGATGCTATGTAACCCTTAGGCCTCATGCACACGACCGTTGTTCGGGTCCGCATCCGAGCCGCAGTTTTTGCGGCTCGGGTGCGGACCCATTCACTTCAATGGGGCCGCAAAAGATGCGGACAGCACTCCGTGTGCTGTCCGCATCCGTTGCTCCGTTCCGTGGCCCCGCAAAAAAAATATAACATGTCCTATTCTTGTCCGTTTTGCGGACAAGAATAGTCATTTCTACAATGGGCCGCCCGTTCCGCAAATTGCGGATCTGCGGTTTGCGGACCGCAAAAAACTGAACGGTCGTGTGCATGAGGCCTTACAGTTCTGGAATGTATTGGATAACACTGGAATAATGCTTGGAATGCTTGTCTGCAAGGGGCCTAAGTGAAAATGGCCAAATTGTGCCTAATTGGCCTTTTTTCCTCCCCGGTGTCATGTGACTCGTTAGTGTTACAAGGTCTCAGGTGTGAATGGGGAGCAGGTGTACTAAATTTGGTATTAACGCTCTCTCATACTAGTTACTGGAAGTTCAACATGGCAAAGAACTCTCTGAGGATCTGAATAAAAGAATTGTTACTCTACATAAAGATGGCCGAGGCTATAGGAAGATTGCTGACAACTTGACACTGAGCTGCAGCACGGTGGCCATATGGTGACCATACAACGGTTTAACAAGACGGTTTCCACTCTGAACAGGTCTCGCCATGGTCGACCAAGGAAGTTGAGTGCACGTGCTCAGCGTCATGTCCAGAGGTTGTATGAGTGCTGCCAGCATTGCTGCAGAGGGAACTGGGGTGGGGGGTCCGCCCGTCAGTGCTCAGACCATAAGCCGCACACTGCATCAAATTAGTCTGCACGGTGTCCTCCCAGAAGGAAGCCTCTTCTAAAGGTGATGCACAAGAAAGCTTCTGGCACTGTATTTTTGTAATGAGTTTGGTTCTGGCACTAGATTTAGATAATGGGCTTGGTTCTGATGCTGCAAAGAAAAAAAAGAAAACAAGGGGGTCAGTCAGCACATCCCAATGCGCAGGTGCACGTTGCTGTGGCTGAAAACACAAAGTACAAAATGCAAGGCAAGAGCTCTCTGAAAACCAAATAAAGTACAAAAAAGTATTCTAATGCTAATGCTACGCTTATTATGTAAATGAGAGATTCTGGGCAAATACATTTTGTACAAAATTATTTGGGCCCGTCTGCGACACGTCAAGGCGATCTCTGTAAGGGTCCATTCACATGTCTGCAAAATGGGTCCGCATCCGTTCTGCAATTTTGTGGAACAGGTGCGGATCCATTCATTTTCAATGGGGCCGGAATGTACTGTCTGCATCGGCATTTCCGGATCCGCACTTCCGTTCCGCAAAAAAATAGAACATGTCGTATTCTTGTCCGCAATTGCGGACAAGAAAAGGCATTTTCTATGAGAGTGCCGGCGATGTGCGGTCCGGAAAATGCGGAACGCACATTGCCGGCATCCATGTTTTGCAGATCCGTGCTGTATTCATGTAATGAGCTTGGTTCTGTTGCTGTATTCATGTAATGTGCTTAGTTCTGGAGCTGTATTCATGTAATGAGCTTGGTTCTGGAGCTGTATTTATGTACTGAGCTTGGTTCTAGAGCTGTATTTATGTACTGAGCTTGGTTCTAGAGCTGTATTTAAGTACTGAGCTTGGTTCTAGAGCTGTATTTAAGTACTGAGCTTGGTTCTAGAGCTGTATTTATGTACTGAGCTTGGTTCTGGAGCTGTATTTATGCACTGAGCTTGGTTCTGGAGCTGTATTTATGTACTGAGCTTGGTTCTAGAGCTGTATTTATGTACTGAGCTTGGTTCTAGAGCTGTATTTAAGTACTGAGCTTGGTTCTGGAGCTGTATTTATGTACTGAGCTTGGTTCTGGAGCTGTATTTATGTACTGAGCTTGGTTCTGGAGCTGTATTCATGTAATGAGCTTGGTTCTGGAGCTGTATTTATGTACTGAGCTTGGTTCTAGAGCTGTATTTATGTACTGAGCTTGGTTCTAGAGCTGTATTTAAGTACTGAGCTTGGTTCTAGAGCTGTATTTAAGTACTGAGCTTGGTTCTAGAGCTGTATTTATGTGCTTAACTTGGTTCTGGAGCTGTATTTATGCACTGAGCTTGGTTCTGGAGCTGTATGTATGTATGTATGTACTGAGCTTGGTTCTAGAGCTGTATTTATGTACTGAGCTTGGTTCTAGAGCTGTATTTATGTACTGAGCTTGGTTCTAGAGCTGTATTTAGGTGCTGAGCTTGGTTCTAGAGCTGTATTTAGGTGCTGAGCTTGGTTCTAGAGCTGTATTTATGTACTGAACTTGGTTCTAGAGCTGTATTTATGTACTGAGCTTGGTTCTGGAGCTGTATTTATGTACTGAGCTTGGTTCTAGAGATGTATTTATGTACTGAGCTTGGTTCTGGAGCTGTATTTATGTACTGAGCTTGGTTCTAGAGATGTATTTATGTACTGAGCTTGGTTCTGGAGCTGTATTTATGTACTGAGCTTGGTTCTGGAGCTTTTTGTATATACTGAGCTTGGTTCTGGAGCTGTATTTATGTACTGAGCTTGGTTCTAGAGATGTATTTATGTACTGAGCTTGGTTCTGGAGCTGTATTTATGTACTGCACTTGGTTCTAGAGCTGTATTTATGTACTGAGCTTGGTTCTAGAGCTGTATTTATGTGCTGAGCTTGGTTCTAGAGCTGTATTTATGTGCTGCGCTTTGTTATAGAGCTGTATTTATGTACTGAGCTTGGTTCTGGAGCTGTATTTATGTACTGAGCTTGGTTCTGGAGCTGTATTTATGTACTGAGCTTGGTTCTGGAGCTGTATTTATGTACTGAACTTGGTTCTAGAGCTGTATTTATGTACTGAGCTTGGTTCTGGAGCTGTATTTATGTACTGAGCTTGGTTCTAGAGATGTATTTATGTACTGAGCTTGGTTCTGGAGCTGTATTTATGTACTGAGCTTGGTTCTAGAGCTGTATTTATGTACTGAGCTTGGTTCTGGAGCTGTTTTTATGTACTGAGCTTGGTTCTGGAGCTGTTTTTATGTACTAAGCTTGGTTCTGGAGCTGTATTTATGTACTGAACTTGGTTCTGGAGCTGTATTTATGTACTGAGCTTGGTTCTGGAGCTGTTTTTATGTACTGAGCTTGGTTCTGGAGCTGTTTTTATGTACTAAGCTTGGTTCTGGAGCTGTATTTATGTACTGAACTTGGTTCTGGAGCTGTATTTATGTACTGAGCTTGGTTCTGGAGCTGTATTTATGTACTGAGCTTGGTATGGCATCACTAACACTGAGCCAGTGCTCAGCTATTTTCAGGAACCCCATAGCCTGGCTTGCTCTCCATTCACTTGGGGGCCCCATTCTTCAGAATGCAGTCCATGGGTGTGTTCTTAAGGAAAGTCACATCTCTATGGGTCTCTCTTCGCTCATCTGACGAGTCCCTCACCCCTTCATGTTCATTCGGAGTCAAATGTAGTTTCTAGCCTGGTGCTGGCCGTGCTGCTCACACTATGGCACTGTTGATGTCTCTACCCTAACCCCCCCCATCCCCGCAGGCGACGTGAACTGGAGCTGGGGAAAGAGTATTTTTTTTTTTAAACGTACTCTCTTGTTCTCCATCCCCTCTTGCTAGGTTCCACCCTAGGCACATGCCCTCCTGTTCCTAGTGAGATATACAGCTCTGTCTTAGTGGAACCCTATACTGCAATTCTATATACTGATTCGGATTGGGGCACTACTTCTTCCCAGTTTGGCAAATTAGGTGTGATTTCTGCTAAACTGGAAAGAATCAGCTACATCCTACCCCTGGCTCTCTGATCATATTACAACTGTCACATTTACACAATCGCATCAGTATCCTGCAAAATACGAATGCAGTTCATGTGCATCCCACACTTTTCGCAGGCCTCATTGTAAAAATGCCTATTCTTGTCTGCAAAATACCCGTGTGCTGTCCGCATTTTTTGCGGCCCCTAGAATGGGTCAATGTGTGATCCACAAAACATGTGGATCAGATGTGGACTGAAAATCCAGTCTTGTGAATGTAGCTTCAGATGCATATAGTACATCCCGATATATACTTCAGATGATGTATGGCACTATACTAGACATACACTGCATGCAGAATTATTAGGCAAATGAGTATTTTGACCACATCATCCTCTTTATGCATGTTGTCTTACTCCAAGCTGTATAGGCTCGAAAGCCTACTACCAATTAAGCATATTAGGTGATGTGCATCTCTGTAATGAGAAGGGGTGTGGTCTAATGATATCAACACCCTATATCAGGTGTGGATAATTATTAGGCAACTTCCTTTCCTTTGGCAAAATGGGTCAAAAGAAGGACTTGACAGGCTCAGAAAAGTCAAAAATAGTGAGATATCTTGCAGAGGGATGCAGCACTCTTAAAATTGCAAAGCTTCTGAAGCGTGATCATCGAACAATCAAGCGTTTCATTCAAAATAGTCAACAGGGTCGCAAGAAGCGTGTGGAAAAACCAAGGCGCAAAATAACTGCCCATGAACTGAGAAAAGTCAAGCGTGCAGCTGCCAAGATGCCACTTGCCACCAGTTTGGCCATATTTCAGAGCTGCAACATCACTGGAGTGCCCAAAAGCACAAGGTGTGCAATACTCAGAGACATGGCCAAGGTAAGAAAGGCTGAAAGACGACCACCACTGAACAAGACACACAAGCTGAAACGTCAAGACTGGGCCAAGAAATATCAAGACTGATTTTTCTAAGGTTTTATGGACTGATGAAATGAGAGTGAGTCTTGATGGGCCAGATGGATGGGCCCGTGGCTGGATTGGTAAAGGGCAGAGAGCTCCAGTCCGACTCAGACGCCAGCAAGGTGGAGGTGGAGTACTGGTTTGGGCTGGTATCATCAAAGATGAGCTTGTGGGGCCTTTTCGGGTTGAGGATGGAGTCAAGCTCAACTCCCAGTCCTACTGCCAGTTTCTGGAAGACACCTTCTTCAAGCAGTGGTACAGGAAGAAGTCTGCATCCTTCAAGAAAAACATGATTTTCATGCAGGACAATGCTCCATCACACGCGTCCAAGTACTCCACAGCGTGGCTGGCAAGAAAGGGTATAAAAGAAGAAAATCTAATGACATGGCCTCCTTGTTCACCTGATCTGAACCCCATTGAGAACCTGTGGTCCATCATCAAATGTGAGATTTACAAGGAGGGAAAACAGTACACCTCTCTGAACAGTGTCTGGGAGGCTGTGGTTGCTGCTGCACGCAATGTTGATGGTGAACAGATCAAAACACTGACAGAATCCATGGATGGCAGGCTTTTGAGTGTCCTTGCAAAGAAAGGTGGCTATATTGGTCACTGATTTGTTTTTGTTTTGTTTTTGAATGTCAGAAATGTATATTTGTGAATGTTGAGATGTTATATTGGTTTCACTGGTAAAAATAAATCATTGAAATGGGTATATATTTGTTTTTTGTTAAGTTGCCTAATAATTATGCACAGTAATAGTCACCTGCACACACAGATATCCCGCTAAAATAGCTAAAACTAAAAACAAACTAAAAACTACTTCCAAAAATATTCAGCTTTGATATTAATGAGTTTTTTGGGTTCATTGAGAACATGGTTGTTGTTCAATAATAAAATTAATCCTCAAAAATACAACTTGCCTAATAATTCTGCACTCCCTGTACAGTAGCATATGTTATATAGGCACCCATGTGGTATATTTTGTAGAATGTGTCTGCATAGAATTGAATAGTCTACTACGCTTTTCTATACAGAAAAAAATAAAAATGTACATGAGCCTGACAGAAGCCAAAGGCACACTCTGGCTTGCATTAGTTGAATGGTTACTTATGACATATATGCTGAGAGCTTTCCAAGTGTACATTGGTGCTTGACCCAAAACTACGTAAGATGAGTAAAAAAAAAAATATTAGACCTGGTCATTTATTCATTGAGTTAAATGATCCAATATCACATGCATGTGAGTGGTAAAATTGTGTGAACCTTTAGGATTAGCAGATAATTTGAAGGTGAAATTAAAGTCAGGTGTTTTCAATCAATGGGGTGACAATCAGGATTGAGTGGGCGACCTGTTTTATTTAAAAAACATGGATCTATCAAAGTCTGATCTTTACAACATATGTTTTTGGATGTGTACTGTGGCAACAACAAACCTTAGAAGAAGAGTTGTTGATGCTCATTAGGCTGGAAAAGGTTACAAAAACCTCTGCAAAGAGTTTGGGCCCAACCAATCCACAGTCGGACAAATTGTGTACAAATGGAGGACATTCAGGACCATTGTTACTCTCCCAAGGAGTGGTCAACCAACAAAGATCAGGTCAAGAGCAAGGCGTGTAATAGTCTATGAGATCACAAAGGAACCCAAGTTAACCACTACGCAACTATAGGCCTTTCTTACATTATCAGGAGGACACTGAAC